>NC_142860.1:7502500-8127500 GCF_061612785.1 Hesperophylax consimilis | reverse complement strand
TCTAACTCGATTTACTCGATAACGAAAGCTCAAATCAAAAAAAAATATACTACAAAATCGACTCCAAATGTGATGTAGATTCACCAGTTTCCCGCTTGTACTACGAGTTTCCGGACACCCTGTATATATATATAACTCTGTTTATTATTCATCCATAAAGTTTTTATTTCTGCATACGTACATTGCTCCTACTCTTAGCAGTAATCACCTCACGATATTAAAATTTGTAACTTTTATGGGCATAATTTTTTTCATTTATAACTTACCCGACAAAAGCGAAGCTGAACCGAAACTGGCTGAATTTTATGACTATATAAATAATAAAGCTCATAAAACCACGAAGTGACTAATTCTCAGAAAAAGACATTTAAATTCCCGAGAGAAAAATCTTCTGTTTTCGTGAATAACCGAGAAAATCGCAATAAAAGTCAGGAAACGCCAGTGCCTGTTGTGGTTAGGGTAGGAACGTAGGTTGTACAATGTTCGCATGTGGTTTTCCGTGCAGCTTTATTAAGAAACTACCGTCGGTTTTAAGGGAGGTTGAGATACAGTAGTGAATGAAATCAACTGTGTAGAATTCTTACCTGATTTAATACTGAACAATATTAACAAATTCGTAAGACATGTTTCAAATGAAGTACCCTTTCCAGATAAATATGTTTTTCGTGTACGTTTAATTAATGTGAGAAGATGGAATAGTATTACTCTTGTTTTATTAATTAATTATAGTCTCTGTCATATTTACGGATGCTGTGTGGAGAGAAAGGAATGAACGTGGATTTTGAAGAGACTTATGTTGCGGGAGGGAGGAAACACAGCGGTTTGCAAATCGTTCCACAGCTGAGCTGTTGAACTCAAGAACGAGTCGTAGAAGCGTCCCGTTCTTAAGTGACAAATGACACCATGTACATATGTTGGGCGCACGTTTGGCATATTTTCTGACAATGAGCAAGTGCCGAAAGGATCATTGACGGTAGTTTCTCAGAGCATCTTCCATTGTAATACCGGTAAAACGTACATATCTGACGCCAGTGCTCAAAAGATTGCTATCTGTATTTTTAAGATGGGGGAATCTATCAACGGCATTGTGGTTCTGCACTGAATCCAAGATTTTTTCAGGTATTTTGGAGCTCCAGACTAGAGGTGACTGCCAAATTCTACAGTAGAGCACACGTGTCATTTATACAGGATACGCAGTTGTGCACTATTAAGGGCCACGTACATCACGCCCAGCTTCTGAGAGGCGAACTTGACTCTGGCTTCGATGGACCCATTTATTGAACAAAACTGTGTTAAGGTAAGAACCGTAAAAATAATCGGTTTATAAAAAAAATGTATTTAAAACAATTCAGGGTGTATCAGAACATATCCGCTGATGTTTACCGGTGAATCCTGCACTTTTAAGAGTAAAAATTTAAATGGAGTTTTGGTCTCAGATGCATTTAAAAAAACTGTAGGTATTGGAACATGGACAGTTACGGTCGTGACATGGATTTGGGTCAGGTTTGTAAATGTAGATGTAGCTATAGTACAAGAAACATTTACATTTTTTCAGTACATTTAATATGTAGGTATGTTTGTTTTAATGAGTACTTCCTTTTATAAAGAACCCGCCTCTACTTAGTCTGAATTCGGGTTCTCGGTTCATTTGATAGAGGTTATAAAATGGATAATTCTCAACGACAAAAGGGATAATTCTCAAATTTACAATAAAATATTTTATTTCCTACTGCTTATGCATAATTAGTCGCCAGTCGATTTCATAGGAGTAGGAGTAAGTTCTGCTTCCTGTAAAGAACCCGGATTCAAGAACTTTTTAATTTTTTTTATTTCATAATTTTAATATTACATTTAGTTACAGATATCACTTATTGCCCATCTCACTAGGTGTGAAATGCCTCTGTTGAGATGGCAATTTACAGGGTGGTTACGAGCTAGTATATTGTTTACATGATATTGTTAAAATGTCAGATAAAATAAAATCGGTACTTTTTTATGTATTATACAATTCAAGTATGAACAGTAGGCATAAATAAAAATATGGTAAGAAATACCCCTTATAAATAAGTTTATTAAAGGTAATCAATGATTTTACTTTTAAAAGAAGTTTTGCTTTACGTGTTTCTAATGTCAGTATGTAGAGAATTGAATAGCTTAATAGAATTGTTTTTTTCTTTATAGAAACTTTTTTGTCCATAGGAGGTTTGGCAAACTGGGATGTTAAAAGATTTTACGTGTAACTGTCTCAAGGCTCTAGTGATTATTCGTCCTTCATACATATGGGTATTTTTAAATTGATGAAGCAGGATATTTTTTTAATTTAATTTTTTCAGGTTAGTAACATTTAGTGTCTTGAAAATATAATCAGTAGTCGTTCTTAACGGAACTTTTAGAATAACATTCAAAATTATTTTTTTAATCTTTGCTAAAGGCTCCAGGCAAGTATGTGAGGCACTATCCCAACTGACAATCCCACAATCAAGAGACGATTGTACAAGTGGACAATAAACATGTTTCAGTTGTTTTCTATTTAAAATATACCTAATTTTTTTAAAGAAATAGATGAGTTTCCTCAGTGTTGTCGTTAGGTTTGTAACGTGTATATTCCAGTTAAGAGCATTGTCTATTTGAATACCAAGATATTTAATAGCATCAACTCTACTTATAGAAGGACAAGTATATGGGGTTATTACGGGGTTGCAGCTGTGCAGTTTGAGGCTTTGTTAAGAGTAAGAGCTTATTTGATATTCGAAATGTAAATTTTTTTGTTTTGTCTGTATTCAGGGTTAATATGTGACCATCAACTTTTGCCAGCTAAACCGACACATCAATAGCGAAACGCAGACTCCGAAAAGTAAAAGTTACACGTGTTCATTTGAAAAAACTGATTTGATTTAATACATAGTCGTAAGCCATTTATAAATCCAAACTTCGTTTATGTTATTTCAAATCTGCCGACATTCATGGCAGGGCAAATGTGGACACTGCAATTCTGTCCGAAACGTTGGCTAAAAAAGGAGGTAGCTCAACACGGCGGAATACCCCAAAAACAAATCACTACAATACTTTAAGCCGTGAAAATCTCAAATCATACCAGTCACCGCGTGTTTATTTGCACGTGAAATTTTAACCACAATATTTATGTGTTTAGCATATATCTGGACGAACGGGCGACGCTAAATCAAGCAGATTTAGTCGACACAAACAGTCACATTTGATCTTTGGTCGTAAATTGACAATAAAACTTTAAATTTATTGTTATTCTAATACTTGGCCCCCAGCCAAATTATTGGATTAATAGAACGGCGAAAAATAATATAGGTATAGTATAAGCACTGATGAAAATTATGTGGATCCGGGAAGCAGAATGAAGAAATAGTAGCTATAAAGTGCAGAGTATGTTAGAATGAAGGCTTCACATTGTTAATGTGAATAGTTTTGCGTTTGCTTCCATAAATGCGGTTCTAGAATTCTGCCCATAGAAGAATTTCATTTGAGAGCAGTGCATATCCATTTTCATTATTATTACTGTGGCGTGCAATTCCTCTGTGGATTCGTGGGTTTTTTACAAACTGCGTTGCAATTTTAACTTTGTCAAGTAATATATTATTTTTTTCTTATTTTGATTTTTGATGGCATGTTTGTGATATATCATAAAATACAAAGCTTTTGCGGTTTTTGGGAAGGCTACGATCGATTTCAGTAGTGGCGACTATTTAAAACTACAGAATACTTTCATAATACGTAGATTGAGATACGGACAATGAGAGAAACACCCTTCACCCCAACATAAATCTTCTTTATCCGTGTTAGTAATAATATGAAAAATAAATTTAATCTTCTTTTAATGAGTGATAAAGATACGTATTTCCTCTCCCCTTATACCCTTTACCTCCCAAGAACTTCATCCCCAGCCTTTTCTTAAAAAAGACTCTTCAAACAGAATCCCAAATGATAACATAGACTCTGAGCAAAAATATTTTTTTCGGGGCCTTCTGTGAGGGTTTATGTAAAAAAACCACATTTTATTATATACGAAAGGATTTGGTAAATAATATCGGGCGACGCCGACGCAGTGACAGCTAGACGCAGGACAATGTAACCGTGTCAGGATTATCGACCATCTCTAGATGTCATACACAGCGCCGAAAGTGCCCTTACGGCGGCGGTTACAGGAAACATACGATGTCTCAGCAAATGTAAACAAATCCGATTCCCCCGAAACATTAAATTTTCAACACAAAATTGACACACTATTTTGGCTGAGCTTGAGCTATTTTGGATAGGAGCTATGGACAATTTAAATAACTCCTTGGGTAATTTTGGGAGAAATTCTTCAAACACTCGGGACAGGTTGATTCGGAGAATTTGAACAATTCATCAAATTTCAACGTTCTGTTTTTATTTCAGTTATTTCAAGCAATAGTGATATAATAACAGAACTTGGATAGGAATTTCACAGAACCCGAAAATGAACGTTGAAATTTGATTAAATGACAAATTCTCCGAAAGAACCCGTCCTTCATCTTTTTAGGAGATACATCTCCCTGTCGGACACGGTCTCAATAAAGTTATGCTTTCTCATTTTATATTATAGTGAGATATTTTTTATATCAACATTTATTTTATTTTTTTATATCACAGGAGGCCCTGTGGAAAGTATTATCCCTCCAAGGTCTATATCATAGTTGGGAATGCTTTTTGGAGGGTTTTATTAAGTAAAGAAAGGATAGAAAGTTCTGGGAAGCAAGAAATTTTGAAGTATGGGAATCTAGAGATTAGTGTCTTCAGGAGTGACGGGCTTCCCGCTGCAGCGCAACGCAGGCGACGGGTCGAGAGAGATCAATTGAAGAAGTTAAAGGTTCTCCCCAAACCAACCTATCGTGTAGGCGCATCCTGAGCATACCTCAACCAATAAACCCGGGCACCCCAGCTAAGTCACCGAACGTAGCGAAAAACTTGGGGTGACATATGGCAGAGGTGTTGATTATACAATAAATGGTTCCCGGGACGGCGGTACCTAAACTTGCCTTCCAAATTGTGGATAAATGATTTAAAAATTGTTAGAAGAAAAAAAAAATACTGCACTTTCAGTTTGCAAACAAAAAACTACTTAGACATTCCCGAAAATTAAAATAATTAGTATTTAAAAAGTATCTGTAACGGTTTTTTTTTTCAAATATATTTTTTTAAAACGAAAAAGTGACAATAACCCTTAGAATACCTTCCGTTAGGGATTAGTTGGCAACAAATAAAATATACTGCTTCTGCAGTACTGCTCTGACAACGGATGGGTTTTTTTGCAACAGAAATAATATGTCATGATTTTATGAAAAAAATATACATTGAAAATCAAAAGAATCCTACAATTAAACTGTCTGGCAAAAGGGCTTGCTAAGGGTAATAATATGGTATGATCCGGCTGAAGAAAAGTTGATAAACAACTTGGCAGACAGCAATGAAATTCGACTGAAAATACAAATAATGGTATAACTTTCAGAGGAGTGGCCACTCCTATCAATCATGGCTCAATGACAAAAAGTCCGCGAGTATCCTGAATAGGAAGTTGTTTTCCGATTACCAATTACCAAATCCAGTCTCCTATATCAGGAAATGGTTGCGTAATTTAACGAGTTGTGGGATCCTTCGTCCGACAGACCAGAGGTGGCCCAATGCTGTAGACCAGTGTTTTTCAATGTGTCCCTAAGGGGGTCGCGAAGCCTTCTTCAGGGGGTCGCCGGCAAAAGGAAAAATGCGAGGTTCTAACTACAATAAAAAACACTGTTTCAGTGAGAAGGATGAGCTTGTCTATTTTTCAAATCGTTGTGCAATTTTTGATATGTTAATTATCAAATCATTTCCTAAGTTTAGGCTGTTTCTCTTTTTAGTTTTATTGTCCACCATTGAAGAGAATATCAGTTCACATAATCATGAAGTGGCAAATGGCACTAATAATTTCAGAGCTTTCCTTGCCAGCTCTGGACACTTTTCTTTTGTTTTCATCCAAAACACGTCAACAACATTTTAATTTTAAAGCTCTCGCGGCTTCCTTGCAGAGCTTAGGCCGTAATAATGAATATAGGTACCAAAATAGAGAAAATAATTAACGTATTTAAATTACAAACTTTTATCTGTATCTATGGCCAAATGAGGTCACCAGAATTTTTCAACCTGTAAAGGGGTCGCGTATTCAAAAAGATTGAAAAACACTGCTGTACACCATACTGTGGGCTTTTTGTATGAAACGAATTGGTTCTAAAAAAACCATAGATATATCAATATATAGACAGTACAATTCTCATTCGGAGCCTACTTTTTAAATTTTACAACAATGAATAACTTAAAAAGTGTTGTAATATGGCAATGATATAACATTCAGTTGGTAACACTACATGCACAAGAAGTAAGTGTCAAAAGTATAAGTCTCTGTAATGGCGGTAATGGGTGTGCTCTGCTACAATAAACGTTATTTTGGTTATTAAAGATCACCATCTATTATTTATCAAAACTACAGTTTAAGGGCCCAGGCACATGTGAAAAGAGGAAAAACATCTTGTAATGATGGAAGGCAATCAGAACATGTTAAAATTGGAGCGGTCAAGAAACTGGAATGTGTGGAAGTTCCAGACTGCAGTATTGTTACGTGGACAAGGATGGCTGGATATAGTGGAAGGTCGGAGTACAAAACCTGAAGAAAGTGCACAGAAAATTATTTGGGAAAACAAGGATGCAAAGGCTCAGTCCTAAATAGTCACAAAGATGACAGAAAATGTTATGTTACACATTATATCATGTTCTACTTCAGCGGAAATGTGGAAGAAAATGTTCAGAATGGGATCAAAGACGACATAAAGTTTTTCTGGAACTATATTAGGTCACAAAAAGTTAACCCAACCTCACCAACATGCTTGATTGAGGAAGGCGTAACTTTTACTAACCCTAACACAATTGTAAATAAGTTTGCTGACTATTTTCATTCCGTCTATAGTCAAGTAACCCCTAAACTTGAAACCAATTTCCCAACAGCATCACCCTGGAACGTTGGAGATATCTCACTCGGATTGACCAACATCCAGGAAATAGAAACTTGTATCCGGAATCTCCGACCTGATAAGGCTACTGGTCCGGACGGTATTCCTCCTTCAATAATTATAAAAATCTCTCCAAATATCTGTGTTCCCCTTGCGTACATATTTAATCTCTGCATCATGTCTTCCAAATTTCCACAGTGTTGGAAACTAACGAGGGTCAGCCCCATTCACAAAGCTGATGAAAAGACTGACGTCAGAAATTATAGACCAGTTGCAGTACTGTCAACAATTCCAAAAATTTTTGAAATGATTATCTGTGATAAAATCAGTCCACAAATCACGCCTTTCTTAAGAGGTAATCAACATGGCTTCTTACCGAAGAAATCAACGGTAACCAACTTACTCTCTTTCTCTCGACGGGTAGCACAAGGCCTAGACTGTAGGCATCAGACGGACGTAATTTACACGGACTTCGCAAAGGCATTTGACCGAGTAGATCACGATATTCTAATAAAAAAGATGCATAAAATAGGTTTTAATCAACCCTTACTGACATTTTTTGCGTCATATTTAAAAGATAGAAGTCAGTATGTAAATATAAATGGATACGACTCCCATAAGTTCGCAGCTCTGTCAGGAATTCCTCAAGGATCGAATCTCGGTCCCATGTTATTCCTTATTCTGATTGATGACATTCAGGATTGCATACGTCACAGCTCATGTCTACTATTCGCAGATGACATAAAACTGATGAAGGAAATCGAATCAGATTATGATTATTCGAAACTGCAGGCTGACCTCGATTCAATCATGATATGGTCGGTAGAAAATAAACTTAACTTCAATATTAAAAAATGCGTTGTTATGACTTATAGTCGTTCACAAAATCCGGTATTCTGCCAGTATAGAATGAATGGTGAAGTACTTACACGCGTAAACATCATCAAGGACCTTGGGGTGATCTTTGATCCCAAGCTGACATTTTCAAACCACATAGTCCAGCTTACCTCGGCTTGCTCCAAAACTCTTGGTTTTGTAATTAGAACTTGCAAACAATTCAATAACAAAGAAGCAATGACCTCCATGTTCAACGGAGTGGTCAGAAGCAAGCTGGAGTACGCCAGTACTGTCTGGATACCTTATCAACTTAAATACATAAATATGATTGAACAAATTAAAAAAAAATTCCTAAGGTATGTTTACATGCGATCATACGGAATATATCCGAAATTCATGCATCACGTGGAACTGCTAAAGGAGACAAATTACCAAAGCCTGGAGACTAGGCGTAATGCCGGACTCATGGTATTTGAATTAAAGTTACTAAAAAACCTTATCGATTGCCTATATCTCCTGTCATGCTGTGGATTATTCGTTCCTGATAAATACTGTCGAAATCGTAGCCACGACCTATTCTGTATACCGCAGGGTCGGACAGATGTCATTGCCCGACATAGCATGACAAGAGGTATGACCTTACTAAATGCCCTACCAGCGGATATAGATGTGTTTAATATCACTATACCATGTTTTAAAAAATATATGTACATGTATTGTTAGTTTTAATAAAATTGTACCATAATTGGACTTACCTGTCTGTCGTACAATAATAAAAAAAAAATAATAATAAAAAAAAATAAAAATAAAAAAATAAAAGTTGCAGAGTGTGTATGAACAAAAAACGGAGATCAGTATTCATATTATACAACAGCAATTTTTTCAGTACAAATATGAAAAAGGAACAGAAATGTCTGCATTTTTATCAAAAATACAAGAATTACAGAACCAGTTAAAACAATTGGGAGAAGAAATTTCTGAGAAATTTGTTATAACTAAAATACTCATGTCGCTACCAGAAGAACATAAACATTTTGTTTCAGCTTGGGAATCTGCCCCTGATGACAAACAAACCTTGGAAAACTTAGTGGCCAGGTTGTTGATGGAGGAAGAAAGATTTATTGAAAAGAATGATGAACTTCAACAAACCCCATCATAGTCCGCTTTCGTAATGAAAAATAATAAAAAATTGAAAGTGTTTTAAGTGTGGAAAATTCGGACATTTCCAGAGCGAATGTAGGAAAAATAAAAATAACAATGGAGAAAACAAAAATAACAAGTGTTATTATTGTGGCAAGTTTGGACATTATAAATCGCAGTGCTGGTTTAATAAAAATAAAGACTCAAGTAAATACAACACAAACAAAAGTAATGCGTTTGTCGTATTAAATAAAATTTACGACAATTATCAAGATTCTAAGTGGCTCGTAGACACCGGTGCGGATGAAAATAAGTGTTGTGATAAAGCCTTATTTACAAATTTAACAGACATTTTGAATAAATCAGTGATAGTCGGTAATGGCGAGTCAATTAGTGTGTTGGCCTGTGGCCAGATGGCGGTACAGGTGCAAAACAACACGGAATGGGTTGACACTACCATAGACAACATGTTATTCGTACCAGATTTGAAAGTTAATCTGTTCTCTGTCAATCGCGCTATTAAAAAAGGTTATGTTATGATGACAGATGACAAGTCTTGCAAATTTTACAAGGATGGAGATATTTGTGCCGTAGCAAAACGAGACGGAAGCGGTTATTATATGGATTTACGTTTTAAATGCAATACTGCAACTGTGGCAAAATCAGAACTGAATGATTTTAGTTTTTGGCACGAAAAATTAGCTCATCAAAACTTTGAGTATGTCAAGGAAGTTTTACAGAAAAACAAAATCGATTCGCAACAAACATTAGTTACGAAATGTGAAAGTTGCTTACAAGGAAAAATTCAACGATTGCCGTTTGCAAAAAGTAATTACACCAGCAAGAAGACATAAGATGTAATTTACGCGGATACGTGTGGTCCAATGGAAGAAATATCATAAGGAGGGTCGAAGGACTTTGTTCTGTTCAAAGATAACTACTCAAATTTTAGATATGTTTATTTTGTTAAAAATAAATACGACATCAAGAATTGTATTGAAGACTTTCGAAATAAAACTGAAAATATAACTGGAAATAAGGTTAAAATCTTTCGAAGTGACAATGGACTGGAATTTATAAACAAAGAAGTGAAAGAAATGTTTTCAAAGCGTGATATAACCCATCAAACGACTGTTCCATATACTCCAGAGCAAAATGGAAAGGCTGAAAGAGAAAATAAGACTCTAGTAGAGGCTGCAAGGACATTGCTACATGCAAAACGTTTTCCAAAAAAACTATGGGCAGAAGCTGTAAATACTGCAGTTTTTGTACTTAATAGGACTGGAAAAAGCAAAGTAAACGGAAAATCTCCTTTTGAAGTATGGGCAAACAGAAACTTTGACATCCGACAGTTGAAACTGTTTGGTGCACCTGTATATGCGCACATTCCTAAAGAAAGAAGAAGAAAATGGGAGAAAAAGGGTGAGAAAGGACTAATGGTTGGTTACAGCAAAGATGTGAAAGGGTACAGGATATATTTTTCACATAAGAATACCATAGAAACAAAGAGGGATGTAATTTTCTTAGAAAATGAAAATAAACTCCAGGAATCAATTGAGATAATATCTTTAGAAGACAAACCATCACAGATGACTGAAACAATTGTAAATGAAGAAATTAGAACATTGGAAGATGAAGGTGGTATGAAAATCTCTACTGAAGAAGATATGCTATATGAAATCAAATCGGAAAGTGATAATGAACCATGTGTTGATGAGTCGAGTTCAAATGAGTCAGTGAGTGAAGATAATCCACTAGCACCCTACCCTTAAAATATTTCAAAATCAAAAGGTAGATAAAAATATTGAAAAATTATGTAGGCAGATAATAGGAAGTTTAATGTATGCTGTACAAGGAACAAGACCAGACTTATGTTTTGCTATTTCAATGCTAAGTAGGTATCAATATTGTGCAAATAATATATTGTTAGCTGTTCTAAATAGGGTATTGCGCTATGTTAAGTATACTTTACATTATAAGTTGATTTAGAGATGCACAGATGTAGGTTTAGAGGGTTTTTGCGATGCAGATTGGGGTGGTAATATAGATGATAGAAAGTCCACTTCTGGTTATATGTTCTTTTTCTCAAAATGTTTAATATTATGGAGATCTAAGAAACAAGCATCTGTGAGCCTGTAGTCAACTGAGTCTGAGTATGTGGCTATGAGTATGGCTGCTGGTGAGGCTTGCTGGTTGATAAACTTATTGAATGATGTTGGTTTTCAAAATGTTTGTCTGGTAAACATTTCTTGTGATAATCAGTCAGCAATCTTGACTGCAGCTACAGAATCTATTAAACGTTTGAAGCACGTAGATATTCGTTTTCACTTTGTAAAAGCTCTAGTGAAAAATAATAAAATAAATATAAAATACATAAAAACTAGCGAACAACCAGCGGATATTCTCACTAAATCATTGAGTAAAGAGTTATTTGTACGATTTATTGGAATGTTATTACATTGAGGGAGGATGTTGTAATATAATGAGGAGTTGTTGGATATATTAAGGCAACAATATCATCAATTTTCGATTGGAGTTATACCCCCCGGGCGGCTCAATGCTGTGGGCTGTCGATCAAGAAGGAATACCAGAGCTTGATTTTTTTAACTGCTCAGGTGTGGTAACCGATGTATGTCCAAAATATTACAAATTTGTCAATCTAATCAATGCACAATGGTTAATGGAATAACACTGGAGTTCCACATACTGAAACCTTAGATATAAATTAATCAGAAGGAGCCACACACCTTTTTTCTAATCCTTCATGTAACGTTTCGTTTAATTTATTTTATTTATTTATTTAGTAAAGGTGATGATACAATGACACATGTACATATACATAAAAAATACTTTGACTGCCCAACTAGGAGGAATTCCCGTTTTAGGACAGTCAAAATTGAGTTAGTATTCATGCACGCATACATATTTTGTAAGAACAAAAACAAAAAAGGAAAAAAAAGAAAAGTAATATAATATATACATAACTAAAAATATATATAACTAAAAAATAATGATACATAAAAAAAATATAACCATAAAAGATTAAAAGCGAAAAGTTATAAAGTTAACTAATGTTAACTTGTTGTTTGGTTTGTTTAGTTTTGTTTATTTTCTTGTTTTCTTAATGTGTTTGATATTTTGTTTGTTTTATTTTTGGAAAAGTGTGAGTTCACACTCTTTTCTTCCTAATTGGTGCAGCCAGACAGTGATCGATTTACGAATAGTACCTGTGCTTTCCTTTTTCCAAGCATCAGGTATAAAGTTGTAAAGTTTTGGGCCTAGGAATGAAAAATGTCTTTGAGCGAGTGAAGTTTTGGTTGTAGGTGGTACGATTGGATTCCTCCGTGAGTGTCGGGTGTCGTGAGAGTGGTCGATAGAAGGGTAGAAATGACGTTTTTTATGAATTTTCAAAATTATTTTCCTCATGTATAATTGTCTGACATCTAGAACTCGTAACTCTTCAAATAGTGAATCGCTGTGGTACCTAAAAGGTTTTTTCATGATTACCCTTAGTAAGGATTTTTGGGCCTTTGCTAAGTGGTCTAAAACCATTTTTGCGCATCCACCCCAGCTTATGATGCATAGTCTAATAGTGACCCACGCAGTGAGCGTTGTAAATGAGTCTTAAATCTTTTAGCCATAGGATATTTCTAGTTGGCATAAAGATATGCGTCAGCTTTCTAACCTTAGTAGTCACAAGGTCTATATGTCCGTCCCATCTAAGATGTTTGTCGATAGCAATACCGAGATATTTTATACTGTTCACTCATTCTAATTTATAGCAATTACAGATAGTTGATTCGATGCATTTATGTATGAAAATATTGTATAATTTTTTGGGTTGGCCAGCTTCTGTCGCACTTAATCGTATAAATTTTGTTTTTTCTGAATTGAGAGTCAAAAGATTATAATCTTACCAATATTTAAGCTGGTTAATACCGTCTTCTGCTTTGTTGTGTACAGCATTCCAGTTTCTTCCTTCAAATATTAAGACAGTATCATCCGCAAATGTTATGATGTGATTGGAGAGATTACTGTTACACAAATCATTTATATAAATACTGAAAAGAAGTGGTCCTAGGGTACTCCCTTGCGGTACACTAAATTCTATAAGAGCGGGATCGCTAACAGTATCATTAATTTTAACTTTTTGGTATCTGTTCGCTAAGTAACTATCCATCCATTTGAATAGCTGTCCCTGAATGCCGATGGCCTGTAGTTTTTTTCAGAAGTATTTTATGCGAGATGGTATCAAAAGCTTTTGCCAGATCAAGGAAGAGACCGATGGACTTAACTCCCTGGTCAATATTATTGGAATTAAATATATGTTTTTTGGTTTCTTGTAAAGTGGTAATTACAGTTTACACAACAAAAACCATCGGTAAGCGACTTTAACAAGCTATTTATGCTGGCAATAAAAATTTATAACATTTTTGATTGCATGTGTCGATTTTTAATGCTAAAAGGAAGTATCTTTCATCTGCTTTCAAAAACAAGATTTTAAAAAAATTTAAAAGGTACAAATTCATAAAATAAAATTGACTTGCACACGCCGGGATTTGAACCTGCGACTGTCGGATTGCTAGTCGAGGCCACGGAGGCCGTCACGTTTAACGCCGATTTTAAGACCGTTTCAGTTTTGGAACAAATTGTGATCAGCAGAAGGCGACAAATATCACATTGTTAAGCTTGTCATTACAATTACAATTTGATAGATATCTGAAAAGTAAAAACAAAACAAAAAAAATAGCGCTGAATTGGCAATGACAATGTTACATATATATTTCTGCGAAACAATTGTGCCCAACTGTCATATACCCGGCGTTGCTCGGGGTTGAGGTGAATCTTATGAAACTGAATGTAATATTAATTATGAGTTGGAATAAAAATTGTGTAAATAAATGAAAATAAGTTGTATTTTGAATGCGGGAAAAATGCCTTTACCAGAAAAATAGATTATTAACGGCCTCCATGATAAAATCCCCGCGTCCGCAATAAATTTTATATAATTAATTTGTGATGCTTCTCAATTAATCAATTAAAATTAATATATAGAATTATTAGATTCCTGGTCAAATAAAATTTTACTCGCTTTGCGATTTACACTTCAATTATCTCAACCAAAAGTATGTTGACAAATTTTCGTCAAACAAATTGTTGAGTATTGGAGAGTTGAGCGCAGAAATAAGAAGGATTTATGCTTGCCATTCAGGATAGAGTCATTAATACTAAAAATTATAGAAAGCATATAATCAAAGATACAAATTAAAAATAGATGATTTGTGTAGAAAATGTTTGGCTTTTCCGGAAACTATAGAACATATTATATCGGGATGTTCTATATTAGCACCGTCCAAGTATAAATTTATGCACAATTAAACATAACTTGATTGACTGCCGTAATATAGTACCATATTATGAATACGAACCAAATTTATTTTTAGAAAACGAATTTTATAAAATATATTATGATAAAACTATACTAACACACTGAACGATTAGTCATAATAGACCCGATATAGTTTTACATGAAAATATTAAAAAAGTAACTTATATCATTGATGTCGCTATTCCAAATTCCTGTAACATTCAAAAACCTGTTAATGAAAAAATTAGAAAATACACAGAATTTGGAAACGAAATAAAAAGAATTTGGCATTCTCAGACTATAAAAATATTACCATTCGTTATTTCGGCAACTGGCATTATACCTAGCTCTCTCATTAAAAATTTAGGCGTATTAGATCTATCAAAAAAATTATATATAAAGATGCAAAAGTCGGTCATTTTGAATACATGTAGGATAATGAAAGATTTTTGAAATATTTATGTTGAGGGATCAGTAGGTTTGAAATATTTATGTTGAGGGATCATTTATAGGCCCTGTTAGAAGTTCTACCAAGCCGAACCCTCTGATATGAAAATATCTGGAGTCGGTGAATTTTTTTCCCATTTGATCTCTGGTGAGTTGACGTATGTATTGGCGGTACATTCCAGAGTGGAAGATGCTCACAGTATTGCCCTGGGGTAAAACCACGATTTAGGCTGGCCGCATACATACGTTTTTCGTATTCGATTTCCGAATTCGTTTTCCGTATTCGGACATCCGAATGCACGGAATCAGTAGAAAATACATTAACTGCCGCACACGTTCGTTTTAGTTCCGAACGGAACAAATTCCTTACGCACGTTCCGAATGCGAGCCGGCGCGTTCGGAGAAAACGAATGGAAAAAACCTAATGACGTCATGTGGAACGCAGCTATTGCATACAGTTTGTTTGTGCCGACGCAAACGTATGGAAATTTCCATTCGTAATTCAGTGTTGCCAACGGATCTTGACCTAATATCGCCGTTTCTCATACATAAGGTAGCGTAAAGTAGCCGAATTTGCTGTTAGGTGGGACATGTTTAAAAATGATGTTTTTACGAGAAAATAAAAAAATTTCGTGGGGGGGGGGTGGCTAGAGAATTTAAAAAAAATAAAATTTGTCCCCTGAAAATAAAAAAATTCATGGGGGGGGGCTAGAGAATTTCAAGAAAATATAAAATTTGTCCCCAGAAAAATAAATTTCATGGGGGGGGGTGGCTAGAGAATTTCGGGACATGTTTAAAATTGATGTTTTTGAAGTAGCTTAATTGGCGACCAGTCACCTTTTAGATTTTTTCGGCGCCGATTCTCGCTCTGAGTAGCCAAATGGCGATATATCGCCCTTGTTGGCAACACTGGTTCTGACGTTTATACATTCCTTATGAAGAAAAACGAACGTTTGCGCTAGTCTCACGGAATTCCGAATACGGAAAACGAATTCGTAAATCGAATACGGAAAACGTATGTATGCGGCCAGCCTAAGAATTGGAACGTTTCTTGAAATGGCCTTAAACGAGGACTGCAAAGCCAGATACATCCCCATCTTTAACTTAACTTATCTAAATCAAGCATTTTTCACCTAATCTAACTTCTTTTGACGTCTGTGTAACTGTGTACTACCCTTATTTTACAAAAATATTCGTATTACATTACACGTATATATTTTATTTAAAAATATAATCACGAAAAAATCATGTTAAGAATCCTAAATCATTATAATGTACGCGATGTTCATCTATAAGCTTATCCTACAAAGGCTTCATGCAAAGTAAAGAGGGTAAACCAAAATATTTTCCACAACTTCTTCATCGGTCTTTATTAGCGTTAAATATACAACGGATTATAATAATAAATGTTCAGTTTTTATGAAAGATCGGCTCGACCATCTGCTAGGAGTAGAAGAGAAAGGTCTTTGTTCAATAGTGATTAAGGTATTTCACTTTCGTAGGAAAGTTGCTTTATCTAGGGAAGTATTTTTTAAATTTCGACTCACCACGAGTTGGAGTATTGAGATATTTATTTAGCGACATGCTTACAAGAACCTTTAAAGAAACTTAAAAAAAAATTATATATCTATTTTTTATTTTACACAATTTCGAGAATTTCAGCCTCCGTTGCTAGTCGAGAGCTTTACGCTTATCGGTAGGTCGAGGGTTTAAATTCCGGCGTTCTCAAGTAAATTTAAATTTATTAATTTGTGTTATCTCACAAAGAATTCATTTAAAATAATTGATAGTATATTTGCGGCACGTTTCAAAGAGCTAGATACTGTCAATATTTTCCTGGCGTAAGACCAACATTCATTATTGAAACGTTAATTTTAATGGCTTTAGCCGTGTTTGGTGACAAGATCTGAATAGCGAGTTTTATTATATTGCAGTTATTTTTCCTCATTCCCTTCCCCTCTATTACCTTCAGCCTAATAACATAATCACTGGTTCTAGATGTAAGGGAGCAGTTGGGACTCTTGTTCGGTTTCACATTAAAAAAAAATCTGTTGGACATTAAGATATCTCAAGAGGGTGGTATCGAATGCTCTTTTTATTTGATAGAAAAAGCATTAACAATGTCATTGATTCAATTTATTGATTTCGAAGAAGAAAAAGATGATTTATTTTCACGATTTTAATCAATTCATGTTACTATTTATTGGTTTCATCAAATGACAAAAAAAATCTCAAATATGAGAGATAGTTATTAGTTTTAAATTCCAATGCGCTGTTTTTCATTGTACTCGTAATCTCGTAATTTAAAAAAATACTTCAAAGGTTATTTCAACGCTTAAAGATTGAAAAACTCCCCCAAAACCAGTTACGTCATCAACTACCTACGTCATAGGCCTCCTACTGTGACGTCAGGCAAGTTTTAGCCAATCTCACATTACTCCCTTAGTAAAATATCTTTCAAATATGGCTTCGAGTAACAAGACCGAGACATCGCTTGAAGATATGTTGTATTTACGACAAAGAAAAGAAGTTGAGATTTTTGTAATGTGCCCCTTTACGAAGTAAGCTCTGATGTCACAGAAGTTGTGTCAAGAATGTAAAAACTTTCTGAGGTAAGAATTCTCAAACGATTTTGTAATTATGCAATGTTGGTTGCTTCCATATAATTAACATATTTAAGATTGAAATCTCCGTTGAACTTTGTAATATTAGCGGATATATAAAATAAAATGTAAAGATATTAAAAAATATTTTTTTCTAATTACTGGAAGAAATTTACTGATTACATTTCAAATATAAGATGCCTTTTCGGATCATTTTTTTTTCTCTGTCGAGAATGAAATAAGGATTTAAAGATTAATGGAAGACTGAACTCAGTTAGCTAGCAAAAAAATGTCAGTAGAAGCAAAGCTAACAGTCCACAATGGAGTGCTGGTACCTTACCTGATGTATGGCAGTGAGCCATGGAACTGGCAAAGGAAGGATGAAAGTAGACTGAATGCTGTAGAAATGAGATTGCTGACGCTTATGTGTGCTAAAACATGTGAGAAATGAGGAGATTCGCAAATAATGCAAGGCTGATGTAAGCTTAATGAGTAAGATTAAGAAAGGAACGCTTCGATGGTTAGGGCATGTAGAGCAAATGAGTGAAGAAAGGAGTGTCAGGAGATTATATTACGTAAATTTGAATGATAGCAGAAGTCGGGGACGTCCAAGGAAGACATGGCACGATCAAGTAAATCAGATACTTGAGTCGAGTCATATAGAGTCAGAATAATAGAAGAGTATGTTTGAGACGATGTATGAATGTGAATGAGGCAAGGAGTTTGTGTCAAGACCGAATTGTTTGGCGGTCCGTCTTTTCTGCCTACCCTTGCGGGGAAACGGCGTGATGGTTAGTTATTTAGTTGCATAAAAATTCCACGAACAGAATTTTATCATCCAACATCAGTATGGAGCCCCAAAATATCTGAAAAAGCTATGGACTCAATGTCTACATCTAATATGGACTCATATGTAGATGTCAAGGTGGAATGCGTTGCTGTATTACTGTCTACCAATATTTCAACGAAAGTTGCTTGGAATAACTGGTCTAGAACTTGTGTCTCCTCCCTGCCACAAAATTATGTTTTCTAATCTTCCATATCGCATCCATAATAAGTGTAGTACTATCCCTTCTATGTAGGGGTAACATAATTAAAACTAACTAACTAACCATCACACCGTTTCCCGCAGGGGTAGGCAGAGAGGACGGACCGCCAAACAACTCGGTCTTGGAACACACTTCTTGCCTCATTCACATTCATACATCGTCTCATACATACTCTTCTATTATTCTGACTCTTGACATGGCCCGACTCGAGTATCTGATTCACTTGATCGTGCCATGTCTTCCTCGGGCGTCCCCGACTTCTGCTACCATTCGCATTTGCATCATATATCCTCCTTACACTCCTATCTTCGCTCATTCGCTCTACATGCCCAAACCATCTAAGCGTCCCTTTCTTAATCTTACTCATTACGCTTACATCAGCCTTGCACTCTTTGCGGATTTCCACATTCCTCACACGATCAAACATGGTTTTACCACACATACGCCTCAGGGATCTCATTTCAACAGCATTTTATGTACTTTCATCCTTTCTTTGTCAGTTCCATGCCTCACTTCCATACATCAAGGTAGGTACCAGCACTCCGTTGTGGATTGCTAACTTCGCTTAGTAACATAATTAGTTTTAAATTAATGTACGTCTCGTGAATACAATTTGAAAATGCCCTGAACCACTCGATCGATTGATGTCGTATATATAAATTTACCATATTATTTACTATTTCTGAAAATATCAATTCGAAAACATAAGAAACTGCTACTGCGGTTTAAAGTCAATCAATTCACCTTTATTTCACCGTTTATCCCATAGTTATAGGTTCTATAAATTTGGCACATTATGGCAAACGCTCGAAACATTTTTTTTAAATTGGCATAATATGCCAAAAATTGCTTGAGTGGTTAACTTAACCTGAAATGACTGTTAAAAAATATAAATGCTTCATGAAAACCAACAGAAATTTCTCGTGATCTTCTGTAAGGTAAACATAGTGTATTTAAGAAAACTTACATTACAAACCAAAAAAACTGAAACCTCTGCACAAAACTAGTTAAAATAAAGAAAGAACAGACCATGAAAATTAAGACGCAGAAATTAGCAAGTTTGGCTTTCTCTATGTATATTTACGTCAGCACAAAATATGGTATATTTATGTTATAGGGAGAACCGCAATATTATTTAAGTGCCGCCCTACAATTTATCAGAAGTTTGGGGCTAGAGCATGTACAGTATACACTGTGTAAAGTAGACGAGATGATGGATCACGAGATGTGGGAGTAGGTAAGGATGCTGAAGTAGTGATACAGTAGCCTGGTTAGAGGGAGTGGACCACTCGGATGCTGTGGAACGGTTCTAGAGATGATAAATTAATGGACTTATGACATTCAAAATTCTGAAAAGGAAGCTATGTGAAAATATTTAGAAAGTCATTAATCTTGTTTTTAACGCCGTTTTTAAGTGCGCTCATTTGGGAGATACGTTAATGGCGGAAAGTGATAAAGTTATTAACATTTATGTTTGCTGGATAACGCAAGTGATATCATTAAGTTCTAAGTAATTCTAAATTCTAACTAAAATGGCAATGTTAAAATAAATAGTCTTTTTTAACCACTAATTTAAACCAAAAAGTTATAAGAAATAATCAGCTAGATTTATACTAGTGAATTCAATACAATTAACCTCGTTGAGTAACGTTAATTCGCTGATTTTATTCATCACACAAAATAAAATTCAATCATTAAAAACAATATTAACGACTCTCAAATGGAAGAAGTTAAACAGAAAATAAAGATTGAGGAAATATTCAGTTGAATCCAGGAATTGAACCTCTGACCTCTTCCTTGCCAGGGAAGTGCGCTGACCACTGAGCTAATTTGACCATATCAACATTTTTAACTGTCTCATACCGATTATCATGGTCATTTTTTTAACGAGTATTTTTTGGCTACTGTATTTTGTGTCTTTTTATGGTCCTGGGCTCAATTCCTAGACACAAATGAATCTTTTCTGTTTTTTTTCTGTTTGACATAATTTCGTTTGGCAGTCGTTACTATTGTCCTCAATGATTAAATATTACAATTTGACGTTTTACAAATTTTTATTTAATTTATATGTATTTTTCAGGTTATTTGTCATAAGAAGATTGATAATAGATATAATCAAACATATTTACACACTTCTACAAAAAGTTTAATCCACCAGGCTGACGATAGAATCATAAGATTCATTTTAAAATATCATTCTATTGGAATACAGATTCAATTTTTCTACTCTATCCCAGATATTATCAATACCCAAGCAAATGGGTTATAGAAAATCAAGGATGAAACCGGACCAGTACTAGAGTATGTGATGTTTTGAATATCCACAAAAATAAACGATAAATAATAAACGAACGTGCTCAAAAAATTTTTGAGTAAACAGATTCCCACGGGAAAGGAGAGACCGGAGGGACAGTCGAGTTTTGAACTTGGGTGCATTGACAGCCCCGAGAAAGGGATACAAATCAGAAGTGTTGTTTGAAATTGCAGTTAATTATTGAATTCAAATGGTATTAGAGAATATTGCGGAATATTGAATTAAAGTGAAAGATTATTGATCCGGTGTTTGTGTGAAGTGAAAGTGGTTCGACTCAGTGAGAGAACAATTAATAATAATGACAATAATAATAATTGGATAATTTGTAGAGCGCCGTTTTGTAAAAACCCACCTCAGGGGCGCCAGGTGTTGTGCAATCGCGATTGTGTTATAAAGTTGTGTTGATTTAAATGTGTAGTTCAAACTAAATTACTTGTCTTAAAAACATGAAAATAATAATAATAATGATTTCGTTTTTAAAACAGAGTGACCGTATATAAAGGCAGCAAGTTTTTAATCGGGCTAAGTTATTGATTTGGCGAGATGGCATTCTATCCACGGAGACCGAAAACCAGAGAATCAAATAGATTATTAACTGTGGGTTCGAATCCTAACAGATTAGGGAGGTATAATTTTATTTACAGGAATATTTAATTACCCTTTTATATGCGTAGGGAGGAGGTCGAAAATTAAAGTGATTTAGCTATATAGTGTAACCAGGTAAGCTTCACGCTGAGAATGAGAGGTGCCTAACTGGGTGAGTTTTTTATATTATTTATTAAATTTCAGAGGACCTTTTTAAAAGACGGATACAACCGAGGTACAGGAACTAAGTTTACGACACCTGCCGCCCAAATAATGTTATCATTAACAGGGATGTGCTAGGCGAACCGTCAATCAGCTGTGAGCGAGAGACGAGTCAACGACCTTTTCATATATAGGACAAGGCGCGGTGTACAGTCAGTCAAAGGGGAAGTTTTGCTAGCGTATGCCGTCCCAAATTGAAAGCGATCGGATGCAACCAGACGGAACAAAATGAAAACTTTTCTTCTGTTATTTGACTTTCTAATTTAATACTTTTCATCTATTGTTTGACTTTCTAAGTTACGAATTGGGATGCACAAAAACAAATCTAAAGTCAAAAGAGGGAGATGGTAATCTCCGAAATAAAACTACCAACCGAACAACTTTTCTCAACAGGTACCTTTCGAGAGGTAGGCAGCCTCTTTAAATTAAATGCAAAAATCAAACCAATTATCCGTTTATACCTACCTGAGAGGATAGGTATTCAGTAGGAGTTACCCATACCTAATACACGAGGATGCTAGTAACCTCATAAAATAATTACTAGAACCGAATATTAAAATACAGACAGTCCTCATCCTAAATTTGGCATTTCGAGTAGACCTTACATATATCTCACATGATAATTGGCTGAATGGGTAGGCACACAACCTATCGTTAAAAAGCGGGCTAAATGTCGACAAGATCGTCGTGTGTTATCTATGTATTGACCTAGAAAGGGATGTAAATCCCCGACGGCGTGGGAGTTACAACGTTTTCTGGAGGTGGCACGTAACTTAGGACCTTGCGTGTCACATTTTCGCGACTAGATTCGTGACAAGGGATGTCATGGTTTTCCCCTTCTACACTCAGTAAAGTAGATTTTCCTGGAGGTGTTTGAGATTGGGGCAATTCTGAAATTGGTGATGAGACCTGGTTTTCTTTATTCTGGCGTGAAGGTTGCCGATTTGGAACAAGGGGAGACCCGGCCGGTTGTGATATCCAGACACGCAGATATCGATCGCCTTGCTCAAATTATCATCCATCAGTTTTGTTTGGTAAGAGGAGGAGTCAATCTTAGCTTGAAAAAAAATCATTTCCTTTCCTCTCCTTCCCCTCCCAAAATATATACATGGATGGCGCCGACAACTAACACCATAAACTTATCGTATGTATATCACATATATAAAATCTAACACTTTATTATATTCACATTACCCTACGATAGGTAGAATCGAGTAGCTAGTGGGGGGGGGAGCAGGCGACTTAGAAGATAAGGTTTATAAAATGGTTTTAAAACACAGCGGTAATGGATTCAACTCACTCTATCTCAAAAGAACCAAGGGATACCACACATACATAAATAACTAGGTTCCTAAACCGAGAAACAAAAAACCAACACAACGTTCGGTGAAGCCTTTTTATACTGAACCGTCACGTGAAATGAGTACGTTCAAGGTCGTACGTCACGTAGACAAACTAGGATGTACACTCTTGAAGGGGTGTGTAATAAAGAAAAGACGGCAGGGAGGACCTTCCCTCCCCGGATATATATATAACCAAAGCCTTATGGAAAAGTTACCTACGGGACTTAAGGAAAATTATCGTAGAAAGAAGAGAAGGAAAAGTTTGAAGTAAAAAGGGCAGATCATTACAAGTAGAGAGTTAATCAAAAAGGTATTTTGATTCTGTATTCATATTTATGATACCAACTATTTGGGACACAGTGAAAAAATTCAGAATAATATATTTTGGAAATGATTCGTATATGTTTCATCGGTTTGAATGGTAACTCAATCAGCATTTTTCCTCCGTATGATTTTAATCCAAGATCCTACAGCAAATTGGCATCTCTATAAATATGCTATCGCTAAAACTCTCTACTGCCAAATGCAAATCAAACAATCATATTATTATTTCTCCTATCATCAATCAAATATCATTCCCAGACATTGAGATGGGTACTCAACAGCAGAAATTTGATTTGTTGTCCGTGTTGTTTCTGATATTTCACAAAATTGGTTTGCAAGAAGTTGGCACTACAATCAGACAGTCAATCAATTTAAACGACGTTTGGGTAATAACACACATGGGATCATTTAACCAGCCTTTGATTAATTTACGATAATTAACTTTTAGTAGAGACTTCAAACCAGAAATGAAGAAATAGATATCATAAAACTAGAATGGTCAAACGCGAAATCATGAAAAGATAGAGTACACTAAAACTGCTAAAACAGACTAGGGTTATTAAATACGTGTACCTAAAATTAACTGAATTTGAATAAAGAGGGCTAAAAAGGACACGAAAACATAATTTTAATTTTTTATATCCATGTATAGTTTCATCCTTCGTCAAAATATTTCACAAAAAATACTAGGAGTATGTACCAAGACACGAAACAAAGCTTTTTAATTTTATTTTCCCTTTGTTTTCTTTTACAATTGTATTTTACATACGTCTTTCTAAGCGGTGTTTGAGAATTCAGTTTGATCGTGAGAAATCTTTATTTTTTTATTAAATACGTCTGTTTGTTTTTCTTTTTTAATTTCGGGAATGAATGAATGCATATCTTGGAAGCGGAAATTAACCTATCGTTGTCGATGACAACATGCATTTTGGTAGCAATCACGTATACACACGCGGATATAACTTTTTTAAATCGGATGGCATTACCTCTGATACGAAATAAATTACGGTTTTACCTGATTCCACCGACTCCTATTCCTGTGTAGGAAGATTCAATCCTTTAAGAAACCAATTTTTAGTAAATTTTTGATCAAGACATTTTAAAACACTTGGTTTTTTACTGGTTGATTTCTACGTATTTATTTTTTTATACCTTAAATCAAAATTAACTGAAACTATTTATAAAAAAATATATTTGTCAGAAGTCTGCCAGTTAATAGCGTTTTCTGTATCTGGTGTAAATAATTAAGTCTAGGAAGTCACTTTGTGCAGCACCCTTGAGGTGTTTTTTTACAAAAACGGCGATATCTGATAGTATTATTACGCGATCGTCTGGACGGTGTAGGCCCTCTGATTGGTCAAATTCAAATTGTTTGTTTCGGGTAAATTCCGCAAAGGGGGTCTGCAGGCAAAAAATACCACTCTGGTCCTCAATTTTAACCAACTGTAAGGTTCATTTCGGTTTAAATATGGCCGATACACATGGCGGAGATGGCCGACAGAGCACACCTCTGGCGGTATAAAGAACGAACCAAATGACTGCCACGAATATTTAAATATGCAGTACACATAATTATGCAAAATTGCTTGACCATTAACAAGCGTTTAATTAGAAGATTTCTTCTGGAATACTTTACACAGGATATAAAGCATCGCAAATAAATAATTTTGAAATTTTAGAAATTAGAAAACATGTTAATATAAAAGCAGATATAATTAACAGTATTTTTTTATAAACACTTTTTTAAATATTTTCCCACTTAACTGGTCTTTCTCGTGTAACGATATTGTTATTCCTAATTCTTATAAACCCAGCCTACTCTTACCCCTCCCCTCTCCTTCCACTTCTTCTTTCCAATTGTTATCTGTATTTAATTTTTGACTTCGGTGTATAAAAAAACATGTATTGGTATATAATAAACTGATGTAAACAAAGTTATTTGTTCTTTTTTAATAAAATAAAGTTTAATCAGATAACATTATTTTATCTATTTCCGTTGTATATCAATGCATATGTACACAATAAAATGTTAACATTATATTTATTTATTTATTGAGCAATTTGCATAACGCCGCTTTTGTGAGATGTCACCTCAGGGACGCTATATTGTAATAATCTACCTGTATATATAGATTTTTAATGTCTTGATGAAGGTGTATATGTAATCAAACTTTAAACTTTATTAGATAGAGTAACAGTTGTAGGAAAAGAATTACCATCAGTTGGAGTAAAATTAACACTTTTTAATCAAACCGACTGCTAATCTCAACGCACAATTACCCTCTAATCAATATCAATAACTGTCAATTCTTATAATGCCTAAATTGAGCATGTTATTATTCAGTAACTCCTTCCTGTTCCGTGTTTTAACAATATATACTCACCCTCTCTCTGTGAATGACCTAATATCTATCTATTAAATGTAACTGTTGTTAGCCTCTCTTAAAATGGGCGAAGCCCAAGCAAATGAGGCCAGCAGGGCCTAGCGGCAAAAACCCGCGGACCGGGTTTTTAACTGCTAGTCCAAATTATTATATTAATTATTATACTATGTAGATGTGCCGCGTTCTATTCGTTTTGCCTAAATTTACAGATAATTGATAACTATAATAATGTTTATTTCCAACAAACGAATGAGAGCGGCGTCTAACAAAAAACACAACATTTTGAAATTACAAAACAACGTGGAAACTGTGAAACATATTTAATTGTACTTATATTTTAATGGACCTGATTTGCACATCAAATTTTACTATGCAAGTTCGTGATTGCGACTCATGACGAAAAGGCCATAAAAGTGTGTAACTATCGTAACATTGGGAAATACAGTACGTAACTCGGCTGACGAATAAGCGGAATGCCTTGGAAATTTGCCGCTTTATGGGAGGAATTCGCGCGTGTTGGGCGGGCATTAGGGCGGCAGGTACTTTCAAGTAATTTACGAATTAAAACTAAGTAGATCGAGGGAAACTACGGAATTATTTAAGGCTTACTTTCATGGAGCTTTGTTTATTGAAGTTAGTTTTATTCAAATAATTGAAGAATTCAATTTCTGTGTTTGGGGACACATTTGATATAGCCTTAATAATAAAATCACTTCACAACCACTAAACTGTGTTTTTGTTACACATTGTACAAATACTGTACAATTTATATTTTGAAATATTACTAATTGAAAAATCTAATTATCGCAGACAATTCTTAATCGAAAAATTGAAACATAATACCAGAAAAACATACGGTCACATCTAGGACTTGAACCCATTTTTTTAAAAAGACGGAAAAAAATCTTATTTTAACGAATTTATTTATTAAAGAAATTCAATTCTAATATCTACCTTATATGGTCTAGAAGTGGGAAATTTAGATCACATATTTTTTTGGTTGTCCCTCTCTAAACAAATATCCTCTCTTCTGTTAAGCCTTATCTAAAATTGCTTCCCCTCCATTCAACATTTCATCTCTTCTGTCTGAATTTGACTCCAATATTCCGTACAATTTCGAAAATTACCAATTTAAACAAAATTAATATGTAAAATTCACCTTCCCTCTCTCAATAACTTAAAATGATAGCCACCCTTGCATGAGGATTTTTTTAAATGATCATTACGCATTTTCCTTGCAGGGATCGGCAAAGAGGTCTGGTCATCACACAACTTTGTATCAGCACAATTTATTTCTATTCACTCAAATTCGTACATTTTCTTACAAGGCATACCTCATGTACAGTGGACTTGAGTCCAGTCAAGCAATTGAAATGTTTGCGCACGCTTTGGCTTGATGCTTAATTACGGAATTATGTCCAAATTATAATATTTGGGTGAACCCTGCTAAAAAAATTGTTGAATTTTATTTTTATATGGAAATACAAACATTTTTTTCTTTTTTTAGGGGTTGATATATGATTGTAGTTATTCACATGGTGAATTAAAAAAATACTAAATCCTCCATCGTCCTAGGTAATGAATATCGTTGAAAAAAGGTAATTTTTTTTAACTTTAATGTGGGTTAATTTCCGCTTAAAATCAAAGTGAAAACTAAATAGATGTATTTAAAAAGGTAAAACTCTATTTATTGTTATTTAACTTTTTTCAATACAAAGGTAATCCTGCAAATAATATAAGTAGTTCGTTTCACTTGAACTGTATTTCTTAAAAAACGATATCCAACGGTTTTCCAAGTTCACAAAGAGACATTGTATTATTTCCCCCAGCCAGAAGAGAAGCAATCACTTTTTTATTCTCCAATCAAATCTAAAGTGCAGAATATGCCTTTGAATGTCCTATTTGAGTTTCAATATATTTCATTGATGTAGAATTTATTCAAATTCTCGAAAATGGTAAAAGGGTTATCCACCTCGACTTTTTACGAGATTGAGCTTACGATAAAATACGCACGGAAGAGATAGTTTTGCAACCATGTTTGCAACCAACGGGTCATTTTAAATATCTGAAAAAATCTTCTTTTTGTTTTTTTCTGTTCGCTTTGTCCAATTGTTTTGCTGTTTGACAATTTGTTCGAGAAAAGCTTTGCGGCACATTGAAGTTTGTTAAATATTCGATATATCTTCGGGACAAAATATGTACAAACTAAATCGAAACGTTGTTGCTTAAAATGGCTGAAGGCAAGTTATGTCACCATGTTTGAATAGCCAGATACTTTTTAAAGACTTTTCCAACATCTATTTCTTCTCCTCACTGTGTGCCTCATGTAGGGGTGCCATAGTCCCGTAGACTCCGGGCAGTTAGGACTCTTGTTCAGGTTTATGTAATGTTCTTCTTTTTGTGAGAACAAGGGATTGTCTTCATATGTAAATGATTGATCTCAACAATACACGAAGTTCCAATCATAAAAATAATGTATTTAATATAACTATACAAAAGTGAGATATCTACAGCACTGTGAGCGACCGTTCTTTTCTGTGATTAGAAAGCATCAATAAACCACTCACCAGATCGATATCTTGGGCTTTTTGTATGAAAAAAATTGGTCCTCTATTTAACCATAGAAATGCCAATATTACGACAATTTTTATGCGTGCGACAAAACTACGTCACACACCTTCGATGATAGAGGAAACTAAAAAAAAGCGACCATAGACAATATAATTCTCATTCAGAGTCTTATAAGCCTAAAATATGTTTTAATTAAAATTGTTTGCCAATGTCGTGCAATTCCTAAGCAAAGACATACAAATAATTTGAATTCAATCAAAATATTTTTTTTAAGCAGATAAACATTGCAATTTAGATTTTTTTTCTACATTTCTATGTCCTTTTAAAGTTTTGTTCTCGTTACGAGCGTCTCCTTTGTGTGCTTTTTTAATCTGTTTGCTTTCGTTACCACTCGCAGCGCTTCCGAAACGTCACGGAGTTATTTCAAAGCACAATGGCTAAACTTCCATTAACGCCGCTTCAGGGGAAAAGAATTTCTTCGGATGCCTTTAATTGAATGGAATATTGTCGAAACTTGAATTAATTCCAAATTTCCAACTTCGAGAATGGTGTACCAAACCTTGAAATAAATATCTTTCACCTTATTTTACTGCTTTAAAATTTTCCGTAAGCCACAGCGGCACCTATACAAAATCGGCAACACTTCTATCCTACATATATAATTTTAAATAGAAATCATAGTTTTGTTATTTTTTTTTACATTCGTACAAAACCTATATATGCATAATCTACCACCAAAAAATGGGAAAGGAAACCTTTTTTTTATACATGTAGTTTATATTTCATATTATAAAATGAAGGCCTCAGCACGGGCAAGCCACCCAGTGAGGCCTACATTACTGGAAAACCTGAATTGAAAAAAATATTGTACCTTATAAATAAATATATATAAATAATAAATCTTTTAATGCCACAAATAATATTTTGTGCCCTGGAACCATACCACATATGTTGTTACCGCCATTATACGCGTACAGTGACTCAGGGGTGATGCGGGCCATCTTACTCGCTCGCGCTATTACAAAAGGTGCACGAAGGGATAAAGAAACATCGCCCACCATCTGTAACCAACCGTTAAATGCGGCGGTTAAGTCAGTACTCTAGCCGTTGGCTGGAGCTCACGTTCGTTGATGATTGAGGTTTTTATTCAATAAAATCAAAAAATTTACGATAAATGTGTTTACGCAACCACATAAAAAGTGTAACCCATATTTATAATTTTGCAATGAAATTAAAATTTTCATATTTTAGTCAATTAAAAATAAACCATTTAAGTTACATCTACAATTTTCTTACGGTTATAGATTAGGAAGCAAGTAAAGATTAAAATGTATAATATTACATAGTATAAGAAAAAAATAATCAAAACAATACATAAAAAACAAAGAAGAATTGTTTTGATTTTAAATGCATTGAAAGGTTAATTATATTTTAAGCGTTTTCGATCTGGTATTACTTTCAGGGCAACAAAACGGAATATTTATTAATGGAACTACTGATTCGATAAAACAGTTTACAGAAACAGTAAGAAAAAATCTCCTTTTGTAAAGAGTAATAGGGCTACACTGATGAAAAGTGGTTCAAAATTTTTTATCAGTATTTTCAAATCGGTTAATATAAGTTTGGTATTAGGATTCCAAATGACAGATGCAAATTCGAGATGGGATCGCATTACGCATGCCACATATATAGTAGTGCAAGTATGAAAAGTTTAATGAACAGTTTTTTTATGCGTAAACTGAAGCCCATTTGGTTGTAGACTTTTTAAGATGTGTTAAATATGATCTTTAAATAGCGATTAAGAGTTGAGTAATACTCTAAGGTCTCTGATTTTTTCTACTCGTTGAAGAGGAACATGGTTCAGATGTTATATAGATGATTGACTAACATTGAAGTGACAATTATATCGCATAACATTTATGTATGTGTAGATATAATTTATTTCCTACGTAATATTCATCAATTTTATTAATATATTCTTGTAAATTTTTGTTCACGTCTACTGAGCTTATATATGCTCAGGTATAAAAATGATTTATTGTCACGCTGTCTCAAACTCAATTTGGCAGACTGGGATGGCACCGTCGATCCAGTCCTGCTAGTTGAATTATGAACTTTAAAAAAATAGGTAATACAATTGGATAAAATAAAAAGACATGGGCACAAGGCACCCTCTATTTTCCAAACAAAAAACCTCGCGTGCTTCATTTTATTTCTCTTGAAAATTCAGGTCATTGAGTTGAAGCTACTTCCAGTACCTATCGCCCTGGTGTAAGACTACTATTCTAAATGTCTTCAACCGTGTTTGGTTACCAGATCTGAATAGCCAGGTACTTTCTCATCTTCCATTTCCTGATCTCCTTCTCCTCCCCACGCATCTTCACAGACCTTCAGCCTTATAACATATCCCAATTGGGGTTGCCATAGTTTCACATGCTTCAGACGACTGAGAGCAGGTCGGACTTTTGGGCGGTATTCACATTTAAAGGTCATAATACTTTTTGAACACATGAAATAGGTAGTGCGAGGCTCACATGCCACGAGTTGGCGATCAATTCATCAGTAAGAAAGAGGGGTCTCAAGGATCACATTTCCTTTATTAAATTCAGCGAACGTCAATATTTGAAAGACAATAAAGTCGCAAACGAACGAACTTTGAAAGGTTGTTGGGATTAGAATATTGAATTTGTTCTTTTTTTCGTTTACACGGAGACATTCTTGCCGTCGGAAAAGGAATTTACAAAAGAGAAGACTGAAGGAAAAATAAGTATCGAGAATAAAAGCTGGGACGTGTTACTTCTTCGTTACTATTAAAGATAGTCAAAGTTGGACGTGATAAATTTTCACAAAGAGTAAATGAAAATAATCAGTTTTTAAATAACTGGCTGTCGTCAAATTTAGTCAGGTAACTAATACATTCTTAAAATTCTTTTTAATGTATTTAACCTTTCCTTTACGGTGTGGTGTTCCACGCGCTCCGATGATGTAAACCCAGTTTATATTTGGAGTTTTGTAATAAAAGCATTAGGTTTTTTTTTTCAAATGTTTATGGCATTCACCCTTCAAGGGTGGCTATCATTTTAAGTTATTGAGAGAGGGAAGGTGAATTTAAACAAAATTAATATGTAAAATTCACCTTCCCTCTCTCAAAACTCCATTTTTATCCAATCGTATTACCTATTTTTTTAAAGTTCATAATTCAACTAGCAGGACTGGATCGACGGTGCCATCCCAGTCTGCCAAATTGAGTTTGAGACAGCGTGACAATAAATCATTTTTATACCTGAGCATATATAAGCTCAGTAGACGTGAACAAAAATTTACAAGAATATATTAATAAAATTGATGAATATTACGTAGGAAATAAATTATATCTACACATACATAAATGTTATGCGATATAATTGTCACTTCAATGTTAGTCAATCATCTATATAACATCTGAACCATGTTCCTCTTCAACGAGTAGAAAAAATCAGAGACCTTAGAGTATTACTCAACTCTTAATCGCTATTTAAAGATCATATTTAACACATCTTAAAAAGTCTACAACCAAATGGGCTTCAGTTTACGCATAAAAAAACTGTTCATTAAACTTTTCATTCTTGCAATACTATATATGTGGCATGCGTAATGCGATCCCATCTCGAATTTGCATCTGTCATTTGGAATCCTAATACCAAACTTATATTAACCGATTTGAAAATACTGATAAAAAATTTTGAACCACTTTTCATCAGTGTAGCCCTATTACTCTTTACAAAAGGAGATTTTTTCTTACTGTTTCTGTAAACTGTTTTATCGAATCAGCAGTTCCATTAATAAATATTCCATTTCGTTGCCCTGAAAGTAATACCAGATCTAAAACGCTTAAAATATAATTAACCTTTCAATGCATTTAAAATCAAAACAATTCTTCTTTGTTTTTTATGTATTTTTTTGATTATTTTTTTTCTTATACTATGTAATATTATACATTTTAATCTTTACTTGCTTCCTTATCTATAACCGTAAGAAAATTGTAGATGTAACTTAAATGGTTTATTTTTAATTGACTAAAATATGAAAATTTTAATATCATTGCAATTTAAAATCATTTCTATTTAAAATTATATATGTAGGAAAGAAGTTTTGCCGATTTTGTGTAGGTACCGCTGCGGCTTACGGAAAATGTTATAGCAGTAAAATAAGGTGAAAGATATTTATTTCAAGGTTTGGTACACCATTCTCGAAGTTGGACATTTGGAATTAATTCAAGTTTCGACAATATTCCATTCAATTAAAGGCATCCGAAGAAATTCTTTTCCCTTGAAGCGGCGTTAATGGAAGTTTAGCCATTGTGCTTTGAAATAACTCCGTGACGTTTCGGAAGCGCTGCGAGAGGTAACGAAAGCAAACAGATTAAAAAATCACACAAAGGAGACGGTCGTAACGAGAATAAGACTTTAAAAGGACATAGAAATGTAGAAAAAAATCTAAATTGCAATGTTTATCAGCTTAAAAAAAATATTTTAATTGAATTCAAATTATTTTTATGTCTTTGCTTAGGAATTGCACGATATTGGCAAACAATTTTAATTAAAAAATATTTTAGGCTAATATGACTCTGAATAAAAATAATATTGTCTACGGTCGCTTTTTTTTAGTTTCCTCTATAATTGAAGGTGTGTGACGTAGTATTGTCGCACGCATAAAAATTGTTTAAATATTGGCATTTTTATGATTAAATAGAGGAACAATTTGTTTCATTCAAAAAGCCCAAAATATTGATCTGGTGAGTGGTTTATTAATGCTTTCTAATTGCAGTGAACGGTCGCTCACAGTGCTGTAGATATCTCACTTTTGTATAGTTATATTAAATTCATTATTTTTATGATTGAAACTTCGTGTATTGTTGAAATCAATCATTTACATCTAAAGACAATCTCTTGCTCTCACAAAAAGAAGAACATTACATAAACTTGAACAAGAGTCCTAACTGCCCGGAGTCTACGGGACTATGGCACCCCTACACAAGTTACACAGTAAGGAGAAGAAGTAGATGTTGGAAAAGTCTTTAGAAAGTATCTGGCTATTCAAACCTGATCACATAACTTGCCTTAAACCAATTTAAGCAACAACGTTTCGATTTTGTTTGTACATATTTTGTCCCGAAGATATATCGAATATTTAACAAACTTCAATGTAACGCAAAGCTTTTCTCGAACAAATTGTCAAACTAAGCAAAACAATTGGACACAGCGAACAGAAAAAAAAACAAAACGAAGATTTACAAGACTTACTTTTTTCAGATATTTAAAATGACCAGTTGGTTGCAAACATGGTTGCAAAACTATCTCTTCCGTGCGTATTTTATCGTAAGCTCAATCTCGTAAAAAGTCGAGGTGGATAACCCTTTTACCATTTTTGAGAATTTGAATAAATTCTACATAAATGAAATATATTGATACTCAAATGGGACATTCAAAGGCACATTCGGCACTTTAGATTTGATTGGAGAATAAAAAAGTGATTGCTTCTCTTCTGGCTGGGGGAAATAATACAATGTCTCTTTGTGAACTTGGAAAACCGTTGGATATCGTTTTTAAAGAAATACAATTCAAGTAAAACGAACTACTTATATTATTTGCAGGATAACCTTTGTATTGAAAAAAGTTAAATAACAATAATAGAGTTTTACCTTTTTAAATACATCTATTTAATTTTCACTTTGATTTTAAGCGGAAATTAACCCACATTAAAGTTTTAAAAAAATTACTTTTTTTCAACGATATTCATTACCTAAGACGATGGAGGATTTGGTATTTTTTTAATTCACCATGTGAATAACTACAATCATATATCAACCCCCAAAAAAAGAAAAAAGTGTATGTATTTCCATATAAAAATAAAATTCACCAATTTTTTTAGCAGGGTTCACCCAAATATTATAATTTGGACATAATTCCGTAATTAAGCATCAAGCCAAAGCGTGCGCAAACATTTCAATTGCTTGACTCTACTCAAGTCCACTGTACCTGAGGTATGCCTTGTAAGAAAATGTACGAATTTGAGTGAATAGAAATAAATTGTGCTGATACAAAGTTGTGTGATGACCCGACCTCTCTGCCGATCCCTGCAAGGAAAATGCGTTATGATCAGTTAAAAAAATCCTCATGCCTTTCAGTTTGACAACCTCCGTGGTAGAGGGGTAAGGCTTTCAACAAGTGGCCTTAAAGTCGCGGGTTCATATTCCAGTATGGGCAAGTAAGTTTAATTTTATAAATTTGTGTTATTTCAAAAATTACTCATTTTAAAGAAAACGAAGTACATTTGCGGAACGTTCCAGAGTGGAAGATATTCTATTCGCCCTGGAGGAAGACAAACCATTCAGAATTAAAACGTTGCTTAAAATGGATGTGGCCGTGTTTGGTGACTAGATCTCAATAGCTAGATACTTCCAAACCTTCCTCTTTCCCATCTCTTTCCATTCTCTACTACCTTAAGCCTCATTTGGATGCCATAGTCTCTCTTGCTCCAGACGGTTGGGACTTTTGTGTGGTTTCACATAATTTTTAGTTTTATTATAAGTTTGTTGAAATACTCCAATTTTAAACCACTTACAACTCGCAAATAATTATGCCTACAACAAATAAATAGGATTTAACTACGCGTTAACTGGGTAAATATTGAATCTGACTGAACACCAGATTACTTCATTTAGCGTAGAAATAATCACTTTTGTTTCAACTTCTCATTACCAAATTTGACAGGAAAATATGAATATGTACCTTTCTAAAAAAATGTGTTATTTGAAAACAAAATACGCTTAAACAAAATTCTGGCAATTTGTGTAAAAGTTTGTGACAACCAATTAAAAATGTGTACTCAGAGTAACAATTCAGACATATTAAAACGTGGATAGTCGAACGAAATGGTTTGTTGGAATTACATCTTATTTCCATGTCATATAACATGATCAAATGAAAATATTTTAAGTTATATTTTGTTACCCCTATGAATGACATAACTTAAAATTCCAATTAATGACTTAAAGAAATCTGTTTTTGAAGTATCAAATATTGTCCTTGAATATTGTGGAAATATCTCGCTAAAATGAAAGAAACCAAATATTTTTGTATTAAACACTATGTTTAAGTCTAGCTTTATAAAACCTTTTTACGTGAAGACTATTTCGCCTTTCAAGTGAAATGATAACCTGAAATTAATTCACTGTTATTTGATAAATTTATAGCGAAAAACGATGCCTACACAGCGAAACATAAAAGTTTATTCATTGTCAATAAAAAAATCCAATTCTTCCAAACTTCGAATCGAATCCAAATGTTTTAATTTTAAAATTTAGTAAAATAATGTATTACCCACTTAATGTATTATATACGTAATTTAATAACTACATAATTTAGCGCCTACGTAATGTTGTACCTTCGTAATGTAGTACCTATGTAATGTAGTACCTATGTAATGAAGTACATAGGTAATGTAGTACCTACGTAATGTAGTACCTACGTAATGTATGTAGTACGTACGTAATAAAGTATCATTTAATGAATTTTCATGCACGGTTGTTGGTGTATAGGTATTATTCTTTATTAGAAATGTGTTTTTTTTTAAGTTTGACAGATGGTTTCATAAACTAAATAAAAACAAAGTGAAGATTCGTTACTGAGACAACCTTCGTGGTTTCACTGAACTGGGTCCAGTGGACGTACTTAAAAAATAAAACATCTTTTTGTTCGATGAGTGTGAATTTAATGTGTCTGGAATTTTCATAATTTCATTTGAGAGATGCTGTTTTTCACTAATAGTTTACTTACTATAAGTTTACTAATATTCGATAGGTAGATTTCGTCTGAAACAAATATATGTTTTCCCACAAATCCAACTATTATAATATTCCGCGATTTTGTTTGGGTCTGCGCACTCTTGCTGTCTACACGGAGAAAAAAAAACATTTCTTATTTGTAAAGAACCACTTAAAATTATTAGTAATCCGGTTAATAACGTGATTGCAGGCCCTTAATGAATAAATTGAATGTTTTTGTTGTTTGTTTTTGGGGTGTTATGCCGTGTTGCGCTAACTCCTTATTTAGCCGACGTTTCGGACAGCGTTGCAGTGTCCATCATCAGGGCAGATCCGGTAGATCCGAAGATGTGGATCTACCGGATCTGCCCTGATGATGGACACTGCAACGCTGTCCGAAACGTCGGCTAAAGAAGGAGTTAGCGCAACACGGCATAACACCCCAAAAACAAACAACAAAAATGCTTTTGGCCGTGAGAATCTAAAAACTTACCAAATTGAATGTTTTCCTGATTAACCTTTCCTAAAATTCCAATTTTTTGCCACGATATCGGATTTTTGCATTTCGTCATTATATAATATTAAGACAATTGCAGGTGCATGAACATGTGTTCCAATATTATTACGAATATTATAAAAGTTTACCAGAAAGCAGACTGCAGTCCCCTTTTTAACCAGATTATAAATAATTTGAACAGATTTTTAATAAATCAGAAGAAGTCATTTTTCTCCGTTTATTTAACTCATCATAAGCTCTCTTCATGTTAGTTCCATGGATTGCAGAGTGAGATTTAATAATACAAAAGCCTGTATTTTTAAAAATATTTTGTACTTTCTTTTAAAAGATTTGGATGGTGCATTTTTTATTGCACCACCTCGTTTCTCCAACAAAACTGTCGAAAAGAATGTACAGAATTCTATTATGGTCCCGGGACAAATTCATCCACGATAGAGTCAGAATTTCAATGAAAAGGGTCGCCTGACTGAGGTAGACTTATTGAATTATTTGTGAAATCGCTGATGTATTTTTGTTTTCTGGCGCAGGCATTATTTTCAGACACTTCAATTAGATAAAAGCTAATGGCGGGGATTAATAATAAAACAATTTTGAACAACTGGCGAAATAAAATAAAAAAAACGTAGAATTCTCTGACGCTACTCAATTGTTTTACTGAATTTATAATTAGATTCGCAAAGGTAGGTAAATATTTTTTTAAATTTCCATAACTTACATCAACTCCGCACAGGAGGCTCTCAGGAAAAAAATCTTTCAAGGCCTGTCATCTTTGGGGATTCTGTGTGGAGGGTCTTTTTAGGGAAAGGAGAGGAAGTTCTGGGAAAGAAAAAGGTATTAGGGGTGGGTAGGAATTTGGGGGTAAATGTGTTTAGGAGTGAAGGACAAATGAATCCATCCTCCCACTGACGTTCAAGACGATGGTTTGAGAGAGTCTGGCTGGAGAGGTCAAAAGTTCTCCCTGAACTATTATCTCCCGATTCGTCCCAGTAGGCGAGCAAACGCATCCGCCGCCAAGACCTAGAGAAACCTCACCCTAAGAGCCCGGGAACCCCTAGTAAGTCACCAAATGTAGCAAACCATTTGAGGTGACCTATCCCAGGGGTGTTAGTTATCCAACAAATGGTTTCCGGGGCGACGGTAAAAACTAATAAAGTTTTAAATGATAAACCATTATTTACCTTCGCTTCACTATAGAGGGCCAATAGAAGATGTTTTACCTGTAACAAAAAAAAGTATAAATTAGTATATGAAAAATAATCATAATTAAGAAAATGACAAGATTTGTAGAGTGAAAATTTATGTAAACCATAAAATATTATCATTTTAAAAACGATGGATCAAAACTTTTAAACAAAAATAAGTCTCCAGTGATCTTGGACATAAGCAAATAAGACAAATAAAATCTCTCTGCACTAAAGTATTTTAACATCGTACTAACACATTTAATTTTTTCAGAGAACAAACTTTTATAATTATACCTGCAAATGTGTTAAAAGGTTCAGGACTTTTTTTAAAATATATTGTTTGTACATATTTATTTATAAATGTTTTTTTTTACTTTCACATAGTTATCACTTAGGATACTATACATTCCACACTTTATCGGACAAAGAGCAGAAAGCTTTTTCAGACATTGTATTCAATAATGCTATGCCCGTTACTGACTGCCGAACAGAACAAATAATGTACACTCGTGTACAAAATTTATAAGCCCCGGGCTACCCGGATCTTGCCACGGAGGTACAAAAAAGAGTTACAAAATCGACCCTGAAAATAGGTTAGATATAATACTGGGCTATGAAATAACGTCCCAAAGGCGCTTTACAAAGCTGGGCAAATTCTCAGAAGAATACTTAATAATGCACAATATTCAATATCCTAATGGATCAGGAAAGGGTTCAAAAGATACATAAATTTATTTCTAAATACTACAAAACTAATTTAATTAATTTTACTATTTAATTACTTTAATTTACTGCTTGACCCCGCATCATTTGAAAAGACAATAAAAAACATTTATCATATTTTTTTTCTGGTTTGACATGGCTTTGTATCTATACAAATTTATGAAAACACAAAGTTACCTTACATCCATCCCCCGGTATCAAAACATGACCGAGAACGGGACAATAACGAGACTTCAAAAGGAGAGAACAACAAGTTCATCATATCCTTGAAAGATTTAAGGAGATAAAATATGATGCTTAATTGAAAAATTTGTAAGCCTACCGAAAGCATTTTATAAATATCATTGCTTTTTTAAAAAAAATAATAACTAAACAAAAAAACTGTTAACCTACAGTGTTAGATATTCTCAGCATCGCTTTAGTGAAAGACTACCATGTTGCTAGAAATGGCTTGTTTGAATGGCCGTGTTTGGTGACAATATAAGAATATCCAGGAACTTTGATTTTTTCTTCTTCCTAATCTGTTTTTCCCTCCCCACATCCATCAACCTCACAACACACCTCAATTGGAGATATTATAGTCGTAATGACTCCAGTTAGCAATGCGTAGTTTGAACTCTTGTTCGGTAATCACATAAAAAATAATAATAATACTATACTTTTTAAACAGATTTGTAAGTTAACTGTCAAAAATTATAAAAATATGACACAGAAGATAATTTTTTTTTGCAAAATTAATAAAATATTTCAACGTTACATAGCTGAAAGCCGGTTGCAGTAAAAGTTAAGAAAAAACTTAGGACACTGATAAGGTCGTAACAACATACATAGGAAAATCATATTAATAAACTTCTTGAGCAGGGTCATGTTAAGAGTTGGTATAGCAGAAGAATTTCATTTTTAAAAAACATTTTTAGCGAGTTACTTATTATTATTAATTTATAATATTATTAACTCCATACATGAGGTCCTACGAGAAGAACAGTTCACACGTGGAAAATTTTAACCGGGTATAAATGTTGGATTTGCGTCTGGCGTGTCCCTCGATAATAGTGCCAAGGGGATGTGATAGGTAAGTTTAAGAATAGTGGAAGAAGTCGGAGATGCCCGAAAAAAAGACACGATCAAGTCAATCCGATACTACCATCAGGTCAAAATAATATAAAAAAATGTATGGGACGATGAATGTGTGTGAATGAATATGAATATCAGTTAGTATAAGTTAGTCTGGTATTACATGAACAAGTATTTTTCATCTGTATAAAAATGAACACTACGAACATTTTCACGGTCAAAAATACACCTTATTTACCATAATATTTAGATCTTCGATCATGAACTTCGGCTGTATCTTATTTCGCAATTTCTCTCAGTACCCGGGGCACCTCTCCGAACGGGGTCGGCCACGTGACCGCCCGAAGCTTTAGTTTTATGAGCAGCCGAGCCAATCACACTGAAGGCGGCGCCTTATCGACTACTAGCGAGGCGGAGGGGAAGTTCGGTGGACGGAGGCCGGAATACGTTATAATGCTACGTTGTTCTATGCGAGATCCTACAAACTATGCATTTTATAACTGAGAATTACCCCAACATAATAACATAATAAGGGTCTTATTGGAACTAGCAAATATAGATATTATAAGATAAGAAAGCATAGAACATTTAAGTCTGACATTTTGATGAAATAATAATGGGTTAAAATTAATGCAACTAAAACATAACGAATGAAATATAATGACATAATATTTTGGGCACGTACTATTATAAAACAGAAAATTACGAAATTCTGTACTATCCCAAGTCCATCAATTATTTTATTTTATGTAGCGCCAACCATTTACGTACTTTGTGGGGTACTCTATAGGGTGATAGACGACTTAACCAGTCGAGGAATTAAATAGACTAAGCCTGAGTGGGACCCAAACGCGATGTCAACTCAGCCACCGATTGGTCAAATAGTACTCATGTTGATTTCTAATGAGGAAAAATATAACAGAATACATTTAATATTGTTAAAATTTCTAGTTAACTTAATTATAAATCTCAACATTTATAAATCATTGTTAGAAATTTTCATTATGTGGTTAACAAAAGAAAAAATTGATTGAAAAGTGACGCCAAAGTCTTTAATTTGTGTTTATGTCTCAAGTATTGTTATCAATGTTGTAATCAAAGATCATTGAGTGTTTGATCAGTAATTTAAGTTATCACGTATTAAAATTCGTGTAAATAACAATAAAAAATTTTTTTTCAAATATTATAATTATGGGCAGGTAATTTATTGCTCTACTGAATTCTTTTCAGCATCAATTCCAATTTTCAAAATTAGACTCTAATTCAAACCATTGACCCAAACTTACAAGCACTCATAGACAGACCCACAACCAAAATTAGAATATTTGATTATATTTTAACTTTTATTCATGAGAAAAAACGTCATGAAACTTGACGAAAATGGCAAGAAAACAGATGAAGTAAAATTGGAAATTTTGTTTAGAAATCATTTAAAAACTCCTACTAAGAAATAGCTTATACAAATCTCGTAAATTATGAAGAAAGAAAAACCAGGCTTAATCAACGTAACATATCTTCATGATTATTCATCACTCTCATCTCAGGGTGGTTTGTTGGGTGAATTCTGTACTACATCTCGTTGTTTCGCACAACGGCTCATCTGATATTCGCGTGAGCATTGCGGCCAAGGATTTTTTTACGTCTTATCGGCTCCAACTCGATCTCTATAGCACTGCTCTTCCTTCTAAATTAACCATATTCTCCTAATTTATAAGATTGAGAAATATTTTATATACCTACTCCAATCTGACTGGGCGGACTGGTAAATCGAATATACCATGAATTTCTTTGAAAAAAAATATCTTTTAGTTATTAACCTCAATTTCTTCGTCCTTTAATGGATTTTTAATGGTTCTTTCGTACTATAAATATTGCAATGTTTTAAGACGTGCATTCTTGAAATGACTTGACATTATTTAGTTCGTGGTTAACTAGTATTGAAAACGTTTAAGAGTTACATAAAAAACACTTTTGTTTCCAATAGACTTACTTACTTATACAATAACCGACGTAAAGCGTTGAAACGATTGAGTCACTCAACAGCGCCATTTAAAGTTGAACTTTTTTTTGATGATTTACGTATTGAAGACAGGTTCTAAAGGCTATTTTTTATGACAAAGTTCTAAAGTTTCGGACTTGAGTTTTGATTAGATTTCACAAGTGTACTTGCTATGATCGTGTAAGGTTAAAAAAGGTAATAATTATTATTGTTGCCTCGCTTTACAAGTAAAAGAGTGTCAATATATTACCAACGTAATTTAATCTTATAAACTGTTAGCTGAACGACGTCAATGACACCCGAACCCCTGTGATGCAACCCAGAAATGAGATATTATTCCACTCTCAAAGATACTTCAGTCAAACAGTCATTTTAAAGTTATAAATTAAAGCAGGTGATTTTCCATTTTACCTTTTATGTGAATAGTACATGTTAACGCAACCATGTGCATTTCCTTTTAACAAATTCCTCCAACCAATTTCCTGTACCTGTCTGACAGTGTAGAATATCTACATACCTAAATCAGTGTATTATGCATACACAGTCTGTTAAGAAAGAAGAACATATACATTGAGTGCGTTTAATTCGAGTCTATTGCGGTGCTTGTGCAATGATAATAGGCAGTATCCCTCAAGGCCATAAATCGACTTGCAACAAGACGTATACCAAAAACCAAGAGTAAGTCTTGATTACAGTCCACAATAAAACCACAAATTGATTTGCGCCTTCACCACAAAAAGAAACAGTGATAGAGTGGGGAGGGACATTTCCTCATTAGATTTCTCGCTAGATGAGGATAGGAAGGTAAAAAAGTACTTATCTGTTCAAATCTGAACACCAAACACATTTTAAGCAACGGGTGTTCTTACACAATGCTGGTGATCTTAAACCTACCTATTTCTAAAGCAATTTTACAAAAATACAAAAATTTATCAACTTTATTGCATTTGATTATTGGATAGATCGACTACATTGATAGAATTTAATCTTGTGGCAAAAATAACACTTTTAACTGATTATTTATGAATCAGAATAAGAAATTCACGGTCGGGTCTGGATCGGAGCCAGCATGTGGTAAGGGCTCCATCAATTGGCTCGGCGCCGAGACGATTTGGCGAGGACCTAGTCTTCAACATGGTTTGTAAGTTGCGACCAAACGAATAGTAATTGCGTGGCTAAAAGAATAGAATCTACATAGGCAAAATACATGTATCGATAAGTGTTCAAGCATGGGTTCGGTTTTTAAACAAAACTACAGTTTTATTAGAAGATTGATAACATTTTGCACATTTGACGCTCAAAACATGAGAAAGGTCACTGTCTATTGATATTTCAAAAACTCAACCCCCATTCACTTTTTTCACACCTTAAAGTCTAATTCTGATGCTCCAGAATGATATTTTAAACATTTGACTTTCTAAATACGTAGAAAAGTACTATCTACAATCTACATCTTATATCTAAAAATTCTGCGTAAAGCTTTGGCAATGCCGGGACTTCAACTAGTAAAGTTTAAAGAGAGAATATGATTGGAGAAGGTATTTGGTCAGTTGCTATCCTCTCCTTTATCTTCGCACAACAAATGCCAAAGTCTCACTGGCTCCAGGCGGTTGGAAACAGTCGGAATTCTTGCGCGGTACTCTCATTAAATATCATCATGTTCATTCCATGAATTATTTCCATCAATATGATGGAAACAATCATCAACTCAACATCAAATTTCAAACATTTAATTTTTATTTCCATCATGAACGTTTAAAAGTTCCCAGACTTGTTAAGCCTCAACGTGCATCAAATCCGCAACCTATTTAGAATAACACTATTCGGAATCAAATTCATAAACCATTTCACTGTGAAGGTCATCCATAAGGATATTTATCACCAAAACCCTCTCATATTACAGCAGATAGATCTTGATTATGTCTGGGCTGATCCCAGAGCCTTTTATGCTACAGCGAGGGATAACTTCGAAAAACGTCACGTACACGTAGCACGTACAAATTACAATACAACCATTACCACGTACACGTTATTCAATCACACGAGTGGGCCCGCTCATTCGGCTGATGTCGCCTATTGTACGTTACTTTCGACCTACTGCACGGCACGGGATACGGCATCTGGGGAACTTATATAAATTCAAATAGAGAATGAGTTAAATATTGCAAACTTTGAAAGACAAATTACTTTTTTAGAAACAAAATGATAAATCCTTTCCAGGATAATACGTACACAAAAATTAAATAATATAGATTAACATTCGGAGAGGAGTTGAAGGATGGGGGAGGGTTAACCCAAACCGGCAGAAGAATAATAATTATTTATGAAGGAGTGGAATCAATATTCTTCAAAGTTGTTCTGAATAATACTGCGAGGGTATTATTGAATTATTTCCTACCTTCACTTGGTTACGCATCAAATTATTAACTTTATAGATAAAAAGAATTTTATACAAAAATAGTATTTATTATTATGGTAAAAATTAACACGAAAAAAACAAAGGTTTTAGTATATTACATCGATTCTCAATTTTCCGTCTAGAGGTCATATTTAAAAAAAATCGGATTTGACTGAGTATTGAACCTCCCTCCCCAGGGACTGGCTCTCAAACTGCTGCAAACTTTTAAAATTTATTTTAATAGTAGAAAAATAAAAAAGCTGTTTTACTGAAGATTGAATCTTTCTACCAAGGACTGGAGTCAACCGCGCTAACAACTGAGCCAAATCCCGATTGAGTAGGACCGCCATACATTTCATATTGCTGAATTGTTGAAATGTCATCCAATTTCAGAGAAATACATATGTCCGCGTGTCCATGCGTGATAGCTATTTCAATTAAAATATTCACTTATTTGCATGCAAAACATTGTATGATTAAAAATCAAAGTAGTTTCATTAAAATTCTGGAATGAGTACTTCAGGTAAGCATCCACAGGTCCGCGTGGTGCACGTCGGACGGATCACTTCCAACGGATTTATTAGGCGAAGCGCGTTGTAGTATATACACTGAATTCGGATTGCTACGGCCATTAGCAAACGGATTTTCAAAATAAGCGTTCCGATTTTCATAGCTAGCGGACGAACTGTTGCTTTAAATTATAATAGTTATAATTATAGTTGATTGAAATTTTGCTGCTTCACTTAAGTCGTTAAGACTTTGGCTTTATTTTAGGGTATTGTCTCGTCTTAAGTAAAAAAATAACGGAAATTAATGTTGAAAATTGTCAATTTAATAGAAATTATAATATATATATATCAGTCAGTGGTTGAGTGGGCATAGCGCTTGGGTCTCACCCGAGCGTCGCGTGTTCGATTCCTCGGCTGGCTAAGTCCTCCATCACAACACAAGCAACATTTTCGGCTTTCTGTGGTGGTAGTAGGAGATTTTCAAACATTGTTGGGTTATTCGTGACCCGGGAATGTTTGTCTTTCTTTTTAAAAAAAAAAAAAAAAAAAAAAAATATATATATATATATACACTAAATTATTCTAAAACTTTAATTTCACATTAATTCAAATACACAAAACGAGTTTTTTAATCGATTACTTGTAAAAAACTGCCGCAGAGACTTCAATAATCAACCCGTGGCCATTTTACAGCACTATCTCTTATAGTATGTACGATTTCTGATAAAGTGAAAATATTGAATTTTAATTTTTCTGATCAACTGAACATAATTTTTAGTTTAAACCAAAAAGATAAAGTTAATTTTGCATGTGTGTGATGTAATATGCACGCTGTAGACACATTAGTCTAGGAGCATGTCTATACATTCTGTACCCCTACCCAATAAATAATATTTTGATATTCTCTGAGAAAGGTCGCATCTCACGTCACCATGCTAGTATATTCCAACTATTTTGTTTTCACACGAGACGTGGGAGAAGATTTTTTGTCACTAACCTACGTTAAAACTCTCTTTCGGACTACTAAAAACTGGTATGCTCCTTTTATAAAAAAATGATGAAAGAGTTTTTGAGAGAAATATTTATATATTAATCGTGCGTTTGAATTTACCGTTTTACAATGTCCCTGCTGACCCATATTTTTCTACAGAGAACCAAAAAGATCAGTTTTTTTAAATCAATATTTTCATAGTTTTTCTGAATTCGCTATTTTACAATCTCATCAGGGTAACTTTGACAGAAACGGGCCGAGAATCCATTGGAACCCGAAAGTTGGAGCTGCTTTGAAGTAGTCTTCCGGGATGTCGCGGGAATTCTCCCAAACGGAGAAAACTTGATACAAAGTTACCGCACTTTACGGTTTGTGAAATTTACCCGAAATACATTATTTAATCTAGATGAAGAGCAGGAAAACGAGACTTGTGAAACGTGAAGCATTATATAAAACAATTGAAACTTTTGTTGGGAAATCTATTAAACGACATATTTCTGTACGTATTGTGAAAACGTATTTCATCCTGTATTTTGATCGTTGGTTTAATAACGGTGGATGAATGATTCTAAATTTCATAACTCAACTTAGAAAAGAATTTCGTTGACTTGTGAATTTCAGACTAAAAAGCTCATATTATCACAATTTATTCGCTATACTCGTAACTTCCGTTAGAAAGCCTGTCATTTCAATCACGAGATGTGAACTCTTGAAATATTTATTTAACTGACTACAAACAAGACACACTTTGTAAATTCGTTAAATTTCGCTACTGGGGTAGCTGGTAACATTTTTTTCAAGAAAATTTTGGTTCATAATGGGATAATGAATTTCATGAAAGCTTAGAATTCAGCCCAGTAAAATCTGTTCCATCGGGCACTGAAATTTAATATTTGCTCGTTAAAAAATAGCAACATTTACACACATTCATTGGTCAAGAGTTTTGTGGAAGGGGGTTGCAATGGATAATTCGGCCCTCCGAGCCCTTCAACGACCGCTCTCTAGTTTAAGGAGTTATAGGAGTCAGTAGCTGACATACATTCTCGTATCTTTGAATTTTGAATTCATATCATCCTAATTTAACAATTCACTGATGAAAGGAATCATCCCAAACTCATGGAAAATATTTTTAATAACTCCCAAAATAAAAAACGCAAAATATGAAGATTTTAGACCAATAAATTTCTTACCAAAATGCGAACAATTGTTAAAATCCGTTGTTAAAGAACAGCTTAGGAAATATATGGGAAAAAATGTTAGTGATCAATTAGGTTTTAGTTAGTGGGCAATCTGGTTTTAGTTAATGAGTAATCTGGTTTTAGTTAGTGAGCAATCTGATTTCAATTAGTGAGCAATCTGGTTTTAGTTCGTGAGCAATCTGATTTTGATGAGTGAGCAATCTGGTTTTAGTTCGTGAGCAATCTGATTTTAATGAGTGAGCAATCTGGTTTTAGCTCGTGAGCAATCTGATTTTAATGAGTGAGCAATCTGGTTTTAGCTATGGAACAATCTGATTTTAATGAGTGAGCAATCTGGTTATAGTTAAGAAACAATCTGGTTTTATTTAGTGGGTAATCTGATTTTAATTAGTGAGCAATCTGGTTTTAGTTAGTGAGCAATCTCGTTTTAGTTAGTGGGCAATCTGGTTTTAGTTAGTGAACAATCGGATTTTTGTTAGAGAACAATCTGGTTTTAGAAATAAATATTCAAGTGAAACCGTTTTAAAATATGTAATTAGTGACTGAAAAAAAGCACGGCCTAAAAGAAGTATTCAAAAGCAGAGTTTTTTGATTTTCGACGAGCTTTTAAAACAATAGACAAGAACATATTAATATCCAAATTAAAAATGCATGGGAATAGTTCGCAACGAACTAGAATGGTTTAAAGATTACATCAAAACAGAAAACAAAAAACCAAATTTTGGAGACGCTGGAGGAGATATTTTAAGTTTAAATAAAGATAAACAAATTGAAACTAAATGTTACAAAAAGTAAGTTAATGGTAAAAGATAAAAAAAGAATTCAACGGACTCATAAAAAAATTCATAGATAACGAAGAAATAGAGGAAATCAAATTCTTGGGCATTGCAATGGACACTAAACTCAAATTAAACTCTAAAATTTTTATTTATTTATTTATTAAACGCCATAAAAGGCTTTTACAATATTGTGATACATGAGATTATAAGTACACAGTGGTACATAGGCGAATATTAGTATTACATTTAAGAATTTGGAGTTCCCCAGGGTTCTGTCCTAGGCCCCATTCTCTTCATTCTCTATACAAATCGTCTTGAACGACTAATTCACTCAGCTGGCTTTGAATCACAAGGCTACGCAGATGATCGTTTGATTTTCAAGTTTTGTTCTCCGGACGAAAAAGACGTCCTTAAAAACGAGGTGGTTAGCCTCATTAACACAATATCAAGTTGAATGTCTGTCAATAAACTTAAACTAAATCCCACAAAGACAGAATTTATGTGGATAGCTTCCCCTGGAAGGCAAGCTCTCCTTGACTTCAGTCCAATCCGTATTCAGGATACGGATATAATCCCTTCTGCAGAAATAAAATTTCTAAGTTTCACTATGGACAATATTCTTTCTCTTGAATCGCAAATTTCAAAAGCTGTGAGTTCTGGTTTTTTCCATTTAAGGCAGATAAAATCAATCAAGAAATGCCTTCCCTCTGATGGAGCAAAGTCACTCATAAATTCGTTCGTCGTCTCACGTATGGACTATTGCAATAGTGCATATGCCGGCCTACCTCAGAAACAATTCAATAGAATCCAGTCAGTTTTTAATGCTGCGGCAAGAATGATTTTTGGTGAATCTAAGTATTGCCGTATAACCCTACTTCTAAGGGATCGCCTTCACTGGCTTCGATGCCCTGAAAGAATAGAGTTTAAGATCTGCTTAATGACCTCTAAAGCATTGCAAGGAATGGCGCCAGCATATATATCGGAACTTTGTATCCGACAAAACTTAAGCAATAGACAGCTTACTCTAAGGTCAGCAGATATAGATGTTAGTAATCGTCTAATCGAACTTTCTAGGTCAAATCGAGCTGTTTACTATGATCGTTCTTTTAGTGTAACAGGCCCTCTCATCTGGAATAGACTTCCCTCAGCTCTTACTAATCTCCAGAATTTGGCTGAATTTAAACGAGCTTTAAAAACAAAATTATTTAAAAAATCTTACCATTTATAAATTTTAACTTCTTTTCAATATTTTATAATAAGCCATATTCTAAAACTTCCGGTAATTGTTTGGTTTCGGTTGTCTCCTTATTGTACCTTTTTAAAGTGTCTGCTCAGAAAATTCTCATTTCTGAGCACAAACTGCCTCCTGTTTTATGTTATGTTTTAGTTTTAATATTCGTGTTTTGTCCTGTCCTACTGTTATTGTTATTCTAAGTTTTGTCATCACTTTGTATAAACAGTGTATTTAGTGTTATAATATTAGATCTGTATTGGGTAAGGCACACTGTAGGAATAATTTTAAGAACCATTAATACTGAATTACCATTTTTTTTAAAGTTTGTTAAACGAGTAGTTAAGCGCACTTGAAGTGAAATGACACTAAACTGCGCTATATAAATTCCATGTTATTATTATTATTAAGAACACAACAATATGTATACAAAACGACATTGTTAGTGATACAGCTGAAATTTTCTGAAAGGCATAGAATGCTACAATAATAGAAAGCACTTCATTTAAACAGGATAAAATATACACAAAAGGTGACTTGCCAACAGATATAATCTAGCAAAATATTATAATAGCGCAAATAGAAGTGAGTTTATTGTTACAATTAAATTTATCTCCACTTGGCCACTATGGCCGGCTTGTATGGCAAAATAGCTTCAAAAATTCAGGGCTGTCAAAGACTTGACAGTTAAAAATAACATTTTTCATTAAAATAATACATCCGTTAGCCAACACTATAAGACATCTGAAGCAAGCAGTTTATATGTATAAGAACACCATACATATGTTTCACATAAAGAAGAACATGTCAGTATGATGCAGTACAAACAGACATTTAACATTTCACAAACATATCAGTTAAATTCACAACCAAGTATTTACATTGAATTATTAGCTATTAAAATAGCCAAAAAGGTATTTTTTTAAAGATTTAAAAATATATATATTTGTAAATACTAAATACACGTATAAAATTGGTAATAGTGTCCTTTTCTTGGGCAATCAAACACAGATTGCATATTATTCAAAATAGAAGCATGGGAGCGGTATTGAATTTTATTACATATTCTCAGATAGTTAATATACAGGAAAAAACTAGATATGTTAAGTATGAGATAACGTATAATTTACAATACCTTAATATTTGATCTTTAAAATAAGATGATCAAGAAATACATGTTTAAGAACGTAAATTTATATTTCTAAATACATGGCTACCCCACGAGAAGCTGTGGATATTTTAGCCTTCCGAAAACAAATTTGTCGGAACTCAAAATAATCTCTATTTTAAAAGATTCGAGATATTTAATGAACTACCGACGCTTGGGTACGGATCCGTCGCGACGGATGTTAAAGAAGCTAAAAGCCTTTCAGCTTTTCGTGGCTTCAGATGTTGTGTAAAGTGTGGCTTAGTTTCAAGAAATAAGTTATTAGTTGTTGGCAATTTTTTTTATACTAGATATAAAAATGTAATTCTCTTAACCAAATAAAAATATGCAAAAGAAGTTAACCGTTCTGTATTTTAATATCGAATCAAAATTAAATTGTTAAAAAAATTTTACATGAAATAGATTTAAAATCTAAAAATTAACTTCAAAAATTGTCCACACGGGGATTTAATCTTTTCCTAGAAGCGCGGAGTCATTTGTTAAAATATAGCTTTTCCAAGGGTGGCATTTTCTTAATTTTATTTATAAAATACATGATAATACATTACACATTACAACATTTATTTATATATGATTCATAAATAAATTACCATACTAGGCGAGTGCCTGTTTCATGGTGACTAATGGAATATAGTTATGTGAGGTCTAGTGTGAATATATGAACATGTTTATATATATATTTAGATGCAAAAAATCGTTTTAATTATAAATAATCCTTTGTTTAAATCATGCGAAGCGGTCATTTTCCAGGTTGATGATCAACAAACAGAAAAAATTACAGATAAATCCCTGATTTAGCTAGTAATGTGAGAAGTATAAGTATTTAGTTAGCAGTTACCAAAACGGTTTGATACTGTTATTTAAGTCATTAATTATCAGTTCAGAATAATAAAGAGCAATACATTTCCATACCGTTTCTTTATATAAAACTTTGTGTATATTACCGTGTACAATTTAACTGAAAAGCTCCCAATTCAATGCATTTGCTAAATGATTCGCTGCGTGTAAAGGATATTTTGGTTGGCTTAAGGAGTGAAATATTTGTTTGTGTCGAGTTTGACGCTAAGGAATGTAAAACTGTAAACTTTCAAGTTTGCAATATATCAGAATTTATAAACTTGTGCACACATTCTTGAAAGTTCAGTTTTCTTTTGTCTGTCAGAGAATAATATTACAATTGTATCTAGTTGAAATTTGTTTGGTATTTTCAATTGAGCTGTGATGATAAATTGAGTGAATCGCTGAAATATAATAAAAAATTGCGAGTCTCAGATAATTTAGTTAAAAACGAAAACGCCACATTAACGCAAAAAAACAATATCCTTTTCACCAAATACATAACTAAGCATCATGCCATTTCGCAGAATGCTTAGGCAGAGAAGACAGATCGCCATCCAGTTTGACAAGCTCCTTGATTCACTCTTATTCTTTTTTTTTTTTTTTTTTTTTTTTTTTTCTTTATTCATGAAATATTAATGTGTACAGTTTTTACATGCTTTTCGACTACCACACTAGACACACGCCCGTATTATGGTAGTCGATTCATGTACCGTCTCTACATACTCATCTGATATTCTGATTCTTGACATACTCAAGTATTTGATTCACTTGGTCATGCAATGTCTTACTCTGGCATTCACCTCCAAATAATATAATTTCATTACACTTTCTTTGTTCATCCTCTCTTTATGATCAAACCATCTAAGTGTACCTTTCTCGATAGTCAATCAACACATGTGGATATTTTCCACATGTCCTACAACGTATTTAAACGTGAAATATTATTATTCAATACTTAAAATTGTAAATCTAAATTTGAAACTTTTTTCTTTGTCCCACTTGTAAATGTACCTATTTGTTATTCACTTTTTTTTAAATGTTAATTATCGATATTCTAATGTTCTGGTTCATACTGTTTATGCAAATAAAAATAAATAAATAAAATAAAGTAAATAAAAGTACGACCGATTTCGCTTACATCACAGCCTTATACATACGCCTCGTTGTACCACACAATTCTCATTTGATCATACTTTCAATAAAAAATCAAAAGTATTCTTTACTAGTACTTTACGTGAATATATTGTATTTCAATTTTCTTTCCATCCAAACAACACGTCCATTTCTTAATCTTATTGATTACGGTTAAATCGATGACCTCTAAAATTTTAATACGGTCATCCATAGTTTTACCACATATACCCTTCAGGCATCTAAATTCTAGCTTCAGTCCACTTTTCACTCTTCTGCCAGTTCCATGTCTCTTACTATTTTTTTGTCGGAACCACACAGAAGGCCCTGAAGAAGAATATTTTCCAGATATCATCTTTGATGACGCTATGTGGAGAGTCTATTTAAAAAAGAAAGGAACTCCCGGGAAGGAACCCTCTCCTTCCCGGTAAATAGTTTGTCCAGGAGTGACAGATGCAGAAATCCATCCCTCCAACTACGGCCCATGGCGATGGGTTGAGAGAGCCCTATTGGAGAGGTCAAAATGTCATAATCAACCCCACTCCCGACCCAGCCCGTCTCACAGTAGGTGGGCAGACGCCACCAAGACTTAGACCTTGACCTATCTCACCCCATGAACCTAGGCACACCTGCTAAGTTACCAACGTATCGAACCACTTGGTGTGACCTATGGCAGAAGTTTTGGTCTTACAATAAATGATTCCTAGAGCAGCAGTACCCATACCCGCCTCACAATTCCATAAAACCAGAATGGTTAGATTGGTTGTTCAATGGTATACTAATATTTTCTGATTTTCTACATAGGAAACTATGTTCGAATTTTCACACACGAGTAAAAGTTGCGTCAAATGTTTTTGTTCCATTCCCAGATTTTTTTGAAAGATTGACACAATAATATTTCTTCCGTGCCATTTTCCATCGCCTCGCTCTTTGACGTTTCGAAACAAAATAAATAAGACAATACCAAACAAAGCGATTTCATTCTGGATCGTTCGCTTAGTCGAATAATCACATTTGGAATAAACAAATAAAAAATATAACACGCAGCGTATTGGAGTTGATTGATTAGACCTGGCAAAAGCATTCCATCATTTAATCCGAAGCCTAATGATAACTCGGAAACGGGAAGAGGGGGACGATTAGGGGAGAATAAGGGAATTATTATTACTGTGAGAATTCCTGGAAATATAACGAGTAGAAATGAATTTTTCGGCGAGCGGCTAACGAGAGCGTTTTATTGTTGGGAAATTCTTTTTTATGTATTTAGATTAAAGTAAAAAATGAACGGTTGGTTCAAAAACATACGATACACGGATCATTTTTGTAACATAGATGTATATAATTAGACACTGAGAGAAAAAAGTGGTTCCATTTAGTTGGGCATTCCAACGCTCTATTTCATTACTTTAATTGACCTACAACCAACAACCACGGTTGATGTATTATAAATTGACATGCCTTTGCCATATTCTCGAACTTCCGGTAATTGTTTGGTTTCGGTTGCCTCTTATTGTAACCTTATTTAAATGTCCGCTCAGAAGATTCTCATTTCTGACCACAAACTGCCTCCTGTTTTATATTATGTTTCACTTACAATGTTCTTGTGTTGTCCTGTCCCTCTGTTATTGTTATTCTGAGTTTTGTCATCACTTTGTTTAAACAGTATATTTAGTTTTATAATATTAGATCTGCATTGGGTAAGGCACACTGTAGGAATAATTTCAAGAACATGACCACTAATACTAAATTACTGTTTTTTAGTATGTTGTAGTAAAGCGCACTTGACACAAAACTGCGCTATATAAATGCCATGCTATTATATATGTGATGTGTGTTGCGTAATTGGAATAACAACAACTCCAATAACAATTTACGTATAAAATTGCATTTTAATTACCATTAGTAATGGCCACCCGCCGAAGATTGGAACATGTTTTGCGCAACATGAAATTTTGATCAAAACCACCTTCGTCACCTTTTCCAACCCCTTTTTTTACACCCACAGAATTTTGATACTTCTTAAACATAGCTGACGTTCAAAACAAGGGGAAAATTACTGCCTACACCTGATTTCAAAAAACTGTTAACAACGTCGGGGATTTCAGCTAGTGCGTTATAAATAAGATTTGTCTGTGAAGATCTCTTCACATCAAAAATATAACGGTTTAAAATTTTATATTATAATTAAACGAAAATCCTTCACAAAAGTTTGTTAATCAGATGGGTCAATCTCTCAACCCACTTCATTATACCCACATGCTCTTCAGTTCAATTCAACAAAAACCTTTTCACCATTAATTTGGCGGTTATGAACATAAAAGGCTAGAAATATCTCTAAAAACCTACAATCAAATAATTCCAGAACCTTTAAACATTTAAACCTCTCTCAATGCTTTTATTCCGCTTGAACATATATTTACATTCAGCAAATGTTTATTTTCAAATTTCGCAAAACCCGTACGAAAATTGATCTTGAAATGATGAGCGAAATATTTCGACGATATTTTTTAACCCATTCTGACCGCGCGTGTAGTTGAAAATACGTAGATTTTTGATCACTATTTAGAGCTAATAAAAATTGTCTATTTTCGTTTTTCAATTATTGCTACATAAACGTACTATTTTTTTCGTTATACTCAATCTACTCGTTCAGGCCGTAGTCATGTTTATGTTTTATAGATTGACGCTTGTGTGAAAATAAGATTTTCACTCCTTTTAAGTTGTTTTCTTTTGTATTTTTTTTCACTTTTTAATAATTCATCTTCATAAAGTACATGAGTGATGTAATCTGCCTGTTTTGCTAGGAAAGTTTATTTTTCGATCAGACGCAGTTTTCAACACAGTATTCCAATAAACAGTGCATTTTAAATCAATTTTAATCAATCAAGTTTTGATGTTAGTTCCTATTGCTGACTTTTTCTACTTTCGTATGGCGGGGGGGGGGTCAGAGGGGGACATCTAGGATTGCTGACTGAACGTAGCGTTTCCTGTTTAAACTCGACCGTTTTGCGTATCGCCTGTACGTATTTTTTTATATGTTGCGTTTCCGTTTCAAGATTAAAATTTATTTTTGAAAACATCTTTTTGAGTTTCATAGACGCATTTCTCCGAAATTGGATGACATAACAACAGTTAATTTACGAAATAAATGTCAGTATTTGACAAATTAGGATTTGACTCAGATGTTAGAGCGGTTGACTTCAGTCTCTGGGAAGAAGGATGAATCCTCAGTCAATCCAAAAGAAAAATAATTACTAATTATCTTAATTATTTAAGACATTTAATAAGTTCACAGCAATTAAGACATAATATACTCCTAATACGTCCAATAATTCAATTTTATGTATTTCTGTAAAAAAATTGTTCTTTAAGAGATTATTTGAACTTTTTTATTCTTTTTTTTTTAATATTTTTGTATCTGCATGGCGGAAGAATGTTAGGAAATTATCATTTCGGTATTGAAGTTTCTTTAAACTAATTGTATTAATCCTTATTTGACACATTTTTTGCATAGAATACATGATATGTATATTTTACAAGTAAGATATTTACGAACCTACATACAAATCTTATGATCTTACAGTTAAAATAAAACAAAAATAAAGGAATTGAAAAAAAACGTATTTTTTAAAAAGATATTTCTACAAGTTAATATCAAGCATTAAATATTTTAACCACCACCAGTTTTATTTTAGGTCTGAAAGGATTAAGGTTGGGTTGAAGGGGTGAAAGCGGAAAACACTGGTCACTGATATTTTATCGCGCGAGACAAAAACGAAACGGAAAAGCCTTTTAAGGGTTGTAAAAGGGTAGGATGGATTATTTTTGACAATTTGGTTTGCTACACGAGCTAATGAGATTAATGCATATATGATCTGGACGCCATGTGAGGAAGAATGGGAATATGAGGGTGAATGATTTACTTCCATTAATACGTGTCTATCTTTTATCTGGGTACAGTTATAAATTTAGGTTTTTTTTACTAATTAGCTTCTCACAGAAGGCCTCGAAGAAAATAGTTTCCCTATAATTTTATGTAATCTTTGGGTATGCTATGTGGAGGGTCTTTTAAGGGAGGGAGAAGATATTCTGGGAAGGAAAAAGGTATGAGGGGTGATTAGGAATCTGGGTTCAGTGTGTCCAGGACAGAACGTGACAGATCGATGAATCCATAGAGAGGTAAAATGGTGTCTCTCTCAAGTGGCCTCTTCCAATCCGGGTTGGTTGACAATTGTTTTTATTATATGTAAAATTGAAAATAAGTAGAAAAGAAATAAATTATTTGATTTCTTTAATTTCGAACTTGTTTCGCGGAAATTCACGTGTGACAAAGTAATAAAATGGCTATTCAGTACTGTAGTGTTATTAGGTAGAAGTTTAAAATCGGCCCACCAGATATCGGTAAAATCTGTAGATCTACCTTATTACTATCCAGTTTATGCAGTTTTAATATTTCCATAGGTGGTGGTAGTTACGCCACATGACAGAGACAACATGTCGGCTGTACCCGAGTGATTACGAGTACAGCCGATGCCAGCCAATCCCTAGGTAGGTTCAAGTTGCTTTCTTCAATATAATAACTCAGGGTCTCTTATAGAACGGACGTCTGTTCTGATAGATATTCATTGTATTTATCTTATGATAGTAAAGTAACCTCTAATCTTTGACTAATCTAATCTTAATTTTCAATCTTAACTGTCTAATCTTAATAGTACATTACAAGTGCAATTTATTGTATTTCTAATTTGTCGGTCCCCGTTAAATTCCGAATCTAAGTTCGTTTCAGCTTTTCAACAAATTTTGATCAGCGATAACTATCACGTTGTTAAGCTTGTCAATTTAATACTATTCGATAAAAAGCTAATGGCCAGAGTTAAGTATTTAATTTTGCCATATCTTCCTTAAATGTCCCCGACTTAATGAAAAGAAATTTATGTTCATAAGACCGCGTAAACCAGGTATTGGTGAAACACCCTTCACACATCCCCAAATATGACATAAGCCCTGATGGAAATTATTATCTTCAGGTCATTCCGTGTAGATGTAATAAAAAACAATCAATAATACTAAAATCACCATCAATTGATGATTATGAGGTAAATTTTCGAATAAATATATTTCTAATGGTGACCTAAATAAAAACTTTGATGCACTAGTACGTTTTTATCTGCAATTAGAGCATGCATAACAAGTAACGAGTATTTAAAAATCAGTAATTTTCAAACGAGTCGGATTTCATCCAATGTTCGCTTAGTCCTCCATCATGGCACAAGAAACATTTTGCGCTAGTGTTGTAAGTTAGAGGAATTCAATTATCACATCAGGACAATACTGACAGTACCTTATTTAATTATCACATGGAAAATACGAATAGTACCTAATTCAATTATCGCAGGACAATACTGACATTACCTAATTCAATTATCACATCAGAACATTACTGACAGTACGTTACTCAATTATCACATGGACAATACGGAGAGCACCTAATTCAATTATCACATTAGGACAATACTGACAGTATCAAATTCAATTATCACATCTGGACAATACTGAAAGTATCTAATTCAATTATCACATCTGGACAATACTGAGAGTATCTAATTCAATTTTCACATCTGGACAATACTGACAGTATCTAATTCAATTATCACACTAGGACAATACTGACAGTATCTAATTCAATTATCACACTAGGACAATACTGACAGTATCTAATTCAATTATCACACTAGGACAATACTGACAGTATCTAATTCAATTATCACACTAGGACAATACTGACAGTATCTAATTCAATTATCACACTAGGACAATACTGACAGTATCTAATTCAATTATCACACTATGACAATACTGACAGTATCTAATTCAATTATCACACTAGGACAATACTGACAGTATCTAATTCAATTATCACACTAGGACAATACTGACAGTATCTAATTCAATTATCACACTAGGACAATACTGACAGTATCTAATTCAATTATCACATCTGGACAATACTGACAGTACCTTCTACTCGAGAATAAAGAACAAAATAAATAAATCGTGCACGTGTAAATACAAAATAATAAATGTATGTTGACGCCGAGTTTCAAACGTCGACGTACCTAACCTAATAATGAAAACAAATAATACTTGTGTAATTTAACGACGAGCGAAGTTGAGAATGTGTTTGTAATGTGAAATTTTACAACCCTTCCTGCAGTTCTGCCAACTCCAACATTCCCCACCCGCTTAATTTATTTTGAGAATTTTTCATTTTACCCAAAAGCAGATTTACCCAGTGACATCCTTTATTTTACCCCGCGTTGCTGCCCGAAAAACCTCCATTCCACATTTATTACACTGAGAGGATGGTTTATGTATGGACAAATCCTTCTAAATGACTAAAGTTGAAAAACCATTTAATTTTTTTGTCCTACGTATATCTTTCAACATTAATATTGGGCGATAAACAAAGCTAGAAAATAACTCTTACCGGCAGAAAACTTAAGCAATTTTACTGAAATTTTCCTAACATAAATTTATTTCACTAAGGCGACGCTTTTATCTTCGCACATTGAAATTATTGAAATGTCCACTGTACTCTATCAGAAAAAACGTCAACAATAATTGCGCAAGTTGACATCGCCGACGACTTAAATGTAATACCTCATCGTGTCGTTGTTCCCGTTTCGTCCCATCGCATCGCGTTGTTTGTAAAATCAGGCCTCGGCAATAATATATCCTGCATAAATAAGCGATAAAACTCCTGCCTGAGGGCGGAGAAACGGAAAATTTCGCCGAGGTATGGGGCTTTGTTTTGTGCAAATAACAACCTTTTCATAACTGTCATGGAGTCATTTCACTGAATCATTATATCGTCAAACAAATTAGCATTAATACTTGTTTTATATTTTTCAAAATAATATTTTTAAAACTATTTGTGCGTGGATTCAAATAAATTTAATTTATATACAAATTAAACAGGAAAATTAAAATAAATTTTATTTTATTGATTTGTTTTTTATTCACATTTACTAATACGTTGTATATTTGCGTCATGCTTCAGAGTGGTAGATATTATTACTATCGACATGGAGAACGATTACCATTAATTAGCATACCTTGTTCATAAAAAAATACTGTGCCTTTATTTAGACTAAAAACTGGTGTTCAAGAACGAGTGTCTAGGACGGCCTGTAGGCTGACGTGCCCTCTTTATGCTCTCAAAATACCTCAGATTCTCGAAACCATCCCATACCTTGGTATCCACTATGGAGGGGTTACCTATATACTACCGACATCTGTCCAAAAAGTCTATAACCTCCACGAACTATCTACACTAGAGCCATCTATATCTTGTAGCTCAAACTATCTCAGAAACGTTGCCCAAATAATGATTTTAGCGGTGTTTAGTGACAAGATATGAATAAATCCATATTTCCCCATCTTCAACATTTAAATCTCCTTCTCTTTCTCATTCACTTTACCCTCAAAACATACCCCAATTGAGGATATTTTTTGTGCCATACTCCAACTGGCTTCGAACATTTGGAGCTGTTGGCACAAAAAAAAACTAAAATCATATACCACCAGTAATTCCGTGGACAGTAGACCTTGCGCTACGTTGATGATTTGACAACTTGTAACGCTCATGCGAACTCTTGAGTAAAAAGGTACTATCCAACACGGCTACAATCTTGATAGGATTGACCGGACACGAAAGAGACGAACAAATTAACAGACAGATGAAATGCAAAACGCTCGAGTATAAACAGGACATCATTACTCTCAGACACAAACATTACTATTAGCTAATTATAATTATATTTATTTCAATACATGATTCTTAATGTTCGTGAGAGATAACAGAATTATTAAATTGCTTACAGATTGTTAATCATCTATAAAATGACACAACACCTAAACGTTTCGATATCCATAACGTTTACCTTCATCCTGAGAGAGATTTCTATGTTGCGGTGCATGAACACCATAAAGACCTAACGACCACCCCGCAAGAGAAGGGAGACTGGAAAGGGGAAAACGGAGAAAACGGTTCAGTAAGTCGGATGATTACATCCCCTAAACATGTGGTGAACCTCCCTTCCAATTTGCCCGGCGAGCCCGTTCACCCATTTTTCACTACAATCGTCTGAATCTAATAAGGATTTTCGATTTCGATAACGATTTGGAGTAATGGCAAATTTAGATTTGAATTTGTAGAGACGCGACAAGAAATAGCAAATTTAAATGTAGGTAACAACCCTACATCCATCTCGGATCGAATAATGAATAACTCAAATAATGTTGGGTTAGAAGCTAAAAATGTGTTCATTTCACACTTTTTTAGACACCTTAAGAATAAAATACCGTTTGTACACATACTCCCCCAATGAGATCACTATAATATATAATAAAATGGTTACAGATATATTAGGTGAATAGATATGAACAGTCTCGTGTTCCCTAATCATTAATTTCTCCTACTTATTCCCCTCTCCGGCTTTTGTCAATTTCCTTTAGAAACCTTATGCATAAATATCAGATAATAACCTACCTACTGAGTCTAGTGTTGACATATTCTTACGTCTGCTATAATTTAATAAAAATCAACATAAAATTGAAGTGTACTAAACTCAAAAATCTAATATATTAGAAATCAAAGACTGCGCTTCAAATCAGTGCATTTATATCTTGTGAAGTGCTATTTTTTCATGTTTTTTTGTCTTCACAAAGAAACTGCATGTTAACTGTCAAAAAAAAAAAACCAAATAATAAAAATAAATCTGTCATTCTGTACTAAAACGAGCTAGCTGTTAAAAAATTCAAAAGTGCCTAAACTGTGTTGAAACTATCAATATTAAACATCATTCAATCAATTTTATTCACGGCGAAATCAATTTATTTCAACATGAATACACTGTGCTTCGCTTGCGACAAAAATATTGACAGTCCATCCGAATTCATATCTAGTGTTGTTTGTGATAATGGCTATCATCTTGTTTGTGCAGAGATTGGCGAAAACATACGTGGTGCTCGTAATTCTCAGTGGAAATGTAAAAAATTCTCTAAAGCTTTTTCTAAAAAAAAGACCAGAAATATGAATTATTATGATGAAAAAATCGATCAAGAACCATCTACCGGCAAACCTACCAAACATCTAAATCAACAGTCAACAGACGCAGAGAAATTTCCTTCATCAACCATAGATGGCGCAAGCGGCATTCTTACGTCAGAAAAGTTTATTTTGGAATTAAACAATTTCAAAAAAACAATAATGGATTTTGTGGAACAAAAATATGATTCGATTATCGCACAAAACAAAGAAATTCTCGATTCATTTAAATTTTTAGCGGATCAGCAAGACCTTCTAAAAAAACGTTTAACTGTCATTGAATCCTCGCAAGAAAGGTTCATTACTGATATGCTAGAATTAAAAAAACAAAACGCTGTATTAGAAAATACTACTTCTCATCAGGACGACAAAATTGACCGGCTGGAGTACATTACACAGATGTGCAATATCGACATCAGAGGCATCCCTGAAGCAAACAATGAAAATATTATGGAAACTCTTAAAAAGATATCAAAAATCATAAATTACGGAGATACCTCGATACCTTTACAATCTGAAATCAATAAAATGTACAGACTAGGACCAAAACTGTCCGATAAAAATCCCAGATCTGTAATAGTGTCGTTCAATAGTATTAAATCTCGAGATGACTTCCTACTCAAAATCAAAGACTATAAAAAATCCTCTACCTCCAGTTCAAGCAAACTCAATACAGCAGATCTAGGGCTATCTCAAGAATCAAAACGGATTTACGTGTCAGATCATCTAACTCAAAAAGGAAAATTCTTACTCTCCCAAACTAAAAAATTCGCCAGAGAAAATAACTATAAATACTCTTGGTCATCTTTGGGGCGCATTCTGCTAAGACATACGGATACATCTAAAATTATTACGATTAAAAACATCACTGATCTTGATCGAGAAAAACGCCAACAACTATGACAGATGATAAAAAGTACCTCAACATTTACTGCACTGCTAAACAAAAATAATCCGGATAATATCATATTCATCGCAAGTTTTCTCATGAGTTATTTCTTTGTCTTTATAAATAATAATGTTTTAATTGAAAATAATGCATTCCTACTCTTTTTAGGAGCTCTTTCATGTAGCAACATTATCAGTGTGAAAATTGTTTATATCAGTATTCACTATTTTTATTATACTTTACCTCCTTTGACTGTATCTCACGTTTCGTTAGCTCTCTCTAAAAAAAAATTATATATCTCCATAAATAATACTTTCACTACAAGTTTTTATTTGAATATTACCGCTATATACTTTTCACACACCCTAAGCATAATACCCAATTTTTATCAAAATAATTCATTCTTACTTTCATTAGTAGCTTTCCCTAGTAACATCAAAATTACTATAAAAATTGCGAATCTTACTATTAAAAATTCTAACCATACTCTTCCTCTAAGCAACAAAAACCACGCTGTTTTAGTATTCTTTAAAATATCTGTTTACTGGGTAAATATTATTCTTCCTTCATGTTCTCGTGGGAATCAGAGTAGTAATATCTTATTTACTCACTATATGATGCTCTTATTTTCTTCAATAATCTTTTTATTTTGGCTAACTTTTATTATATTCACTTGTATTTACAGAATTTACATTAACTACAAATGCTCGAGCTCTGTCAAAATAATGTTTTTGTATTTCTCAAAAACCTTTACTACTGTTTTATTTACATATTTTATTCGCACATTTTTAATCATACTTTTGCATTTTTCTCATGTTACTAAATTTAATTATTGTCCTTTATCACACCTAACAATTACAATCAGAAGCATTATACACTATAGTATGCACTTTACAGTTAAAATATATTTTAAGTGGGAATACTATGTATCAACATTATCATTCATGTTATATAATGTTCTCTCATTATCTCATAATAATGCACTTTCTCTATTCCCTCTCTCTGTTCTTCAAGCAAACCCATATGTACGTATCACAAGCAGCGAGAGTCTTTGTAAGATTATGTTCCCAACAAATCTGTGTAAATCTGGAAAAAATCTTAATTTACATAAATATGTCCTAGTATTGGTTCTTCTTTGCATTTTTCGCATGTTATGGTATTTAATTATTGTTTTTTGGCATTTTTTTTCGCATCAACTCCTCTACAGAATCAGCACATACTTTGCATTTGGCCATTTTATTGATTTTATTGTTTTCATATTTTTTGTATTTGCAGCCTTCATGACAGATATCTACATAATCATCAACTGCTTAGATTGCTCTATACGAAACATACCAACACCAGCATCTTTTATAACATCTTTTACATCTAATATAATTAGTGGATTCAACTTTCAGCTCGAAGTAAAATACGCATCATACTCGAATAATCAGAACTCGCATTCTACTATACAATATATTAATAAAACACCGATTAACAACACAGTCATTTACACTTTCGTTTTTAACTTTTTGTTTGCAGACTTTTCGCAAAAGAACTACGGGTTCACCACCACACATCATAGTAAATTTAATCATAATTATGTTTCAGTTACCTTCGGATAATTACAATGATTCTGTAATTAGCATTAATATGAATATAATTCGAGATCTGGAGAATTTAAACAACTATAACTGGGACTCATATAGTCTAAAAATCATACACCAGAATATTAGAAGCATATCAAATCTAGATGACTTTACAATTTTTCTTGATCAATTTAATTCATCTTTCGATGTTATAATATTAACCGAATGCTGGTTAAATAAATACTACACCGTAAAATCAATCCACAATTACTCTGAATATCACACCACAAACAACCTCAACAAATCCAGTGGAATTGTTATCTACATCAAGGACGGAATTAAAGCTCATGTAGAGGAAATTACTTTAGCACAATCAAACTGTATGAAAATAGTATTGAATAATAACATATGCATATTTGCCATTTACAGATCTCCTTCCTTCATCAATATTGACCCCTTCCTTTCTTCATTGCAAGAAATTTTAAACAATGCGAAAAAATTTGAACAGCAAATTATAATGGGAGATTTAAACATTAACACTATCCCTGACTACCACCGTCAATCAATCGATTATCTATGTCTACTCGCGGAAAATGGTTTCACACAGACTATTAACAGCTTTACTCGTGAACAGGGCTCGAGTAAATCCTGTCTTGATCACATCAATGTAAAAAATATTAACTTTATTGACACTTTTGTTATACACTCAACTATTTCAGACCACTATACAACATCTCTTTGTCTTAAAAACAAGCCTCCCACTTCTTCGAAAATTAAATACGTTGCTAAAACTAATTTCAACAAGTTAATTGAGGACTTGAGCGCAGAAAACTGGCTAAATGTTCTAGATAAATCAGATACTGACTTAGCAATGAAAGAATTTATTATCAAACTACACGAGTATATATCAAAACACACAAGTAATATAACCGTTTCTAATAAACAAATTAAATTCACACCATGGATCACCCTGGGGCTAGTTAAATCGATTCACAGAAGAAATCATCTTCATGAAAAGGCAAAAATATATCCTGAGAATTTGGTTTTACAATGTTATTATAAAAAATATAGGAATTTGTGTAAGAAATTAATTACATCGGCGAAAGAAAATTATTATAAAAAACTCATTTACGAAAACAACTGCAATCCAAAACGTTTTTGGGATACCTTTCGCAACATAACCAAATCCAAAATCAATAAATCTTCGGAAATAAAATCGCTATACATTAACACATCAAACTCTGAAGTCCCCAAAGATATGGCAAACTTTGCAAACAGTTACTTTTCATCTGTGGGTGACACACTTGCGAAAAAAATTCTCGATAAGTGTAAGAAATCAGAAACCGCTCTCGCCAATTTAACTATCCCTAGGATCGGTCACAGAATAGACTCAATCACAACTTCAACTAACGAAGTCATGAAGATAATTGACGACCTTAAATCATCAAAAGCATGTGGTCCCGATAAGATTTCATCAAATCTTCTAAAAATCATTAAAGTATACATAGCCATACCGATTGCGTTCATTGCGAATCTAAGCTTTAATTCAGGGAAATTCCCTAACCATTTAAAACAGTCAATCGTCATTTTACTGCATAAAAGTGGGGACAAATCACTGATACATAATTACCGGCCTGTTTCCTTGCTCAACTCTGTCTCTAAAATTATGGAGAAAATTGTAAAGAACCGTCTCATCCTTTATCTCGAAAATAACAACATCCTTTCTAGTAGACAATTCGGCTTTCGCAAAGGTTTAAGCACTGAAAACGCCATCGCTAATTTGACAAAAATCATCTCTAATAATCTAGATAAAGGTAGTAAATGCATTGCACTTTTTTTAGATCTAGCTAAAGCGTTCGACACTATCTCGCACAAAATTCTGCTGAATAAACTACAGCGAATTGGGATACAGGGTCAAATTTTCAAGTGGTTTGTTAGTTACCTAGAAAACAGGAGCCAAAGAGTGGATATTAACGGTACTCTAAGTGATCCAGCCAATATTAATTATGGCGTACCGCAAGGAAGTACACTAGGTCCCTTATTGTTTAATGTTTATATAAATGACTTATGTAATACTTCATTTGCAGACCACATTATTACATTTGCTGACGATACAGTACTTTTATTCGAAGGCAAAACCTGGAATGAGTCTTGCATTAAAGCTGAATTTGGCATAAACAAAGTTAAACAGTGGCTAGATAGTAATCTCCTCACTCTAAACTCGGATAAAACGAAATTTATCTGCTTCAGTTCAACTCAAGCGGGTCAACCACAAGAAATTATTAACATTAGAATACACCATTGTTACGACACTATTACATGTAAATGCAATACCTTAGAATGTGTGGACAATATAAGATACCTAGGAATTATCATTGATAAATTTCTGAGATGGGACAAACACATAGCCTTTACTTCCACAAAGGTCAGGAAACTTACACATCTGTTTATAGCAATAAGAAATATTCTATGTCTAAATGATTTGAAACGAATTTACTTTGCAATGTGCAATTCCATACTAGACTATGCTTCATTAGGTTGGGGAGGTTGTGCCAAAACCATACTCGATCCCTTAGCTAAATCCCAGAAATCGCTTATAAGAGTCATACTGAAAAAACCTTTCAGGTACCCCAGCGATTCATTATTCGCAGAGTTTCGTGTTCTTGATGTAAGACAATTATACATAAGGAAAATCATTTTACATACTCAAAAACAGAGGCACTACTTAGCTTCCGTAAACCACTGTCATAATACAAGACATGCAAAAAAAAACCCAACAGTTCCGCCCACCACTTCCTCATCTTTAGCACAGAGACAATTCTCTTACTTAGGCCCTAAACTGCTCAATCTCATACCTGATGCATGGAAGGCAAAGAGTACTAATATTCTGCGTATGCAGGTAAACAATTGGCTTCTGGACTTGGGGAGAGTTGAATGCGAGAATATGCTAAAAAACAGTAATTAAATTGTAAATTTTGTTTTCTTTACATTCTTCTTTACATTTTAACTTATATTGGTATTATATTAGCATTACAGGAACTGTATTTTTACATAAAGAAAGTTCGAAAATTGTTCAATTCTTCGTGATATTTTTCCTTAAAGGAAAAGTTCCTTCTTTACTTTCATTTTTTATTTTTTGTTATTTTTCATTTCCTTGTTTTATATATTAATATTTCTTTAGTTTAATATATCAGCTAAACAATAGTAAAAAAAAAAAAAAAATGAATATACATTTGTATTACCTTACCAACAGAATTTCTTCAATTCAGTTTCATTTTCAAATTGATTTTCTTGTTTTTATCTATTAATTCAGCTTATGTTATGTTAATTCAGTTATTATGTCAGCTAAATAATAGTAAAATATGTCGTGATATAACTGGAAGCATTCTAGAATACGAATATACATATGTATTTTTTTTTTTAACAACAGAATAGTCAACACTATAATGTACCATATATTACATGTAAAAACTTATCATATTGGAATGTCCTAAAACGGGCAATCGCCTAGTTGGACATTTTAAGTTCATTAATTGTATTATGTAATATTTACAAACAAACAATAAATAAATAAATAAATAAATAAATATTTATTTTGGTACCCCTAAGCACGGTTAAATTAATTCGCTAGCTGATGCATTCAAATCCCCCAAGAAGGAATCATACTTATACTTAAAGAGAATTGTAGTCTCAATATACATTCTTTAAACATGAATTTCTTACTAACGCGTCAAAAATGATTCAACAGAAATGCATTGAAAATTTACTTTTTTTAGCCTACTTTAAATACTGTGCACCCCATGAAACCAAAAGTCTCGACCACAATTTAAAAAAAAATTAAACTTTGTTAATTTTTATTTATCACTCTGACTGCGTCTTCTTTCAATATAGATTTTCGTTATCAGTAATTTTTGTTACAAAAAACGTAAGGTAAGCCATTTTATTTCAAATTCGCTTTCCAAATTTTAATATTTTAAAAATTACAAGTTAATTACTAATTTTTAAAATTTGAAAGCGTATTTCATCACCCGTTTTAAAAAGAGTTTTTTGTTTTCTGATACATTCAGAAATACTGCGACCTTCTATCAGAATATGCCAGAGGTCTGAGGGGTTATGAGAGCATTAAAAGAAATAAAAACAAGGGGGCCTTAGTTAGCCTTTACAAAGGCATTTATTATTTGCAAATTTTGTTAAAGTTGGCCTTCAAATGCACAAATTTAATAAAATTGCCCTTCAATGTACTCCGTAATTCACTCCTCGCCCTAAATGGCACCGCATGCAACCCAGTTTCGTTAATTTCCTGGAATTAATACTTGACATCCCCCACCTTAACCCCTCTCCCTCGACAACCCCATTCCTCACCAAAGGGTGAGCCACTGAACCGCCAAACTGCTAAGCCGCTGCGAAACGCTGGCAATATGCCAAATACTGCGCCATGCTAAAATGTGCAAAAAGTTTTCATAATAGGATGTCCCATTTATTCAAATAATCTGTATAAAAATTGTATAGAGTTTGTTTCTAATATGAATGATTTATTTGATTATAAATGCTAATACTAGTTGTTTCTTTGTTGTTAGTATTAACCTTTAACTATGGACGTGAAAAAAAAATCACACTCCCATGGACGTCGGGTCACACAGACCCCTTCATAAAATTCTTCTAATTTTCAAACCTGGACCAATCTGACTTTAGCAAGGAGTTTATATGTATAAAGTATTTATTAATAAAAGATCGAGTAATAAAAATAATCAACTTTTATTCATATTTTAATAATTATCTCCAAATTTAACAAACCTAGTCAGTTTTCAGTCTTAATTGAATTGAGATCATATTAAGGCTCCTTAATTATAGTAGGTATTACAAAAATCAAAACCAATAATTTTTCATAGCTAATAAAAGAAACAGTAACAAAAAGTCATAAAAAAAACTTCTGAAAGAAATAAAATAAAAATTCTCACAAGGATCAAACTTATGTAAAATTACTGGCACTCAGAACATAGAGGCTTGGAACACTGAAGACAAACTGGCTTCTTGCAGTTAATACAGGCATGGGTTGTCTTTCTAGAGAGCTACTACCCTCACAACTACCCTCAAGTCTCCGGAGCCAGTAGGACTATGGTATGCCATATGCTGTTAGAAATTTGGGAGGTGGGAATGGGTACTGACGCCACCGGAAACATTTATTGGTCACCCCAAGTAGTTCACTACTTTTGGCGACTTAGCAGGGTTTCCCGGATTTATGGGATGAGGTTTGAATAGGTCTTAGCCAGAGTTTTATCTTCCCACAAGCTGCGTCGTGGGCCGGATCAGGAGAGACTGGCTGATGGATACCTTTTGACCTCTCCAGCCGGACTTGTTATCGTTGCACTCTAGTGTGGAGATGGAGTCATACGTCTGTCACTCATGGTCATGCTGAATACCAGATTCATTCCCACTCCTCATGCATATTTTTCTTGCCAGAACTTCTTCTCCTTACTCTAAAAAAAACCTCCCCACAGCTTTCCCAAAGATTTCTTGCCTTCTGCGTGAAGGTAATGTAAAAAAGGCTTAAACATTGGGGAAGAGAGAAAAATAGTTAATTTGAAGGCCAGGAAGATTAGCTATTCAAATAAGGTCACTCAACATGGTAAAAGCTATTTAAAGCCAAATGGTGGTCTTTAACCAGGGAGATGCCAGAGTATCAATTAATTGGAAAAAAATTTATCACACGTTTACCACAGTCAAAAGAAGTTGATTTTCGATGTCAATGTACGATGAATTATTGCAACAAATATTTAATTTTATACAATACGTGTTAATTATATTTACTACCATAAACTAACACATAAATAACTATTATATGGAACATCCTGTATAGAAAACTATAAGAGAAAACGACGTTAATGACAACGTTTCCAACTTGAAAATCGATTATTCACAACTTTAGTAATATGATCGATGAGCGATGGACACTGAAACATCGGCATAGTTCAAACGGAGGTACTGACCGAGAAATGGATAAGACAGTGATAAACGCTTCAGGTTATATATGAAACGTTTGAAAAGTTAATATTATATTTTGTGACGGTATATTTTTATTACTATTTATTTAATCGTTTTTTTTTTTAATATTGCATTAGCTCCAAACAGGAGGCTTTGAGGAAAATAATTCTATTCAGGGCCTATCTCCTTTTAGGAGATGTTGTGTGGAGGCGACTTTTTTAGGAAAGGGAGGAGAGGAAGTTCTAAGAAAAAAGAATATTCGGGCTAGGTAGGAATCTGGGATCAGTGTGACCAGGAGTGGAGGAGAGTATGAACTCATCACTCCTACTGCGGTGCATCCACCGTCAAGACTCTCTGCTAAGTCACCAAACATAGGGAAACATTTGGGGTTGTTGCTCCGCTCAACCACAAATAGAAGCACTGTCAGGTTCGTTTTGATTCTCGTAGGAACGTATGTACAGAATATCTCTTACATTCCTAAGATTAGATGTATAAGGTGTGGGGTAATTACTTTATCGGAGATGAAACAATTTTATCAAGTGGTAGATTAATCGGTTTTTTTACCGCTAAAGAAAACAGCCAAGAAAAAATTATTTTAAAAACTCTATAATCGTTTTATGCTCGCGTATCATTTATTCTTTATCACCAGATTTTAAATTATTAGACAGAAAGGGAAGTAAGTCTCTTTATTTATTAGTACTAACTACAAGTGCTAGTACTAACTAGCTGTATCTGTGTAGCTGTAGCTGTGGCTTAGTCAATCTTTGCAGATAGAAAAATTGTTATTAATGTTACTTTTGTTACTTATACGTCCAACAGATGGTGCTGTTTTTTCAAATAATATGGTTATCCAACAGATGGGTTTTTTTTTAAAGAAAAACATGTTTTTACCTATCACAAGTGACATCTTTATAATAAAGTGTATAAAAACACACGCGTATTCGAATTCAACGTCGTCTCAAAATTTCATAGCAATCGGCGAAGAACTTTCAGAGATTTAAGATTTTGAACAAACGAACATTTACGTTTTTTTTTTATAAAGATTAAATCACGTTTCATTTTGCAAGATAAACTTTGTACAACTAATTTATTAACTTGTCTTCATCACACCATGTACATGTCAGTATTGACCATTTCATTTTAATTAGCTTTATTTTTTTTAGCAAAAACTTTAATTCGTTTGTCAGTCTGTATAACTCTGGTTTAATGAACTCGAATGTGCTTTGAATTTAAGTGTTATTTTCTACCTATAATTTAATATTTCAACAGAAAATTATTTTAATTGTCATTTTCAAAATTTGACCTGATTTGTCAAGAAAACTGATAAGCGATAAAGTACGTACTAAAAAAATATGATCATCCCGAAAATCATTTCAATTCTACAATATGATTTTTTTTTAATTTCTTTGGAGTGATATTTGAAATAAAGCAAAAATAGGTTAAGTAAATGATTATTAAAGTGTCAGCATTTTTATCATTACTAAATAGATTTACTGTAATAAAATGCTTCGCCCTAATTCTTTATTAAATAAACGTGTTCTTTAAATAAATGTTTAAGTCGTTATTTACCCCTTTTCGCTTTCGCACAGTCAATATACAAGTCTCTATTTTAATCTCCGACTAACTAATGAATTATCGCTAAAAGCGGTGGAAGCTGAGCTCTAAAATTATCATTTGAATCCTTTTGTCTCATTCCTAACACAATGAACTTTATTAAAGTCTATCCATTTTTGTTTCCATAATCTTATCCCTACTAAACCTCGAGATACAGGGATCCAACTAAGGGCTGTTAGTTCTGACCTAAAAAGTCAATCTTACCCGTGAATCGGTGCTGCCCTACCATCGCCTTATCCCTTCATCCCTTCAGCTCTGTACACCCGGTTTTACCCTTTTCATGAAATTCCACACCGAAATCTCAGTGAATTTCCCAATTTTCCGCCCTCTGGCAAAACCACCTTATTTATTTTTGCCTTAATTTGGAGGCTTTAAATGTCAAAGGGTCCCTTTGCACGCTACTGGAATGTTGTTTATGTAAACCTGTGGAGACAATGACAATGAATTAGAAATGTTTTTTTTCTTCAACTAAATATAACATGCGTTTCGTGGAAATTCAAAAATTAAGAAAACACGAAAAAATTTTCAGTATTATATTCATTGTCATAGTCATTGTGAACTTAGGTACAGTACTAGATTTGGGTTGTTGATAACAACATGCTGATGGTTGTACCGCCAATCTTGAAATTGGTTTTTCTTTTCCTGAAACAGTCATTAAAGAACGTGGTGGGAGAATAAAACGTAAGGTTGACTCTGGCAATACAAAGTGAGTTAAATAGAATACAGAATAAATAGAATTGTAATAGTATAGACAAGACATATTCGCAATACTGTACTCGGCCTAATAAATGTACTAATCCATATCTATGAGTATTGCTTGAGGTCAACCTGATCATTCATATACAAAAGTTAATCATCAAGATATTCAACACATATTATATTATTCAAATAAATACCCGGATTAAATAATATCATCTTCAATTAGATGTGTTCCTAACTATGCAAATTTATTTAATAAACAATGAGCGTATTAATATTAAGTGACCTGACAGGCAAGTATGGTCCTGCATATTATCTGCTTGTTCATAATGTAAATAAATATTAATACAATACGTACATATTACCCCAGCATTGGTCAATAACATTGTAAATATAGTTTTGTATTAATGATCGACGAACCGGTGAATGCAATCTATTAGTCATAAGTTGTTGTAAAAGTTTATTTGGTCTATAGTTAGAAATATAATAGAGCCTTATAGAAATATTTTTTTTTTAAAGAAAGACAAATATTCCCGGGTAATGAATAACCTGACAATATTTGAAAATCTCCTACTACCACCACAGTAAGCTGAAAATGTTGCTTGTGTTGTGATGGAGGACTTAGCCAGCCGAGGAATTGAACACACTATGCCTGAGTGGGACCCAAGCGCGATGTCAACTCGGCCACCGACCGGTCAATATACACTTGTTCAGTGCTTTTGGGGTGATTTAATGAGCTAGTTTTGATAAATATTCCTCATCTGTGAACACATGGAGTTAGATGAAATGTTTTTTTTTTAATTTTTACAAATGACATACAATGAGATCTTACTTCTTCTTTTTAGGCGTAAATCTCACTGTAAGATCAGCCAGCAGAACAGTTTATAATTTCACAATACACTTGTACTACATAGACATTATATGTACATTACATAAGTACATTGCAGCAAAAAGTGTTTCGTAAATTTAATATATCATAAAACTTAGTGTTTTTTCTAATTAAAAGTTTATTTTCCTTGTTGAAGACAATATTAGCGATTCCTAAACGATAATAAGAACTACCAACATTGTCTTCGTTTTTTCACCGCACATTTTTCATGGCTGATATATTTATGTATGATCGCAAGATTCAACTCGAACTTAATGCAATCTAGACAGTGTATTAGATAAATATATTATTTTATGTAATTAATGTGCGACATCTTTTGACTTTTTCTGCAAGTCTAAGGTGAATATTTTATTTTTGGAGGAAATTAATGAGTAAAACCTTCAATTTGAATATTTAATTATTAAAGACAATATAAGCGATTTCTAAACTAAATGTGTAACAGTAAAATCGGGAAAAAAATACGGTCACATCTAAGACTTGAACCCAAGACTCTTGCCTTGCCGGGGTACCGCTCCACCAACTGAGCCAATTTTGTCTTCAATAATTAAATATTACATTTTTAAGTTTTACTCATTAAGTTATTCCATAAATAAAAAAAAATTTATTTTTCGTTTAAACATCATTTTAACATTATGATATCGGCAGACAAATATATATAAATGTCTGTAGGGTGAGTGTATTTTGGATACGTGTTCTGTTGGTGTATGTCACGGTTGTAAAAATAGAATTGAGGGTGACGTAAGTTTATGACAAGCATTGCGAGATAGTGTTGTTACTTTTGAGGTCGAAATGGTGTTAAATGGGAGTATTTGAGAGTGTCTGTAGATGCTTTTGAGTGTGTATCCCACGGCAAACTAAATTAAGGTTTTGTGTACTGACATGTGTTCGATACACTGAAATAAAGAAAACAAGATGTTTCAATATCCATTGCACAAAATTACATCATTCCAAAGCTTTATTTTAACTCTTAGAGTCTTTTTGGGTGATATTTCTCTCAGCCTGACATGGACGCATAAAATTCATGCTATCTCATGTTGTATTCAGGTGAGATATATGATTTAAATAGTATTCGAAAGAGAGAACATCACGCTTTGTGTTTGCATTTTAAAGTTTACCGTAGATGCTCCAAAAAAATTGAAATACTTCTATAAAACAACATTTAGCATTTGGAAAATGGTTTGTACATTTTATATTAAAAACGTTTCATGTAAAACAAAAAAAAGTGAAGAGACAATAATTTTATAAATACCTTTGTATAAATAACTGTGCGTTTTTAGTATTGTGTAAATTGGTAATCAAATTTTCATTCAAAATATTAATATTTTTACTTGCATATGTTGATATGTAATGCAACGAAAGATTATTTCATTTGCTTTCAAAAACTTTATTTTTTTTTAAATCGTTCCTAAACATAGAATCTATTTAAAATAAAATTGATTGTCATGCGGGAATATTAGATGAAATGATGTTATTTTGTTGAGGCCCGTGCGGAATAAAAAATCTCGAATGGTGACAATACAGTGGACCAAAATGAATAAATGACAAACAATCTGCAATATACTCATGGCCGGTCTCTAGGCAACCCTTATACATCGCAAAAACCAAAGGATTTTAGGGTCAAAATCGAGGTCAACTGCCGGGACGTGATATATGGCGGTGATTACGAGGATACTAGAAAGGCTTTTAATGTTACACACTTCGTTGCAAAAATTATTTATCATAATTATTCTTCGACGGAATTAACCACTCTTCCTGGTTCATATAATAAAAATACGAAGAAATTTTTCTAAAATATATTAACTATCGTGAAATATTAATTTGAAAGTAATTAACTAGTAATAATTCATCTAAAATAACAAAATTACAAATATTATTTTGGTGGGCACCACGCGAGTTCGAGTGCGAGTGTGTCATTTTTTTACAATTGGACTATGTATCAAGTTATAAAAAGAAACTTATCAAATACAGACTAGCATTTATTATATTTAATTCTATATTTTAAATTGTTTCTGCATAAACGAAATTTCGGAGTTTTCAGCTGGTCAAGTTAAATCTCGTAAATTTTCACGGCTAACATAAAGCAAAAAATGCTTTAAAATAAATTTCCGATAAATTCTGATGGCAATATGATACACCAGCGCCTCCTAGCGGCACAATTTGTGAGTACTTCATACATTTTAATGGATTTTTTGAATGATCATTACACTAACACCTCTATAATCCAGACAATACAAATAAAAACTGCTGAAAGTTTACTGTAGTTGGACGTATTATTAATATTCTAGGGTATTTGCAACTAGTAAGTAATATAATAATAAATGTTTGCATGTATATTTAAGAAAACAAAAACATCAGATGCTCTGACGATCGAATTGGGAGACGGGTATGGATTCCGCTGCCCTGGGAACTATTTATTCGATAGCCGATACTTCTGCCATAAATGGCCTCAAGTGGTTCGCAACATTTGGTGACTTAGCAGGTGTACCCGGGTATATTGCTTTAGGTTCTTCTAAGTCTTGGCGGCAGAATCTTATACTTCTGCCCACCTATTGCATGGCGGGCCGGATCGGGAGAGACCTTTTGACTTCCCTAGCAAGACTCTCTCGACCCATCGCATTGTGTTGTAGTGGGAGGAATGGATTCATATCTCCGTCACTCCTAGACACACTGACCTCTAGATTCCTATTCCTTTCCTTAAAAAACCCTCCACACAGCATCCCCAAAGATTACCTAGGCACTAAAGGAAATTATTAGCCTCAGAACTTTCTCTGTGAAGCTAATGCATTTAAAAAATATCGGAAACGTATATTTTCTATTCCTGCAATCAATAAGCCACACAATGATTCAATTTATGCAATAAAATCTTCCCTGCTAGTCTCAGTTTCATCTAACAATACTGCACTAAAAGCTTCGCTCGACTGCAGTGATCTGATTGAATAGAAATCAGTACTTCAGCCAGCTCCGAGAAAATGCCTTTATTTTTTCAATGCGGTTGTATTTTAAAAGTTTTTTTCAATTTATTTACCCAACGAGACGAGCAGAAAAGCCCTGCCATGTAAAATATCCATTTGCCTTTTTTGGTGCATGCTTTCCAACCGGCAGTGTTTTAATTTATACGAAAATTTTTACTTAACGTACGGACTAGAATTCTTTTACTAGAATTCGCCTTTTAAAAATTTCAATAAAAATAGCCGTAAGTCTCTTTTCAGATGATATGCTTGGAAGAAAATGGACACATTATAAAAAAAACACAAACAAACTATAATATAAGGATAAGGATAAGGACATGAATATTTTAAAAATATATTGACAGTATGTAAAATGCGGAAACAAAACAGCATCTTTAAGAAATATATTAACAGTATGTGGAATGCGGCAATAAAACAGCATCTTTAAGAAATATATTGACAGTATGTGGAATGCGGCAACAAAACAGCATTTTTAAGAAATATATTGACAGAATGTAGAATGTGGAAATTTGGTAAATATTATTGACACTATGTAGAATGCGGCGACAAAACAGCATATTTAAGAAATATATTGACAGTATGTGGAATGCAGCAATAAAACAGCATCTTTAAGAAATACATTGACAGTATATGGAATGCGGCAACAAAACAGCATATTTAAGAAATATATTGACATTATGTGGAATGCGGCAACAAAACAGCATATTTAAGAAATATATTGACAGTATGTAGAAACAACTAACTAACTAACTAACCATCACGCCGTTTCCCCGCAGGGGTAGGCAGAGAGGACAGACCGCCAAACAACTCGGTCTTGGCACACACTTCTTGCCTCCTTCACATTCATACATCGTCTCATACATACTCATTCACATTCCTCATGTATGTAGAATGTGGAAACTAAACAGCATCTTTGAGAAATATACTGCTCATTATATTTCTTATAGGTGCTGTCAGAGTGTCGAAGAATTTGTTTGTATTTCCGCTTCTCAATCAAATCCAAATTAATGTGATATTTTTTAACGTATTCAAAAATGAAATGCTATTTCTAAAATATGATTAAATACTCCTTTATACGTAACACATAATTTTAAAGTATTAAAATTTTAAAATCAAACATAAAAAAGTTTTAAAAATAGTTCAACTTATGTTTTTTCATCTAAATACTTAACCAAAATTACTAAGTAAAAACACTTAATTTACTGGACAGATGCGACATTATAACATTAAAATTACAGTAACCTTACTATTTTGACGTTTCATATAAAAATTATTAATAAAAAATTAACAAAGTTTAATTTTTTCTCAAATTGCGGTCAGAACCGTTTGTTTCTCAGAGCTGTAAATTTTTTTTATTCTGCGATTTGTCCCCAAAACCGAACAAATTAGCCAGAGGTATTAAATATGGTAACTCTATCTAACATAATTTTACATACATTTACCAATTTTAAGCATTAAAATCTAATTTTCCAAGGCATTACGAAAACTAACCTCCGATAAGGTGAAAAAGGACAGCCCAAAAAAAATTCCACCAGCAAGATCACAGAAAACATCAAGCGATATTATCGACATAATCGACAAAGTTGCTCGAGCAGTTCAAAGCGTTGCGCGTCAAGTTCCCCCAACAGATGTCACGGATTTTTTGAGCCAAGTCCTCCAACATTATGAATGTAAAATTTTCTGCAGATTATGACTTGTAAAAGACATTAAAATGTTGTCAGTTTATTCTTTGTGCTTAGGAATGTGCATATCATGATATATATCATAATATGCACAAGGATGAAATTTTTGGCTTAAATTCAATTGCTAAATCGGGTGAACATTCATTGAATTACAATCAAATCAAATCAAAAGTATGCCCTTTATTTGAATATCTTTGTATTTTCTTACTATCATGCCTTTTCACTGGGAGTGAAATCTATGTACGTAAACTAAAAGTAAAAATACAAAACTAATTTAAAACGTTTCAGATAGCGCTTTGTTCGAGAAAATGCTTTCAGGATTCCGGGGGTTGGTTTTAGGGTAGTTTTGTTCGGGTTTTCACTTTGCTCTACGTCCTAAATTTATTCCTGAAAAACGAATACTTTTGAAAACGATACTCTTTAAACTACTCTGTAAAGTTTTGCTGGAAAAATACCTGAATGAATATTTCAACTCATTGCATATTCTAGATACTTAGGACGGGTTGTTTCGGAGAATTTGAACAATTCATCAAATTTCAACGTTCATTTTCGGGTTCCGTGAAAGACTTATTCAAGTTCTGTTTTTATATCATTGTAGGCTAGTTGCTTGACAAAACTGAAATAAAAACAGAACTTAAAAAAATCTTTCACAGAACTTGAAAATGAACGTTGAAATTTGATGAATTGTTCAGATTCTCCGAAACAACCCGTCCTTAGTGTTGCACTATTGATGCAATTTCCATGTAACAATTTTGCAGCGCTTTTTTGATACTAAACAGTTGAATACCCTGTTAATATTATTAAAATATCCTGATAAATATTAAACTAATTTGCGGTACAATTTAAGCACATTATTTATTAAAAATATGGTAAAAATATATTGCAGTATAATATCAATTTGCAAGTATCTAAACCTTCATATATTATTTTTTTAATAATAAATGGCATAGTTGAAAATGTACACTATTGACAAATATTTATGTGATAACCCACTGAGGCAACACGAACTCTCGAACGATAGGCTCTGAGCAGAAGCTTTTTCTCTCTGAAATTTCTAGTTAAACGCATTTTTTTCTTTTCACAGCGTAATATTTTCATCACCGTATAAAAACCTGGTTAAAGTCGGTTACTTACTGCTAGTTCCGTGCAATAAATATATTAAACCCATACATAATCTAAGAAGAACTCGTCTATAAAAATTAGTTGTCTAATTGGCTCACATCGTGAGGTAGCTCTTAGCCAGGCACCTTATAAGTTAGAGCTATAAAAGAGGGCATAAAAGCTAGGCTGAAGGCTGTTGGCTGAAGGCTGACGGCAGAAAGTAGTGCCGCCAACACACCGGAAGTGGCACATAAAGTAGGCAGCGTAGGACTAGGCAAGGAAGTGTGGGTTACTTCGGCCGGACACGCGATGGGTACTTCCTACCCCCTACGTGATGGTCTGCTGATCAGATGGCTAGAAGTTTGGAATAGAGGGAAAATAACAGATAAACAACTAACTAACTAACCATTAGGCCGTTTCTTCGCAGAGTAGATACACATAAATGAAAAACCGTAACACAATTCTGTTTTAGCACACCGCACAATGAGATTGCTGGCTTATCATTTATTTTATTTTTTTATTGGAACACTTTTTTTTCAACTTGTGAAGAATATATTTATCAATGTAATGTATATTTGAAGAACAAATGTACCGAATAATGCTTAAGTCCCAATAGTCGAGTGGATAAGGACGTTTTCCCGGTAAGATATAGTTTTTGGGTTCGATTCCCAGTTGAGACCGATTTCTTTTTATTTTCTGTAACTTGTTTGGTTTCATGTTTCATTTAGATCTGTTAATATTATGTTTTTCTTCAATGTGATTTATTTTATTTCCATAATTGTATTTAACTTATGGTACAAAATTTGTTATTTTGACATTCTTAACATTATTTCAGACGATAGGCAGGAATACAAAACACTTTTAAAGTTGTAATAATTAAAAATATGTGCTGTTTAAGAAATTTCATTCAATATCAATATCACCATTCTTCATGTAATGCTTTGCTGCGCTAGAAAATCTGTTCGGCCGTGTGGTGTCTTGGACAAGTCTGAAGTTTTCAAGCACGTATAAGCCAACCAGTTATTCGAATGAAACCAATAATATCTAAATATAAAAACATCCTTTTCCCACCACCGTTAAGGCGAATCTTAATGCCAAATCACTATTTTGATTTATGTTTTTTTTTTTTTAAAAGAAAGACAAACATTTCCGGGTTAAAAATAACCTGACAATATTTGAAAATCTCCTACTACCACCACAGTAAGCTGAAAATGTTGCTTTTGTTGTGATGGAGGACTTAGCCAGCCGAGGAATTGAACACACTACGCCCGAGTGGGATCCAAGCGCGATGTCAACTCGGCCACCGACCGATCGACAACGAATTGGTGTACATTGTGAATACCAAACAATTGCTTTAGATAAATTGAAGGTTTTCCTATCGTTTTGCTTGAGAAGAATACAAATAAAAATAAAAATACTCAATAAAAAATATCAATGTAAACTACTAAAAAAAATTTTTTTTCAATAGAAATGTTGAACGCATAAAAGAAACAACTTCTGAAAAATACAGTTTTATAGCTAAGATTATCTGTTACAGTTTCATTTGATTAACTTTTTTGCTTTCTCATAAAATTATTTACGAAACATATAAAAACCTGTTTTTTGCTTGATATCGTACGTTTATATACTCTGCTTGTAAAGCGATTGTAATGCCTATTACCTACGATATAATGTATACCAAGAATATCAACTTTTTTAGCTTGTAGCTTCCTCTTAATTACCATTAAAAAGACGTGAGAAATGCCCATCTCGTGCATGACCCACTGACAGACAGCCTGGGTTCACACCGTCCTATCAATGGTAAAATTACTCTCCGAGCCACTGTGCCCACATGATGCATTGGTGATAGAATGCGGTGCGATGCAGACCACCAAACACGTGGTCAACAAATGACAACTCCATTAATTTGCCGGCGGGATCGATGATGTCCATAGTGTGACGCCTAAGGCATCTGAGGCTGACTCTCTTGCAGAACTAGATTTCTTAATCTGACCCCCTACCCCCATTGTAAGAAAGAAGGATAAATAATATTCAATTAATTCATTAAATAATTTGCGATCCGATATAAATTATATTAAATAAATCATTATGTAACGTACATCAGAATTCGCAGTAGTTTGATTTTGTAAATCAGCCCTTTATTTACTCCTGTCTAGTTCGCTCATCCAAATAGAAGCGAACAAATATTTGCCCTTTGAGCGGAAGGGGCCAAAGCGATTTTGTTCGGGAGTGAGAAAAGATATACCCAGTATGTTATATAAAGGTTATATGTATCAGTCAAGAACTGTTCAAGAGAACTAGTATATCGGTTTCAGGTTTGTATGTGTATTAATGCTTGTCTTATAACACACGGTGATAGGAAACTAATGGTAAAACCGGCAAACTGGTGAATCTACATACATTCGGACGATTTACTCAAAGTGACGTAGATTTACCAGATTCCCATTTGTACCACTAGTTTTTGGACACCACACGTATTGAGCTGTTAATTTTCAGCTTAATTAAGTATTCACTTAATGATTGGGAGATTTCAATTGTGAATTTGATTTGTCTGAGAGTATGGGTTTGTTTACTATAGTAAGATATTTAGAATGAATATATAACTGGACTTACGTCCGTTCTATAGGAGGCTCTAAATTATTCTGTTGCGGGAGGGAACTCGTAGATGCTGAGCTGTTTTCCAGAAAATTTGCTAGCTTCGGCTATACTCGTAACCATTCGGGTATGGCCGACATGTTTTCTCTGTCATGTGGCGTTAGTTCTTCCGCTTACGGAGACATCTAAAAAGTACATAAAATAAATATCAATAAATTAAATCTATACACTCTAACGACATCTGTTGAGCGGCATTGAAACTTCAACTATTTATCAACACTTCGCCATGTGTTTATTGTTTATTTTTGCTATATGTTTATGTATTTATCGGGGACTCCGATATCGGACAAATCAGATTTGTGAAACAGACTGATCAATACCTCTCGCATAAATGTTGCAAAGTTTGAGTACACAGCATTAAATGCGTATAAAGGTACACATTTTTGATATGACCTGGATCATTAATGCTAAGGTCAGAAACAGACTAAGAAGAATTAAAAAATAAAATAATGCACCCTCTTTTACTTACGGCAACAGTATACAGTAACCAATGTTAATCGGTATTTAGTTCATAATAATTTGGTGTTGTTATTTGGCGCAGTTATTAATATCTATTTAAAATGGTTTTGAGAGTTAGTCATAGATGACCGTGCTTATACTGTCGGGTCCAGAATGGTTCCGACCGCACCCGAAGGTAAGCCGATTGATAGGCCGGGTGCTAATTTGAATTCCTTATTACTTTGCTCCAGCTAAATAACTTATAGACTCAAACAGAACGGACGTGTGTCCAGTATCTACGACTTTTATTGTAATTACCTACGATAATAAACTTTTTATAATCTTAACGAACCGAGCAATTATTGAAAACTCCCTTACTATATTTTAATACTGAGTGAAAATATTTATGCTAGTAATCACATACATTACAATACTCAAACGTTCCTCAATTAGTATCGTACAGTATTTTTAAATTTTTTCCTCAAATGATTCAATTACGTCTTAAGCCATTTTTATCATGGTCATCTTTTACAGCCTTTGAACTAATATATTATTTCATTTAATAATTTATTTGTTCAATTGTATTAAATATTATTTATCGTTGGGATGTTTAATTCGTGGAACTTCGTTTGATTTTAATTTTGATTAACATTAAATGTAGGTATATTGATAAAAAAATAAAAATGTTTTTTCTGAGTTCGCTTATCCAGTATCGTATTTTGGAAAACTGATTATTTTCGTGTAAATCTGACGAAGGCAAACTGTCAGTTTGAAATATTGTCAAACTGTTTAAAGGAATGACGTGTTAAATGATGCGTGAAAATAAAGCAAGGAAAAACTCCATATTGTTTGACAAGTAAAACGTGTTCGTAAAGCGTGACACAAGTTTAGCATCTGCTCGAGGGTGAAATACCACTTTTCTGTTGTGGATGAGATTATTGCTTGGGATTCTCAGATGGTTGTTCGCTTCCATCTAGAACACATTAATCTGTAGTCGAGGGGTAAGGCTGTCGACTAGCAATCTTATGGTGGAGGGTTCAAATCCTGATGTGCTCAAACAAATTATATTTGATCAATTCGTGTTTTTCACAATGTAAACATGGAAACTAATGTAAGGTATATTTGCAGCACGTTCCAGAGAAGAAGATACTTTCAGTATCGCCCTGGTGTAAGACCACCATTCAGGATTGAACCGCTGCTTGAAATTGCATTAGCCGCGTTTAGTTACCAGATCTGAATATTTAAGAACGTCCCTACTTTCCTCTTCCTCATCTCCTCCCCCCCTTTACCTTCAGTCTCACAACGTACCCCAAATTGGGGATGCCAGGCTTGCTCCGGACCGCTGGGAGCAGTTGGGACTCTTGTGCGATATTTTATTATTAATTTAAAATTAAATAATTAATATAGTTCGTTCGCCACTCTTTAGTATTTGTAGAAAAACCTTACTTCTTCCAAATTATTAATTTGGAAACTCCAATCAATATTTCAATGATCTTCAGTAAATAAGCAACAAATAATAAAACAATTAAGTAAAATAAAAATAAACAGGGTAAAAATTATTAATAATTTTCGACATTTATTCGGAAACAAATAACGGGCATTGATAATAGAAATAATAGAATTATTTCAAAATATCTTTGTTACATGCTTTATCAATCACAGTTTTTATAATGCTTCCGGAAGGCGAAACAGCTGTTACGCGTAGTAGTAATTACACAGCAAAACTTTTTCATAAATAAGGAGTTTATTGTAATGAATATTAAATATTTAAAAAAATCATAAACTGCTTTTAATTTCATTTAAAAATCTTTTTTTTAAAACCTGCTTTCACTCAGTTATTTTTAAAAAAGAATGGTATAAAGAGCGATTAAATTTATTTAATTTTTCATGTTATTTTCTTTAAAACTCATTTATCAAAATTGTTTTCATAATTTATTTCCTTAGTCTTTTTGTGGTTTCCCTTCAACTTTTAAATTAAAAAAAATAAATAAAGCTCCTTCAATTTGAATATCAAAATTTTTTCAATGATCATAAGAAACAGGTTAAAACGATACATATTTCATCTTTACATAAAGAATACTAGTATAATATATATATATAAGTTCTTAAATAATTCTCTTCAGTGGTCCAAAATAAACTTAAAACTCATAAAAAAATAGAACGTTTTGTATTTGGTTTACGTTATATAAAACACAAGACAAATCTGAAAACAAGTGTTCTACGACTGTCAAAATTCCACAAAACATCTTGCAAAATGTCTTCCCTTTTCCATTATGTCGGTGAGGGATAACTTCTTTTGATATTGCACCGGAGACTAATGTGACGCGTCATGTTCCGAGGCGTTACCAAGTGTTACCAAGGGTTACACAGAGTTCCAAAGTGTTACCAATAGTTACCAACTTATTTGTTCTGCAGGATGTGTTCTGTAAATCCATCCTTAGTTGAAACCTGTAAAGTTGTGTACGGCTTTATTCTTGTGCGGATAGTTGGAAAGAAAACGGTAGAAATATCAATATCAATGTTTATTGTTTTCTCTTTGTCGATTCTGAAAACGATTTCTGAAGAAAAGTAATATGGAAGGAATTGAATGAAATCTGTTTAATGTAATAAAATGTGTATTGAAAGATTTGCGCATACATTTTTTTCTTCTATATTGTTAACCTCTGGTTTTTTCTTATTAGTGTTAGGAGTGATTGGAATGGTAGACTAAGTCGGGAACACCTTAGGAAGACGTTAACGCATTATCTCTGCTTTAGAATGAGATCAGAGTCAAAGAAAAGTCTATATAATGCAGTTCTTTTTAATAGTAACAATGTGGTATACAGCAGTGAATTGTAGAAAATCGCTGTCGTCGGAGGAAGACTTGACGCATTATCTCTTCACTGGACTGAGTTACGTGGCCGAAATAAAGAAGACATATTGTGGTTTTTTAACAGTAACATTATGATATACGGTAGTGAATGGTGGAAAAAATCAGGGATGCCCGAGGAAGACTTAACACGTTATCTCAGCACTTGAATGAGATACGGAATCGAATTAAAGTTTCTATGAAATAGTTTTTTAACATAACTAATGTGGATTTCATGATACAACACGAAGTGAGTGGTAGAATAAGTCGGGGAGGCCCAAAGTAGACGTGAAGAGGCATACGTGTTGAATGAAGAAAGTTGTGTAAGGAGAATGTATGACGTGTATGTGAATGGTAGAAGAAGACGATGACACCCGAAAAAAACAAGACATGATAAAGTAAAATAAATACTGTAAAAAAATGACTTCACGAAACTTCTGGTAAAATAATCGTTTAAGTCAAGTAAACATTACCTTCATATTTATTTACCCATGCTTGAAATACTAATAGAACTCACTTTTGACAACAATTTTTTGAAGAGAGTCTCGATGAAAACATGTATCTAATATATTATGTACCTTTGCTTCATACTTTACGTTTATATCACGTGAAGTTTAATCACGTACTCTCTAAATACGGAGCTCAAAGTCAATACCGTCACGTTGTTCTTATTACGCCGGAATTTCTGACATTTCCTGATATTTTAATGAACAACAACAAAAAAGTAATTGCCAAACGGCAACTGGGATCCCGAAAGGCACATTTCAGGACCATGCGTAGATTTTATAAGTATAACCCAAGTATCTCTATTTCTCAAAATACCATCTCATTGTATTTATTTATAGGGCCTTAGATTAAATTTATTTGAACAATAAGAATTTAATTAAAGAACCAATAACCCTAATATTACATTTATTAATAAAGTAAGAAAAATTTTCATTCCCCGCTTCTAAGTATGTTCACAAAACCTAAACAATATAACACATTTAAATAAATTATTAGCAACCATCTCATTATTAAACACTAATGTGGGGAAAACAGACTTCAATATACCCCCACAGATGATATGAAATCTATTGTTACAATTATTTTATTATTAAATCGGTTTAATACATCGAACACATTATAACAAAATCCTACAGAATGCTAGGTTTCTTATTAAAAATATGCAAAGTTTTCAAAAGTGCTAAGACTCTAGAAATATTGTTTTGTTCATTGGACAGAAGTCCACTGGAGTATGCTTCCACAATATGGAATCCTCAATATAAAAAATCCATAGTTTTAGTAGAAAGTATACAGAATAAATGTTCTTAACATTTACTCAAGAAATACAACAAAACTACAAATAATATGTTAACTTTACAAAAAAGACGCACATTGTCAGATCTGTTGTTTTTACATAATCTGCTAAATAATAAAATAGATAGTCCCGAATTGCTATCCTTCATTGGTTCAAATGTTCTAACGAGGCGTACCAGGCACACTACACTTTTTCATATTGAAGCCAACAATACCAATGCAACAAACAACTCAGTAATTACTCGCGCAATCACAACTTACACCCGCTATGAAATATTACTATACTTAGACATCTTTCATGAATCCTTTCTAACGATTCCATGCTAACTCAACACAGTGACTATTCAACAAACTTTTAAAAATTGATATAAAGTCATTAAAAAAGATGAAATAAAAAAAAAAACCTAACCTGACCTAACTTAACTTTACCTACTTAATTAACCCAGTTAATAAAGTTTTTGTTTCATCACTTTCCATGATTTTATGTAACTTTTTAAAGATGTCATGAAATATCATTTTGATGATTTATCCGGTCTATTACGGAGGAGATCACAAATTTGGGGAAAATGTCAGTATAAAAGAGTATGGGGCAGTTTTACTATTTTGTGACATACTTCTAAAGACAGTTGCGGACTGTGACGTTGAAAATGTCGATGGTCAATGCGGAATCGTTAAGCAGTTGAGTCGTTCTGTTGATTGTCACGTTCTGATAGATATAAGTCCTCGCTTTCGGAGTATAAAAAGTGCACGGGATCTTCCTCGAGTATATCTGTTGGTACAATCATGTTAACCTCTTTCAATATAAGTGGATTAAGTAAAGTTCCGGATATTAGTTCAAATAATGTTTTATCTAAAAATATTAACATTCCTCGATAAGAACAACTATGGATACAGAAAGGGATATGAAGTCGTACTCTCATATATATGTAACGCATAAACTTCTTTTTTCCAGGGTATGACTATACGACTGAGAACTGAACTAATTCCTTATGTTGCTAATCACCCGATGCCAAAAGTTAAAAAAAGTACAGAATATTTCTGGAAAATAAAACATTGTTTCTAAAGGCATATTCTTCCAGATAACTGCATACCTAATCAGTGAATTATACTTCACCTTAATTGGATCAGGTACTAACTGACATTTATTTTCAAAAATGACATTTGAATTCAAAACCATTTCTACAGCCGAAATAATTTTCAGAGCCATATGAGTTTTATATCCGTAGATACTTGAATGACGAAGTTCTAACATCCAAATTTCAAATCGTCCATTTATTTTACAAGGATCTAACATCAGTTTTGCAATCGCCATTTGGTTTGTATCTGACAGTTGTTCGTTGTTACGAGGCGCAATGTAGTTCGTAACTTTGGTTGTATAAGGTTCTAACTTTGCCTTATCGTGTTCTGAGGTGTCAAGTTTGCAAAGACGAATTCTCTTAATTTTTTCAACAATTTCTGATTTTGAGTTTCAATTTTAGTTTAGCATACTCTATAGAAAAAAATTTAAATAGGACATTTCCATGTTTTAGAATAGCATTCGGAAAATGTAGTGAGAATCTCATGCAACGAATTATCATGCAAAATGTTTTTGCATATATGGTTTTCTCTGCACGTTTAGGTATGTTCTAAAATTGGAAGTATACATCATATTAAAATACTTTACAAAAGACGTAACCTAAAAATCAGAGAAAGTAAATTAATTAATTAATTGAAGCATCTATCAGAATAATGTAAACAGAAGTTAGAACCCTGTCCAAAGAAGGTAATGACTAGTAGTTCTGTCTAGACCGGGCCTCTAAAAAAGTATTTTTTCTAATTTTCTCTTATTGAATAAATTAAACCCAAAATTTCAATTTGTTAGTGTGTACTTAAATACCTACTCAATTATAAACCAAACATTTCAAGTAAGATTTTTCTTTATTAAATTAAGAATTACACAATTTATCCAAAAAAACGTCACTAGCTCGATGACAATTCTTTTTATAACATTTTTAGGCTTGTAGGTTACATAGTATTCAAAAATACGAACAAGAAGATTCAATTTTAATAAAAATTACGATTTTTCAGTTGCGAAAAAACCTTATTTAACCATTTAAACAGCCATAATCTTTAAACGAAAACGGACAAATAAATTAACAGACAGATGAAATGCAAAACGGTCGAATTAAAACTGGATTTTATTCGATAAATAATCAAAGTGTTTATAAAATGTATAATGAAAAATAAAAGCTTTCCTTCCCGTGACACTAATTTTGTAAGCAAGTACATGATAAACAGATTATCAAAAAAAACGGTGAAATTATCAAATATTGTAGAATGATTAAGAAGAACTAACCACTTATGTTATTTTTAATGATCTTTAATGCTTGGCCATATTAATTAAACAATTTAATTACATTTAATGATACATTCTTCTTCTAAGGGGCTATTTCACCACCTCTGAGTAAACTACCAACTCTCGAGTAACTCATTTAACGACTCACTCAGTGGTGAAGAAATAGATGATGTTATATGCTACTCGACTGTAGCACATAAAATCATCTGATTACTCAAAGGTGACATCGAAAGGTCGCTGTAAAATTAACTGAGTATTGAAAATATAACACGTTCAATATATTACACCTGCGCTGACTGTTCCAGATCGACATGTAGAACTTAGCCCATCACTTTTGCAATAAAACACCCGTTTACCCACACACGCACGCACATCATTTTTCAACTGCTATCAAGTAAATAAAAGCATAAAGCAGCCATTACCACGGCCCATCTATTAAATTGACCCATCAACCAAATGGCCTGCGGTTCTAGGTTCTATTGTACTGGCGGAAGGAGATTTTACGTTATAGCTACCATCCAATTTATAAGCACATCAATAATAGTGGAAATATCTGAACTATAAATAGTAATATCGACTGTGTTCTGGTAAAACATTTTTTAAATGACACACTTTAGTAGTTTCATATAGAATAGTCTGGAAAACCGCTTTCATATAATCACAAATTTGTAAATTTTCGTTCATATCGACCCCTGTAAAAATAATTCATGATGAAGATATATTTGTCTACCTAATAGAGATATTATTATCCAAATACAGAATCACACGGTAGTTGAAATGATAACCGAAGAAAGAAAATGCTCCTACAAAAAACGTATCGTAAAATCATATGTCATCTCCCATGAACCATTTGAATTGTATTATTGAGTTGTATACCCTTCAATACATATCATTATACATTTACACAGGGGACCCTCTATTGACTGGGATCCTCTCAACCGGGAAGCGGCTTAACCGGGACAAAAACTACTGAGGGTTAAACGCTTTTGTTTGAATCGTCGACACAATATTGCATTTGTATGCCTTTCTTTAAAGAATTGAATTTTTACATGGCCAAAACATATTGTATATGTGCCGGCACAAAAACGTAATTTGTCCTTATATTGTAAAGCATAACTTGCGAAAAGCGTATTTTTATAAAATAATTAAATTACCGCCATCTATAAATGCGTAGATTATAACGAACGTTGCGTTTAACCAAAAGAAGATATTTATTTGGAAAAGCCGTAAAATTGATGAGGAATTGTTCGTATTTTTTTTTAAGTAAGAAAGTTTACAAGTAAATTAGTCTGATATAAGTGCATTATCAAAATGATTAACGATTTAAAAAAAAATTAAATTGTGAAATTTCAGACAAGCTTTATCACATATCAGTCCATTTTGTCATCTTTTTTTACCTGTCACTTATATTTGTAACTTCTTATTTAAATACCAGTATTCACATGTATTTATTTAGTCAGTTTTAATAGTTAAAATAATTTTCTAGGTTTTATTTTTTCGAGTTTTCAAAAAACCCACTAGATTTATTGATATGCTCGGTCTCAAAAAGAAAGGTTTTTTTTTCAACCTGCACTGTATTTTGTTTGTTTGAGTTAAGACGTTTTTTATCCTTACCTTAAATGTCGAAGAAAGTAAGTAAAGTGTTATTGTATTTAATCACTGTGCAAAAATACAAAACCACACCTGATAAACTATTTACTGTTATTTAAAAACTTGTATTATAACATTTTCATCGGTTCTAATGTGAATGTGGACCAAGGTTACCAATTTACATGTTCTAAAACACCCACAAGAGTTGAAAAGATGTTCAAAGTCGCCACGAATTCATTTACCTAAAAATATACTAAAATTCTTTTAATTTTTTTTTATTTATCTGATCTTTTTTTGCTGGGAAAGTAAACAAAATAAAGTAAATTATCTAAGAAAGCAAACACTGTGTGGCTTTGTCAACCGAAACCGGTCGACGTATATAATAAAATAAAGTGGTTTAAAACAAAAAATCTTTTTCATTTTGCAAAATATAGTAAGTTCTCACAAATATTATTTTTTAACAATAATAAATTGGATGATTTGTAAAGCGCCGTTGGGCGCTGTAAAATGTATTCATTCTTGGGCTTTATCTTATTTTATTATTGGTCGGATTGTAGCAGTTCACTTTTGCCCCTCTACTGTTATGGAATGCTTTACACAACTCTATCCGAAGACCGCTTTTCTTTATGGGACTCGCGCTCTATGGTGGATCCCAGGGAGCCAGACGACAAAACTTTACGAAAGAGCCAGTACCAAACGGGCAGCCTTGGAGCGGAGTTGGGTCAACGGGAAGGGTTCGAGCAACTGCTCCAGACGACAAACTTTACGGGAGATTTTGATGGCTGAATTAGCTAGCTTAGAGTAATCGCTGGTCATCATGTTAATCTTAATAAATTTTACAGTTCTTTACTAAGAGCTGTATGGCGCCCGTCTGTGATTCAGGTCAGACAATAATCTTTTTATACTTTTGTCACAAATTTAACTGTAAATTGCTACCATTAAATTCCTACCGTGCTTGCGATCTTCGTTCGAAGCACACACCCTAGAGAATATGTCAACCATGCCAATTGAGAGTCTCATGTGTATATTTTTTTTTTAAAACAAATTTCGTTAACTTCATCTATCTTTCATTTACTATCAAACAATCCTTTCTGTTAGATATACTAATAACGTTCCAATGGAGACTAATGTGTCATAATTAATGTTAGCCTAAATAAAAGCATTACAGGATAATGAAGAAATACCCAGAATTCCGGCATTTTCTCAACAAATTGTGAGTTTTCCCGCAAATCGGAGAATTTTCCACAAATTAGCAATGCTGAGGTGGATATTGTCGACGATAGATATATTACTCATGTAGACTGGTTATAATGCATCAGCAGATTCAGTCGTGCCAACCAAAAAGTGTATTTTATTAGTTTTTAAATGACGATTTATAAATTCTACTTATAATAGTATATAATAAAACTTACATAATAAGAATCAGCGTTTGTTGATCTATATTAATATACCTATTTGTACATAAATTATTTTTTTGTGTAATTCTAGTGGTGTAAAATTTACGCGTGTGTTATTTTGTTCCGGCACCCCCTTCCATAGTTCGAAAGACTACTGTATAAAACATCTAGCGCGCACCTCACTTGTAAAAAGGGTTTGGTTTAGAATTGTAAAATTTTCTTCTCCGCTTCGTTTTTCCAAGGTTTTGACTTCTTTTATCTGTCGGTTGTGAAAGAAATAGTAATGTTTTGTACTTGAATAAGAGATATCGCACAATCCTAGTAAGAAAGAATGGAAATGAAAATTTTCTGATAAATTTACAGACCAAAAAAATGTTTTTTTTTGTTTATATAAATGAACACCCTACCACGCGGGAAGAAAAAAAATCATGTTTATTGTGATAACTATATTGCTTTATAAGGATGTATCTAAGAATTATATTTTGTTAATGCGATAAGGAAAATAAAAATTTCCTCTTTAAACAAGGAAACTGAGAAAGTGTAGCAAATTTTTTTAAATTGTGAAACGTGAAAAAACATGAATTACTCAAACCTTCCCTCAACAACAAAGCCGAAAATCACCAAAACAAAAACCAAGAGGACGGCGTCATGAAATTTGCACAGTGTTTCTATTTGGCTTATTTTTTTTCATTTGATACCTCACAAGACAACAAAGGCAAGGATGCTATGTCGCCACTCGGTTAGGCAGAGTTGTGAGGCGGGTTTCTGTAGGGGCTGTAAGAAGAAATTTATTTTTAAGGATCTTGAAAAAACCCGGATTATATGAAGGAGGAAAAAAAGATACCGGAAGATGAAAGGTGAACTCGCAATTTAGTGTTGATATATTAAATAAGAAGTCATTTCTGTAAGCCATAATTTATCAAAAAAATGAATCATTCTGTTAAAAAGTCATATTCTGCGTTTTTAAATTGTTCGTTAGAGTGGTTGCTCTCTGGTGAAAGATCACCATTCGGAATAGAAACTTTGCTTGAAATGGCTTTAGCTGTTTTTGATCTCAGATCTGAATAGCCAGATACTTCCCAAACTTCCTATTTCATTATCATTTACTTCTCCGTTCTCTTCAGCCTGACAACATTCCCTGATTGTGGTACAGTAGGAGTTGCGGTACAGTTGGGACTTTAGTCCAATGGTCGCACAAAATCTAATAAATTCTTCAACATTGACCTCCGATATCTAGAAAATCATACAACTCTTCTGTTTTGTGCAAGTCAACGAAACTATGAACCAGTAATACCATTAAATTTCTATAATGACCTATGATACTTTGGTGTATAAAACGATAGAGCCATTAATTAAGCCAAAATTAAGTGCATTATACTTCTACCATGCAACATTACAAATTTATAAAAACTATATTCAAAATAAAATTGCACCCTTTAAAAATAAAAGAAATCTTAGACAAACGTCAATACTTCCTACTCCTAAATGTAAAAAAACAATAGGACAGTTCAACCATGAATATCTCGGAGTTAAATATTTTAACTCATTACCAGAAAAAATTAGAAACATGAATGCAAATATAAACGAATTCGAAAGCCACCTTAAAAAGTATTCCGAACAGTTGAACTGAATCGTACCAAATATAAACCAATATAACAACACCCCCATACACACAAGCCCTGCTTATTTATGGGGGTACATCAAATACTTATATTATGTAATTAATAACTGTACTATATTGTGTAATTATATTATGTAATTGTTATATTATGTAATTCGTGTATCTTTTTTTGATAAAAAAAAAATATATATATTCCATGGTTTTCAAAATTTGGACATAAAATAAGATTTTGATTAAAAATAAACTGGGATCACAGAAATCACCTTTTAAAAATATTTTTTTGAAAACAACCTTACGTTATCTATTGTTACATTTATTAGATGTTGTGATACTCACAGCGTCCTTTTCATCGTAGGCTCCTTTGAATTATTTAAAAAAAAAAAAGCTTTTCTAACTCAGGTGATGCCGGATACTATCAACAAGCAGTATCATAACCAAGCCATTTTACATACACACCAAAACAAACGCTGCAGCAAAATTATAAATTTCTCGAGTTCTCCAAACATTCAAATTATTGGTCCAATCTCTACTTTCGACATAGTTTTCAAATCATTTCCTAGCATGAACTAACCTCGCTCGTTATCTATGTATTTATTCACCAAAAATTTCACGAAGACATATTGTCAGTGGTACTAATCATTGTTATTATTTCTAAAACCTTGTAAACTCTTTATCTCCTTTTAAACATTTTATCATATACTGTCTGTTTCTAGAATAATGCAAAATATAACAGAGTATAACTAACTTCTTGTTAAAAAAATACAGAACGTATTTTTAAGACACATAAATTACAAGCCTAATACTCCTATTGAAAATATAAAAAGCGTCTATTGAGAAATCTGAATTTCATAAAGCCGTCCGACAGAAGATTGGTGTCTGATGTCATTTTTTAAATAATTTATTTCCTTATTGATAGCTTTGCATAATTGCAATTAATTAATTTTCGTATTCCTAAAAGACACACGAACTAAAAGTATTTTTCACTGCAACACGAATACTGTCAATACGAATTTGTTTATTAACGCCCTTATTCCAAGCAAACTTAGTTTAGGTAACCAATATGCAGAAGTGATGAGCCAGTGAGACGATAGCATCCCCAATTGAGGTGTGTTGTGAGGTTGAAGGTAATGGGGTGGAGAAGAAGATGGGGTAGAGGAAGGAGGGGAAATACCTGGCTATTCAGACCAAACACGGCCAAAGCCATTGTAAGCAACGTCTCAATTATGAATTTTGGTCTTACGCCCGGGCGATAATATGAGTGTATTCCACTCTTGAACGTGTCGCAAATATATTTTGTATTATTTAAAATGAGTGACTTGTGAAATAATTCAAATTAATCACTTAAAATTTACTTACGCCCGGAGGGACTTGAATCCGCGACCTCCAGCTTGCTAGTCGAGATCTTTACCCCTCGACCACAGAGGCCGTCATTAGTTAAAATTTTGTTTCCTATAGCCCGATGGTAAATTTTATTTGTAAAATAGGTTTTCACATTAGTATGTTTACATTGTAAAATTTTCAGAAATCCTTTTTTTGGAAATAATATTTTATCCTGTATTGAAAGGTACTTGTACCGGAAATAAATATAAATTTTAAAATATAACATGGAATTTTTGTGATTAACTTATAATATTAAAAGAATTTATTTCAATCTTTTTTCAGTCATCGTGTAGAAAATATCTTTATAAACATCAAATTTTTGAATTTACCAAAGATGTTCGCCGCTGTGTCGATACTAAAAAAATACGAAATAACTAAACTTCAATTTCCTCTAAACGAAAATATCACAAACTTTCGGAGATAAAAAAAACTTTCAAATGTAAATACAAATAAGGTTTAGTAAGAAGGATGACCGAACAAAAAAATCATGAATATTCCTTTCCAAATTTTAACAATTTTCCAACTACGTTACAATTTTTCGGCCCTGATTTCATAATGTTTTCTTTTGTAAAGTTTTTGGTTCGAAGTAATTTATTTTACTTTTTAAAGGGACATCTTTGTGTACAAAATGATAAAAGACACCATCCAAATTTTTTGGGACAGTTTTTTGTTTTAAGCATGAGGCCACCGGCAAAATTAAAATAATTTAAAACAAATGACTTCAATGGAATATTTAAAACTTTACCGTCTCATTAAAAAATCAACCTTGGCTTAAATCGATAAAACTTAAGTTTGGTTGAACATAAAAGCTCCTTTGAGGATAATTACAAAAATTGGATCCTTTTTAAGAATTAAAATTTTGCGTTGAGAGGCTAGGAGCATTTTTCAAGATGTTAAAACTCCTTTTTAACCTTGACCTAAAACAACATTGACGTGGTTTTAACCACCTTTACTTTGCTGCTTGTTATGCTTTTAGAATTTGATCACAATTGAATCAAAAATTGAGAAGAAAGAGAATAGAGGTTGAAATAACTCAAACTAATTGGCATTCAAGAATGTTTATACATAATTTTTCTTTCAAACGGTTCTACAAGACCACAAAATACATTTTTTTTGCATTTCAGATTGATTCAATCCTATTACAATACACACGAAATATACAAAGCTTTAAATTAAACATTTTACAATAACCAATATTTTAGAGTTTTTGCCTAAAATTACTTTTGAAATCTTTAAGGACAATGTTGAAAATGTCAAGAGACCTAGAGGTATCATTTAGCAGCACCATACCTTTTGTCATGCTATGCTGGACCATAACGTCCGTTCTTCCGTGTGGAATTCAGAGCAAGTCGTGGCGTCGACCCTGACGGTAGTTGTTCGGTACAAACAATTTATAGCATTCCAAGAGGTATGAGCTGTCAATGTAATAGTTCATGATTAGCTATTACTTGAAGAGTCCCATTTCTCCTATCTTCTTATCTAGTGGCTAAAGCAGTGAAAACGCAAGAACAATTGTATAATTTTTGCTTTAAATCTAGATCAACGGAAATATTACCTTTATAATGATAAATTAATAATTATAATTATAAATGATACCTTTTTAATGTGATGAATTTTGGATCAAGTCAGGTAGCATTGTAGCGTAGCCTAAAAAGCGCATGAGTAATTTTTGCACTTAGAAGAATTTATGCACTTTGGATTCAAAACGAAATATCAAACGATTAATGCGCGTACACTCAGAAAACATAAAAAACACATTCACATCCAGCCGTTGTTCATAGTCGCTGTATATTTTATACGTGTGTTTTTATGCAGGAATTATATTCGCACGTAAAACCCAAAAATACCCTTGAGAAACGTAAAATTGTTTTTTATTTTTTTATTGACGGGAAACACAAGCACTCCCCCCCCCCCCCCGCCTGCCACCGACAATACCGGCATGCCCATATTGTGGCATATTAGTGACGTCACGGTTCATTTTCCACGTCACTTACACTTCAATTATATCTCGGGGAATACTTGCCACCAAAAAAAGTAATTTTGTTGGTGTTTTTTGCGAATAACGCAATACATCCTCAACTCCTTCATACTTACTGGAGCTAGTGGGTCTATGGCATCAAGTGGTAAACTTCAGGTAATAATAACAAATGCCAAGTTATGAGGTTCTGCAAAATTAAATATCCAATATTATATAATTATTTATTTGGTAATATTGACTTATCTCTATAGCCGAAATATTTAACCTAAGCATCATTTTTGACAAAAAAACTGAACGGTATCTCATATAAATTCTATAGCTACCAGGGCTATGAAAATGATGGGTTTTATAGTACCGATTTCCAGCGATTTTAAAAACCATAAACATTCACAGATTAAAAATTCTGTTCTCATCTCTCGTTAGAAATATTCAAGGATATAACTCTACGATTTGATCACCTGCTTTTCAAAATCATATTACAATACTCAAAAGAGTTTAACGCAAATTTTTGAGGTGTATTAATTTAAGACTTAGAATTCCTTACGAATAAATTTTATTGAGTATTTATTACATTCGATGAAATTGAGTTTATATTTTTTTATAAATCATCAGTTGGATAGCTCTTATATATTAATGTTGATTTATTTTCATGTTCATACCATTACCTCAAAGTTCCCTATTAAGTATGTACTATTTGAACAATCATACTACGATTTCAGGCTCAATTCTGTTACAAATAGATTACACGCTATCACACTGGTAAGTAACGAAATGTGAATGGTAGCAGAAGTCGGGGACGCACGAGGAAGACATGGCACGATCAAGTGAATCAGATACTGGAGTCGGGCCATGTCAAGAGTCAAAATAATAAAAGAGTATGCATGAGACGATGTATGAATGTGAATGAGCCAAGGAGTGTGTTTCAAGACCGACTTGCTTGGCGGTCCGTCCTCTCTGCCTACCCCTGCGAAAAACGGCGTGATAGTTAGTTAGTCCGGAAACACAATTTTGGTGAAATCCTTTTTGAAGCAAATTATTTTGTCATAAGAAGAAGACAATATTAATAAATCTAATCAAACATGAAAAATAAGACACGTAAAATGAAAACGTAACGGTGGCGACTGGGGAACGAATCCAAGACCTCTGTCTTACTATGGGTGGAAAAAAGCTGGGGATGAGGAAGTTGGGATAAATCTAAGGTGGAATTTAGAGGTTTAGCTGATCTGAAGCCCTTGTACAAGAACATCGATAATTTATCAGAATCGACAAGACAAGTTGTCGATGTTCGTTTTGTTATAAAGTTATTGGTTATTAATAACATTATTAACACCTTGGGCAATTTAGGGTAATATTCTTCAGACAAGTAACAACCGTTACTTCTTTTGGGAGATAAATATCCCTGCCTGACATGGTTTCATAATTCTGGGGCCTAGAATCACAGAGGCCTAACTACAAAAACTGGTATTTTTAAGAAAACTTGGTTTCGGTAATGCCATAATCATATTTATTAATGACACGAAGTTTCATATTGTAAATACAGCCGTTTAAGAGATACAGTTGGGCACATCAGTTGGGAATACAGTCGGTCAAATTATTATTTGTGTTTTTCTCAAACTATGTTTTTGTATGTAGGCCCCTATGATCTTAAACCCCCGAATTTATCTCATAATATATTACGGTGTGAACATGATTTAAGCAGTATTAAAAAGAAAAAAATTCCACACTTTCAGTTTGCTTTAAAAATTACGAATAAATAAATAAAAATCTACGAAACAACAACAGAGCATTTTCGCAAATAAAAAATATAAATTTTTATGTTTTTCAGTTTCTTGTTTAATTTTATTTACAGTTTGCACGATAAAAACCATCGCTTAGCGACTTTATTTCAGTTTGTGTTCAAAATTTTGATTTTTTTAATTGCATACGTTGATTTATAATAATAAATAGAAATAATCCTTTATTTGCTTTCAATAACATGTGAAATATAACAGAATGAAATGTGAAAATATTTTCCGCGCTTAATTATATAACCTTTAGGGGTTAATGAATTGACAATTTTATCAACTTCGGGAAATAAATAGCTTTAAGATGGCAACATTAACGCATTGTACGTATTGAATGTAAGAATTAAAACGTAAAATATTTGAACATTGTTTTTTGACCACTATAATAGTTTTAACCAAAAATCTGTTTCCCCAATTCAAAATCTATCACATGTTTTTAAAACGTAGCCGGTGGGTTTAGTTTTCCTCTCACACTTTTAGTGTTAACATGTTAACATTTTTCTTCTTAACATGTTAACAAGATTATCAATGAACTCTGTTAAAAATTGAAGCGATGTTTTTCATTAAAAAATAACAAAATTTAAATTAATAAAAACCAACACTGTATGAATACCCTTACGCGTTCCATCAAGGCAGAATACTGCGTTAAAAACAATGCAATTCATCTGATAGTGTAGAAAATCATGAATATCCTAGAATACGAGCGCAATTTTGCAGTGAAAAAATCTAAAGTACCAACGCGACCTATTTTACGTGACAATGTGAAGTCATAGCTCATTCCTCTCATCACAGGTCACATACTGCGTGGGCGATACGTTTTAGAATCAAGTAACAAAAAATACATTTCGGCTGCACGTATTCCAAGCAAGTACTCTCCGAAAATAAAAAGTCCATTGAAACTTAAGTAGGTTGCTTAAGGAATACGCGCTGCGGGAATTGCTAAATTAAATATATATTTTTAACGTGAAAACGTATGAAAAAGGCTCCCATACTAAGGTACCGCCAGAGTTAGCGATGAAACGCTTTTTGTGGCCAAATATTTAAATATATCTCGTAACCCAAAGATTGTTGCGTCAAGTGGCTGGTATATTCTAAAAACGGATCATTGTTCGTTGCTTTTTAGTGCGCTTACGTTAAATGAGACCCTCAAAATTCTCTCTGCACGACCAAAGAATCAGCCATAACTCCGCAACGAAAAGCGTTACGTGAGTTATTCGTACGTCGTGGTGAGCAGAGATATATATAAAAGAGAAAAAAAATTGTGACAGATCAAAGTTAACAAAAAGTTATAAAATAACCTGCCTCAGAAAAAAAATAGAAACAAGTTTTATATCACTACCTTGTACTTAATTTGTCATTGTAAGATTCGCTAAGGAAAAATAAAGATTGTCTTTTAAAAGACATTCGATGAGGCAAAAACAAGTTGTAAATATGTTTAATAAAACGATTATTATAGTAAATATACCATTTTATGAATAAACACGATTTGAGAAGATATTTTAATACACTTAAAAACAGCTGTCAACCGGGGCTTTGGCGCTTGAATAATATTTGAATGCGGATGTGAGAAGTCGCAAAAATATTGTTGCCAAAAATTTTCAGTTTTTTAAAAACAAAAAAAAATATATTTTTTTATTGGTACCAACCCCAATTTTTGCTTTCACTTTTTTCTTCATAACGGTATAACCAAAACACCATTTAACGAATTTGAAGTGGTTTTTCTTTAGTAAGGCTGTTAGTATGGGGATACGGGGTATCTTTTTACAATTGAAAGGTGTATGCCTATAATATTTAACAATATTTTATCTTGGAGGTATTTTTATATGGCTGTCTTAGTTTTGTATTTCCTAAACTTCTTAACGGATGTGAAACGGGCGTCTTTCACGCAACTAACATTAAACATTCGTCGTTTTTCTGAATCACCCAACTTTTTATTTTATTTAAGTGCACATCGTTGTTTTTTTAAACCGTGTCATTTAAATCATACCTGCAAACGATGGGATACAGCGAAAATATACATATTTTTTACCAACTTTGCTAAATGACAAAGAAAATCTTGGATAAAGTTGTTAATTTCATTCATCTGGGCAAAATAAAACTACGATGAATAATTTTATGTAAGAACTTTGTTTAATTTCTTGCCCATAGTATGGTTGGGTTTTTCCATTCGATGTTTTACTGTTGTTTTGTGATGGTGGGATAACAGTCAATAGTTTATGATGAGGGATGACGAAGAGGTTAGAACAACCTAGCACGATCTTATATAATAAAATATACTTCATATAATCAAAGGCATCTTTAAGACCCGTATTGATAAATTCCCTCCTAGAGCCCCTTCTTTAACCCAACTCACAACGCTACCCAAGCAGATAGTAAAAATATTCATATGTATATATATATATTTAACAATAATTGTCCTTATTGATGATGTGTTATTTTCATGAACTTTCAACCTCAAAAATTATACAATTGTAATGTCCCGTGTCATTTTATAGATCAGTTAGTAGTATTATTTGTTTCAATCCCCAGTTTTAACGACTAACACTTACACATATTGTATTTCATCAGCTCTGTTATTCTTTAATAGTATTACGTAAATAGCAAATGAAATTCTCTAGAAAAAAAACACATCTTAAAACATATCCTTCTGTTTGGGGTTGGTAAAAAACATATATCGACGAGTTCAACCCATAGAACAAAATTATCTTTGCACCGTATTGAAAAAATACACGCTACAAATAGTAGGAAATCGAACACAAAAGTTTAAAAAACTCTCAAACTCGAACATACAAAAAATTTGAAAAAACACGGCTTGTCAATTTTTTCCCGAATTTTCGTGCCATCCTTCAAAACACATTCTCAGAGTCGCAAGTAGTAAAAAATCGATACGCTCTCAAATGGAGACTGGGGAACCTACTCGAGTGATACAAACACGGTTTTACACTCGCTACAATACGGCACCCGCGGGTGTTGGATTTTTTCACCCCAATGAAGGTGGGACCTAGTGTTGCCATTCGGTAAAAAAGCTGGTAGCCATTCGAAAAAAAATAACAAAGAAAAAATATAAAACTAATCCGACGAGAACATCGCGAAACAAAAATGTGTTCATTTTTCACGTATGTTTCATTTAGCGAAACAATGGCGGTAAAATGGGTCCGGAATGAATGAATATATTGGACAATGGACACATTGTTACGCAGATTCTTATTTTTGTTTGCCTGAATGTTTTTGATTAATCATGTAAGTTTATAGTTTTCAGTTGAGTACTGAATTTTCACAAGAAATCTTTTCATCGCCATTGTAATTTTTTTAAATTACGTAAAGTTTTATTTTCTATAAGTAGGCAGTTGAAAATCTCTCAATTCTAATTACTAACAAATCAATAAGTCTTAAAGTGACCATCTGAAGTTGACAGACATTATCTTAAATATATTACATCCTCGATCATCCTTGAGCAAAAATACGTTGCTACTTAAACTTTTATCAAGCAAACAATATCAAAACTTCGCGAGATTTCAACAACGATTTCTTGAAAAACACCATTAAATTTAATCTGTATAATACACTGAAGATATAAATAGACGTAAGTGTGTTGTGGGTGTGTCCGCATGACCGGAATTAGTTAATTTTTTTTCACTTCTGGAGAAAATTATCAAATTTCTTGGTCCCTCGGTGGTTCGAGCGCAGTGAAATCGATAAATTTACAATGTTGGCGTAGCTACCGATGATTTTAGACGGATTATCCAAGTACAGTAGCACTATTGATATCCAGATCGAGGTTGATTTCGAAATAAATCAGAAATCTCTTGATGAATTGACATTTCTAAACACAAGACGGCTACGTAATAATTGAAAATTCTAATAAATTAACAATGTGGAATTAATATGTCAACCTTAATATACATTAGAAGTCCACATTACTTTTTGAGATTAAAAAGGGATTCAATTAGTTTATGGAGTCATTAGTCAAAACTAACAACTTTTATTGCTCGATGCCGGAACGGAATCAATTAATTTAGTCCATGGATCGTGTTCACGATTTCTTTCATTTTTGAGAGCTTAGTTAGTTCACCCTCAATTTATTAATAAACCAGTTATTTTAAATAAGAAACGACTTTATCCAGAATGTTTTTCATGTTGATAGCTTATCTGGTACCTGAGAGACCGTACAAAAATCAAATAAAATGGGATTTTTCCTACCGACTGTCGAAATCATATTTTGACTGTGCTAGCAAATTTCGCTAACTGGTCATAAAAGAAGGATTTCGTCAAAATCGTATTGATATATGGTTTTACCGACCGGCCGTCCTATATACCTAGGTTTTACTCAGATTAAAAAAAAATCCCAGTAAATTAACGTACTGGCGTTTAAGTCTTCCTGGAATTCATAAATCTTCTATGTCATCAGAGATTTGGACGTAAAACTATACATTATCCAGTCAGCTGTGAATATTTTTAGCTTATCCGACATCTGGGGCCCACGCTAAAAGCGGCGACTTTTGTCGATCGATTTTCGGAATCATATTCTGACCGTGCTCGTAAATATCGCTATCTGAACATAGATGACGGATTTCGTCCATAACGCATTGATATTGGGCTTTATCGATCTTCCGTACTAGTCCACCTGGAACTTTGAATTTAAAAAAAATCATATGAACTGATGACATCAGTTTTCTTTAAAATAGGTAAATTTCACACTTCTAAGGATTTTCCGTTCGGTTTCACAATATAACCTACATCACCAGCTAACTGACTGAAGCTGAACTCTAGAATTGTCGGGTTTTTTTAGAATCACTTAAAATTTGATATTTTACGAGGAAATCCATGAAATATTTACTTCTGTCAAACTGACAACTAATCTCAAGTTTCAGGAAAAGACGGAACGTTTTCAAATATTTAAATATCAATACACTAGCGTTTGGCTGTCCTCAAAATGTTTTTCATTTCGTGAAAGTGAGTTTTACGGGTGGGATTTGTAGAATAAATATTATTCAGAATACATTTTATTTCTTTTCATTTTTACAATTTATTATATCAAAAATGAGCAATGAAAAATACGTGAAAATTTAAAAAAAATGCAAAACAAAATCATTTCTGTAATAATATCCTTATCAACTCTGATAAAATACATATGAGCAAAAAATTATTTAAGTCCTACAGCGTACCTCAAGGGAGTCTACTAGGCACACTTTTATTTATTATATACATCAACACACTGTGTACCATAGATATTGAGGTAAGATATTATCATTTGCGGATGATATAGTGTTAATATTTGAAGACAAGTAATGACAATCAGTAACTCATATAACTAATAATGGCCTAATTAAAGTAAACATTGGCTAGACACAAACCACCTCAAACTTAATATAGACAAAACACAATAAATATTTTTTTCTATAAGCAAACATGCTGCTTCCGATAACTGTCCTAAACCAATCATCCACTCGTGTTCACTCAATCTAAAGACTTATAAAACCTCGCCTAATATCCATTACACATGTTCCACTTTTAAATCATCAAAGGATGTTAAATATTTGGGAATAATCATAGACGACCAACAACGATGGTTGGCCGAAATAAGTGACAGAGTAAAAAGACTCCGTAAGCTCTGTCATATATTCTGCTCTCTTAGGTCTAATTTAGAATTCGAGACTCTAAAAAGGGTATTTTTTGCCCTTTTCCAATCCTTAGAAACATATGGTATTGTGGGGTAGGGTGGTTACGCTGAATCTATTATCAATCCAGTTATTACGGTACAAAAATAATTTTGAGAATTTTATGTAAATGCCAACCTACTCACCCTTTGAACGAACTATTTGATACAATTAGGGTCAAAAGGTCAATTAGGGAAAATAACCTGCTGGTGTCTCCACAACATTAAGCACACACCCTATTTTCATCAAACCTGGGATGCGTGGTCCCTAAAACAAAACAACATTCGCTCAACAAAAATTCTGGTTCATCGCTTCTAAAATATACAATGCATTGAACACTGAAATAAAGTCAAATAATTCTACACCCTTTTTTTACTATTCGTGTTCAACATTGGCTATTTAAAAGGGGACGAGCGTTCTTTAACGAATACATGATTTTTTAACACTGTTTAAAAAAGTTCTTACTCTATAATTTATTTATTTTTTATTGCTTAATTCAAATATTACAATGGGTATGGATAAAATGATGAAATTATAAAAAAAAATTATGATATTATCATAACGTATTATGTAGTATTTTTTTAGTGCAGTTGAGTGATTTCGGTTTCAGTATGTATTTGGTGTCAGTTATCTATTTCTGATCTCCCTATGTTTTGTATTTATTTTAGATTCATATGTCATAGTGTGTATATATTGCTTAGATGTGAAAAACCCGTTAAAAATAAGCTATTTTGAAATTTATTGAAGCAGATAATACTAACCTATCGGTTTTCACGTGTAAATCCCTTTACTTGAAGAAGTCACATGTAGTGACTGCTACATGTTTAACTAACAAAATAAGTAAAAGTCGTATATATTTCCAACAAACTTTATTATTATTTAAAAAATCTTCTCACGTATTACAAACGCGAATTCTTTTTTTACTGAAAATTTTCGGCGGACTTTACTTACATAAATTATTCCCCATTGGCTATTAAATAAATAGCAAATGTTTCCAAGTGGTGCGCCTTCCCAAATCAATAGTCCATGATTTTTAGTATTCTACTATAGACTTGCCTTTAAAACTCTGAGACATAATATTTTATAGAAAAGTTGTACCAGCTAACTTCGTGGAAAACCGAATCAAAAAGCTTTGATTTGAGTACTTTATGTACATATTAAATTTATGTACATATTGAATTTTTAAAATCTTTCAGACTGATTATCTTTTTTCCCTTCTAAAATAAAAAAAAAAATTGAACAACCTTGAACAACTTGAAGAACATAACAGATAGACGTGTTTTGTGGGCGTGTGCGTATGCCAGAAGAACGCAATTTTTTCCTCACTTCTAGTATAATCAAACACTTTAAAAACAATAATAGTAAACGAAATAGCGCAAAACTGCTAACCCTGTACAAATCACAAATGCGCCTGACTGTTGCAATTATGAATTTATTTTCAATGTTTCAATGTTGAATTTAGCAGCCTCAAAATACCTGAAAAACCCTTATGCATAAACGGCCGGTTCGTTTGATAGATTCCCCTATCACAAACGGATTGCAAACTCTAGAGCACAGGCGTCGGGAAGGTATGCCGTCCTTCTACCGGTATTACAATGAAATTTGCTTCAAGCAACAAGCGTCATTGATCCCTTAGGCACCGGTGCATAGTTGGAAAATACGCCAAACGCGCGCCTAATATATGTTTATTTATTTCATTTTATTAACGCCTAGAAGGCTTTTACATATACATGTTATGGGTTTTGTTGTTCAGTAGCATTATAAAATATTTTAATTACATAGCATAATAAATTGAGTATGAACTTACATAACAATGTGTAGGGTTATTGTTATGGTGTTATTATTTTATAAACATAAGCAAGCAAAGTTTATTGTACAAAGTACGTCGGTTGAATATTTTACAGAACATAGGTTAAACTAATACATAAACTTGAGAAAAATATAACAGATATAGGTAGGTAGTTAAGTAGATACAATTCAAGTATATAATTACGGTGTTATTGGAATTTGGACAATGAGTTCGATAAGTTTATATAAATATAGTGTAGTTACAAGAGTACAATAATGTAAGTAGGTAATACACACAAGACAAGTAAGTTTGTTATTATTATTATAAAGATAAACACTACAGTTTGTTGTAAGCCATCTTTGTAATCATCAATCTTTATTTTGCCCGATTGGGAATTTTACAAAACAAAGCTTAGTTAATGAAACAATAAAATATGCGTTTGAAAAAAAAAAATTATGAATCTGTTACAAACATTCTAGTATACTGTATTTTAGTTTGTATACTGATTGGTGATGATAAACATCAATTGAGCTATACTTATTACCGAGTATGTGAAGTCTTTGAATAGGTGAGTTTTGAAAATAATTGTTAGCAGATATGGGAACATTATATAGAGCGGTCTGTCGAGTGTCGCGCGTAGGTACACGGAGCGATATAAGACTCGTCAAATCAATGGCGTCCAGTCTGCCATTCGAAATTTTGAAAAGAGATACTAAGTCGCACACTGTGCGTCTCAATGATAAATCGGTTAAATTTAGTAAGTTCATGAGGAAAATGTAATTAAGATATTCGTTTGGAATTCCTAATTTATAATTAATAAATCGCAGAAATTTATGTTGCACTCTTTCAATTTTTAATTGGTGAATCTTATAAAATGGAGACCAGATTGTTGAGTTATACTCTAGATTACTTCTAACTAAACCAGTGAATAGCAGTTTGAAGGAATTTATTAATTTAAAATCTTTCGCTGTCCTTAATATAAAACCCAAACATTTCATGGCCTTGTTGGTTATTTCGTTTATATGAGGAACAAATGTTAGTTGCCTGTCAAAAATAATACCAAGATCCTTAATATTCTCAACTCTTTTTAGGAAAATGTTGTTGATGCTATATTGATGCGTAATGGGATTTTTGATTCGGGCAAAAGTTATCGTTTGACTTTTATCAATATTGAGAAATAGTTCATTGTGGGTGCACCACTCTTGTAGCCTCACAAGATTAAATTGTAGTACGTAACAGTCATGAATATTTGTAATGGTTTTATAAATTTTGAGATCATCTGCAAATAAGAGAATCATGACTCCATCAAAAACCGTAGTTATATCATTGATAAACAATAAAAATAGTACTGGTCCTAAATGAGACCCCTGTGGGACGCCGGTAAAGACTTCGAACTGGTGTGAATAGTGTGAGTTGAGTTTAACACATATTTTTCTTTTATGCAGATAACTCTCAAACCATCTCAAAATATTTCCTGTTATTCCAAGGGCACTAAGTTTATGTATGAGAATTTTATGTGAGACTTTGTCGAATGCCTTACTTAAGTCAGTATACACTACGTCTGTTTGAAGACGCTTTTGCATTGTATTAAATAGGTATTCCTGATAGATCATCAAGTTTGTAAAAGTAGATTTTTTTGCCATGAAACCATGTTGACGATGTGAAATAACTTTGTTAATCTCAGGCGAGAGTTTAGAAAGCAGAGCAGATTCAAATAGTTTAGGGATTGACGATTGGATAAATATAGGTCTATAGTTAGAGATATCTGATCTATTTCCTTTCTTAAAGATTGGAAATAGAAAACTGGTTTTCCATTTTTGTGGAAAGGTACCAATTTTTAGAGACAAGTTAAAAAGTTTAGTTAGAGGTAATGTTAAAACTGATAAGCATTTTGATAAGAAAATTGGAGGAATGTTATCGGGACCAGCCGATTTATTAATATCAAGGGATTTTAATTTAGTTCTAATATCGCTTTCTTTGAATATACATTGGCTAAAATCGATCTTGTTGTCATTGTTAGCTGTAGTTGTATCGAATAATGGAGAGTTGTTTGCAGTATCATAGACTTTGCTGAAAAATTCAGCAAACAGATTGACGACTTCTTGGGGGGTATCGGCCATTTTATTATCTAAATACATGTTTGACGGAATACTAGAGTCATTATTATTGAGCATGTTCGCAAATTTATAAATGTTCTGAGGATTAGCTGCTGCCAACTCTTCGCAGTTTTCGATACACCTTTTGTAACATAACTTGGACATATTTTTAGTTGTCTTTCTTAGTTCACAAAATTTTACATAATCTTTAGGATCACGTGACGATTTATAAACTTTATGAGCAATTTTTTTGTCTCTAATTATTTTAATAAGGTCGTTGCTAAACCATTTTGGGTAGTTGTGCACAGTGATTTTAGTGACGGGTACAAACAATTCAATTGCATTATTTAAAATTAAGTAAAATTTGTCTACCATTACATTTAGGTTTTCTTCAAAGTCAAGAAAGTTCCAGTCAGTAGACAATAGAAGATTTGTGATTTGCTTAAAATCAGCTTTGAAAAAGTTTAATTTTGTTGATGGAGATGGATTTTTTTCTATTTTTGAACTGTAGCATTCGATCGTTAAAGGAGGGTGATACTTGTCGATTGGGAGAATATCTTCAGCAGATGCGGATACTTTTACAGAAGAAGAATTGGAAAACACTAGATCGAGAAGACGAGCGTTAACATTGTAGACATAGTTTAACTGCCGGAGACTTAAAAAATTTGACATCTCGATTATATCATGGGAACCATGATTGATGTTGTCCGTGCATGAAGTTTTATTGTTTTCTGTGTCCCACGTTACATTAGGTAGATTGTAGTCTCCTGTTAATATCAAAGTGGCATCTGGAAATTTTCTTCGTATTGTTTCAGCTTCGAGGTAGTGGTCTTTGTATAATTGAGCATCAGAAGAAGGGGGTATATATAAGCAGCCAACAATAATTTTTTCCTTATTGGTAGACACCATGATAAATAGTTGTTCCAGATGAGTGTAGATGCATTTGAGTTTTCTTGAGTTGAATTTCTTATTTACGGATATTAACACACCACCTCCTCTAGTTTTATTGCTATTGCTTCTATCTTGTCTGTACACTGTGTGTTCAAAGAAACCCAATTCCGTAGTATCAATGTTTTTGTTCAGCCATGTCTCAGTGAAAGCGTAAGAATCGTAATCCAGAGTAGGTAAGGTTGATTTCAGGTCCTGTAATTTTGTTCTTAGTCCACGTACGTTTTGATAAAATATTTTTATTTTAGAATTTAGTTTTTTGGGTTCGATTTGACTATCGACGGATTATTATTTATGTATTTTATCGTGATATCCGTTTCACCAGAAGATTTTCTATTTTCCAATTCTTTTCTTAGGTCACTCAATTGTTTCCGCTGCATAAATGACTGATCTTGGTAAATACGTATATTATTTTTTAATGCGTGTTTCTTGCTTAATAGTACTTTCGGCCATTTAGCTTCCGGAAACTCGATTTTAATTCCTCTTGGTTTATCGGCACGCCTTTGACCCAATCTGTAGATTTTCAAGTCAAGATTTAATGTTGACATATCTAAATCTGAAATTATTTTTTTCACTGACACTATGTCGCTATTTATTGATTCAGTCTGAGATAACGATGTATTCTCCGGAATATTATGAATAATCAAATTTTTATCTCTGTAACTTTGTTCTTTGATTTCGGCGAGGATATCACAGACACTCTGAGTTTGTGAAACTGAGGGGGTGCACACATTAGGGGTTGCAGTTTTAAGAGCTGTTAATTCACCCTCAAGATTCGCCATTTTAACAGCCATTTGGCCAATTGTTCCTAATATGTCATTGGTTCTAGGAATAATTTTAGCGATATGTTCTTTCGTGAATTTATTATTGGGATCCATAATCATGTTGGTCAGTAAGTTCACTGCGTCCTTTGCGAGACAAATATATGCCTGAGCATCCATATTAAGAATGGTTTTTGGAAAGAAAAAGTTGTAATTATTTACTTGCAGATGTGGCTAATGGGACAGCCTAGATATCTCAGCGCACTCGGAACCAATATGTTAGTAGGTACTATACTGGCCAATACACTACTCACTGCGGCTTCGGTATAGGTAGATACCCACAAAGTTAACAATAAAAATACTAAATTGTTTGACACTTGGCGTATTCAAATATTAGTTTTGGATTATTATGAGTTGGTTAAGTGTGAATTAAATAATGCACAATGCAAGCTCTTACACTTCGCCACTTCGAGGTACCAAAATTTTACAGTGAATTTCGGTAAAACTCTTTAAATTTAAATATCTTTGTAATGACAATTTTTTGCGTCTGAACAGCAATAATATAAAGTAACAAACATGTGAATTTATCGTGAATGACAATAATCACCTGAGAACGGGTCGCTTCTATGACTTATTCTTGAGTTCGAAAACTCGGCTGTTGGACGGCTAGTCTATGTAAAAAATATATATATAGATATCGATATTATTTATGGATTTAAATTATCACCAGAACACGGGTCGCTTTTAAGATTCGTTCTTGAGTTCAACAGCTCGGCATGACGCGCGGCTAAAGGAAATAGGAATTTATAGTTAATTTTGGCGACTTAGTCGGAAGTTATTTTGTAAATTGTCTATTTCAAATCTCATAAGATAATAATATGTAATTAATGTATGAATATGAGATTTTTAAATTAATAATATTAACACAATATTAAATTCTCGGTGGTTTTAAAGTACTCGCTTTTTATATGTACAAAGCAATAAAAAGATGACAACTAATTAAATAAACAAATATTTTTTACAAATTTAGCAGACTTTCATGCTGTGTAAATGATCAGAATTTTGGAATAAACTGTCAAAATGACGGATATGACAATATAAACATGAGTTTTTCAATAGCCCTGTGGGTATGATGACAAACCAGCAGTGGAGTTCTATTCTCGCAGGGGGTACAAAATCCTTTCAGTAATACTGAGGCATTAAAAAACTAAGTACTTATGGCATACATTTATCGATGAAAAAATCTACTCAGAATAGAAGAACCCAACTTATCAAAAATACTAATTTCGGTTGGGTCTGACTATGTAACTCAGGTTCAATGAACTCGAATTTGCTTATCATTCATATTATCTTATAAGAGGCGAATTATCTATATTATCGAATATTTTCTAAGATTTGTTTAAAAATATATATTTATCCACCTCCTTTATAACATAGTTACAATTTCCTTAAATCATCTTTATACTCTAATAGACGAAATGATCATCCTATATCCTGCTTTGAAATAAGTTCTCTATTCACTAAATTAACTACCAAGAGAACGTGACGAGAAAAGTCGTCGGAGTAAATTAAGTTGAATAATTTCTTCCGAGACAGATAAAAAAATGGTTTCTGGTAATTTAAATCTTATAGTCGCAGAAAGTTTTTTTTTTATTTTCGTATTATTGATCTGCATTAAGTGACTCTTAGTAACTTCTCAAGAAACACATTTAATTACAATGAGTAATCATTTTAGTTCAGCGATTAATCACTAAAGTAGAACGAATAATCATAAGAACAACAAGTAATCACTAAAGTATAACGAGTAATCAAGTACAAATTTTATTTTATGCTACACGATTATATTTTCTTCAAAGGGTACAATTTCTATAGAACCTTTGTGGAAAGTTTCATTCTGAATTCTTTAGAATTATTTATGCCTCTTAGATCAGGTGAGAGTTTAATACAAGCTCAGGGGCGTGACGCAAAGACGAAGGGGCATGACGCAATATCTAAACATTGCATCTGAAATGCATTTTAGTTTACTGACCTAAGACTTGATTGTTTTCAAGTGGTTTTTCAAGGAAAAAAGATTCGGATAAGTGATTTAGAGCCTTATAAGTTATTAAACATTGTTGTTAGAATCACTTTTCCATTTTAACAAACCAAATACCGCACAAGAGTTTCTATAAGTTATTTCCCTCATCTGTTTGTATCCAATGGGGAATGGCAAGAATCCCAATAAGGAACTGCAGTGAAACACATTATGGTTTAAAATATATCCTTATATCTCTAATCTCTAAATAGTATAAAATAAAATCGCTATCTGCGTCTGTCTGTTTGTTCGCTTAGTACTTCTAACTTTTCCTAGTTCTTTTTTATTGGTTCTTTTTCTTTCTTAGTTCTACGCAACTTATTTTAATGGTATTTTCACTATCATTTAGAGATTTTTTTCTGGAAGATTTAATACATATTTAATATTTAATACACTGCAATGCTGTCCGAAACGTCGGCTAAAGAAGGAGTTGGAGGGAGAAGGCGCAACACGGCATAACACCCCAAAAATAAAAAACAAAAATGCTTTTAGCCGTGAGAATCTAAAAACTTAACCGAATTAACAACACTTTTCAGTTATGTTAATTCGTATTTTTTTTTTTACATTAAGTCCACACAAGTGAGATGAACGTGAGTATTGAAGAGACCCATGTTGTAGAAGGGAGGAAACACGGAGGCCGGAAAATCGTTCTACAACCGAGCTGTTTAACTCAAGAACGAGTCGTAGAAGCCACCCGTTCTGATGTGACAAATGACAACCATGTATATATGATGGGGGCGCGTTGGGCGTTTTTCCCGACTATGTATCTTTGCCGAAGGGATCAATGACGCTAGCTCCTTGGAGCCACTTCCATTGAAGTACCGGTAGAACAAGGACAGCATTCAACTATCAATTGGAAAACGCATAAAGGTGTTTCGCGACTGTGTACCGATGACATAGTTGTATTTTGAATATATCCCTGAACTAAACTCCGTCCTGTATTGAGTAAATATTGAATATACTGCAAAGTTTTCTGATGTTTTGAAGAAAAAAGTAACAATTTAAAAGTTAAATTTGGTTTCATAAACACTGACTATAGACGAATCCTAAGTTTGCTTAGAAATTTAAGTCAATCTTTCAAAAATGATTGAATTGATAACTCGTAAAGTGCAACTAATCACAGTAAAATGAATATTAAAACGAAAATGTCAAAATTTTACATAAAATTTCTTAAAATCTAGACTAATGAAACCGAACAAAGACCTTAAGACAACATCAAAGTAATAAACCTCACCCAAATCAAAATGCACGGGTAGCTCAACCTCAAAACTGCAGTACTCAAATACTGAATCCCTTGCAATAAAAGCTTTGAAACATGCCTTATTCTATATTATATATCACGAATCCAACAAGATATAACAGTTTCTTTGTAAGATGTCTTATTCCATATTTTAACTCGCGAATCCAACAAGATACAACAGTTTCTTTGTAAGATGTCTTATTCCATATTTTATCTCGCGAATCCAACAAGATATAACGGTTTCTTACGAACACAATTCAAATTTTCCACTACAGAAAATGTCAAATTTATAAAAAATACTTTGTCAGGTGCATTCCATTCTAGTAAGCCAATTTGCAAACTGAAATTGCGTGTTTTCTTTGGAAATTGCTAACACGATAAAATCTCAATTTATAATACTTTCCCTATGCAGTACTGCGCGCCATACCACATAACGCTGACAAACTGAGCGTTCCATGCTGACTGTAAGCCTTGTAAGCTTCACTGCGGCATAAACTACATTTCCATATTACTTTGATTGCTAAATCGATAATAGAAAGAGGCAAATTATTCTATTTCAGTGGAGAGAATCAAAGCTATGGCTCGAAAATACGTACTTGAAATGATTGAAATGTTTTCAAAATGCCGTAGAAAGAATAAAGACATTTCAAGTATATTTAAAATTTAAAAAAAATTCTCAACTAGCATATTTATGAAAATTGTAACTGTATCAATTCGAGAAATTAATATTAAACAGTTGAAATTAAAATAAACAAACTATTTTTAACGATAAAAAATATTACAGATGATTTGATGACGAAACTATATGCATCTCCCTCTAACATATATTCCCGCATTCTTCCACCCAATATGTTACCTAATTACCTGTCTGACAGTGTGGAAAACCTACAAAGGTAAGTTTTGCAATACTATATTTTACAACGTTAGTCTGCTAAAGAAAATCTGTGCAGTGTACAGTCTACGTGTCACGTGACCCTCAATGCGTTTTTTTTTATTTAATCTATGACGGAACCTTGTGCAGTGATTTACACCTGGTCAGAATGAACAAGCGCGTTTCAAAATACCAGGTGTGAGTCAGAATTCCTTCCCACTAACTGTTAACCACTTATTCCTAGTAGTTGTGTCAAAAACAAAAAGTAAAAAAATATTTATTACAAACCGATACGGATACATTATGGGGACTACACGATGAGAAAAATGTATGTCGTTGAAAAAAGTTGCGTTGACCGAGGAAATAGAAATTGTACAAATGGTGTGACATCAGATGTCTCCAACTGACAGATTTATTTAGTTTGAACACTATTTTACTTTTTATACCACTTGTAAGAAAGGTTTTTGGTGGTACGCCTGCTTGTTGAATGCGTAAGAGCGAGATGACTGATAGGGGTATAAAAGATGACGGATGCATCTGCTCGCCCTCTTTACCCAAACCGACAGCTCAGAGATAAGACGTAGACAATCCGCACTTAATTGTTAATAAATTATTATATTGGAACACGCGTTCTATTATTGTGTTCCCACCAAGTCTGTAAATAACAGTAAACAGTTATTTAACAGTGGCGCAGCCTACGGAAATTGTAAAACAACGATTAAAAGAATCGACGCGCAAGATTTCGCAAGGAAAAATGTACGCGATATTGTCGAAAAAGTTCGGATTGCGACATATTATTCGGGTCGGTAAAAAAGGCCGGACCGAAATTATTCTTCACTGAAAGGAGTGAAGAAGACGAAGCCACTGGAGCCAGCCAGCTTCTCGGAAGGGGGAAGCACGGAAGGTCCAGGGCGTCAAGCGGCAGCATCTCCAAGGGTCAAAGGATCGGAGGGGTCCGGGCCACAAGAGTGGTCTGGGGGCAGCCATCAGCAGCACCAGGGTCAAGGATCGGTGTTGCCAGGTCTCAGAGCGGTCTGGGAAGAGCCATCCAGCAACAAGGGTCAAGGAGCGGTTTCCTGAGAGGGTCCAAGGAGCAAATTGGAGAGCGGAGAAATCTTTGGGAAGTTTTTTTCTGTTTTTCTTTTCTTGTCTTGTGGGTACCTTCTGGGTAGAGGAAGCATGGAGTCAGGATTGGGGTCCTTCAGTTTGCGTGACGGTAACTGGGAGAACTTCAAGGTCCGTCTCGAGCAGTACCTCCTTGTGAATGATGAAAAGTACGCATCGGATGTTAAAAAAAGAGCTATTTTCCTAAATGCTTTGCAAGATGATTGTTTTTCTTTACTGGTAAATTTGTGTATTCCAAAAAAAGTAACAGAGGTTGATTTAAAAGATTTAATATCTAAGCTCAATGAATATTGTTGTACGACAAAATGTTTCTTTGAAGAAAGGTCACAGTTCTATTCAGCTAAACAAAGGAATGACGAATCAGTTCGCGATTTTGCTGTTCGTTTAAAATCTCTTTCTAGCAATTGCAAATTCGGGAATAGTTTATCAGAGAAATTAAGAGATTTCTTTGTATTAGGTTGTAAACCCGGTAAGATTAGAGAAAAATTATTTCTCGATAGTGAATCATATACTTTCAAAAAATGTGTGCAAGTAGCAGAGTGTATTGAACTTGTAGCATCAACCCAATCTCAATCAGCTGATAACAGAGTTTTAGCTAATTTAACAGTCGGCGGAGGTCGTGTCTCACCTAATACGCATGTGAAAAAGAGAGATGAATATAGTTTCAAGCGAAGCAGTAGCTGTAATCGGGCTCGTTCGCCGATTCATCATGTTACAAAGCGTAATTGTACGGTTTGTGGTTATAATAATCACACGGCGGTAGAATGTAGATTCAAAAATTATGTATGTAAAATTTGTGGTACTAAAGGTCATTTAGCAAAACGGTGTAAACAGGTGACAACACGTAAAAACGTGAATATTTTGTTATCGGATGGAATGGTTGGTGATGTACTAAGTATTGAGCCATATTATATAGAAGTTTCACTCGACGGAATAAATAATAAATTCATGGTAGATTCTGGAGCATCTTGTAGCGTAATTCCGGAAGAATGTTATCTCAATAAATTCAGCAGTATTGAGTTATTGCACGAAAACGTGAGCTTACGGAGTTTTGACAATACGCTCATTGGTGTGGTAGGTACTTTCACACCGATACTAGAGTATAATGGTCTACAACACCGACTAAAAATTATTGTCGTGCGTAGTTCGTCACTTTCGATTTTAGGACGTGATTTCATGAATCTCTTTAACGTGGGAATAGCGGGGATCGTTAATTGTGTAAAACAAAATACATTAAAAGAGCGATTAGTGAAAAAATTTCCAGAAGTTTTTACGGATAAAATAGGAAAGTTTAACAAGTACGAAGTGAATTTAACCTTAAAAGATTGTGCTGTACCGATATTTCGTAATCACAGAATAATGCCGTTTGCTTTGAAGGATAAAGTTGAAAAAGAATTAAGTAATTTACTTTCTAACGGTATTATAGAACAAGTTCAGTATAGTGATTTCGCGAGTCCAATCGTACCTGTGATTAAGAAAGATGGTAGCATTAGATTATGTGGTTGACGGCCGGCATAGTCCAGTGGTAACGCATTGGACTGCCATTCCGAAGGTCGCGGGTTCGAACCCGGCGTGCGCAAATAAATTTTATTTGATTAATTTGTGTTATTTCACAATTAATTAATTAAAATAATATATAGTATATTTGCGGCACGTTCCAGAGTGGAAGATACTACCAGTATCGCCCTGGTGTAAGACCACCATTCAGAATTGAAACGTTGCTCCAAATGGCTTTAGCCGTGTTTAGTGACTAGATCTGGATAGCCAGGTACTCCCCCACCTTCCTCCTTCCCTTCCCCACTTACCTTCAGCCTCACAACATCCCCCAATTGGGGATGCCATAGTCTCACTGGCTCCAGACGGGAGCAGTTGGGACTCTTGTGAGGTATTCACTATAAAAAAAAAAAAAAAAAAAAAATGTGGTGATTATAAATCTACAGTGAATAATCAGTTATTAATTGACAAGTATCCGTTACCTAGAATTGAGGAATTATTAACCAAAGTGAATGGAGGCAAGGTTTTTGCTAAAATTGATTTAAAATCCGCATATAATCAGTTTGTTTTGAAAAAGGAGTGTAGACGTTTCACAACAATAAATACCCACTTGGGATTGTTTCAATATAAACGTTTAGTGTTTGGGTTAGCACCAGCGCCAGCAGTTTTTGCTAAAGCAATGGCAAATTGTTTATCAGGATTACGGAACATGACGTTCTACTTGGATGATATTATTGTTATAGGAAAAGATGAAGTCGACTTAGAAAAAAACGTGCGTCTCGTTTTAGATAGGTTAAAAAGTTGTAATTTAACGGTGAATAGTGAAAAGTGTGAATTCAATTTAAAAGTTATTGAATTTTTAGGTTATAAAATAAGTGAGCAAGGAATTCAACCGTGTCAGCGGAATAAAGAAGCCATTTTAAACGCGTCAGCGCCTAGTGATTTAAATAAATTGAGAAGTTTGTTAGGTATGGTTAGTTATTATCGTAATTTTATTCCAAACATGGCAGATATATTGTCACCATTATACGATTTACTTAAAAAAGATGTTAAGTTTCAATGGGATACAGAACAAGAAAACAGTTTTGCGATAATAAAAAAAATATTAACTTCGGATAGGATTTTAACGCATTTCGACGAGAATATTCCTGTGAAACTTGTCACGGATGGAAGTTTGAATGGGATCGGAGCAACGTTAATCCATGTATTTAAAAACGGCGTAGAAAGACCAATAGGGTTCGCAAGCAGAACTTTAAATAAAGCGGAAAAAAATTATTCGATTTTGGATATTGAAGCAACAGCTATAATTTTTGGGATTAAGAAGTTTTATCAATATTTGTATGGCAGAGAATTTATTTTAGCTGTAGATAACCAGCCTTTGGTCAGAATTTTCGGTCAGAATAGAGAAATTCCTAAGATTGCGGCGTCAAGATTACAGCGTTATGCAGTTATGTTAGGATCGTTCAATTTTACGATTGAATACGTAAAGTCGAAAAATAATTGTTCAGACTTTCTGAGCAGGTGTTCAATTGAAAAGGTTAGCTGTGAAGATAATATAGAGTCTGGTTACATTAATTATTTTGAAAATAACGGGTTTAATTTGTCTTTAGACGTGATAAGAAGTGAGACCGAAAAGGACGAAATTTTAAGTCAAGTAAAACAATTTCTTATCGAGGGTTGGCCAGCATCAGTAAAAAAGGCACAAAATGTTAATTTTATTAGAGTTTTTTGGGAAAAAAGGTTGGAATTGTCATTGATAAATGGGTGTATTTTATATCAACATAGAGTTGTTATTCCTGAGTCTTTAAGACAAGAAGTTTTAAAGATGTTACACAGATCTCATTTAGGGGTTTTTAAGACTAAAGGCATTGCGAAAAGCTTTGTCTGGTGGCCAAAAATTAATCTAGATTTGGAGAAAATAACAGAAAATTGTAGAGATTGTTTAGAAATTAAACCAGAATCACAAAAGAGTTCATTAGCAGTATGGCCTTATGAACCTGAAGTATGGTTCAGGGTGCATATTGATCATGGTAGCTTACATAATAAAAACTTTTTAATTGTGATAGACTCTTCTTCGAAGTGGATCGAGTGTCTGGAAGTGAACAGTCTGTCTTCAAAAGAAAATGTTGAAGTACTTCATAGATTATTTTCACAATTTGGTTTTCCAGCAACTTTAGTTAGTGATAATGGTACGTGTTTTTGTTCGGAGGATTTTGAAAATTTTTGTAAGAAAAATGGTATGAAACATATTACTAGTCCAGTTAACCACCCGAGTAGCAATGGGCAAGCTGAGAATGCTGTTAAAACCTGTAAAAAATTTCTTAAAAAAGTTTGTACAAATAATAGATTTCCTTCAGATTATAAAGAAAAGTTAGGTAACTTTTTAACTGACTATAGAAATACCGTTCATGCAACAACAGGGTATGAACCATCTGTATTATTAATGGGAAGAAAAATTAGAACAGTATTTGACTCTCTGATTCCTAGGAAGGTTGAGGAAAGAACGAATACTTCAAGTTCTACTCGTCAACAAAAAGTAATGAAAAAGGTTATTCAGAGTCAATCAGAAAAGACAATATAAGGGTAGAAATAAGTCAGATTTGAATATAGGTCAGAAAGTGATGACTAGAGATTTCAGAGCTCAGGGTAATAGGTTATGGGTCTCTGGGGTTATTGTTGAAAAAAAAAGGTAGAAAAATATATATCATAAAAATTAACAAGTCTAATATGGTGTGGAAAAGACATTTAGACCAGATAAAAAAATTACATGTTTCATGGCAGGAGGGAGATAAGCCGGAAGTCGGTACGTCTGACACTAGGGAACTGTCGACGGATGAAGTTAATCTCTCAGGTATGTTACGTAATAGAAGTGACTCTAATACTGTTTCTCCATGTTTCAGGTCTAACCCATGGCAGGGAAGACTTCGGCCAAGATGAGGACCTCGCAGTCCAGGAGGAGGAGTGGACGGGCGACGAGACAAGAGAAGGGAAGCAGAAAGAAACGCGGCATATGATAGTTAATTTTATAAAAAAAAATATGTTGTGTTAATTGTTTAGTAAATGAAATATATAAAATAAAATTGTAAATGAAATATGTAGTAATAGGGTATGATATATATAGATAGGGGCATTCAATTTTAGTAGGGGAGGATGTAAGAAAGGTTTTTGGTGGTACGCCTGCTTGTTGAATGCGTAAGAGCGAGATGACTGATAGGGGTATAAAAGATGACGGATGCATCTGCTCGCCCTCTTTACCCAAACCGACAGCTCAGAGATAAGACGTAGACAATCCGCACTTAATTGTTAATAAATTATTATATTGGAACACGCGTTCTATTATTGTGTTCCCACCAAGTCTGTAAATAACAGTCAACAGTTATTTAACAACTTTGGTCTTAAAATCTTGCGATTACATATCAATAAAGTCTCAATGTTAGTAGTTAGGTACTAATTTTAATGGTATTATTTATAATTATAAGCAATAATTAGTCATCCGAAATACTAATACAAATTGAAAATATCTCCCGTGTAAAAATAAATCCCGCCAACGGGAATCGAACCCGTGCCTTCTGATGTCCGGTCAGGTGCTCTGTATCCACTGAGCTATGTCGGTTTATTTCCAACCCGCCAAATGATTCAATATGTACTAGTACCTCAATTAACAATTACTGCTTATTATATTTTTTCACCTGTAAACAGATATCTAACAAAGTAAACAGATATTTTCAAGTTGTATTAGTATTTCGGATGACTAATTATTGATTATAATTATTTGTTATCCTTTATGCTATGCATAAAACCTTGTCTTATAAACGTTAGTTTATCATTAAAGAATAATAGGTATTATTTATGTTCAACTCTTGAGACCTTTGTAAAATGTATACTCGTAGCGCCAGTCTAACTGCTTCGGAAACAATAAAAAAAGTAATTAATTTTCCATTAAAGAAAATATTGCTTCACACAAGTGTTCCAACAATATAAACCTACATTGAACCCATTAAAGTTAATTTTCAACTCTTTATGAGCCAGTTATGACTTTACACACTTTAAACCAAGTCTTATAAAAACCTTTATTTTAACTTCTGATATAAAAACCAACAAATGGTGGGTTTGGCGCAACGGATTTGATAGGATTTTTTTTAAATCTGAAATGATTAACCAAACTAATTTCAACGAGTGACGTCTTTTTCATCATGATCAAGCTTTGTACCTATCTACGTACCTTATTTATATTTTAAAATTTATTTACATCGAACAAAACTTGGCACTTTACAATATTTTGGGAGCGATGTAATTAAGAACGGGTTGGTTCACAGAATTCTAATAATTCATCAAATTACAAAGTTATTTTTGTGTTATTCAACATTTGTTTTTTGTGGAACAACTAACCCACTATGATTAAATAATAAAACTTGAATAGAACTTCCACAAAAATTTTGTGGTTTATTCATATTCTGTGAAACAATACAATAGTCAAATGTTAGAATAGCACCAAGTTAAAAGGATAGAATTATAGTTTCTCTGACCATTAGCTTAATACTCTTGGGATGGTTTCATAGGTTTAGTAGAAAATGGTTCTCCACAAACACACACTCGTGTTTATTTACCCAAAATTAAACCGTTTTGACATAAATCCACATACCCCTTCTGCTAATTGTATTATTCCGGGCGTGACAATAATCATTAATATTATTACTACCTAACGAACAAATAACGAACGAGACTGTTCGAAAATAATTGAACGTTGGTCAAATTGTAACAAAGATTGAGAAAAGATCTAGAAAATAGTGTCGTATAACACTATTTTCTTTTAACATACAACAAAGGAAGCCCAAAATGATTAAGAGAAAAATGCATACATTTGACATGAAAAGTTTCTATGAGGTGAGTAAATGTAAGTAATGAACCTATCTTCACAAATCTGCTGATGAACACCACAGATAAGTTACTTAGGTTAGGCTAGGTGAAGTAGGATTAAATACATTTTACTCCGAATATAGCAATGGTGAAACATTGCGATTCCGAATAAATGCATTTTTTATATGATATGACATTTCCAATCAGGGAATAATATATATTTGGAAGTACGGGGGAGAGAGAGAGCAAGTTAAAATATATATGGAGACGCGTTGTGAACTCTCAAAGTCGCAAGCAAAAGAAACGTCAATTTTCGTGCTTAGAAGTGTGTCATTATTTCGATAGCGAATGTAGCAACACGAAAGTATAAAAAGGACAACCTAGGACGGTAGGTCATCTTATATAGTATTCCGTATTCTTCTTAGAGTAAGCAAGCAAGCATATTTGATCATTACAGTCGCACCCGTGATGTTGAATTTGGTATTCAACGTAACTTTTAAATACACAAAAACACCGCCCGATCCTAAAGATTATTTAGTTAACACATTTTTTCAATGTATATACCTATTTTACAAAAAAGAACAAAATTTGAGTTGATAATTTAATGGAAACAAACACAAGAGTATTTGTTACTTGCCACATTTTGTTTAAATTTTGTCAGACAATAACAAGTTCGATGTAATGGAACGTAATTGCCAGATCTGAATATAGTTGCACTTCCTATCCCTTAACTAATCCTTGATGTCCGAAAATTTGTCCCACCTCATTCCCTTCTGTCACATAAAATTTTATACCTAAAATATGGATTCTTTGTTCAAATTATATTGTATTTTATTTATATTGTAATACGTAACAAATATTACTAAGATTATTTTATTACTGTGCGTTTCGTCTCATAATGTCTTACAAGACAACTTCATTGCTAGTACGTAAGATAGCAAGCAAACTGTATAATATCTTCTTTACTAGAACCTTACGGCGCACACCCACTCCCGTAAATTCATCACGGAGCGGCACTAACTATAATCAGGTGATTTGTGGTTCGGAACCCCGGTGGGTCATTGTTCACCCCCTTCGCTAGCTGTACTCCTGGCGCAAGAAATGGCCGGTGGGAAGGCTGTACTAGATATCTCCCTTATTCCCGGGAGATTTATAATACAGCCTGAGTAGGTTAACAACATCCCCCCAAGAATGGAATACTCAGCCTGTATGGAAGGGTGGTTTAACCCCTACAATGGTGGTAGTTCATAATATGGGGTAGTAGACAATTGTATTTTCTGAAGGTTCTTGAAAATAACCGTAAAATTTAATCGGTGCACTTTAAAAGTAATTCTAAGATGATGATAACTATTTTCAATAAAACTCATCAAAAACTTTTATATTTTAAAATAACACAAACTGGAGAGACCGATATACTTAAACAACAAAAATTATTATGAATACAGGTATTGTTAAGATAAATTTAGGAAAATTTGTTTTGATTAATAATATTTTATTGCCAAATAACAATTTTTTTTTTAATTTCTAAAATTTTATTTTTTTCTTATAATTCCATTGATTTGAATTTAATTTATTTAATTCTTTATTTAATGTCAAAAGAATTATTGATTAATAAAATGATTATTTTGGCATCCCCAGGTATGTATTATTTTGCCTATTGTATTCGTTTACAAACGCTTTCAAGTTTTCAAAGCAAAAAAAATTAATAAATTATTATATTTGTAAAAAACAAGCCGTCCTTGAGCTGATTTCACGGGCTTTATGAAGCTTTGTAAAACAGAACTACTAAATAGGTAAGCTTAATGCTTTTTAGTCTCTTGGAGTTTGTCAAATTCAAAAAACTTTTTTAATAATTTTGGATGGTGTTGTTTTTATTCACCTGTACTTATCAATTTAAAAACTAAATAGTTTTTTTGGCTAGTTAGTTAGACCGAAACAAACGGATTGTTGTTCTGGAGGAATCCTTTTGTGTTTTAAAATAAAGGAGGGCGATTTTCTAAAATGACTTATTGATATAATCAATAAAAAGGAAAACTCCTTCGTGTGGGTAATAAATTCATTTGGTTGTGTGTAAGGTAGGTTTGAGAAGGTGAAACTGTATGTGAGTAATATTGTATGTTTCGTGAACACCTCACTAGGAGAACCTGTGCTGAGGTGTTTACGTGGTTATGTATAGGTGTGACAAGTATTTATGTGTTGTAGAAGAAATTATTTATTTTTTATAAGTTTTAATTTTGGTTTTTATTTTTTTTTTGTATTTTGAAAATTGAATATTCATAATAAATATGTAGAAAAAAATATTAATATATATTAACATATATGTAAGTGTGAGTATAGTTGGTAAAATCTCGAAAAACGTTTTATTTATTATACACTTTTTATGGTTTAGTTTAATCTGTACTTTGGTGAAACGACTTTTGGTTTGAGACCTTACTAATTATTAGCTAAGACCCAGTATCTTAAATGCTTATTAAGATTATTAGCAATTTTAACCAATGTTTTTTATTATATTCACATAATTTTAAAAAAGCTAAGATTCCCGTTTTACATTGGCATAACCTGACAGGTTGGCAATATCTATTACAAAAAATTATAACGTAAAAGAATAAAACACGATGTACCGTTTCAAAACACACATCATTATTAACAATCAATTTATTTTCACTGTCAGTGAATCTTATAAAAAAATATTAAAAATAATCCACCATGGTAAACGGAAAACTTTGCTTTTGCCATTTTGTAATACGAAGCCTGGGTTGGAATCCAACGCTTTGAACCAATCGGCTACTAACGGATATTTAATCTTATCTTAGTTCTTAGGGTCTTATCCGAATTCAGTTATTCTTAACAAAACGTTTCGACTTTTTAATCTAAAGGTAAAATTTGAATGGTACGAACTAAAACAATAATTTGAATAGGAGTAAAATATGCGCTGTAAATTATTACAAAAACAATAAAGTACAATATCAAAGATACAGAATCTACGAACCATGTCCCAGAGCGCATACAACGTCCACAAAGTGAATTAAAAATACCCAGTCAACCTTTCATATAAATTCAACGTAACCAATTTAAAATGCAAATACTGTTCGTTCTTGCGGATATGTCCCCATTGGCAGACATCTAGATTAGATAGACAACGTAGTATCTACGTGAAGTACGTATTCGCTTTGCTTCGCCAAGTCTACTGAAATCGATATTCGATATGACCTCTTACCGGTGGCTGAGGCGTGTTTAAGTAGGGCGTTATGTAAAGCCAAGTCCTCATATTTCTTGCAAATACGCTGAAACTACAGTGACGTGCATGCTTATTTAATCTTGCAGTATATATAACGTGACTTTTCAAACACTGTTTTTTACAGTTTTGTTTAAAAAAAAAAAACAAACCTCAAATAACCTTAAATACTCTCAGATTGAAATACCACCATTTGGAATTGAAACTTTTAATTGGCTTTAGGCGTGTGAAAAACTCGACTCTCGACATATTATTTGACTCCTTGCCGTCAAAAATATATATGTTTTTTTAAATTTCTTTATTGGTTTAAATAGGTACAGTTATAATGTATATATATAACAAAGTTGTTTTTTTTAAATATCAGAAAGAGTAAAGTAACACACATTTTCTTTGAGCAAACGCTCGTGTTAAAAAGGTGGAGAAACGTAATTAATGACTATTTTAATTTACATTACTGGTAACTTTCTTCTTCACGGAGGCCTCAGCACGTGTAAGCCACCCATTGAGAGGCCAACATTACTGGATTGTACTATAAAATGTAAAATATTGTACCAAAATAAAAAATCAATGCGCACTCACACACTCATCTACTTTACATAATTTTCACACTCTACTAATACAGAACATTCCATTTTATTTGCCGTTTATCTTTATCTTTAATTAATACTACAAATCATTCCCTAACAAATACTTACCCCACCCGGTAAAATTTAATTAATTTTTGAAATTTGCAATTCTTGATATTTCACAGAAATACATCTTTGGTACTGGAGAGCAGTCGATTTAAAATTTAAAATTTAATTTAAAATTAGTGTGAATTAATTTTTAAAATATAATCATATATGAATTAATTAATTTTTAATATATATAATGGACAAAAGAGACATCTCTGGTCATTTTTTGATAGATTTTGCTCTGCAAGTGAGTGATAGCGGATTACCGACACCTTTGCATTGATCAGATGGATTCATCCAGGTTGTATCATTTGTCAAAAGAGGTCTATTGAAGACTAAAATGTTTGAAATATTTTTTGACAACAATGTGCTGATTCATCATTTTAATAATTCTACTCTCTTGAGAGCTGGTGACATATTATAATCCCATAGTGCTAACTCAAATATATTATTGTGTTGTTTGAAGATCAAGGAGCAAAACTCATTGCAAGTGGATTCTCTGGTGAGTCTTTCTGTTTATAAGTATTTGGTGGCTGGTTTATAAGTTGTCTTCTCCTGCAGAGTGAATTCATTGATCAATCATTTTTTTTTCATAGGGATTTAAAATATTCCCTGATGGTCTGTGCTATTTACAAGCCAGATCATCACCAGGTACCGATCCTAAATTATGTCTCAAACCTTATAAACTGTTTACAACTCATTTGATCTATGTGTTGTTTGTTTCCAAAATTATTTTATAAAAAAATATATTTACCTGACATGTAAGCGGGTTCACGATCAAGTGAATCAAATATTTATTGCCGATCATGTCAGCAGTCGGAATAACAGCAAAATATATACGAGGTGGTGTATGAATGTGACTGAAGCAAGGATGTGTGTCAATACAAAGTTGTGTGGCGGTCCTACCACAAGCGGCGTAACGGCGTGCTACCTTCATATTTAAAAAATCTTTAATTTTTTATGGTAGATTATCTGGTGGTTTGGTTGGAAAAAGTACCAAAACTATTAGGTTTCTCTTTAAAATCATACCAACATGGAGGATAGTAGTTTTGGAGATTTTGAGTAACCCTGTTGGAAACGGAAAGGTTAAGAAATTTACTAAAAACTAGGTACACGTGTGTAAATACATTTGTAGTGACTTCGTTTATTAAATTATCTGAAGGATTTGTCATATATACGAATAATATTACTAAGCCGTTAATATTTCCATAATGTTCAGTTATAACGCCCTTAGCATCAGATGGAAGAAGTGGAAAGTTAGATGATGGAGAATTTTAAAATAAAACACGCAAAGTTTCATAATATGTTTGATCTCACCCCTGTACACTACTACGAGTGTTCTTGCCTAAGGCTTCGGGTAGGGGGTAACTTAGAATATATTCTACGGGCGAGAGTCGTACAAGTTTTTGCCAACAGAAGAACTTTGACAAATTGCAATATTATTATTCACAAGGGAAAAATCTCAGAGCGAAGTTCGCTTTACGCGGGCTAGTTCGTTTCGCTGAAAACTAACGACGAGTGTGCTCTTTCTTTATAAATGGGTCGTATAAGTTGGAATATTGTGGTTATAATTTATTTATAAATTGAACCGATAGTTAATGAATGTAAAATAAATATATTTTTAATATCTTCTTGGTAATTTAAAAATATTTCGTATATCAAATAATTCGATTTTGACTCGCGTTCCCGAACGACTACCCGTCCTTTTTCACCCAAAACATTAATTTGGATTTGAGGCCAAAATACTTATCTAAAGTGACTCATTGTTTTTTTAATCAAAATGTATACCAAACATCTAGTACGGACTTGTGCTACTTTATTTATTTAGGTTTAAATTGTAGAACAATAGGCAATTAATTATTTTTTTATGTTTTTCGGGCAACTTTGACATTTTTTGTGAGATAATGGTAATTATTAAAAAGATAATAATCTTTCGCAGCCCACTTTGCAAATATAATGAAATATAAAATTTAAAAAAATCGTTGAAAAACTTTGTTCGGGTAAAAATTTTAAATTTATGTACGACACATTGTGGCACACGTAAAACATTTGTTTGTAATTTAAAATTTACGCCAAATACTTTTTTTAATAATTTACATCGTTTATTTTTTATGTTTCAATATATTTACATGGTAGTTATGGCAACATTATTTTTTTCATAAGTCTTATATGGAAGCAGCCTTTCGCTTTCATGCACTAGGGTAAATTACGGCGTGAAACGTAGCATTTACGATGCCCTTTTTGAGTTGTTTGGAATCGGTTGGGATGATTTAGGTTGGGTTGTATCGGATCACGAAGGACCGGGTGGAGTCGGGTCAGTGCGGGAAAAGAAGGGCAGGGTCGGGGTGGTTCGGGACGGGTCAGATCGGTCGGGACAGGATGGATCGGGTCGGGTATCCGTTCGGGTGGGTTGGATTGGGTCGGGTTGGGTCGAGTCGGGTCGGGTCGGGTCGGATCGGGTCAGTCATTTCGGATCGGATCCGTTCAGGTGAGGCCAAGTGAGTCGGGTCGGGTCGGGTCGGGTCTGGTCGTGTTGCGTTTACATTTCGAATAGTAATAAAATTGAATTACCTATGTCCCTAGATCGGGTGAGTTGGTAAAAATTCAAGATTAATATACTAAAGTTATCATAGTTTTTTTGTATATATTCAAGAAAATTTACGAAAAAATTTGATAATTTTTTTTCTACCGAACTGATTCCAAAAAGAGTTACATATGTAATTTGAAAAAGAAAGAATTCCCACACTAGTGGTCTTATTCATCTCTCTTATTCTATAAGAGTGAAAAAAAAATTTAGAACAATTTAATAATTTGATGGTAGCTGCATACAAAATGCATATTGTAATATATACCACGGAATGGAAAATTCCTAGAGAGTGTTTTTTTTTCACTATCCCCACACAAGATGCCATGAGAAAAATAATTTCCCATGGGGTATATGTCAATTTTGGGTATGCTGTTTGGAGGGTCTTTTAAAGGAAAGGAAAAGAGGTTGGGTTTCTGGGAAGGAAAACGATATGAGGTATGAGGAATCTAGGGATCAGTTAGTCCAGGGGTGACAGACGAATGATTTTCCCCTCGACGAAAGGTTTAGAGAGATCAGTAGGGGAGTTCAAAGGGTTTCCCCAAACCAGCCTCTCCCGATCTGACACGCAACGCAGCTGGTGGGTAGGCGCATCCTTAACACACCTCACCAGAAGTGTAGTTATCAAATGAATGGTTCCCGGGGCGGCGGTACCCAAACCAGCCTCCCAAATTGATTCCGATTCGAGATTATGCTGGCTTATGACTGGTTACACCAATACAAATGATTAATATTTTTTTGATCAAGAAAGAATTTTAATGTTTAATCAATTTCATACATCGGTTTATCTCTTCAGTGTTTTTTTATAAATGGATCTATTGGCTCTCCGCGTAAGATTATTATGTCTCAATAAAAGACGAATAAAGTTTTTCCACGAACCTGTTATATTTTCCGGACAGATGATTTGAAGTAGATGAAAATTACCTGAAATAAACAAAAACATGATATTATTACCTGCAGAATAACACATTTTTTAAAAATAATTTTGCCAAAATATAAAAGTGCTAACTATTGCCCTTTTTATTGTAAATATTAAGGTATTACGTTTGAAGCTAGACTGAACTCTGCCGTTTTATTTCTGTTTTGCTGATTATATGATAAAACAGTTTCTCTCTTGTAGGATGTAGAATCCTACTTCAGACGTTACCTGTAAATACAGAATCTGTCAATACTTTTATTATTGGGTTAGTCTGATTCTCCGTTATCAATATGAGAAACTTTCTTAAAATTACTTCTTCTATTTAATACGCAAAACAAGGTATTTCTTTCAAAACTAGCAGGAATGCTAAGCCCTTATCTCGGTAGGATTAAAAAAAAGTCAAAGTCACCGTGTAAATTTGTCCAATTCAAACAAATTCAGACCAATATTTAAAACCGGAGTGTGTTAGGACGGATTTTTTTGGAGAATCTGAACAATTCATCAAATTTCAATGTTCATTTTCAAGTTCTGGGAAAGATTTTTTCAAGTTCTGTTTTTTTTTAGTTTTGTCAAGCAACTAGCCTACAATAATATAAAAACAGAACTTGAATAAGTCTTTCACAGAACCCGAAAATGAACGTTGAAATTTTATGAATTGTTCAAATTCTCCAAAACAACCCGTCCTTAGTCTTTACTGAAGTTATCTGAAATCTTAACATATGGTCCTTCGAGCCGGACCAGAAATGTTAACAAAAAGAAATGCCCATAGGTTTTCTTTTTTCAAAAACAATAATTATTTTGAAATAAAAATTCTTTACTAATTTTGTTTCTCAAAAATAATGTGTGTTTATTTCATCAACAAATATTCACAATTTTTCATAATATTAAATTATTCAATTAAAAATTAAATTCGATTACATTAACTGGGTCGTAATGAAATAAAAGACCAAACAAAACAACAATAGAAGTTCTACATTGGATTATAAGGGTTGTAAACGGTACAAATAGTTCAACATTCAATTATTATTAATACAGACTAGATTTAATTGGATTGTGGATTTATGTAAACAATTTCAAATGGAACCTTAAGAAGAACGGGGGGTGATGTTTACAAATTATTTGTTGGCATTTCTATCAATTTGTGGACCTTACATTGAACCTTTTTGAAAATGGCGGTATTATTATTTGAAAAAATTTCCTCAATTAGAAGGATATGCATTATTTACTTTTCGCATTATTTGTAGGGTAAGCTGAAAGACATCATTATCAATAATAAATAAATACGTAAAATAAAGCTTGTGGTCATTATTGGTGAAGAGGTAACTATTTTGTTAATCGAAAAATTAATGTACCTGCATATCTTATCATATAACACTCAAGTGTCACTATCTTCCTACATGCTAATCTCCGAAGCCGCCCAACCGATTTTAATGAAATTTTGTGAATGTGTGATGATGGTCTCAGCTTGAAATATAGAATAGTTTTGGACCCAATTAGCGGCGCTATTGTCGAGATTAAAAAATATTTTTCGAGGGTAAAAACCTCAAAAATACATACAACCACAAATTTTAACTTCCCTTCGTAGAAGGCGGTCTGTGGCAGGACAACGTCTGCCCGGGCCCACTAGTTCTTTATGTAATATATAATAGGTTTTTTGTAAACCAGTAGACAAATATTTATGTTTCTACAAGTTTTTGTGAATAAAAATTATATAAAAAAACATATGAAATTAAAATGTACTTTTTTGTTGTTTGTGGTTCTTAAAAAAATGTCACCGAAAATAAGTCAGTAATCACTGGCAAAATTAAGATATTTATTCACCTTATTTTAGCCATTTGGATCTTAATCCAATTTTACAAATGTCTAATCTATATACTCAAAAACATAAATTATTATATTATAATTATTTATTACATTTCATTTTGATAAATATGGCTTCTACAATTCAGGATCTATCAATTGGTGCAGTCAGTTTTCGGCAGCGAATCATAATATTGCTTTCCTTTGTACTGGGATTTATGAATTGATTTTTTTCTTATTTTTTTTATTTTTTATAATATAATATTGATTACATTTTATGATTTTGACTGTCCAACTAGGAAGGATTCCCGTTTTAGGACAGTCAAATTTACAAGTTTCAAGTTATCCTAGACGAATACAGGATTTAAGACTAGCTAAAATAAGTATGTTAAAACGAAGATACATAAAAAAGATACATAAAAAAGATACATAAAGATACATAGAGGCGTTCGTGATTTCAAATTATATTTTTAGTATCATTTCGGAATCAGTCCTTCCTAGATCCAACAACCATTTCGTCACTCTTGTACCGAAGGATGACAATTCACACAGTTTCAGCTGAGAGGGGATTTTATTATATATTTTAGGACCGAGATATGAGAATATTTTTTGATAAGCAGCTCTGTTGCTTGTTGGAACGGAAAGGACATTACTTCCCTTATTTCTGGTTTGATGTTTGTGTTCGGCTGTTTTCATTTTTTTTTTTTTTATGAACATGGATTACAATTTTTTTTATAAAGCACTGTCGGACATATAGTACATTAAATTTCTTGAAGAGAGCGTCACTCGAATATCTGAAAGGTTTCTTCATAATAACACGTAAAATAGATTTCTGTGCCTTCAATAACGGGTTTAATGTTGTTCTCCCTGTACCTCCCCACCCAATGCAACCGTAGGTTATGATTGAGTTACACAGCCCGTAGTATATGGTTTTTAAGTCTTGTTTTTTTTTAAATTTCCCGTAATGAAATAAATATGTGAATCAGGGTGCGCACTCTTTTAATCATATTTGTAACCAAATTTCATTTTACGTTCAAGTGTTATTATTCTTTAGTTTGTGATTGGCATCTTCTCCTCTTTGTCGGGTAGGTGAACCATTCAGATGACAAGGAGGACTTATAAATGTACTTATTATTCTCCATATTTTATTTATATTTCTGTCTTTATCGTTGGCCTCAATTCATTAACTAGCCCATTTCGTACTAGCAAATCCGTGTTTATAACATGTTTAAACCTATGTTTTCAAAGACGATGTTTTCATCCGCAAGTAGGAAACTGTCGAAGTTTTCAGCGTTTGGCGTCAACATGTTTTCCGATTGAAGCGAAAAATACATCTACCCTCTCAGAATGGCGATGTTAATCACCTCAAAAATGTGAACGAAATTCAACTTATGTATAACGTACCCAAAAAAATAAATTCAAAATAATTATTAAAATTAAAACATTGATTTATATCACAGCTTTATCTTGTGTTGACAATATTAAAAATTTATAATTTCGGCTGAAATAGATGATTTTACAATTACAAGGGAATATTGGGGTTATATAAGAACATTTACATAAATCATTCATAATATCGATGACATACGCTCAAATGTGTTAAGTGCAATTTTATGTAAATGCCATTACCGCACATGAAACACATCTCTGATTTAATTATTACACAACGGTTTCATTTGAAATCTGCATTATTTAATTCAAATAAAATTTATTTATATCGATATTGAAAATCGTGCATAAAACTGCTTTTCTTTTAAAATGTGCACGAGTTTTGGAAAATATAAATTTTAAAACCCATTTTTTTTCCAATCTATAAAATACGTGTACATTGACATTTTTATATCCTTGAAAAGGGACGCTTATGATTTTTTAAGCGTGCCTTATCTGTAGGCCTATTAAGTGTAATGAACAGGTCAATAAAGTCTAAAGGTATGAAAGAGAATTTCATGTATGAAGTAGCATGATTAAATTATTAGACCGAATATTGTCAATGGGTAGGCCTTCTTTTGTTTCATGTTTATATTATTATATTATTTATTTATTCATTGTTTGGGAACAATACAGACTATTAACAAGAAAAAAAATCATTAGATAAGCGCTGCAAAGAAAACGTATATGTCAACAGTCTAGTTAAAAATTTCACATCATGCACAGTTTAAGTGTCATTATACACTTTGTATTAACAATAAAAATATAAACAGCAAAACGCGAGCAAAGGCAAAAAAAAAGAGATATCAAAACAAAACATACAGATAAATATATGATCCAAAAAACAAAAGAAACAAAAATAAAACAGAAAACAAATAGAGTAAATAAAAAAAACAAACAAATATTCACAATCTATTGCTAATTTGCTTTTTAAAATAAGTGAGACTATTTGCATATATATATCTATGTAGTTACACTCAATAGAATTGTACAGACGACATAATCTAGACAATGGATTGAAGTATGCAATATTGTTCTTAAATAATTCAAAATGGAATACATTCTGATTCTTTAGATTACGTCTATTAGGAACTTTAATAAGAATATTGCTCACACAATGAGTTGCTTCAAACTTGTGAAGAATAATTTTGTGTAGACATATTTAAGTCAGCAAATTGTCTTCTTTTATTCAGGATCGTAAAGTTAAAGTATTGGAGTCTTTCCTCATAAAACTGCGGTACGGAACTTAGTCCAAGTTTAAATGATAACAATCTTAGAATTTTTTCTTGTACATATTCAATAGTTTTTGAATATTTCAAGAAGTGTGGGTTCCAGATAACACTACCATATTCCAATTTGCTTCTGACCAACGAGTGGTACAAGGTTATAACGGATTGGGTATTTTTGAATGGTTTCGATATTGTATGTATAAATCCAATCATTTTCAAGGATTCACTTGTGATATCACTGATATTTACATCAAACTTAAATTTTAAATCAAGTGTGATTCCTAGATCTCTAATAGTGGTGACTGCATTTAATTGAACATTATTAATGAAATATGCACGATTCTTTCATCTTCTGTTACGAGTGAAGGTTATAATGTAACATTTATCAATAGTTAGAAACATATCATTATTTTAAATTCATCATTATTATAGAAGATCATCCGTTGATCTCCCCTGAGGAATACATAAAGTATTATACGAAGAGGAAATAGTCCATTACAAAGTGACTTAGTTATTATTCACCACAAATTGGTGTAGTCAATAGATCACTACATTTAGGGGGTATTTCACTATCTCTGATTATGTTCTGACTGAGCACTAATCCGCGGATTAGTCATTTTTTCGTTTTCACTATATCTGAATAACGCTAACGCTCGGGTTAAAGTTCGATTTGACTAATCAGTGCTCGAACCTCACGTTAGGCGCTATTCGTCGAATCAAAGATGGCGTCAAAACATTCCGAGTTTGACAGCTGAGAAGTGAGTCGAATTTTGTTGAATAAATTTGAATGCTTGTATGATCCATCCTGAATTATTTGATTGTGTTCAAAATAAGAAACAATGTATTAATTCGACACGAATCTATCTAAAATGACCTGATAATCAACATAACATAACCAAAAAAATGCACACTTCGCGGTGTGCGGACCGTGACGCATGACAGCCGTGGCAGTAGATGGAGAAACTGCAAACATTTTGCGATGTTGCCAAACTATTTCGAGTGTTATCTATCCGGAAGTTCGAAACAATGGTGAAACGGCCGCCGTTGAATAACGAAGTTATTCTGATCTTTAAATGCAGCCAACGGATAGCTAGTCAGATATTTAGCCCGACATAGTGAAATACCCCCTAAGTATCTAAGTGACTGGGTTATTCCGGGCAGCAGCCTGGATAGTAAAAATTACTATAACCAACAGGCTTTTGCGCATTACTCCCATTTCGGGAGGCGGGTATGGGTACCGCCACCTGGGAAGCATTTATGGGATAACCAACACCTCTACCATAAGTCGCGCCAAGTGGTTCGCTAGTGGTTTGGCGACTTATTAGGGATGCTCGGCTTCATGGATCTACCCGCCAACTGCAGATCGGGAGAGTCAGGTAGAGAGATCGAAGGGTCTTCCCAAACCAGCTTCTCCTAATCCGGCCCGGCAGTCGGCGTCCTGAACACACCTCAGCCAATAAACCCGAGCACCCCTGCTAAGTTACCAAACATGGCGAATCACTTTGGGTGACCTATAGAAAAGGTGTTGGTTTTCCACTAAATGATTCACGGGACGGTTCGGATTCCACAGTGTGTAACTGTGTGGAACAAAATTTAAAAAGACTTAATAATATTAATTTAATAATAGTAATTAGGAAAAGAGAATAATGTTGCCTTAATCCATTCAAAGGCAGAATTATATCTTCTGTATAATTTTTTCCACTCTATTACATACACTTTTGTATACTACGCGGTAGGTTAGTAAACAGAAAAAGGGTTGATAAGATGCTTGGTTGGCAACCGAATGAAACTGAATCGAATCCATGAATAATACTTAGGAAAATGATCCGTTCTGGGTTTAACTTCAATAAAAGTAAATCGATTTATTCAAAAAACATACTATCACCAATCAGCGACCTTAGTAACGTCAATCGCTCTTAACTTTATTACATTGAATCCTGCCATACCATTCCCTCCTAAACCTTTATATCAATCTTTACCCTTTAAAATCAAAAGCTGACAGTCTTCTTATAAAAGAGATTTTCAGATAAGTAAATCGGAAAATATTATGATACTCGAAGAATCTTTCATAAATGGCGTATTTTATTTTGATTATAATGGGCTTCAAGTCATATGTTGTATTTTCTCCGCTGCTAAAAAAATGTAAAATAATCATGTATTCAAATATGAAGTCCGCATTAGATTTGATGTATTAATGTGAGTTTTGAATCATGCACGTCCCCCAAACCTGCTAATGTCTGTAATCTTAGTAAAAAAATGTTTTCAAATAATATTGATAGATGGTTACTTTTTATTAATTTTTTACTCGCTTTCTGACACAACTTTTTAAGATTTTGAGGAAAAATTTGCAATTCCAGTGAACTAAATTATAAAATTTTTAAAAATATTTATGGACCAGTCTGACCTGTCCCGCATTTCATCTAAAAATTAAGAAAACTTAATCAAACCTAATTTTTACAAAACAATATCCACCAAATACGTATAATAATTACCTTCCTTCTGAATCGCCTACAGAGTATACCGTACGAACAGAATACCTGCGTATCGTCTCTTAAATTTGGAGCCGTTTAACCCTTAACTATCTACCCCGGTCTCACAGACACTGGCGATATTATTTTTGAGAACAACCAAACACGCCCGCATCATAACCTTTTCGGCGTCCATTCCGTGTACTTTCTCCCCGCCACCAGCAGTGCCGCGCCTACTCTTGTCAAGAACACGCGCGCGCGTCTGTATTTGGCGATTATAAAACTTCTGTCACCGGTCTGAGAGAGCGTGGATAGGAAGTAAGTTTAAGTATCAATTTTGTAAATATGACTATATTTTTATTGAAATTGGTTTGTTTTTGTATAAAATGATAATCAAATGTATGAACATTAGTAACGAGAAGTTCGTAATTTATGTTTCTATGATCGTGAATCTCAATTTAATTTTTTTCCCATTTTTTCTTAGGTTATGAAAATATTTTGATTAATCTAAGAAATAATGTTGATTTGTAATGTTTAAATAATTTTAATAAATAGAGAAAACCCATTTAATGAATTACTTTTATTTCTAATTGTCTCCCATAGCCATAGGTTGTTTTTCGAAGGCTATTTATCGCCGATGTCTCACAGACTGAGGGCGGGTAGTTACGTGACTAAAATAGGGAACAGGTAGTTAAAGATTAAAGATTTTAATTAAAACTTCTGCCAACAATTGACTCACTTATTTTTATTTTTAGTCAATCACCAAATTGTTTACGCAAGCAAACCATGTAATCATTATACTATGACGGTTAGCTATTTTATATATCAAAACTTAAATTCAATGAAATTTGAGAACACTACAAAAACACGACGAGTAACGTTGACCTAAAACTATCTGCAGCTAAGTGGAACTCGTTCTTGTTGGTTGTATTTCCTGAATTTCAGCGAAGAAAACTCAACTGTAATGATGATGGATAATGCGTGCTCCCACGGCCCGTCCGCGCATCATTTATCTTATTTCCAGGACAGATTTTTTTAACGAATGATGGTTTTATTATTTTTATATTCGTCTTAGAGATTGATGGTTTGTGGCTGAAATATTGGGGAGATTTTCTACATTTGTGCCTAAATTTAATTCAATATTTCCAATTTCTCATAATTTACCTAAGTAAGTTAACCCTTCAGGCTTCTGGCATATTGACCATTATATTTCTTAAATACGCTGTAAAAAGGTAGCAGAAATCTTTATTTCCGCTTTGCAGTAAATTATAAATAAATGGAATGTTCCTCAACGCATCCGAAAACGAAAAACGGTGATGAAATAAGTTTCAAATTTTATTGATACAAATAAACATATATTTTTTTACTGAATTCATAAAGAAAAATAATGGCTCACTTTACGTTTTTTTCATCTATAAACTGAACTAAAATTACAGGTTAAAAATATGCATGTTTATAATTTATTAGAAAAATATTTTAAACGCTATTGTAATATAATTTTTTTAAAGAAATTTATAAAAGAAGTTTCATTCTTTTTCTGATGATCATAGGTCCGTCACTCCTGGACACTAGATTTATATACTCTTAATTATTCTTCCCTTTCGAGAACTTCCTCTCCTTCCTTTCCTTAAAAAGTACTCCACACACAGCATCCCCAAAGATAACTTAGGCCCTGCATACATATTGCGTAAAAAGAAGAGAAGAGAATAAAGAAAATGAAATATTTTAATAGATTAAAACACATGGGTAACTCATGTTTATTTTGATTCGTTTTTGTTTTGGTTTTTTTCGTTTTGGTTTGTTTTGTTTTGCTTGTATTACGTTTATATTTATGAACATTTTCATTTATGAACAATGATTAAATATAATTAATAAACACATAACACCATTATCGAAATAATTATTTGATTAACGAATTATTCTTATTTTTTATAATTTTCGAACTATTTTCCAAGAAAGCATGATTATTTAAAATCATTTTACTAACAATAACCACTAAAAATAAGTGGCTTTATATAGTCAAATTAGTTCATATTAGATTTAAATGCATTACTAGGTCAAAGCATTGCAGAGGTTTTGTAGGTACATCAAGTCTCAAACTAATATACTCAGCCCAGTCTCTAGCATAGCTCGCAGTGCAAACTGATATCCTCTTGAATTTAAGCCCAACTTTGACTTCCACGTTTCACTGAAAACTCATATATTCACTTGAACCATTTTAGTATTTAACTATCTTAATGAATTAAGTTGGTACCTAACCGATTCAGAAACTCTTCAGTAACCGAGACAAACATAAAATCATGGGATATTCTGAATGACAAATTAAAATAATCTGATGGTATTATTACTCTAGCGTGTGGACGATCTAGGCCCTCTGATTGGTCGAATTCAAATCGTATGTTTCGGGTAAATCCCGAATGGGGGTCTACAGCAGCGTTTCCCAAAAGGTGTTCCGCGGAACCCTGGGGTTCCGTAGAAGCATCACAAGGGTTCCGCGTTCCGTCCGGATTTAACGTATGTATTTAACAAAAAAAATAATGCGCACGGGAGCTAGATCCAGCGCGCTTGACCGCCGTCGCCTCCTCCCGCCACCCGCGACACGTATCGCCCGCCGCAAGCTCACTCGACTCTATGACTATGACATGAGAGAACGTGTGTGTTCTCGTTCTTTTTTAATTCGTGTGAACTTAGAAAGGTGACATTCCAGTGATATTGTTATTCCTGTTCTTATAATCTTGTACTTACGATATCCGTTTTAGGTAAGTATTTTTTTATTTGTTACCAATTGCAGATAGTGCCAAAAAAAAGGCCCGAAAAAGGGGTCAAATTCCAGACTGTGCCAAAGGAAGATTTGGGGTTGTAATGGTCTGCACTTTTCAAACATTTCTTTCTGCGATGAATTTTCTTTAAGTCCCATAGGTAACTTTTCCATAAGGCTTTGATTATGTATATATCCGGGGTAGGAATATCCTCCCTGCCGTCTGTACAAGCCTTTGCTCCTCTCTTTATTACGCATCCCTTCAAGTGTGCGCATCCTAGTTTGTCTACGTGTTTTACGACCTTGAACGTAATTATTTCACGTGACGGTTCAGTATAAAAAGGTCTCACCGAACGTTGTGTTGGTTTTTTGTTTCTCGGTATAGAAACCTAGTTATCTATGTATGTGTGTGGTATTCCTCGGTTCTTTTGAGATAGAGTGAGTTGAATCCATTACCGCTGTGTTTTAAAGCCATTTCATTTATTTATTTATTTATTTAATTACGGACAAATAGTCCATTAACAACATATTAATTACACGAATAAGTTTTATAAACAGAGATGACAGTGAAAGGAGAGCATATATAAATGAGGAGCGAAGACAATAACAATGACAATAATAATATTAAAGTAAGAATGGGAGATAATAATAAGTCAAAGCATGAAGATGGTTCAAAGGGCATTAGAAATTAGACATTGCGTATTGACTGTCGAAAGTCATTTAGGCATATACCACAAAATTCAATGCTTTGACTTGACAGTGAGTTGACAAGTCTCGACATTCTGGACAAAGGAGAATGGTATCCATAATTGGTAGAATGTTGATTGACGAACAGCAATTCATTATTTCGGAGTCTACGGGAAGGGATGTTGAATTGGATAAGTTGCAACAAAGCAGGTGAGTCTGTAATACCATTGATAATCTTGAATATGCAAATCAGATCAGTGTCCCTTCTACGTTTCTCCAAAGAAGAAATGTTTAAAGTTTGTTCAACTTCATCATATGAGTACTCTCCTCTTTCAAGACCCAACCTCCAAGCGATTCCTCGTAGGAAGCGATGTTGTACGGATTCTATGTGACAGATGTGGACAGCATAGAAAGGAGACCAAATAACACTAGCGTATTCAAGGTGAGGGCGAACTAACGAGCAGTAAAGAGTTTTAAGGGTACTTATATGTTTAAAGTCAGAGGTTATTCTATGAACGAAGCCAAGTAGTTTAAGTGATTTGTTAACAATGTTGTTATTGTTAATTTCATAAACCTTATTTTCTGTCTCGCCTGCTCTCCGACTAGTTACGTGATTCTACCTGTCGTGGGGTAGTGTGAGTATGATAAAGTGTTGGATTTTATATATGTGATATACATACGATAAATTTATGATGTTAGTTGTCAGCGCCATCCATGTATATATTTTGGGAGGGAAAAAGAGAGGAACGGAAATGAATTTGTTCAAGCTAAGTTGGCTCCTCCACTTTACCAAACAAATCTGATGGATGATAATTAGAACAAGGCAATCGATATCTGCGTGTCTGGATATCCGAACCGGCCGGATCTGGCGGGCTTTTGCTTGGCCTCCCCTTGTTCCAAATTGGCAACCTTCACGCCAGAATAAAGTAGGAACGTGTTTACTTAAAGGCCTGCCTGTAATGTATCTTATGTTGTTGGTCTAAACAAAAAAAAAATTGGAGTACGTTCGTCTCGTTTATTTATGTGAGTGTTCAAATCATCACAGGATGGGACTTTTCTTTTTAGCCAACACCAAACTGCATCTTGCCGTTACATTACTAATGTTTTTTATTTCATTCCAGGATATCGTAAATACTGAAAGATATTGTCCTTAGCAAGATAGACAAAATACACCAACGACTAAAAGGGCTGGGCAATCTCAGGACAACACTACTTCAAAAAAGAGAAAATATGACGAATCTTACTTGTCCTTTGGATTTATTTCTGTAGGAATGCTTGAGAATCCGGATGGTCAATGCGTTATCTGCAACAAAATCATATGTAATAGCTCTCTGGCACCTGCAAAGCTAAAACGACATCTTAATACCAACCACCCGCAATTAAAAGACAAAATCTTAGACTTTTTTAAAAGATAAACCAAACTGGCAAACCACATACGATTGCAGAGACTTTAATAAAACCCTGTATGACAGAAATTGTCAAGTGTATACTTGGCGAAGACGCAGCGAAGAAAGTTGCAGCAGTTCAGAGTTCCAATAATGTAATATCTGATCGAATCCATAAAATATCTGACCACATTGAAGATGAATTGATTTGTAGATTGAAAAGTAGTGAAATGTTTGCAATGCAACTCGACGAAAGTACAAATGTCGCTGGACTATCAATACTGCTTGTTTTCGTAAGATACCCCTTCGGGGGATCTATTGAAGATGATTTGTTTATTTGTGCTCCTTTGGAGACCAACACTACTGGAGAAGAAATTTTCAAAGTCATTGATAATTACATTCATTGGAACAAATGCAAAAACAAGACATATTTGATAAACTGAATGTAATATTCAAGTCATTGCAAGGAAGAAACACAAATACTTTTACAGTAAACGACAAAATCTCTTCTCTTAGAAAGAAACTTGTCTTCTGGATAGAATGTGTTGAACAGAAACAGTACCAATGTTTTACTCTTTTAAACGAGTTTCTGGAAAAAAATGAGTTTCAAGTAAACTCAGATGTTGAAAAATGCAATTACGAACATTTGATGGCCCTCAACAAATCTCTGGAAGAGTATTTTCCTGAAAAAAACCTGCAGGACATTGACTGGGCACAGAATCTATTCCCAGTTCACAGGACACCGTCGACTCTTACAGCAACAAAGAACGAGGCTTTGATTGATTTCATGTGTTCTTCTTCCTTACAACAAAAGTTTAATTCAGAAAAAAACTAATCTGGATGAGTTTTGGATTGGACTTAAAAACAAATATCCAGAAGTCGTCGAGAAGGCTATCACAGTTTTGTTACCGTTTGTGACCACTTACCGATGTGAACTGGTTTTTCGGCTTACACTTACATAAAAAACAAATACAGAAACAGACTGGATGCAGCTTGAAAGCCTGATTTCAATGCTATTTTAACAAAAAATATTAAAAGATATCACTCTTCACATTAAATTAAGTTTTACACATAATTTTTGATCTTTCTTTTCATGGTGAACATGAAAGTATTCAAACTACAAGTTTATCTTTTTCTTGTAAAAATAGGGTTCCGCCTAGAAAAGTGTGATCGATAAGGGTTCCTGGGCGAAAAAAAATTGGGAAACGCTGGTCTACAGGCAAAATTCGACAACTTTGCCCCTCTGGCGGTATAAGAACGAACCAAATGACTGGCGCGAATATTTGAATATGCATCTAACAATACTCAAAATTACTTGACCATTAACAAGCGTTTAGTAAAAAGATTTCTTCTGGAAGCTTATTACTTTGTGATGGCATTATTTATTTTATTAAAACATAATTTTTTTGTTCACATCACTTAATTACATACAACCTCTACATGTTACATGAACGAAGTTCACCTCATCAGGAGTAAGTATACATTGAAGTCAAAAATTAAATATAGATTACAATTGGAAAGAAGAAGTGGAATTAGGGCGAGGGGTAAGAGTAGGCGGAGTTTATCAGAATTATAAATTACAATATCGTTAGACGGGAAAGATCAGTTGAGTGGGAAAATATTTAAAAGAGGGTTTATAATTTATTTTTTCTTATTTATTATATCTGACTTGTTTTCTTATTTCTAAATTATTTATTTGCGATGTTTTATATCCTGTGTGAAGTATTTTAAAACCTGAATTTTTATCAAGTGTGATCATAATTCAAAAGATCATCAAACTCAGATTCACTATTTCCATTTCGAGCTCCGAGATGTTCTTTTTCTGACTTCAAAGTTTCTATTGGTTCTACCTTTGTAAAAGAAATTACAACCATACCAATTTTTTTGTTTGATTATCGTTATCTTTATTATTAATAATATATTTCTTCATTTTGTTAGCAGTGTAAAACGCCGGTTGAATAGTTCCAGTAAATATATATTAAGCTATGAGATACCATTTATACATAAATGTCACAATGCTGGCTATGTAAAACAGTTATCCGAAAAGGTTGAGGTTACAATGGCAATTATATCTGATGCATCATGCCGAGTAACTAAAGATAGGCAGATTGGGCTTCAAAGGGAGGTCATAAGTGTTCTATCTATTTCCAATATGATGGCTCTGGAAATGGGTAAACTGGAGGGTGAGGGTCTGTGATTATGACTAAGTCCGCGCCCACTTACATACCGCTTGCTCCTACCCGTGCTTGGAATACTGTTGCTGCTACTCTAGAAGCAATGATCTTCCTGGCCCTGCTAGATCCTCATTTTTTGTTGTTGGGGACGAAAAAGGTATGAGGGGTGGGTAGGAATCTGGGGTTCAATGTGACGGACGTATGGCTCCATCCCTCCCACTACAGTGCAAAATGATGTGTCGAGAGATTCCAGCTGGAGTTTCCCTCTCCCAAAAGTTTCCCTCAACCAGACTCTCACGATCCGGCCCACCACGCAGTAAATAGGTGCCTTCGCCACCAAGACCTAGACAAACCTCACCCCATGAACCTGGGCACCCCTGCTAAGTCACCAAACGTAGCGAACCACTTGGGGAGACCTATGGCGGGGATTTTGGTTATCCATCAAAAGATTCCCAATGTGGGGGTACCCATACCCGCCTCCAAATTTTATTATAATATATATTTGAGGCCCGTACCAGAGTGGAAGATATTCTCAGTATCACCCTGGTGTAAGACCACCATTCAGAATTTAAATGTTGCTTGAAATGGCGTAGGCCGTGTTTGGTGACAAAATCTGAATATGCAGCTACTTCTCCTTCTTCGTCTACCCCATCTCCTTTCCCTCACCGCTACTTTCAGCCTCACAATACACCCCAATTGGAGATGCCATTGTGTCATGCTGGTTCTTGACGGTTGAGAGCAGTTCGGAATCACACTGCGGTTTCACATATAAAATTCCAATTTTGAGGCTACCATAAAAATTTCGAAAACTGTCGTAAATCCTGCCACACTGGGCATTCGAGTAACGGGCATGCGGGAACTAAGAAGTGGTGGGGTGCTAATTCACACTAGCATTTCAGCTGAAGCGATGAAATTGGCCGCACTATCTCAAGCGGGCCTGAAAGCAACGATCGCATATTGCCTCAAATTTCTATTCATGATCTACCTCAAGATATTTCGTCTGAAGAAATTATCACAGCGATCCATCACCAATCTTCTGATGATACTGGATAAATTCAAAATAAACACTTCATTCTCTTATAAGTCTGGCCCGTGCAAAGTAAACTGCACTTATAGTCATAGAGTGCCTCCATCAGTACGTCACTCACTTATATCTAAATCTAAGCTTGCAGTAGACGGACAACTTTATCGTGTTAAAGATTTTTTATTATTTTATTTTTATTAGGTACAATATTTTTTACAATTCAAGTTTTCCAGTAATGTAGGCCTCACTGGGTGACTTGCCCGTGCTGAGGCCTTCATTTTATAATATGAAAATATAAACTACATAATACATTTAAAGAAAAAAATTAAACATTTAAAATTAAAAATACATAATACATAATAATATATTTAAAATTAAAAAATAGTACATTGAAAATAATCTTGTGTGTTTTTGAGTGATGTGTATTTATATTGGTTTTGTGTGTTACGTGTAGGTTTTATTTTTATTTTATGCTATGAAATTTTGGTAATATTGTCTTTTTTGTTCTTTAATCCATTTTGTAATTTTGTGTGTGAATTTATTTTTATTTTCCTCAAATTTAATTTCAAGTTTTAAACTGTTGAAAGCTTTTATTGCATGGTATTAGTAGTGTCTTTGGCCAAAGCTTGAATTTACTGTCGGAGTTTTTTATGTTTTATTTGTACGCTTGTCTAACTGGTCTGTTAGTGTTATTTTGTGTATGTTGAAATTTATTTTTTTTTGTCAAAAATGTAGTTTAGTAGTGTTTTAACGTATAATTGGTTAGATATATAATTGATTAGATTGATATCTTACAGTGTGGCCACCGCCAATTATATGGCAACATAGCTTTCAAATGTCAAGCTGAAATGCTCACCTGTTCCCAATGCGCCAAAGATGATGTGTGTATAAAAAAGAAGAAACTCCAGTATATGCTACATGTACATTCTTCAAACCAGATCACAAGACTGCCCCGCCAAGCTGCCAAGTGACGTGAACTATCAGGAGTAAAAATTTTAGACTGAACCGGAATCGCAATCTCAAAAATAATGTTTGTTATTGTATTATCAAAATGTGCGTGGCCTTAATGTAAAATTGAATACCAGTAGATGTAACATCAGAGTATGCCATTGTGCCTTTTTATTTTTTAGTGAAACAAATCAGATAATATTGCATCGGCTGAACTTTGATTATAAAGTTTTCGTAATTGAAGCTGTACCTCATCAAACAAAACAAGAGGAGGTTGGGTTATGATTTGAATAAAAAAAAATGCCCTTGCTGTATTCTGGAATTATCTAATAATGTTTCTGATCAATTGTTTTTATGTGTTTTACTTGGTATGAAAAAACTTGTAATTGGTTGTGTATACATATATTTACCCCTCTTCTTCATTAAAAGTATATAAGTCACATACTGTATCAGTAGAATATATTGTAACTAAAAACGCTGATTCTTTATTATAATTTACCAAAATTACTGTCGCTCAATGACAATCAAGGTATTAAAACTCCCAGTATAACAATTTCCACAATTTAAAAAATTTCTTTCAATTAAATATTGTTACCAACTGTCTTGGTTCTTGTCTGAATCTGATTTTCACTATTATGCTCAGTGTTAATGTTAGTGAAACCACTCATTGTTGCCTTTATAAATACCATCCACCTCTGTCTATAAGCTTTAATAACTTGATCACAATTAATATTTGAAAACTAAACATTTTTTATCACTACACATTTTATTATGGTGACTATACTAACATGAACAAACATCTTGCCCAGTACGTCTGGAAATCTATTTGCACAAGTCTCCCTGCAGAAACAGGCGGTCCTTTTGATAGATTTTCCTATCTTAACCATCCGCTTGCAGTATTGAGATCACAGGAATTAGATCATGGAAATACTTAAAAGAACTAGCCTTGTTGATCCCTTTGGAACCTGTGCACAATCAGGAAACTCTCTGTGATGTATGGTAATAAGTTGGGTATTCAAGCGATAGATGGCACCAGTCATAAAGCTTACTCCAGAGTCCAACACATGTCGTTAGAGTGTAGCAATTGCCTGTGGGGTATCTTTGTCAGACTTCAAGCTTCTAGAAACAGAGAATTGCCAACCCTCGGGTAATGAACAGTGTAGCTAAATCCAGACTTATATTATTGTAATGTAAATACATTATTGTAAAGAACCTTTTACTTTATCAAGAGTTCCCAACACACTAAATCTGCAAGTAAAGGCAGAGATATAACACTCACCAAACACGCGCTCAATACAGTTGAAATTTGTTACAAAAGAACGAGTCGTTTCTGCGACTCGGTGTTTAATGTTGTGGCTGTAGAACGATTTGCCGACCTGTGAATTTCCTCCCGCCTACAACATCTTCGCAACGCCTCTTCAAGACCTTAAAGACCATCCCCAGAACTTATTGTTGTGACAGCGAGAGAAAACCCTGTTATTTTAATAGTGGCATGCACAATAATGTCATGTTTGTTAAAAAGTCATCGAGCTTAGCACGAATTACAGATGTGAGTTGACTGCAGGTGGAAAAATTGACGAGATGTTGAGTTTCTCACTCGATTACAGCCACCGTTTTCAAAAACCCTATTACAGCAGTCTTGACTCGGGATCTCTAGAACTCTCAACTGTCACGTTATTTGCTAAAGTATTGGCTTTTGATACAGTGTTCCAATCGTATTTTAACATTGATTCTATTTAATAATCTCCATCAAATTCAATTATTTTCCTTTGACCCGCACCAAATGAAACCGAACAAAGGGAACTAAAATTCACAAAGCCAGCACAGTGCCCTATCAAGCAAAATGCTTTTTCCAAATGCAATTTCACAAAATGCATTTCGGTTTTGCAATAATACTAAAATATCCAGAAACTATTCCGGATCCCTCTCGAATATAATTTCCTTTGCGGATTTTGAGGCCAACCACTTTATGAAGCAGCGGGGAGTAATAATTGTGGTATGCAAATACTAATTTTACAAGACAATTTCTCCCAACGTGGGTCAAAATTAAATTTTTCAAAACAAATAAAGTTTTTTTTGCAGCAAAGTGCATCAGTATTTTGAAGCAGTAAAAAGACTTTTGTTATTTATTTTTGAGGTGTTATCCCGTGTTGCGCTAAGTCCTTCTTTAGCCAACGTTTCGGACAGCATTACAGTGTCCATCATCAGGGCAGATGTGTTCACTGCAATGCTGTCCGAAACGTTGGCTAAAGAAGGAGTTAGCGCAAAACGGCATAACCCCCAAAAACAAATAACGAAAATACTTTTGGCCGTGAAAATCTTAAATCATATTTCAGAAAAAAGACGTCAAATAAAAAAATATGTTTGAGCAATGGAAAATAAATTTGATTTTATATACGTTTAGAATCATAGATCTCTTCAATTAGAGGCGCTATTGTGTACTAATATCTTGTAGAAACGTGTTCCGCTAGCGATAATCGGTGCGCACTGCGTGTAGACCGGATTTTATAGTTTCTTGTCGGTCGGCGAGCAGTCTGTCGGTAGAGTGTTGAGAGCGTTGAGGGCCAAATCGGAATAATTGGAAAAACAAAAGTGAAACCAATCTTTTCACTTCGTGTCCCATCTAAATATATTTCATCAGTGTTTAGAACGTTCATTTTGAAAATGAGATCAGATTAACCGTAACAGTTTGAATTCGACATGATGTTTGAACTTGGAACTGTAAAAGAGTTTGAGATAGAGATTAGATATCGAAAGGAGAAAAAAGCCCAAATAGTGAGCTTCAGCACAAAAAAAATGCACAGCAGAGTGGGAGAAAAAATGTATAGCAATAATAATAATTGGATAATTTGTAGAGCGCCGTTTTTGTGAAAAATCACCTCAAAGGCGCTGTACAATTTATCTCCTAGAATCTACATTTGTTATTTAGAAAAGATACCAAAACATACTTACCTGGCAAGTCACTTCCAACAAATACACTTGTATTAAAAAGTTTATGCTTATAAAAGATAAAACTGCACGCAGAGGACACTATATCAAAAAACACTGGTCACCGCATTACCTTAAGTGTGCTATAGTTTTTATTTTAATTTAACTGTCTTAAAAAGCCTACAAATTGTTAGTTGTTATCATCCTCATTTATATATTTTCAATTATTATTTCCATTTATTTTATTTTATTTTTAGTATTTTTTTTTTTTTTACATTTTGTTAATTTAAATTGCCGTCGACTGTGAAAGCGGAGGTTTCTGAAATTATGTATACGACTGTCTGAAAAGGTGCGTTTTAAGTTTAGACCTAAATTCTGCAGAGTCTGCGATCATTCTCAAATCATGCGGCAGTCCATTCCAGGCTTTAGGTCCTGACACGGCGAAAGCACGCTCACCAAACTTAGTATCTGGTGTGCGCTTTGGTTCCTTCAACCTTCCGATAGCTGATGACGTTGCTGACCTAAGGGTTGACTGTCGGGAATTGGAATCTTCTGGAATACACAATTCTGATAAGTAAGCCGGAGCCATTCCGTTAAGTGACTTAAATACCATCCAGCATACCTTGAACTGGATTCTTTCAGGACATTTGAGCCAGTGCAGATTTTTGAGATGCTCTGAAATGTGGGAGTATTTAGATACTCCGGTGATAAGCCTTGCCGCGGCGTTGAAAACGGATTGTAATTTGTTGATTTGACATTTGGGGAGACTGCATTTAACAGCATATTAAAATATTAAAAATAAAATCACCCCCTAATTAGCGTATTTATCCTGTTATTATATATGTTACCAAATAAAATTAAAATGGTCTACATTATTGCCTCGCACATTTAAATTACTTGATTGAAATCTGTGGAAACGCATATGAAACATACATAAATGAACTACAGGTAAAAGAAAACAAAGTAATCAAAAAGCTATTTCACTTCAAAGCCAGAACATCCACAAAAAATATGTAAACAAAATTGTTAACATTAAGAAAACTATATGAATATAATACATGTCTCCTTATTTACAAAATTATAAATAAATTCATACATACAAATATAGAACTCAAAAATTAAAACATCCCACAAAAAGTCCACACACATTGTACACGGCAACATGAAAACAAACACTAAAACACCATACATTCTAACTTGGGCAAGCAATCCATTGGTTACGAGAGCGGCACGTTCGAGAGTCGAAGTTACTCTCAGTATCGCCATAATGTAAGTCCACCATTCAGAATAGAAAATTTGCTTAAAATAACCGTTTTTGGTTACTAGGTCTGAATAGTCAGGTACTCCCCCACCTTCCTCTACCGAATCTCCTTACCCTTCTCTTTATTTTCAGCCTCTCATTTTTGATTTCCTGACTAACGGTTTTTAACGTTGGTCTAACGCTGATCGCTTGCGTTGGCCTAAGTTGGCGCCGAAGCTGGCGATGGCATTTACACGTTGGTGAGTTGGTGCCAACGATGTTCCAATGCGTTCAATTTCATTTTCCAAAACGATTTAAAATGTGCCATTTTCGATTTTCCGCCTACACGAGATCTTTTTTATTCGTGAATTGGTCCCAACGTTGGCCCAATGCATTCTGAACTTTCGCAGTAAAATTTAGTTCACAGTGTAATATTTCCAAGAATAATGTTTTTTCTGGTATAGTTTGCGCGCGAATTCATTTGCTGCAACTTTCAATCGATACGTTAAAATCCTAAAATAATAGGCAATTCGTAATTGAAAAACTTTGCTTGGATAGCGATGCTGATAAATTTAAAAAGGCGATTTTTAATCCAAAAACTGCAAACAAATGGATTTCCGGCGAATCTTCCTATTTTTCGCAATTACCGTGCTCAAACAGCTGCAACGTTAAATTTTTAAATTCTACAATATTCGTTTTGAAAATTTGATGCAACGGAACAACCAATCAGCGAACGTATACAGAGCTGGAATTGGCCAATCCTAGACTAGACGATATTTGGGGCGGAATGTTCTGTTCAGTGTTAACGGTATGTTATACTCGTATTCATTCCTATACATTTCAGAAAATTTATTCTTTGAAACGTCCGATAAAATCGCATCACGTGGAAATTCGACTAATTTTCTGAACGTATTTTTACATCGCTGTTTATGTTCAATCTGTGCCATGTAAAATATTTATCCAAAACTTTACGGAATAAATGAAATAATGTTTCTTTGTTTGAACCATGATATACTTATTGTATTACGCCGAACGGTTTCTAAACAACCGTTTCTTCCTCAAGTGACATTATTTCACTTATTTATATTGGATAATCACAAAACTATAGCTACTTTCAAAAGCACTTTAAATAATAGACCTTTTTGAGTATTTTCAAATATTTAAACTAAATGCTATGTAATTTTTTTAATTAAGGTAAATCTAGGACTTCTATAATTATTAATAAAAAATAGCTTATCTTGTTGTAACGGAGTATATTCTATTTTTTATGAAAGTTCATGTAGGCTAGATATTTTTTTATCAAAAATTCTTAATGTCATTTTTAGCACGGTTAATGTGGGTTATTTTGTCATAAACAGCTAAGCAATCAAATGACGAACATGTTGATTATGATCAACGATATGTTGCCATGTTGCCATGTTGATATGTTGCCACTATAAAATGACAGAGAAATGTTGTTAAAGTATTTAGTTCAATGCATTTTCCAAACGTCCTTTGTCATTTCATTCAATTTATCAAATGACATTATTTATTTTAATGGCAAGCCAGCATTCCTCATAAAACCATCCATTTGCCACCGTGGAAAACTCGTCAGCGCAAGACATAAGAAAAAAAAACATCATACTTACTGTGCAGAAGTATGGTGATAAAGAATAATCGGCCACTAAATGAACCTATTAAATGGCCAAAGAGCTTTGAGAGGTTAATCATTAAGGATAAAAGTGTTTAATATTGTCATTTTACCTCCGGTCTAAGGAGTGGTATGATTTGAGTAATAACAAAAGCGAGCAAAAAAGTTTTCTGTTATCTTGAGACCTAATTAGTTAGGTAGCGCCAAAATGCAAAGGACTTCTTGCAAAATTGACATAACTTAAATTTTTATTTAATACTACACAAGAGCTCCATCTGCCCATTTTAAGCAAATAATGAAAGCTGAAGAAATAAAGAAATGAGAAATTTTAACAATAACATATATTTAATTTTTTTGTAACAAATAGATATAAAGATATCCTCACTTTTTACGGATTTCATTTCATTATGAATAAAATTTAATATTATTGATAATATAGAGTAATTATAGTATTTTTATGAAATTATTATAAATTTATTATTGGGATTTTTTTTGTTCAATTGAGTGGTTTTGGAATTGGAAGATGGTGATTGGGAAAAAGCTGGCTACGGAGATTTGAAAACGAGTAATTAACCGCTCGAGAGGTATTTTCAAAATAAATGTCTCGAACGATGGAGATTTCCAGGCATCCCATTTTGGATTCGGCCGCACTCATTCAAATAATCACACCTCCGTATATTAATATGAATAAACCGATAACTTGGGTTAAAAGCCAATGAATTCAAATATATTTTAACGTCCTTTTCATATTTTTAGGTTTGATAATTGTGGTTTTTTGTCAATAAAAAAATGAAATAAATTCGATAAAATCGTATACCTACTCAAGCCTAGAGCAATGGGAAATAAATATGGCTAGCCATTCTTTGACTGGTATATCTTCAGGCAATACACAATGAATACAACACAGACTTATGTTTCCGAATTATTAATCATATGGCATTCTTAGAGTAGAATGGTTACGATCCTTGGCTACACATCAAGAAGTCACGGATTTAAATCACATCTGACACAAGTAAATTTTATTCTATTAATTTATGTTATTTCACAATTTGTCTAAAGAAGGCGTTAGCGTAAATATCATATAGGTATGTAAACTTTGTCAAAATTAAACACACCCCCTTTTATAATGAATAACTGTTTAAACATCAAATAACTTATACAAATGAAACGTCTACAAATAATACCCCTGATGCGATGTATAGATCAATGAGAAATGTAATCAAGCAACAAATCGCCAGCTCAGTGGGTCGACTCAACAGAACACAGCCGATTGCGACGTGTGTTTGAACTCGTCACTACTTGGAATTATTTCATTATTATTGAGCTATGGTTCGCAATAAACCCTTGTTTGTTATTAATACTACTAAGGTATGTTATTATAGCCTTCTTGTAACTATATTCCATGCATTTGAACACATCTAAAATTTCTACGATAGTATTGCCAACTGTATGCATTCTAGGTACAAGCGAGTATATAAACACATATCTAATCAATATTAAACTTGCTTTATCCTACACCGAATTTTCAGTTTCTGTGACGATAAATCGGCGTTTATTGAAATTGTTTTGAACAAGCAACATCATTAATTTTTCTTATCCATTACCTTATTATAAAACTTTTTTACAGCACGTGTGTGAAATTGATACCCTTGTGAAAAATAATTTCTGGAAAGGTGTTTAGCATTAAAAGCTTTGCGCGTTGTCAGAATTATTTTGCAACACTGTCTGACAGCTGATTTTGGGAATTTAAGGTATGGTATGGGTACCGTCGCCCCGGTAATCATTTATTGGATAACCAATACCTTTGTCATAGGTCACCCAAAGTAGTTCGCTACGTTAAGTGACTTAACAGAGTTGTATGGGTTTATGAGGTGAGTTTTGTCTAGGTCTTCGCTGCGGATGCCGGGTCGGATCGGAAGAAACTGGTTGAGGGAGACCTTTTGACATCTCTAGCTGGACTCTATCTTGACCGATCGCCTTGCACCGCAGTGTTAAGAATGGATTCATACGTCCGTCACTCCCCCAGATTCTTACCCACCCCTCATACTTTTTTCCTTCCCAGAACCATCTACTTCTTTTTCCCTAAAAATACCTTCTGCACAGCAGTGGCGGTCGGTGACTTTTTGAAAAAAGGATGCTGGACATTAAATGTTTATACTCGTACATACTACGTACTTGATATCAAATATGCACATCCACACACTAGCCCACGAATAAGATACAATTAGGTGCCGTCTAAAATTATCTCCATATATCCGTTAAGCTTCATAACTCAATACTTCCAGTATCCAGAATATATATTTTTTTGCATTAATGATTTAATTATATAACCACACAATTCATTATTATAATTTATAACACGTTGGCGAAGTATCCAAGCTCAAAGCAAACTGTCAAAGCAACGCGCGCATACAATCTAAAGGAATAGTAAAAGATATTAGATTCTGTGCATTATACATATACATATGAGCATGAATGACGGTTTTTGCACGTTGGATGCTGTCATTAATGTCGTATAAAGTTAACGAAGATATTGGCTTGCGGGTGAAAAATAAAAAATAAAAAAAAAAAACAAAATAAAAAATAAAGTAGAAAACAAAATAAGAAAAACAACCTCTAAAACAAAAAAAAGTCGAAAATGTGTCGTCTGTACAATTCTATTGAGTGTAACTATATATTATGCAAATAGTCTCGTTTATTTGAAAAAGCAAATTATCAATAGATTTTGAATGTTTTTTTTTATTTACTCTTTATTTTTTTCTGTTTTTTTTGTTGCTTTTGTTTTTAGGATCATATATTGATCTATACGTTATGTTTTAGATATATCTCATATTTTGCCTTTGCTCACGTTTTTCTGTTTATATTTTTGTGAATACATAGTGTATAATGATACTTAAATTGTGCATGATGTGAACATTTTTAAGTGGACTGTTGACATGTACGTTTTTGCAGCGCTTATCTAAAGACTTTTTTCATGTTTATAGTCTGTAAATGTTCCTTAACAATAAATAAATATAATTAAATCATTGATTGTATCACTTTTTTTCATCAATCTTAGTGTTAACGTCGCATTTTACAGTTGAATTTTCGCCGCAAAAAGTAGAGTCTCCACTGTGCAGAAGGGTGGTAGTGTGGGGTAGGGTGTAGTTTGTAGCAACATTGACACGGGATGCAATTAGCCGAGCAGCCTTATTGGCGCCAGTGACTGTACAAAGGCTGCACAAATACCACTCGTATAATTGTTTGTTGATTGAAGTGTTGCTCCGTTCAATCAAGAGCTTCGTTCGTTTCAAATAACTGTGTTCATTCGCTTGGTGGCTATCAGAATTAAATTCAAGTATGTTTTTATCGTGATGCATTCATAACTCGCTTCGGGCTTTTTAAATGAAACAAATTGGTATTTTATTTAACCATAGATATGCCAATATTTCGACAAATTTTATGCGTGCGATAATATTACGTCACACCATCGACAAGGATGGAGGAATCTAAAAAATGACGTGACCATAGACAGTATAATTCGCATTCGGAGCCTATTTATTAGCCAAAATTATTTTATAAATAAAAAGGTTTGAAATGTCAAAATATAACCTCACGACCGGAAAGACAATAACTTATAGACAGTAGCGGCTTGTGATTTACAGTACTATAGTGCTTATATTACAAAAAATTCCATTATTTATGTTTTTATAGCTGAAAACAGTTTTTTTTATTTTATTTTCGAAAATTCGATTTATTGTATGAAGATTTTCAGGAAATCCGTGCAGCGCAGTCAAACTGAAATTTACTTAAAATCTTCATACAAAAACAGAATATTAAAAAAATATATATATCGTTTTCAGCTACAACAATATCAATGAGGCAATTTTTTGTAATATAAGCACTCTAGTACACCCAAAAGTCACGAGCTGCCACTGCTTATAGATACATGATAAATCATTGATGATTAAGGTAGAACGATGGAAATCTACCGCGCATGATATAATCACAATCTAGGCCTCACATTACGCACATTCCATGGATATTGTCTGAAATAGAAGATAGATTAATTTCTGCGGCGAAATTAAATTTAGGCTATTACAAATAAGTAAATAAGTAACAAAAAAGGGGAAAATAATTCGGTTTATGGGAGTCACTCGAATAACCGAAATTGAACTTGATTTAGACTAATTTAGGGCTGGGGAATCCGAATCTGTAAGAATTAGGTGGGGGTCGGCACTATTAACTGAGTTATAGGGTTTTGAAATTTCGTACGCGATACATAGAAACCATGTTTTATTTATCAATTATGACATAAGAAAATCAAATTAGTGACGATTTATTAGTCTCACATTTCAGAAGTGCGAACCAAAAAATAAAAAGTGTTGCCATATAATAATAATATCAATGCATGGAAAATTCAGAAAATTAAATATCATTTGCCAGATTTGTAGTTAATTATTTAAAATCTTGTAAATATTAAATTTATATATATATAACCTAACCTAACTGTGATTTTCTATAACAAAAAAATGACCCTTTAATAACGCCCACTCGCGTCCCCTTTAGAGTTATATCCCAGTTTTCAAGTAGTTTGTGGGCTACGCTAGGTTTGTATAGACTGGTCTGTGATTTGATTCTAATACCTTTTTTCCATGTTATTTCCTGTTACAAAAAATTGCCCCTTTAATAACGCCTGCTCGCGTCCCCTTTAGAGTTACATCCCAGTTTTCAAATAGTTTGTGGGCTACGCTAGGTTTGTATAGACTGGTTTGTGATTTAATTCTAATACCTTTTTCCCATGTTCTTCTGCCTACTCTAACCCAAACTAAAAACCTAACCTATTTTGTAAAAAAATATTATTATTATATGGCAACACTTTTTATTTCTTGGTTGGCACTTCTGAAATGTGAGACTAATAAATCGTCACTAATTTGATTTTCTTATGTCATAATTGATAAATAAAACATGGTTTCTATGTATCGCGTACGAAATTTCAAAACCCTATAACTCAGTTAATAGTGCCGACCCCCACCTAATTCTTACAGATTCGGATTCCCCAGCCCTAAATTAGTCTAAATCAAGTTCAATTTCGGTTATTCGAGTGACTCCCATAAACCGAATTTTACCCAAAGAGGGAGAAAGATTTTCACTTGTGTTTTGGTTACAAACACGTATTTTATTTTGTGTTCGAGATGTCGAAATTGAGCGTTCTCGCAACGCGTAATTTCATAACTAACCGTTCGGTCTTTTGCTTCCGATTGAGAAATGAGAGCCACAAACTGATGGACATCTCACTAATATTGGATTAACAAATATCAAAATCCGCCAAAAGTACACGACAACGGCGAAGCTCGAGATCAAAATATCAAACAACTATAGATGTACCACTCAGCCAGTACTTAACTGTCAACAGTTTTTTTCCAAAGACATTATATAGTTTTTCATTGGTTGATGTGGCTAGTCAATAATTTGACGTCATGAGCCATAGAGATTACCTCGTCTTTCCTTCGGTTTCAATTTCCGATTAGAATTATATCCCCTCGACTGGCAGTTCTGTGAATAGTTAATGGATTTTGTTTAATGTTGATCACTATGACATGACAACCCGAAACGCTCATGCGCCCTGTCGGAATAAAAAGATACTATCAAACATTGTTACCATTTTTACAGGATTGACACCAATTAAATTTGTAATAATTCCGTCTTAGACTTGTGTGAAAACTACATAATGTTTTAAGCATAGAAATTAGGACATTCTCATTTCAAAACATGTAATTATTTTCAAGTCGAATAGTATTTGCCTAAGCCACCACTTATTTAATCTGTTTACCCGTAATATTTAGGTACATAAATATAATCAGCTCGGCGATATTATATATCTGGGGCTTGATGCTAAAAGTGCCCATGGCAAATTTTTTAATCACTCTGGAATTAAGTTTTTTTATCCATTTATTGACCTAAAAACTGCGAAATAATATTTTACTACTATTACTACATTAGATAGGTCAGAATTTCATCAAACAATCACTCATATACACGCAGAAAAATGAGTATTGCTAATTTATTGAGAATTTCTTCAAATCATAGGTAATCAAGTTTAAAACGGGATTGTACGCCGTTTCCTGATAAACTTTTGGTAAATTCTTAATAAGATCGGAACGCGTATTCAAGTACCTGCGTTTGTTTTGAAAATATATACTAACGAAATGTGAAAATGTTAGGATTTTTATAAACATGTATTCCGACATTGTGACAATACATTGGTATTTTACTAAAGGTTTATCAGGAAACCAATCAATTAATTTGCTAACCGCCTGCAATCCCATTCTTAACAGGATTACAAATAATACGCTTGAGTCAGCAAAACTTAACTATACATATAAATATATATACATATATATATATACATATATATATATATATTTTTTTTTAATCACAATATAACACACAGTTTTGCAGCACACTGTTGTATTATTTACTTATATTACATACCATAACTAATATTGAACTTGCTGTGTTTGTTACCTCAATAACAAACTATTTTACTGAGTTGTAAGTATTTAAGGAGATCACAATGAGATAAAGTAACTATAATTTTTTTATTACAATTTATTCATTTTCACGGTACCTGAAATTGCATCCGAGTTTTGAACTACGAATCGATCCAACTAAGAACATTCAACTCTGAGTCTGATTCCAAACTCGCCGCTAACTTATTCAGTCGGTCTTTCGGGCGCTTTGCCAGCGGATGCGAATCGATTTTTATATGAAAGGGTGGCTAAAAATAAAGGCACAACGGGGTCAGGACACGTCAAAAGCTTTCCCTCCCCGGGACCTAGTCAGACACCCCCCACTAAAGCATACTAACTGTACCTGCCTCACCAGAATCAGAGCGGCCATCCGAGGGTACTTATTCATTTCACTGGCTTAGATCGCGGCTGGAAAGGTCACAACTAATAAAAAGTTCATTTCGGAATGAAAAAATGTGCTTTTGTTGGGAAAAAACGACGCCATGATTAAACATTCATAATAACTGGAGACATTGTGCAGTCGATAAAGCGGAATTTTTTTGGAAATCGTTTTTTTTAAATACCGCACTAAATTCTAAAATTAATCAGAGCCTGTGGCGCTATGGCATCCCCAAATGGGTTGTGTTGTGAGACTTAAGGAAGTGGATAACGATGAAGATGTGGTGGAGAAAGGAACGACTACCTGGTTATTAAGTACTATCATAATAATAATAATATCTTTCTTTAGGAAAGTTTACACATTACAACTATAAATACATATTATGGTGTACATTGATTTGTAACTTTTATTTTTAAGGTTATTAAATTAACAGAAAAATACAAACGTAATATGATAAGGTAAAAAGAAAATAAAAGTGCAGTTAGTTGAGGTTTCTCAAATACCGCCTCACTAGGCTAGCCTGTGTTGAGGCAGAATTTTTCGTGTTAGTTCCTAATACCTTTGAAAATACCTATACTTGTATTAATATGTATTCGCTCAATAATATGGTGACTTCAATAACTGCGAATTTGGGTGAATGCACCGGTGAAAAAAAATCTAAGCACTAAACACCAAACATGGCTTAAGCCTTTTTCAAAAAACCTTATGATTAGTTTTACAATCATTTAATTTCGACATATCAAAATTCAAAACAAAACTTGTGTTGCCATGATATGTGACTCAGTAATACCACATATTTTATGATTTATGACCCTTTTTTATTTATTCAAATATTTCAGTACAAATTATTCTTATGGCTTACACATTAATTGTTTTTTGTAAAATAAATATGATAATAAAGTAAATTTTCTTAAAACCTCTTCATTCATCAACGAACGTGGCCTCCGGCTGACGGTTGATGTTGTACTGACTTACCGCGAATGGCGGAGCGAAGGAGAAGAGAGAGCGGAGGACGGCGGACAACTATCTGCATAGATTACTTTACCCATGAGTTCTTCATTTAAAATGTCCTTATGCAGTATTTTTAATAGGGTGAACCACCCAATCATTGGCACTCCACCAATTTATTGGCATGCTCTAGTTTTTTAAGAAAATTAAGATTTTTTGTAGCCAGATCTTATATTTTTTAGTAGAAATTAAACAGTAGTATCATTTATTACTCAACTTGCAACACACTTTTTAATTTTTTTCAAACATGGCGGCGCATTTACCATCTGTTTGACAAGCCGGGACCTGTGCGACAAAAACAATCAAAATATTCGTTTTTTACTAAGGTAAGAGCTATTATAATCTTTTAAAAATTGCAAATCTATTTTGTTTTTCTTATACCTAATCATTTTTTTTTATTATTGAATATATTAACTCCCTTTTTAAAACATTATTTTATAATTTAACCGCCAACTTTTAGTTATTTGTGGGGTGCCAACATTTGGTATGCGTAAAATCGGTTTATCCATTTTATTGGCACACATGCCAATAAAAGGGCATTTAAAATAATTTTAGTTTATTAAAAATTATACCTTGTTTGTCTCAAAATTGAGTTTAAATTGCATTGAAAATATTTTCTAACGTTTTGGACACACCAATCCAAAAGTTGGCCCACTGCTAATTATATAAAATCCATTTATTGGCACGGGTGTCAAACATTGGGTAAAAACGTGCCAATAAAAATATTGTTTTTCAGCCACTTTGAAAATGAAGCCTAGTCAGAAGAAGACTAGAGAAAAAAATAGTAAAAAATGTTTTAAACGGAAAATTTATACAGAAGAGAACCTACAAAAAGCTCTCCACGAAATATCAAAGGGCATGAGCAAAAAACTTGCTGCAAAAACCTTCAGCGTACCACGGTCTACTATACAATTCAGATTGAAACATCCTGATCATCGCTCTAAGCCCGGTAATAACATAACTGAAATCGGTCAAAAAATTTTGTATTTGTTCAGTGATAAATTGACGATGTTCACTGACTCGGTATAACTATTTCTCTCCATTAGTATTCTTAGCAGTTAGGAATATAATATATACGTTAGTTTGTCGCAGAATATTCGCACTGAAATAAATTCCGACGTCTAGTATTGCGTAGTGGAATCCAAAATCTTTTCAATTCAAGCAATTCTTGACATGCATCTATGCATCATTTAGAATTATATATAGTAATACCAGATCAGTGACGATTCTTCTATCCGAAAATTAAAGTATATTCATGTCGTTTAAAAGGGTATTTTAATTCAACGAAATTGCTGTAAAACCCATCTTAAAGCTTATAAAACGTAAGAATTTATTTGTATTCTTTAAAGAGCTGGTACCTACATGAATTTTGAAATGTGGATTTGGGACTAGAGAATTGTACTCAAGTTGACTAACGAAATAAAAATATAACTGTTTAATACGCTTAATGTTGTTGAAATTTCCAGTTTACCTTTTAAAGGTATATATACCAATATTTGTAAGACCTTGTTAGAGAGTTCTGTAATGTGGTTATCAAATGAAAAATTCGATTGATAAGTGATTTCTCAGTCTTCAATTTGTATTAATGTCTCTAGAGAATTTTCATCAATCTTGTAATTAAAGACCACTGTACTTTGTATTAGAGAAAATCTATAAAATAAATATAATAGAAAATACCGATTTTAATGAACCAACCTAACCTAACCTAATCTAACCTAACCTAACCCAACCTTTATTTTTTTTAACCCCACTTCTTAATAAGACAAAATAATTGTTTTAAAAGATCACTTGTTTTTAAAGGAATATTGAACATTTGCTGAACAAATCTCGGCTTCTACACGATGCATGCAAAATGAGACATTCTGAATGTATCATGAAATATTAGTTTACATCCTCGCCTTCTTTGTATGTTAATTTAAAATTGAAACTGTATTGTCTGGAATGTTTATTGCACTGTGAATTTCCGAATAGGAAATTGGTTGCCTGAAACAAACATATTCTGTAGCTAAAGACGTAAATTTAACATGTCCCGTCATGCACAGAATTGCATTCTTGCTGCATGACGTAATATATATGCAGAACATTCACAAACTGCATGAAAATATCGATCGCTAGTTTCTGACGGAATACGGTTCAGCCAAAGGAGGGAAATAAAACACGTTATAAAAGAAACTACCCATTTTAGTTGTTTTGTCGAGTTTTTCATATTTTTTTACTTATGTGATTTTTCTGAATTTTATAAATGGAATTTAAAAACACTAATTGATTTCATTTTACATTAAACAATAACTTTTTTTTCTTGATTTTGAAAGCTTAGGAGACTAGAATTATAGAGTTACTTATTCGATAAAGTACATTATTTATAGAGTTACCTATTCGATAAAGTACAGTAATTATAGAGTTACTTATTCGATAAAGTCCAGTTATTATAGAGTTACTTATTCGATAAAGTCCAGTAATTATAGAGTTACTTATTCGATAAAGTCCAGTAATTATAGAGTTACTTATTCGATAAAGTCCAGTAATTATAGAGTTACTTAATCGATAGAGTACAGTTAACAGGTGCAGTTTGTTACCGATGTGTAAAAACGGATGTCACCAGTTTACGTAAGATCTTTCTATTTCTAGCCCTTGGACGGGTTAATTTATTTATTAACTATTAATCTTTAAATTCAATATTTGATTTTAAAGAGTAATATAGACTTTTGATCTGGTAATGAATTCCATTTCATTCGCTTGCCATTTGAATACAAAGTATTTTGTGTTAAGTAACTGCAGAACTCACCGGGAACTGTGAAATTTCTTCAAGTTTATCTTCGGCATCGAAAACACTTTTAAATTAAGCATAACAAATGGGAACGCCGAACACCGAGTTTGTGACTTAGAATTCTCCGCTTGGCGAAAGTAAATAAATTATTTAAAAACTTCCAGGACTGTTGTTATTTTTATCGTCTCCTTGTTGTTCCGTGGAATTTTGCCAGTAAGACTGTTTAAATAAAATGGCGTCGCTGGACCTGATCTGAGTTACTTTATAGAAATAACACCCTTACCCTTCAGTCTCATAAAAATATCCAAATCGGACTGACTCCAGTTAGCCGGAAGCAGTTGAGACTTATCGTCAATGGAAATATATTCGGGGTGATATTTAGGTTAGTCGCTGGGACTTATCAAAGCAGATCAGGGGTTCAAATAATTACGCACTAGTGTTTATTTTTAGTCGATCTAATTGACTTTGTAACATTGCAAAATTATTGATAATATTAACATAATCTGTAATATAAAATGTGTTTGTATAGTTGAAGAAGTTAAAAATGTCGAACGGTTAGGTATGGCGTCTTGAAATTCCCACTGCTCATTGTGTCTGGAAGACAATGCAAGTTGTTTTAGCTCATAACGCTTTATCCATTATGAGCTCAGGAGAGTGGAGCTGCAAGTGTAAGATTTCAAGCAAACCCGGGAAGTACCTATTAAAATAAAAATTAATAAAAATATTTTTTATATATTTATGCGAGCTTTGTGCATCAGATAAAAGCTATCACGCTTGTTAAGAGAATAAGTTAAAAAAAAATTCAATCTCTCTTTCAACCTAACGTATATTTCAATTAAAAATAGGCATTTGTTACTCAATTATCCACTAAAAGTCATCACAGTTTATAAATTTAAAATCGCTCTCCTGAAAAAAAGTTGTTTTGACTTATTTTCTTTATGCTTGGCATGATAAAGATATAAAAGAAGCATTTTATTATTATTGGAGTGCCTACGTTCGACAGTACCAAATACAGTTTTTGGTTTAAATTTGTGACAAAGGAAGGATGTTGCCGAACTGGTCGGCAATAGAAACAAATTTAGTTGGTCAAACAAAGTAAGCACTAAACTGTATATTTTATTTTTATTGTGTTTTTAATATTTGTTTTAATTTACAAATTGGGTTATAAAATACCTATGATATCATTTAAAAAGGTTTTAGAAATAGAATGCTATAATTTGCCTTCACAAATTTCGCAAGAGAAATAGAAATTCTCTTCAAAGATTCCGTTAATTAATCAATTAGCAACTTTAATTACAAATTAGTACTATCTTTGAGATCAAAAAATAGCTCTTAATGATTCCAGCAGGGTAATTCGGAGAAAAAATTTTATATTTTTCGTGGGAATCTACCATTTTTTTCTGTAATTTTAAATCGAATAAACTATTTAAGCATTTTTTTAAATGCCAAACCATTTGGCAATTTCAGCAAAAAGGATAGCATAATCTCTTGAAAATTAAAAATTATATTTGCAAATTCAAATTTTTTCTGTGTTCATTTTTTTATTTCGTGAAATTAAATACTTTTTTAGAAAACAAACAAGTAAATTTTTTTTAAGGTTCGGATTTTCAATTAGTTAGGTGCCAACTAAAAAATTATTAAACTTTTCATGTCGATGGAAATTCAAAAAACTACCACGCCGTTTCTCCGCAGGGGTAGGTAGAAAGGATAGACTACCAAACAACTCGGTCTTGGAGCACTTTTCTTGATTCATTCATGTTAATAATATGATATTAATAAGGTTCTGAATGAAACAACGTGCTGGGCTAAGCTTACACTCTTAGAGACAAGTACCTAAAGATATGGTATTTTGAGCATTTTATAACAATTCACATTCATACGTTGTCTTAAACACACCCTTCTGTTATTGTTGACATGAGTTCGGTCAAAATGGTGGTGACATGTCTTCCTCGAGCATCCTCGACTTCTTCACCCATTTACATTCGCGTCATGTATTATCCTAACACTTTTTTTCATTCGCTTTACATGTACAAACCATGTTAACGTCCCTTTCAACATGATTTTTCACAGTTATGGCCCATACAAATCAGCAAATTTCTTATAAATATGTACAAAAATTTACAAACCGCTGTCGTGAAAAAATTGTTATACCTTATATAATAAACATTCAAAGAAACAATGTGCGATTATTGTTTTGTTCTAAAGATCTGCACTCAATGATCGGCAAATGACTTTGGTAAAATTTAAAGTGTTCTCCGGTTCCTTACTGTTAGGGACAACTGGGAAGAAATGCGTTTGTAAAACCAGTGAAAAATATATGTCTGAAAAATCTAGTAATTTCAGCGAATAAGTGTGGACGCCGAACACTGTGTACCAGTGATTTTTAATACACTTAAAAAGGACTTCGCATTTGAGGAAAATGAGAAACCCCGCACTAAAATTATAACTGTATGATGCTTAATAAATAGGTGCTAATGGTCAAATTTGTTAAGACGCCTGTCCCGGTAAAACAAGAGATCCTGGGTTCGATTCCTAGTTGGGACCGTTATTTTTTTATTTGTCTGTGTCTTGTTCTGTTTTATGTTTCGTATAGATTTATTAGTATTATCTCATTCTTCAAAGATTTTTTTCCTAAATTATGACAGCTTTGCAAGATTACCTTTTTTACAAAATCTTATTTGTTAAATATTTGAAAAAAATATTTTTAAAATTAATAATGTAACAACTCATTTTGCTCACATCAGACTTGCATTCTTTGCAAATCTCCACATTTCTCACACGATCTAACATAGTCTTAACATACCTACATACAACTCGGGGATTTCTTTTCAGCAATTTATCAGCATTCGCTCTACTTTCTTCATTCCACTGCCAGTTCTACGTCTTACCATACCTTACCATTTCATACATCTGGGTTGGTACTAGCACTCCATTGTTAAGATCGGGACTGTCACTTTAAATTAAAATTTACGTTCCCATAAAAGTAAAGGAGAAATATTTTTCCAAATAATATTTATTTATTTTATTAATAATGTGTACAACAGATGGTTAACATTTCAACAAATATAAAGAAAGACCAAAGTTTAAATACCAACAGTTCTGTAACGGTGTAAAATAATATGTATGAACAAAATACTTAGTACGTAAAACAACAATAAAAAAAGCACAAGACGATGTTTCAATGTAATGTTCAATGTCATATTTGGGTCAAGAAAAGTCAAGTGAAAAGAAGACATTCGAGTCATTTTATTCATTTCTTGGGACCATCGCTCAAACGAGGTTGGGAAAAGGTTAATTTGTTTATTTGGAAAAGAATATGTAGTTTCGGGTTTTCTTAGCAGATAGTGGTTGATATTTTTTTTATTGTTGCCAAGAGGGAAGATTCTACTTAGTTATTTATAATTTTGAAAATAAATATAAATTTCATTTTTGTCACGATGCGTGTTCACTTAATATTTTTTTAATCTGAAATAATCTAGTCAATTGATTATATGTACCTATATAGTTTTAATCAATATAAAATTAGTCATTTGTCTTATATGTAGCATTGTTCTAATATCTATATTATTTTATGTTACTGTTACACGTCTTACTAATATTATTTTATATTTATTAGCTTTATTTTTTTTTATAATATAATTTTCAATAACTTACTAGATATATTTTCCATACACAAGCAAATGCTTTCAATGGAAGAGTAGTAAAAAGACCCAAGATGTAAAATTTATTTTTATGTACTTAATTTTCATTTATTTGTATACTTACTATCATTCATTTATTATTACTTACCCGTAAGTGTTTAGCACTTTTTATTTTAATAATTGTTTTTACCTCTCTTATCATAAGTAAGTATAATTTCCCTGTGATTGTGGCTGATAAGCCGACACTGTAACTTTTTAATACTTATTAAATAAGTAGAATGTTATTGTTGCCAACATACTTCCCAGCTGGAATTTTAGTTTGAATAACTGTAGTGTTGATTTTTGGAATAATTTTGTAGGTTAAGATGTTCAATTTCATTCATTCATTAAGTTCACGTGTATTTGTTTATGGAATAATTTCACTGGAATTCCTTAGTGAGATGAGTGACTTGTGATTTTATTAAATTATACTTTTATGAGATTTTGTTTGTTTTTATCAGTCTCAGTCTTGTTATTAATTATCAGTTCAAGGTTTTTTCTGAATATATTATACAAAAGATAACAAATATAATACTTTTTTAGGTAATTTAGGAAATTACAATTATTGACGTTGATGGGCTTTGAGATTTTCGCAGAATGTTGTGGATGTTGACGTCCATTAGTTAGTGCAATGGACTGTGAAAATTGTAATTCAGCCGTTTTCATGTGTTTAATGGTTCAAACAATTTATTAACTACGCTGACTTCTCATTATCATATAATAATTCGTAATAATATTACAAAGTTATCATCATTTTTATTAGAATTACGTATTTATAACGTTGTAGGTTCGCAATGGTACAGAAACGAAAAAATTAAGCTCGATTAAGCCAAATGATTTGGCCGAAAAATTTTTCATCATTTTCAGCTCTCTGCTGAAGTATGGTTTATTCAGGAAAGATTTTTTATTGTTTAGTTGGTAGTTAGCCAGAATATTTGGAGATTAAGCAAATGCTTAGCCAAACAAAACCAACTACAATAGAGGAATGTTGATTTTATTTTATAAATAATGTATACAACAGATTTTATTTTAGATAATATTTTAAAAAGTATATAAAGGAAGGGGCTCAAAGTTTGGTAGGGTCACGGAGACGCATTTTTTGCTGGGAAAAATGTGTCACCCATCAAATACCGTGTAACGCCACTGTTGCATTCTATCAGCAACACTACCAATAGTCCTACTCCTAGCGTCCACGAGTGGTCTCTTAAGCCCGCGAGCCCTGGGCAATGTGGCCAATGGCAACACCATCAGCCATAGCAGATAGGAGAAGATGAATGGCGAATCTCCGGCGCCATAAAACCGGAATCCCCCAGCTAAGGGATGGAAACCCCTACAGAAAAACCCTGGCCCTCCTGGTAGGGGGTTGGGCGAGAGGCTAATAACCTCTCCCTGTAAAAGCAACGCTATTACAAATCCTAACACAGAGCCTCGGACAACAACTGAACTTATGAAAAGACCCGGCAAACGAAATAAGGACTTGAAAATAGCTACCTGGAACGCAAGGACGCTGTATAGAAGTGGAGCCCTAGGAGAGATCACTAGGAAGATGACAAAATATAAAATTGACATAATGGCGGTGCAAGAAACCAGATGGATAGGATCTGAGCCATTTGACACAAGAACGCATACGATACTGCATAGTGGAAATGAAAGACATCATAAATTCGGAGTGGCCTTTATTGTGGACCGGAAAATGGGAAAATGCATATTAGACTTTAAACTCATTAATGAAAAAATGTGCAGCTTACGCATAAAAACGAAATTTCTCAATGTAACATTGATCAACGTACATGCTGAAACGGAAGATAAAGAGGACATAATGAAAGATACATACTATCAGAAACTCGAACAGGTCTACGACACATTACCATCGAACGACATTAAGATGTTAATTGGGGACTTTAACGCCAAGATAGGACAGGATCCTCTGCTCCAACACATTGCAGGAATGAACAGTCTACACAAGCACGCTAATAATAATGGAACCCGAGTGAGTGATGAATTTCGCAGAATCAAAAAACCTAATCGTGGCCTCGACTCAATTTCCAAGAAAAGACATACACAAACGGACCTGGACGTCGCCAGATGGTAGACACCATAACCAAATTGATCATGTTCTGATAGAAAGAAGGGGGGCAACGAGCATCACAAACATAAGGGCGTATAGGGGTGCCAACTGTGATTCAGACCACTACATGGTGGTGGCCACCTATAGGAGCCGAATTGCAAACAACAGGACACGAAAATCACTACGCCACTATTCCGAAAATCAATACGGAAGCTCTAAAAACACCAGAAGGCAAAGAGCAGTATCACAACGCCCTTGTAAATAGACTACCAGATCAGATCACTGAGCATAACTCCCAAGAATCACTCGAAAAAGATTGGAATGATATAAAAGAAGCAATTGTAAGAGCAGTGGAATCAAGTGTCGGAAACATGCCCAGACAGTCCAGGAACCCGTGGTTTGATGAAGAGTGTGAAAGAAAGATAGCTGAAAAGAATGTACTCAGAAAGAAGTACTTGGAAACGTCAACAAGAAACAAAAGACAGGCGTACGAACAAGCGAGAAAAGAAACGAATAAGCTGATACGGGAAAAGAAAAGAAAATTCTTGAATGATATACTGCTAAAAATGGAACAAGACTTTGTCAATAATAATCTTAGAGAAGCATATAGGGGAGTAAATTTCTTCAAGAAGGGTTTCAAACCGAATACAACACTATGCAAAGACGCTGATGGATCAATTATATCAGATAAGGAACGAATAAAAACAGTGTGGAAAAACTACTTCTTTAAACTTCTCAACCCTAATAGCGACCTGAGAAGTCACCCTACCAACATCCCCACTGAATCAAGTAATGAAGAATCAGCGAATCCACCAACAGTGCAAGAAATAAATGCTGCACTAAAGAAACTTAAAAACAACAAATCACCTGGGAAAGACAACCTCCCGGCAGAGTTGTTCAAATATGGAAATGAGCATCTGAGAAATCTACTACTCAATTTAATAACTAAAATATGGACACTGGAAAAAATCCCAGAGGAATAGCAAATAAGCATAATATGCCCAATTCACGAGAAAGGTGACAAATTAAAATGCAAAAATCATAGAAGCATATCACTTCTATGCACAGCATATAAAATCTACACCATGATACTGAAACAAAGAATTGATAAATATGCAGAAAACCTACTGGGAGAGTATCAGGCAGGCTTCCGCACCGGTAGATCCACAACAGACCAACTGTTCACCGTCAGACAGATCTTGGCAAAGGGCTGGGAATTTGACGTAGACATACACCAACTATTCATTGACTTCAAGCAAGCATATGATAGCATAGATCGGGAGTGTCTATATGACATACTACTACAATTCCAGATTCCACCTAAATTGGTTAGGCTCATAAAAGCCACAATGTCAGACTCAAGATCTCAGGTCAAAATAGACTGGGAATTGTCGGAAGAATTTACAATATCACAGGGACTTAAACAGGGGGACAGTCTGGCTCCCACTCTATTCAACATTGTGCTCGAACATGTAATACGAAAAACACTAATAGACACTGGCTCCAATATTTGTTTCAAGAGCAGTCAAGTTGTCGGATATGCGGATGACATCAACATTGTCGGAAGATGAAAAGAAATTTTATGTTATCTTTGTCACGACGCGAGTTTTTTTAACGTTCTTAATTAGAAATAATTTAGACATTTATTTTAGTCGATGTGGACAAGATTTGAAAAAAGGTTAGCATTAATGGTTTTTTTAAGTCTAATAATATACATCCAAATAGACAATACTATTTTAAACAAATATTTGGGTAAACAAAACAATATTTGATTTTAACCTTAATATGAAATAGGTTTTTACGGTGTTAGTTATTTAAGTGAATACAAGTTTATCATTATTTGTGAGTAGAGACAAAAGATAACTATTTTAAACAATAGAAGACACCACACATTACGGCCTCAAAATCTATATAACTGGTACAAGTGAAGTTTCAGAGGATTTTTCGAGCTGAAACCTGCAGGATGAATATTTGCCTTGTGATAGCAAAACACAAACAGGATAAAACACTAGAATAAAAAGATATGAAACTTTTAAAAATTACATTATTCTATCCGATGCTTGGCACCGCAGGAAAAATGAAAAGTTAATTGATCGTTAAACTTTATATGGTGACAAAACTTAACGAATACTCTGGCCAGTGAAATTTTTTTTTTTTTTTTTTTTTTTTAATTATTGTACGACAGACAGGTAAGTCCAATTATGGTACAATTTTATTAAAACTAACAATACATGTACATATATTTTTTAAAACATGGTATAGTGATATTAAACACATCTATATCCGCTGGTAGGGCATTTAGTAAGGTCATACCTCTTGTCATGCTATGTCGGGCAATGACATCTGTCCGACCCTGCGGTATACAGAATAGGTCGTTGCTACGATTTCGACAGTATTTATCAGGAACGAATAATCCACAGCATGACAGGAGATATGGGCAATCGATAAGGTTTTTTAGTAACTTTAATTCAAATATGATAAGCATTTCAAATTCAAATGATAAGCATTTCTGAAGGCTAGTAAAATTTATTACTTAATTCAGACCGACTTTCGCTAGAACCGTAGCTTCTTCAGGGCTATATAGTACTGTATTAAAATGTGAAATCTACAATCTACCAGTAACATGTGTTATCAATAGTTTCGTCAATAGGGAACAACTAAGTATTGGACTTTTATTTGGGTTGATTTAATTGTTTGATGACTTTGCCATTAAGGCGACATAAGACTCTAATAACGGGGGTTCACTCAAGGTTCAGATTTTAATTCATTTCGACAAATTCGTAAGGATAATATAAATATATTTATCGCAATCTTTACGGATTTAAGTTATTTATATTTAAGATGAATAAAAACAGAATTAAAATATTTGAATTTATAACTTCCCAATGGATCCCTCTAGAAATATCTAAGATTTTTGTAATACTTTCAGCAAAAATAATTAAAATAAACCCCACGGAGAGATTAATTTTCTGGGCCTGCTAGGTTAAAGTCGGCCTTAAGTCCGGCTATTACGATTCAACCGTAGGTCTATCCAATATACGAGAACCGCGCATCGCATATTTCTGTGCATGGCTTCTTCACTAACTTTGTCGGTAAGATTCCGACGTTATTTTAGTGTACTGTCTAGACTTGTTTTTACGACGAATGTTTTTACGCGATTTTTTGCCTATATTAAACGCGGAAAAATCGCTGCATTGAAGTAAAAAAATACCTAAATGTCCTAAATTATCTTCACTATTATTACCGTTTATTAAAAACTGCATGGTGAAAATCATTTGCAGACTGCCAAGATTTGGAGAAGATTCGTCAAAAGCACAATTTTTTTGTACAAAATCTGCTTACGTTTACTGATTATTTGCTGCCTGGATTAACACATTATAGCTCGTAGGTAGATGGCGCTACTAGGTCGTTTTTACAAATTATGTAGTTAGTATTATAAAACGTATCAAATATATTGGGAAATATAAGACTGTTTTTAATTTTGCCCTGCCAGTTACAGGAGCCCTGTTAGGGCTTTGGGTCCGTCCCCCTAGTTCAGATATTTCTAATAAACCTTGAATCACGACAAACCAAAGCCATAATCAGTGGCTTCGGATAATCTTACATTTAAAAACGGGTCACCGAATTCACTTTGGAGTTTAAAACACTGGAAGAGACCCTCATTAGTGAGGATGACCGATCTGATGTAGATCTCCCGCCCTAGCCGCTCTAGCCGACCTGGTCTGACTAGCCGCCCTTATCACTGGCCTTCAAAGCACGCTAGGAAGGAAACCAGGATCAAAGAACTTAAAACCTACAATTACGTTTGAAGTCAGTAAGATGAACAAACTTTTAAATCTTATCAACAACGTTGATAACAGATGAATAAACTTTTAAATCTGATTAACGCCTTTAATCCGTAAATAATTTATTGCGTTAAATTTTATCTTAAATGAAGAGCAATTTGTTTGTTTAAACAACTTTTTCACCAAAAAATAGGCGGTTTTAAATATGAACATGGTCATTATTGAAATTTTATAACTCTGCTTATGAATATTATGAACTAGCTGACACGTACCCGGCTTTTCTCGGGGTTATGAATGGTTTGAAGTAAATTTTTGAGGTTGGCAATTCTGGTGCACCTGGCTCTATTTATAAGGTGTAAATAATATTTTTGTAGAAAATTGAAAAATTTACTTTTTAGTATTTGTTTTACTTGATCGTACCGTATTTTTCTCGGGCATCTTCGACTTTTTCTACCATACACTTCCAAGTCATATATTCTCCACACGCCCATCGCTTCGTTTATCACATACGCCTAATTTTATCACTGTCTTTGTTTCACTGATCGTGCAATCTTTTTCTTAGGCGTGGCGGATCGGTTTGGGAGAAACCAGTTGGGTGAGACCCTTTCACCTTTCCAGCCAGACTCTCTCGACCCATCGCATTGCAGCACAGTGAGAGGGACTGTCATACACTACCCCAGATTTCTACCAACTTACCTTTGTTTCTTTCCAGAAATTCTTCTCTGTCATGTCCTTAAAAGACCCTCCACATAGCATACCCAAAGATATATGGTGCTAGTGTAAAAAAAAAGTAAAGGACGCTTAAATTTTTTGTACCGAAAAGCAAAAAATTATAGAAGTTGGAGTTTCAGAAATATATTCCCTTAGTTCTTCATCTCATATCTTTTAAGTCTGAACCCGACTCCAGTCTTCAATGTAATTATGAAATTTTTCATTTAATTAAAATTAATATGTAAATTCATCTTCTTTCTCTCCATAATTTGGAATGATGGCCAAGAGCACCTTTTAAGCGAGACAGAAAGTTTGGAAAAAATACCCACAATCAAGTGAATCAAATACACAAAATCTAGTCAATCAAATACCCACAACCTAGTGAATCAAATTCATAAAATCTAGTTAATCAAATACTCAAAGTCTAGTGAATCAAATACCCACATTCTAGTGAATCAAATACCCAAAGTCTAGTGAATCAAATACTCACAATCTAGTGAATCAAATACTCACAATCTATTTAATCAAATACCCACAATCTAGTGAATCAAATACTCCCAATCTAGCAAATCAAATACTCCTAATCTAGTGAACAAAACCCACCCAAAGTTTGGAAAAATACCCACAATCAAGTGATTCAAATACACAAAATCTAGTCAATCAAATTCATAAAATCTAGTTAATCAAATACTCAAAGTCTAGTGAATCAAATACCTACAACCTAGTGAATCAAATACTAACAATCTAGTGAATCAAATACTTATGACATCAAGTTTATTCATTACCTTGTGGGGCGTCCTCAACATCTTTATCCATTTATTTGCACGTGAAAATGTTTTTTTTGCCAATCTTTCTGTCATTCTCCCTTAGCTGGTGTTCTAGGCCATTATTTCAATTTATTGAGAGGGAAGGCAAATTTATATGTTGATTTTATTATGATCTGAATGTGAGCTAAGCAAGAAGCGTATTTCAAGTCATAGTTGTATGGCCTTCAGTTATTTCTGTCACATTTATTGTATAAAAATTATATGCCAAGTGAAAAAACGAATAAGCGATTTTTGCAGTTTTCGTAAATAAGTCTATTTTTTAAAATTAAAATAGTGAAGCGTTATGTTATTATAAATATATCTTTTTAAACCTTTTTTTAGTTCTATAAACGTCAAATGCATATTCACAAAATTTCATGTAAAAGGTAAGATTTTAACTTTTTTTGTTAACAATCAGATGAATTTCAATTTGATGATTTTTTTTGGTGAAACCTACAAACTGAAAATAAATTATTAAATATAGGTAAATGCATTGGCTTTAAATTTCGGTTAAAAATTAATCTGGTTTTACTAATATTTGGACTTCACAACATTGAGACTAACCCACGAAAAACTGCAAGTCTTTTGGTTTCCTTAACATTTAAAGGAGATTCACTGAACCTTTTGAAACCTTTATAATTAATATGGTTTTATGTCGTTGATTGATTTTTTTTAGGAAAACTAAAATCTACTAATTATTCTTAAATTTTTTAATATAAAATCTGGTAACATTTTATTGCTTAACGTGTATACAAATACTAAGGTATTATAAACCAAACGTTGCCACACACTTGGAATATTGAGATGGCGTCCCTTTGTTTGTATCCTAGTTTATGCGCTACAGAACAATATACCTAGACCTCATACCTCTGTTCTGAGTTATTTTCATTCTTTTAACTTTCGTTTTACTGCTCAAAAAAATTGCACTTTTGCAGTAGTTCAGGTGATATACTACAGTGGCGTTGTAGACCAATTTTCTTGTTTTAGGGTAAATAATGGCGATGTAGTAGCTACAAAATATGAGCAATGTGGATTTAATTCCTTGCGGTGGACGTTTTTCTCGCTTTTGGTAAAAAACTGTTTCCACTATGGTGAAATCCCGATATGGGTGAAACCATCGGAAAAACCGATAAGCGCAGCAGCTGCAAGGGATGGCCGTACGGGGAGATCCATACATAAAGCACAACACCCCGGGGAGGTGGCGCAGATGGTGCCTGTTGTAAAATATCACGTAAACGTGATGCCCGGTTATGACATTTGTTAGGTAATATTGAGAAATGATTATAACACTTCATTTTTGGCAATAACCATTAAACTATGTGATGTTTGTGTTTCAGGAAAACAAGAAACGCGTTTTACATTTTTTTATTTTATATATCAATTGTATTAAAAAAATTCAATGTAAGCGCCCATAATTTTATGTTTTACATGACTTACTGCATGATACAGAGACAGCAAGAGTGATTAATGTTTAGTTAGCAAAAATATATTTCTTAATCCCAATGTAATGCATTGAGTTCACTTAATTGAATTTGAATATAATTTATGACAAAAGAGAAAAAGGGGAAAAAATTAAAAACCAGTTTTCTAATTGCAGATGACATAAAAATAATAATAAAATAGATTCATTATAGATAATTTACAAGTGAACAATGGGAGTGTAAAAGTATCTGCGATTGCTCCTATGCGATACTTTTAAATAACAATATAATGCTACATAAAAATATCATGCAATAACGGTAATCTTCTATTAAATATATAACCACTTGAGGTAAATTTATTTTCAAGGGTATGAAGGCAAGAAATAGGTGAACTTTTATCAATATAATATGGAAAATAAATACGAACGCTCAAGAATTTGTCATAGTTCCACCGGAATTTCAAAAACACAATTGAAACTCTTTTACGGTATCACATAAAAATAAAAATAAGGTCACATCAAAACAAAAGCATTCTTCTCATAATTCTGAATGTTTTTGAACAAATTAAAAAATTCTTTGACATCGCAATTAGATTTTTTAATTGCGTTCAAAGCGAGGAATACTGTGATTCAGTCGTGCGTCAGTTCGAATGTCTCTGCAGCCGACCATTTGGATCGTCGTAATAACCGGCTCATGGCAAGAGTCGAACTAGGTCAAGGAGAGGGATAGTAATTGATATAAACGGGTTATATTTTACAGTAGAGCACTTTAAAACGAATTTGATAATGTTTTTTTAAAAAAGTAATTTTCTTTTTTTTCAATCGATAGGTATTTAGCGATTGGAAGAAAGCGAGTAGTTCTCGTGACTTAATTTTTATTCATCGTTTTACAGTCAAAGCTTTAAATAAAGTATTTTGTTGTCATTCAAGGGCTTTGATTAAATAAACTGATTTTCAAACAAAAAAAAATCACTCAAAAAAGAAATTCGAAGCCACGACAAATTTTTATTTTTCTTTTAAAAGTCCAAATACAGTAATGTTCCACTCAACAAAAGTGCCTATGAACGAAAATTGAAAGGTTTTTTAAATATATCCGAATTTTGATTTTGTCATTCAGATTGAACGAATAAATGAATGAAGTGGAGCTTTTAGACACTCTCTTAGGTTTTTAGCGTTATAGCTTCGGGTCGGTTATAGCTACTAGCCGGTCTTGGAGAGAAGAGATGGTGCAACTAAGCGGAAAAAATATTATTTTATAAATAAAATAATCAAAAATTGGGAAGCGGAAACCAAATAAAAGTTACTTTATCTTATTTAAACTTCTTTTATGAATGAGCGGACCGGTTTCACCTTATGACGGATATCTTTAGACTGATTAAAAGGTGAATCCTTCATAAGGTAAAAAATATTACTCCGGTCATAGAAGAATTAATTTTAATATTAAAATCGTTTTGATCAGTATTTTTCGTACAGTCCCGAGATAAATACTGCGAGGTAAATGTTTAATTCTGATAATTTCATCAAAATACTAAAGATACGGCGAGCGTAGCGGCGGCATAACGAGTGCGTAGCAACGCATTGTTGTCACAGCTTAAATTTCCTATTTTCTGGGCTATTGCGGCCAGCTCTGACTTTCATTTGGTCATTTAGTTTAGAACCAGCCTGCCAAATTTTTAATTAAAATAATAATAATCAAAAGCTTTAATAATATCCTGTTCCATAATGAAAAACCTTCGGGTTCTAAACTTCCAAGCAGGTTGAACGTTTTGGGATTTGACAGACTTGTTACAGACCAGCTACTTTAAATGTAAAATTGTGAGATTTTGCTGTTAGTTAAATAAAGGAACAGTTAAAAACTATGGAAAGTGTTGACCTTCAACAATATCATTTTTTCGGTATTTTCAAACTATTTTTGAAGTTTGGTGACGCCTTTTTGTTGTTTGTTTTTGGGGTGTTATGCCGTGTTGCGCTAACTAAGAAGGAGTTAGCGCAACACGGCATAACACCCCAAAAACAAACAACAAAAATGCTTTTGGCCGTGAGAATCTAAAAACTTACCTTTGGTGACGCCTTCTAAGGATGAATTTAATAATAGAAACAACAAAATTGTGAAGAATTGTCACTAAAAGATTATATCTTAATTTTCTTCTTCTTCTATTATATCTCTTTCCACTCTTCACTCTCTTCAGCCTAATGCGGTCAAGGAGCAAGTCTCTAGACTACAAATCCGATGGTCACGGGTTCGAATTACTTATAATATTATAATAATACTTATAATACCCACACTCAGGCTTCGCCTTCGTGGGATTTTTTGTAATTATGTACATTTATTACAATATTTTTTTATAAATTTTTCAATATTTTATGTAATTTTTCAATATTCCATGTATGTATAAAAAAATTCAATAGTAAATAATAAAATAAATAAAAAATTATTAAATTTTATTTGATTGATTTGCGTTGTTTCGAAATTTAACTTAATTTAACGAATTCATTTCAACTGATAATTATATACTTTCACTTGGGACTTAGTTAAATTCTCACTCCCTAGAAAGCGACGAACTGCCCGATATCAAAATGCTGGAGGATGAATTTTGGACAGATCTCACAGAAGACATCGACGATCTTGATGCAGGCGTTTCCAGTGGAGAAAACGACGATACTTAACTGGGCCCTTCCAAGATGACTAAATGTAATTAAACAATATAAGTCATTGTTATTACTAATAACTTAACGGTTACTTTTAAAAAGCTGTTTTATGGAAACTATTGGGTATACAGAGATGATTCTGAGCTCGAATTTTAGCAAATTTAGTCTACTTTGAAAACGCATGGCCTATTAAAAATCTAAATCAAGTCGTTCAGGGTAAAAATTTACAAAAAGTGCAGAAATTTAGAAAATTTCGAGTTTTTTTTGGAATTTTGATAACATCACCATAAAGACTTTCCAAAAAATAAAAACGGGTTTTATGTACTTGGTTAATAGAGTATTTCCGACTGCCTGATTTAATTTCCAATTCCAATTTTAACACTCTACATCACATTTATTAATTTTGTTTATCTGAGTTATTCCTGCATGAATTTATTGGTGTTCAATGAACTGAAATTTGTTTTGAATTTAAGTGTGGTTATAATAAATGTAATGATTATTTGAAGAAAATTCCGACAAAAATAAAGAAGCCAATTTCCAATACTAAAATATTTTAACATAAAAATATTTGAATTGTCGTTTTCAAAATAGGAATTATAATGTCTCATGATTTTCACCGGTATGCCAACACCCCTGCCATAGGTCACCCGCTACGTGGTTCGCTACGTTTGGTAACTTTGCAGGGGTGCCCGGGTTCATATGGTGAAGTTTTTCTAGGTCTTGGCGACGGATGCGTCTACCCACTTACTGTGTGGCGGGCTGAATCGGGAGACACTATGAGGAAGACCATTTCACCTCTCCAACAGGACTCTCTCAACCCAATCGCCTTGCACCGCAGTGGATGGATTCATACGTCCGTCACTTCTGGACACACCGACCCCAGGTTTCTACCTACCCTTCATCCCATTTGTATTCCATGAACTCCCTCTCATTCACATATGCGTTTTTTAGATTCTTACTGCCAAAGGTGATTTATTCTGGGGTATTATGCCATGTTGTGCTAACTCCTTTTTTAGCCAACGTTTGGAGAGCATTACAAGGAACTAGCGTCAATGATCCCTTCGGCACCGGTGCGTAGTCGGGATACACGCCAAACGCGCGCCCAACATTGCTTGAACGAGCTGCCGGCCTCTGTGTTTCCTCCCTCCTACAACATGGGACTCTTCAAGACCCATGTTCACTCCTTCCTCTTCTAAAAAGGACCCTCACACAGCATCCCCAAAGATGACATAGGCCCTGAGGGAAATTATTTTCTTCAGAGCCTCCTGTGTGAAGTTAATATTAAAAAAAACAATTTCCATCATCAGGACAGATGTGTAATCTGTATTGTAATATAAATTAATTGTAATGTGTTATCAGATTTGCCCTGGTCATTTGCTCTGACGATGGACACCGTAATGCTAACCGAAACATTGGCTAAAGAAAGAAAAAGCGCAACAAGGCATAATAAGACCGTCCACCCAGCATCCCCAAGGATGACATTTGCCCTGAGGGAAGCCTCTTGTGTGAAGCTTCTGTAAAAAAATACTAAAATTCTAACACATAAAAATTAAATTGAAATTAATAATGATTTTATTTAAAATAAAATTTATTACCGTCACGGTTGTCTTGGTTTATTCTACTGCCAATATTTGTAATCGGAATCCCTTTGACAGTGTCTAATTCGTGTTATTAGTTATAACTTATAACTCTGGTGTCAGCGACAGAATGGCATTGATAAAGTGAACCAATTATTTAAAGTGTCGCAAAACATCTGACCATTAACAACCGCAGCGGTATCATTATAAATTTTGCCAAAACAATTTATGAATTCTCATAAATTTTATTCAAATTTATTTAATCCATTGAAAAATAAGCACTCCCATCTTGTCTAATACAGAAACTTGCCGAAAATATGATTGGCAGTTAATTAAATTAATGTATATTAAAAGCATGTTTTCATTTTGGGGAGAAACAATTACTTACGTTACGATTATTTATGTAACTTGAAGCAAACTTTGTTTCTTATTGATAAAATGTCTCACTTATTTACCCGGCATTTCTTGGGGACTTATGAATGGTTTGGGGTTGTGAATTCTAGTGTGCCTCTCAACTGGGTGCATTTTAAAAGTGGAAATACTATTATTGTAGTTTACTAAGTATTTGATTCACTTGATCGTGCCATGTCTTCCAGGGGCGTCCTCGACTTGTTTAACCATTCACTTCCAAGTTAAAAATTGTCCTCACACCTCTTTCTTCATTCATCATGTAGGTCTCATTTTACTACAAATAATTATTGGATTCGTGTCTTTTCTACCATTCTCTTCATGCTTTATTATCCAAGGTTGATATTTTCAGTTGCGAACTAACCAAATACAAGAGGTCCATAAAAGAATATTTCTCTGATGGTTTGTGAATAATGTTATGTCTCTATTGTCTATATTTCTGTTATGATTTGATTTATATCTACAACCTCTCTCTAAGGCTATAAATGTATTGACAAATGTTTTGTTTTGTAAATTTTTTGTTCAATATAATCTTTTGTTTCGCATAAATCTTTCAATTCATATTCCTTTCTTACAAATTTTATTTAATTATTCCTTACTATGCTGTATCAGTGGCGGTAAAGTCACAAGGAGGAAATCCATAGTTAGTTTTATTTTGGCTTTGTAATACTAATGTACAAAATGAAATAAATGTGAAGTGTCGATTTTCCGAAAATTAATAAAAAATAAATTATAAAATCCACATTTTTTTCTATTAAAAAAACCACATTATACCGATTATAATTCGACTCCATATCTCATACACTTCAAGACTTTTTTAGGGGTTCCTGACTTCTTTTATCTTGTACTACTGTATACCACATTGTTACTTTAGAAAATCTACATAATATCGACTTTCATTTGACTCCGTATCTCATTCCAGTGAAGAGATAATGCCTAAAGTTATCCTCGGGCGTAACCGACTTTTTAAATCATTCAACCATTGTCTAAACCATTTTTTTAGCAACAACGATGTAATAGTTTTTGAGTCTATAGAGGACAAACAAAGAAACATTCGTTTTTTATTACTGCATCAACGTTATCCTAGTGACGCGGTTTATGAGTACCCTCAACTTTAGCTTTGTATTTATAGTGTTTAAATAATTATCTACTGCTATGTATTATTTTAAATTGTTCATTTTATGTATTATAAACAACAGTACACTATATTAAAAGTGTATTTTTAGTTTTAGTTACATTATTTTGGCAAATCTGGAGTTAAAATAACCCATTCTTCAAAACGAAAAAAAAACCCCGCCCCTTGAAAAATCATGAAATATGACATTACTTGTCAAGATTAACCCTTGGTAACTGAATCAAAGGAAATGCGCATTTCAAGAAAAGAATTAAAATAATTTTGTATCGAACGTGAAAACATGATTTGCTGCATTTGGTTCAATTGCGACTAAGGTTGAACACCTGCAAGTTTGATGACCCCTTTTCCAACCTATAATGTTTACGAGTTGAAAAATGCACAAAAATTATCGGTTACTAGGCGAATCGAGCCAGAGAAAAATCAAAATATTGACAAACCAGTCGCTGTGCGAAATTATTATTCTCACCTAAAAACACCTGCGTCTGAAACGAAAACAAGTTGTGGTAAAGATATTGACGTCACAAGAGGGCTTGCTAGAGAAATTATAAATAGTTAAAAACACTACAATATTCGGCAATCAAATTTCAAAAATTAACACGAGTGGACGGAACACCTCCAGTTAAAACGCGATCTGTTAATTATAATTATAAATTCCTGAGTGTCAAGTGAAATCTGTAGTCGCTTCTGTTCCTTAATCACGGCACAATCTAAAGATTACAACTATTTATAACGAGCTGTTTACGGCCGGCACTTTATCAACTGAGTCAGACGCATCTGTCATCATTACAAGAATGGGGCGTCTCCGTGTGCCGGCTCTTATAATCAAACGACTGAACTGCCCACTGCCGGTGATCACCTTGAGGCTGGCCAATCTCGCTGCATTGATGCTGACAACCTAAAGGCTAACGAATACCTGCTGGCTACCAACTGAACTGCTCACTGCCGGTGATCACCTTGAGGCTGGCCAATCCCTGCTGCATTGATGCTGACAACCTAGAAGCCGGCCAATTCTTCCTGGCTACCAACTGAATTGGCCATTGATGCTGAAAACCTAGAAGCGGGCCAATTCTTCCTGGCTACCAACTAAATTAGCCATTGATGCTGAAAACCTAGAAGCCGGCCAATTTTTCCTGGCTACCAACTGAATTAGCCATTGATGCTGAAAACCTAGAGGCTGGCCAATTCTTCCTGGCTACCAACTGAATTAGCCATTGATGCTGAAACCTTAGAAGCCGGCCAATTCTTCCTGGCCACCAACTGAATTAGCCATTGATGCTGAAAACCTTAGAAGCCGGCCAATTCTTCCTGGCTACCGACTGAATTAGCCATTGATGCTGAAAACCTAGAAGCCGGCCAATTCTTCCTGGCCACCAACCGAATTAACCATTGATGCTGAACACCTAGAGGCTGGCCAATTCTTCCTGGCTACCGACTAAATTAGTCATTGATGCTGACAACCTAGAAGCTGGCCGATTCCTGATGGCTATTAATTGAACTGGCCACTGATGCAGCAGTCGCTCACGTCATTTACTGTATCGTATGGCGTGATGATGCACAATGTGCTCAAATCTGAAATTATCGCTGAAAGAATTCCGGTTGTATCAGTTTTCTATCTGTGTTTTAAATCCGAGTTGTATTGAAATACATATAACTATTTCTTGTGAATTGGTCTGGGTAAAAAATAGGAAGTACCTATAAGCTACACCCCTTTGTACGTTCTGTATACCAATACAATACTTGTAATTAAATTATTACTTGTGAATTTTGATTCGAATCGTCTTTCTTTTATGATGGTTTGGATAGAACACCTCACGGTGTTTTACTTAAATCATTACCCATGTTGAGGACTGACGTGTGCCGGTGCTTATTATTTACAGTCTTTTCTTGTGCTGGCAAACACGTCCCGTACAAATTTCCTGATAAAAAACATTATAGGGGTATGTACTTAATTGATTCTCTGAATGCTTGACACAATTAGTTCCAATTTATCAAATGACTTCTAAATTTAAACAAAGCCGAGTTTATTGAATCAGAGTTACAGACAGACTCACAATCGAAAGTGTGGATTTTCATTAAAATTACCGAAAAATTAATGTATAGCACACACATAGTAGGTACTATGATTGAGAAGCGGCTTCTACTTCTACATGTAGAGTGGATAGTCGGAGAAAAGAGTGTCAGGATGAAAATATATCAACATAATTCGTGAAAATAAAAGACAGAAAATATAGGAGACACACTCAAAAACATGGTGCGATTAAGTGAAACAAAAAAAATTGAGAATGAAAGAAGGGAAATTTCCAAGAGTAAACACGATAAAGCTATTTTACAGCACGATTTTTTGGCCAGAAAATTCTTAAATCATATCAGACAAAATATTGGTTTCTCCTCAAAACTGGCTGGGGAAAATAGAGAATAATTTTTATAATTGCTCCATTGAGACTCTTCGTTTTATGAAAACCTAATTGAGATATCTATAGTTACCGACAAGGGAAATTAAAAATTAAAATCACGTTCCATTTTTGTTTCAAAGGAAATTTTTAATAATTTTTCCATGTAATATAATCAATTTCATGTAAACTAGCCTAATTGAGATGGTGAGAAAAAAATGATTGACGAGAGTTTTATGTGAAAATGTTATAAACGAAATACCACTGTTTTACACGAATTGAATTTTCGTTGGTACGTTAAAACGAGAAATATTTATTTTAAATGATCAATTTCATTGGCCTATCTGAGGCCTAAGAGTCAAAACATTTTTTTGTGAACTGGTGTCGTCAGTTTTCTTTCAAATCGGAATCGATCACTTTTCTGAAAAAGGGATCCATTCAAATGGCTTAAAATTTATCAACTCTAAAGTACATAACTAGCAGTAGGGAATAACCGCTCTTGTCTTAAATAAATAATAATGTTTCGACAAACCCTTTTCAAATGCTTATAAACAGCTTGCAATGTTTTTTTGCAGAAACGTAGTTTAATGCCTTTAAGCTGATTATCGTCATTATTTGTCAAAGCTTAAAGATAGAAGAGATCAAACCCTTTAGCAGCAAGAAGGGTATTAACGTTAATAAAAGATGCAGAAACTGTTCCAGCTAAGCGCACCCTAGAGATTGGAAAGATAGCCCTTCCCACTCTGCTCGGGGCTCGGAGGCCAGTTGAAAGCTATTCAGTAAAGAGGTTAATTTTTAATGGGTTGAGTAAAAACTAGGCTCTTGATCACTAATGGTTTGGTTTGATACTTTTTGTTTTGGAACCAATTTGATAATATGATACCTGAGAGTTTTTTTTATTGTTTATTAATGACTATATACTGTAGACATTTTTATAAATTAACTTTATAATTAATTAAGATATACAATTTTTTTTTAAAGATAAGGAAGATCTTAGTAGTTCTCCCATTAAAAGATAGGTTTTGAATGGAGAGTTTTCAATGACTTCTAAGGTTCAACTTCATGATTTTCCACGGTATTTTCTGTAATTTCTATGACGACGTTTTCAAAAATATAAGTCACCTTTTTTCCAAAGAATTTGTTTGATACTGGCTGGGCGTTTATTTTTTTCACCTTGATGTTTATTTATTGAACTACCGTTGACTTTACAAACCTAATACTAATAGTCCTAATACGATGTACATCTATGAACTTTTAATAGTACCCACAGAACCTTCCAGAAACCACCAGAGCTCCAAAAGAAATAAGCTTTAATAACGGCTAAAGACCTCCTTTTCCTCATTCCTTATATGCCTCGTGATAAATAAGCACGATCGCTTAATCTTTTCTTCTTGTTAAAATACAATCCATTCCAATTACTAATTGTAGGTGTGTGATTGCAATAGGCGAATCAAGAGTGGATTGTAAAAATTTATTGTGAACTTTAAAGTTGACACAACTATGGTTGGAGATCGTGAACATGGAGTAAGGAAGGAATCCGACTTACCCCTTTGATGTTCTTCAAAGATGTTGATGGTTGGTTTCACTCACAGGAGATATGATTTATTTTATGCACAAGCTTCCATAACATCCAGGTTGGATACGAAAGACACTGAGGGAACCGAATATATTCACTGCACAGGTTTCTACCCTGAGTTGATATCAATAACAGCACTGATAACAAAGAAATGTTCATCAAACAGGCTTCATCAATAAACTGCATTGACATTTACTTTTATTTTTGTAAAATGTCACACAAAAACGTGGGTATAGTGGGGTGACGACAGGTACTTGTAGGTAAAATAGGATGAGAAAAATTGCAAGGACAATGTTAATGGAAGATTAATAGTTGCGTCAACACTGTACCAAACACATAATATATTTCAGAAGAAACAATAAATACTTTTTATTTTACAAACATAATACAGAAATACATACAAGTTCCTTTTACAACTAAATAGTTTTGCTTTGATGAAGGACAGGGAGGTTTTGTATATATGTAAAAAGTATGAATTATGAATTAGCAGTTCAGTGAAATCGCGCTAGTGGTCAGTGATATGAATAGTTGGTGCTATGGATAGGATGGTGGAGTCGATTAGATTATAGAGACATGGATATTTATTACATGTAACATTCGAGGGCAGTCGATGAAGTTATTCAATAATTTAAAAGTATAAGAAGAGCATTAATCATTCTCCGATTAGAAATAAGTGGTAGTCTTCTAATCGGAGAATAATATGAAACGTCATTTGTTCTTTCTAAGTAAGTTACAAGTATAAATTTTTTTTTTTTGAAAAAAAGACAAACCTTCCCGGGTTACAAATAACCTGACAATATTTGAAAATCTCCTACTACCACCACAGTAAGCTGAAAATGTTCCTTGTGGTGTGATGGGGGACTTAGCCAGTCGAGGAATTGAACACACTACGCCTGAGTGGGACCCAAGCGCGATGTCAACTCGGCCACTGACCGGTCAAATAGGTGACCAGTGACCATTCTAGCTGCGATCTCACAAGAGAGAAGTAATGCAATTTCATTGAATAAACGTTTTGACCATCTTCACATTTACTCTATATTAATGGTTGTTTATTAGATGCCTAAAATTTAAAACACGTTCATTGGGGGCATGTTTTCCGTTTTACCTGCCAAATTACATTATTATAATACAATTTCATCTTTATTTAATTTCTCAACCTCAGCAAAATATTTCTCGCTTTTATGAAACCTTGCCAAAACGCCGCCTAGTTACCACGCGCACGTAATTATTTTAATTCATGCGGCCAATGGCGTTTAGGGCTGTATTCGACCCGAAGTATGGGTTCAAAGTATGCAATAAAGCAAAATTTTCATTGTTCAAAACGGCAAAGTGTTTATTATATTATTAGAACGACCCGGGAATAAGGAAACGGGGGAAGATAATAAAACGAAGAAAGAGTTTATTTGAAGCCTGGGCAATAAATAAACACAGTATAATATTAATGCGGCTATAAATTCAAATCAATGGCTCTTTAATAAAATTATATTTTGTGGTAATTTCTGTCGCTTTATATAACGTCTATATTTTAATAAAATGAAGAGATTAAGTTGTTTCACTGTCTAGGGAGATAAAATATTCTTCTTTCTAAATTTACTTATGACATTGTTCGTAAAGCTTCATTTAAGTTTTTTATTTAAATTTATCTATGACTTGTTTGTGAAGCTTCATTTAAACTTTTTACTAAAATTTACTTATGACGACATTGTTCTCAAAGCTTCATTTAAGATTTTTACCAAAATTTACTTATGTCATTGTTTGCAAAGCTTCATTTAACATTTTTACCAAAAGTCACTAATGTCATTGTTTGCGATGTTTCATTTAAGATTTTACCTAAATTTACTTATGACATTGTTTGCGAAACTTCATTTAAGATTTTTACCTAAATTTACTTATGACATTGTTTGCGAAACTTCATTTAAGATTTTTACCTAAATTTACTTATGACATTGTTTGCGAAGCTTCATTTAAGATTTTTACCTAAATTTACTTATGACATTGTTTGCGAAACTTCATTTAAGATTTTTACCTAAATTTACTTATGACATTGTTTGCGAAGCTTCATTTAAGATTTTTACCTAAATTTACTTATGACATTTTTTGCGAAGCTTCATGTAAGATTTTTACCTAAATTTACTTATGACATTGTTTGCGAAGCTTCATGTAAGATTTTTACCTAAATTTACTTATGACACTGTTTGCGAAGCTTAATTTAAGATTTCTGAGTCCGAGTCTTGAAGAGACTATTATTGCAGGAGGAAGGAATACAGAGACCGAAAAACATTACACTGATGAGCTTTTGAATAAAAAAAGAAGAGTCGAAGAAATAGTTACTAGTTCTCATGTAGTTTTTACTACATCTTTTCTAACAATAGCATTTCAAAACGTACGAAGTTTTAACGAGCCCATTTTGAACCTTTAATAAACGGAAACAAACATAAGTTTTTAAAAAATGTGTTTAATCAAAGGGGTGTTTTTGTTAAAAAAATACGTAACATTTTTGAGCAGACGAAGCACGGCGTACATAATTGAAAGTATGAGTTGCAATCTTTTCAGAAGACTGTGCAGTTTTCCGAAATATTCAGCTATTTATATTTACGAAATAATAAACCCGATACCATTATATAGCAGCATGTTTCTGGCACAGATTTATTACCAAGTCGTAAAATACCCGTTCAGTCCAACCCCTTTCAAAAGAAAATTCTGGATATAATGTGAACTTACAAAAAAGATACATTTCTCAATGGAATCAGTAGATAAATTTAAGCAAATTCCTTTTACCCTTTTAACTTTGTCCCACGATACTGTTTGAATTGATTTATTGTGAGCCAGCTCTATTCGTGACACAGAAAATAACGAAGAGTTTAGGTAAGTTTATTGTTTGAAAATAAGTATAAAAGATTTGTATTTACTGCGAACAGTAAAAACTATTTGTTTTTCGTAAACATGTATTGCTATAAAGTGTGTTAGTATCTAGACATGGGCAATACGTTTAATCTATATTAAATAACAATAGGTAGACACAGGATTGTGTGTTGTCTCACAAACGTAATTTGAAGATACTAATGGGAAGATAAATTTACGTAATATATCACAAAGCTTACAATTTCACACCCAGTAAATCGTACAAACGAGTAAATCTAATCTTCTCTGTTTGGTATTAGTTACTAAGCTGTACAGAGAAAATAGAATACCATATTATTCACAATCGCTCTTGTAATGTTCGCCGCATAATATGTCGGAAGTTGGCTGTCATCAATTTCACAATATTGATTACACTATCAGAATTACAGATAGAGAGGAGAGAATTACAACTACCGGAATAGCACACGTTGGAAAAACCTAACCTAACCGTCATTCGTTTTTTTTTTCATATATTCAATTTATTACCAAACACTTAGATTTATTTTTATGTGAAATAGTCACAAGAGTCCCAACTACTCCCAACCGTCTAGAGCCAGTGAGATGGCATCCCCAATTGGGGCATGGTGTGAGGCTGAAGGTAGTAGGGAGGGGAAGGAGATGAGACAGACGATGGTGGGGAGGTACCTAACTATTCAGATTTGGTCACAAATACGGCCTAAGCCATTATGGCTAAAAGCCAAAGCCAATAGGAGTCTTATACCGCGGTGAAACTGAAAGTATCTTCCACACTAGAACGTGCCGCAAGTATTCTATATATTATTTTTAGTGAATAATATATAAATAATTGTAAAAAAACACGAATTAATCGAATTAAATTTACTAGTGCTTGCCGAAATTTGGACCCATTACCTCTGGTTTACTAGTTGGGAGCCTTACCTCTCGACAACAGAAGCCATCAAATCTCTAAGTAGCATAAAACCAAGTCACTTTAAAAACTATCCAACGAAGTTTGATTGGGTTTTCAATATCATTTAGAAAATTTCTTCCGAAAGTTTTATATATATAATATAACTGGATATTATAATATATTATAATAAAACAAATAAAAAACTTTATTCCACTTAATTTTTTTATAATTATTAAAAGAAGAGAAAAGTCAAGCAATGCCAGGTTCACGTCAGCTAGTACTCTATAATTTAAACCCATTAATAATAGAATTTTTTAAGTGTGTAATTTAGTCCAAGATTAATTATATCAATGTGTAATTTTATTCTGTGAGTGTAATATTGGTATTTCTATGTTATTTCGTTCTGATACCTTCCCTGAGCACCCATCATAACGTCTAAAACTAGACTGTCGGATTTGAAAACTTATTATTATTATTATTTGATGTTCAACAATTTTAACACGGCTTTTCTGCATTTTAACATAAACTTTCTGCTGATATAAACTAAAATTGAACATAACTCACTCATTATTAATTGACATCATCAACTGATGTCCCTGGTCGTATATATACCATATTTATATACACTCATTATATAAATATATACACTATATACACTCATTATTAGGTCGTATATACACTCATTATTAATTGACATCATAAACTGATGTCCCTGGTCGCATATATACCATATTTTGAATGTGCGGTAAATATACAATAGTATGTAGGTACATTTGCACCACGTTCCAGCGGGAAAGATCTGCAATAGCTCTCAGTACTGCCCAACTGTAGGTACCAAAGCAGAAATAAATTCAGTAATGAACCGACTACACATTGCAGGGAATAAATATAACATGAACACCAACGGTACTGAATGTCTATCAGCCTATAAAAACATTGTTATTAAATTTGTATGTCTATCTTGATAGCTTTGTAATGCTTAAAAATTTTCAATGTATCCAAATTTATAGGAATGTGCATCCTATAGTTTACTCCGTTTGTTGCTTTAAGTTAATATTTCTATATTTGGTACATATTTTATTGTTATCACTTTTACTCTCTGATTATATCAAATGTATTTTTAATTGTATCATATGTAAAAGCCCTAATTGGGCGTGTACAAATAAATAAATAAATAAACTGCTATTGCTTTAAAAATGGCTTTAGTCTTATTTATCGTTCAGATGTGAAAAGCTATATATCCCTAGTCCCCAACATACATCTTCTTTCTTTCCACACTCTCTTCAACCTCAGAACATACCCCTAGTTTGGATGTTATAGTCCCACTTGCTCCAAACAGGTATTCGCACAAAACATATTTTAAATTTTAAAAAAGAATTTTTACCGATGCATTAATAAAACAAGAAAAATATTTTGATCTTTGCAAAATTATAATGTTTTTTTTTCACAAAAAACTGCGCTACATACATAACTTTGATCATAAAATGCATTAGAGTTGAAACAATTCAGCTGGAATAACCAAAAATTGGATTAGTGATAAGAAAAAATATTAAAGGTACAACAAATATAAATGATATTCGTTCAAATGATGTCCCATAAAATATACAAAGAAGACGAATAAAAGTTGTATCTCGGAAATATGAAATCTTAAAAAGACCACCACAGGAATGTTATTTGTACCTGAAAGTATTTGTATTTCATTTTACGCTTCATAGTAATCACTTTCAGTTTTACGAGCTATGAAAGTTTGACGGTTTCGTATTTGTTCCCACGCCACTTGAGATTGTTAAGGCATAAAAGTTGTTGGAGGCAGCGTTTTGATGCTAGCTTTTACTATCGCCCGCCTTTACGAGCTTGACGCTTATTTATCTATCTACTTTTATGTATTTATTATGATGAAGCCGACAAAAAACGATGAAGGTGCTACGTGGTTGAATTAAATAAGAAAGTTCTGACAAGAATGCTTGAATAAAAATACAAACACCTTACATTGCACTCTGATATGACGGTTTGGTCATATGGAAATGGTGGATGAGAAAAAACTATCAAAAGAATGCTTTTCACTCAGGATGGTAGACGGAGTTGGGACATCTTCGGTAGATGTGAAATGATCAATTGAATTTATGAAGAGAAGTTCTGAATGAGCTTTCGTTCTGCTACGAATAGATGGATTGTAAACAATACACTTAGAATAAATTTCAGATGATAGTTACGAGTATTATACAAGAATACATTTACAAATATTATTGCTGTTTTAAGATCCGAATCCTATTTCTCGACTGTATAATAAAATAAGTTCTGAAGTAGACAGTTTTGTTTATAATTTAAGCAGATTCGGAAAAAAATCTTACTGTTGCTCAATAATATGTAACAATTATTTGGCTCATTTTATTACTATGTATAACTTGTGTATCTACGTGTTTCTCTTTTGTCTCTTATGTTTCCTGTGTCACTTGTATCTCTTATGTCTCTTGAGTCCTTTGTGTCTCTTGTATCTCTTGTGTCTCTTGAGTCCTTTGTGTTTCTTGTATCTCTTGTGTCACTTATTTTTCAATTCAATTAAATTAGTTTATTCCTTTAAAAACATTACAAAATAACATTTTAAATCGTTTTTAAGTACATTTTTAACATGTTATTACATAATAAGTAAGCGGTGTATCAACTATACCAGCATCAATAGAGCTTGCCTTTAAAATTTTAAGTTTCGCTGATGATACGATTCTCCTCTTCAAATCAAGCAATTGGAATGATGTATACATAAAAGCTAACAGGGGCATAACTGTGGTTAAAAGATGGTTAAACAATAATATACTAACAATGAATGTGACCAAAACTAAATACATTTAATTTAGTATTAATCCTTCCTTAAGAAACCCAGAAAATCAAATTTAAATATGTGCTTGCAACCTGACAAATACGATAATATGTGATTGCCCTTATTAAGAACAGGTAACTATAACTGTAACTAAATTAAATACTTAGGTATTTTTTTTGACAGCAATTTAAAGTGGAAACAACATTTAACTTCTACAGCAAACAAACTTCAAAATTCATTTACTTTTTTAGAAAAACTCGCAACTTTCTCAACCTAAGCCAGCTCAAAACAATCTACTATGCACTTTGTCAATCTTTAAAATAGTATGGTATCATAGCATGGGGAGGAGCAAACGCTGCCGCCATTGATCCAATATCTAAAGCTCAGAAACTTTTAATAAAGATTATCCTCAAACTACCAATCACAAGCAGTTCGGATGAAATCTTTAGGAAAATGTGTGTTATGGACATTAGGCAACTTTATGCCAAAAACATACTAACATACCTCTTCAAACACCAAACTACTTTTGACAATATCCAAACTGCTCGTGATACTAGAACCAAAGGACATAATTTCTTACAAATCCCTTTCGCTAAAACAACTTTTGGCCAGAGAAATTTTAGATATTTTTCAACAAGGCTATATAATGCTCTCCCACTAGCCATTAGACTGAACGATTTTTTTTTTAAATATAAAACAGACATCAAGTCTTGGATCATCAGCCAAGACAGATCCATGATCAAAAATTTTGTAAAAATCCCTACATAAGTATGTACTCCAACTAGATGCTGATTAACAAATTTATCATTTATTATTATTATTTATTATTTTTTATCTTTTTCACAATGTCATTTAATGTAATGAAATATTTTATGTATAAAAAATTGTTAACATTAATTCATGTATCAAATACGTCTGTCTCGACACAGGTTTATCCTAGTGAGAGAGACATCTTTAAAAAAAACCTGTAAAAAAACTTTATATTGATAGTAAAAAAAAATTAAAAAAAGGGATATTCACCTTCAGCTAAATATGTCGATATCCGAATTGATACTGTTCAACATCAAGACTGCTCTCCCCACCGGCATGACCATTGGCAAGTTAGTCCTGCAGGCCGGGAGATAAAACAGTCTATGCTGTCGGTGATGGAGATAACCATCAGGAACATAGAGACTAATACTCTCCATGATAGTCGGATTTTCAAACCATCCACGAATCAGTTTGAAGAAGTGTGATACAATATGCACATTTCTTCTGACCCATAGATGGTTCATACCGAGCATGCCCAAGAGAAAGTCAGTAGGATTGTGCCTCCTGTGAATCTTGTGGCATTTGTGTTTCTTTTGTCTCTTGTGTCTGTTGTGTCTCGCTTCTCTTGCTTATTTTGTATTATTTGTCATTTTAGTAAGTTTCATAATAACTGAATCTTTATAAGTTGACTGTTTACAGACAGAATAACATACGTCTGTATGAAGTAAGAGCAAAATATAAATAAATAAATAGATAGTGTGAGAGATGAACATATGAACCTTGTGCGAGTGTTCCCGTGTCTAAATTCCTAAAGCAAACAATAATACGTTATCCTTACTTGCGGTAAAATCAATCTTAAATTTTCAAATATCAAAATTCTTTCTTTAGCAAGCGATCAATTTTATTGAATTCAAAAGTCGCACGCATATAAAATGACATCAGTTTTCTTTAAATTTAGTATAGACCACACTTTTATAAATGCAGAGGTTTTTTCGTATTTCTACATGAAATTTTTGTTGCAACTACAAAAAAAACCAAGTTTGTTTTAGAGAAAAAGTTTTAATATTATGCATTGACAGGAGGGGAATCGAACCCTCTGTGGGGACAACTAACCCTGCACATTTACGTGATGGGAATACATTTTGCCTTAAAACTTTTTAATACCTTGTTGCCATCGGAACCCTTTTAATGTACCGATGTTAATATTCAAATCACAACCCACACGGCTGGGATTTAAGTGTGTTTATTTGAAATTTATTATTTTAAATTATGTGATTTTATTAAGGTTCTCCGTGATAAGGGAACAAAATAAATAAGGGATTTTAATTAATGTTCTTAAACGCCTGCTTTAGTAGGATAGTAATGACTGTTGTTGGGAAAAGGGCGAAATTCTATATCCCAATCGCAAAATCTCTGCAAACAACCTTACTGGGACCGCGAGATCTATTATACCTTCCTATAATACGGACCTACGGTTCACCATGCTAATGGTCGTGGGATGTTATTTATTTGTCAATTTACAAGCACTTGACACGTGTACAATAATTTTAAAAAAAATTAAAATGAAAAAGTTCTATTTCAAATTCCCATTTCATCAACGTTTGAAAAAATATGTTAAATTGTTCTCCATGCCAAAATTAATGTAAACAATATAATTTTTTGGCTATAAATCCTTGTTTTAATATAAGATTTAAGATGCAAATCTTTGATTCATTGGAGGATTTATGCTATAAATCCTAACCCAACAAAAGATTTAAGTCCTCTTATCCTTGAATCATAAGAAGTTTTAAACTATATTTTGAGGATCCAATACCGGCTTTAAGCAATAAATGGAAGATGTATGCAATAAATACTTAACTCAATAAAAGATTGAAGTCATAAATCCTTGAATAAAAAGTATATTTAAAATATATATATATATATATATATATATATATATATATATATATATATATATATATATATATAATTGATTCAATAGAAGATTTATGCTATAAATCCTTGATTCAATAGAAGATTTATGCTTTAAATCCTTGATTCAACAGAACATCAATGCTATAAGTCTTAGACCCAATAACAGATTTAAGTCGTTAATCCTTGAATCACAAGAAGTTTTAAACTTTATTTCACTGAGCGAATAGAAATTTCAAGTTATAAATCCTTGATTCAATAGATTGATGGTTTAAATCCTTGACTCAATAAAAGATTTAAGTCATAAATCCTTGAATCAAAAGAAGTTTTAAACAATAAATCGTTGACTCGATAGAAGATGTGGCATAAAATAGAAATTACCGCTATTTATCCTAAGCACAAATAATGCATTTTCCTATCGTTCCGTCCTAATTTAATTTATATTCACTAAATAACTAGTAATGAATATTTTAGCTTATTGAATATGGTAAATAACATAACAATAAGATATTTTATCACAAGTTCGGCAAAACATGTGAGTTTTGTAATCAGAATAAGTAGGTAAGTTTTTTTTTCTTGTACCGTCGAAAAATTGTACGTTTTCAGAATTTATTAAATCAATGGCAATTATATGTACATATTAATGTGGAAAATAAAATAAAAGATTGGTTTGTAAATTTAGATTAATTGAATAGTTTATTGTGCGAGCTACCAATGTGATTTACATTATAACAAAGCTTTACAGTCTTCCCTTATAATGGAATATCATGTGAATAGCAAAATAGCAAATGAGATTCAAAGGAATAAATAATGTTACCCAATTAGGGCTTTAAGAACACCTGATGCTGCAATTAAAATACCCCGACACGTTTTCTGGCTGACGTCCTTTGATAAATGGAAATCATTATCACGCTTTGTGATTGCTTTATTTAAAAATAAATCATTTTCATATAATCTTCATCAGTTTAGGATTGTTGTAAACGGAGGTGGCACCCTCTTTTATTTTCAAAAAGAACTATGGAAGTTTTTAAACGGCAGCAGCCGGTTTTTATCTGCTAGTAGTATATTGTTTTCTATTTTCCTACCATAATACAAAAAAATGTTTGTGTTTTCAAAAAACTGTGTGATGCCACATTTTCTATTTAATTATTGAAGACAATATTATCTATTAAGACGATTCCTAAACGAAAATAAGAAATAGAAAAAATACGGTCACATCTAGGACACAAACCCAGAGCCCTTGCCTTACCGGGGAACTTGAGGTTTTAGTCATCTGATAGTATTAATGTCCCAGCGTCTGGACGATGTTGGCCCTGTGATTGGTCAAATTCAAATTGTGTTTAAATAAGACATTAAAAATTAAGACACGATTTCATACTGAAATAGAATCGCCACATGTAATACGATATTTCTTCAAAAATATCGTTTCTGCTCATACAATTTTAGGATAATATCGAAGAAAATATGTCTTAGAAAGTTCATAATCCATTGGATTAATTACATTACAGTGAAAATTATCCACAATTACGTGATTACGTTTGAAGTTTGACGAAAAAAGCACGCGTTAATTCAATATGGCCGATACCCGCAACGCACCGCGGCAATAGATGGCCGACAGAGTGCACCTCTGGCGGTGTAATAACGAACCAAATGAATGGCGCGTATATTTAAATATGCAAAATTACTTAAACATCAAGCGTTTAATAATAAGATTTCTTCTGGAAGTTTATTTCAACATTGCAATGGCATTTTTCATTATTATGTATAAATTTTTTTGCTTATTAATTATAAATGATTTTATATTGACATGTTTTCTAATTTCTAAAATTTCAAAATTATTTATTTGCGATGCTTTAATCCTGAGTGAAGTATTTTAAGACCTGAATTTTTATCGAAAGTGTGATTCAAAAGATTATTTGCAAACTCAGATTCACTATTTCCATTTAGAACCCTGAGATGTTTTTTAGTTTTGACTTCAAAGTTTCTATTGGTTCTACCTTTGTAAAAGAAATTACATTCCAGCCCAATTGAGTTTATAAACTCCTGATTTTTTTGTTTGATTCACGCCATCTTTATTATTAAGAATATATTTATTCATTTTGTTATTAGTGTAAAACGCCGGTCGAATAGTACCAGGAATGTTTTATATATAATTTTAGAAGTGTCATTATCCACAAACAGAATTCTACGCCATTGTTTATTTATATCTTAAGAAATAAGATAAAAATACCGTTTGAAGAGAATATGTTTAATTTTTTTATTTAGTATTTCAACTATCAATTTATTAGAATAACCGTTATTAAATGTTATTTGTCTTATGAATATATTGTTTTATGGTTATATGCAATTTTTTTTCAGGTCTTAAAATACTTCACACAGGATATAAAGCATCACAAATAAATAATTTCGAAATTTTAGAAATAAGAGAACATGTTTATAAAAGTAGATGTAATTAACAAGAATTTTTTTCTAAACTCTCTTTTAAATATTTTCCCACTTAACTGGTCTTTCATATTGTAATTCCTAATTCTTATAAACCCAGCCTACTCTTACCCCTCCCCCCTCCTTCCACTTCTTTTTTCCAATTGTAATCTATATTTAATTTTTGACTTCGGTGTATACTTCGTTCATGAAACATGTATTGGTTGAAATTAAGTGAAGTTAAAAAAGTTATTTGTTTTTTAATAAAATAAATTTTAATCGGATAACATTATTTTATCTATTTCCATTGTATATCAATGCATACGTTTATAATAAAATGTAAACATTATATTTATTTATTAATTGGACAATTTGCATAGCGCCGCTTTTGTGAGATATCACCTCAGGGGCGCTATATTGTAATATTCTACCTTTATATATAGATTTTTACTCTCCTGATGAAGGTGTATATATAATCTAACTTTAAACTTTATTAGATACAGTAACAGTTTTAGGTAAAAAAATTACCACCAGTTGGAGTAAAATTCACACCTTTTAATTAAACCGACTGCTAATCACATCGCACAATTACCCTCCTTTTATTCATAAACACGGGTACAATTAATCAATATGTAATAATCTATTATTTCAGTCAACTTTTTTATAACTATCTTTAATTGTTGTGACAAACTATACGATATTGATTCTACTTATAGACATTGACGGTTGTAACACATATTTAAGCACTGCAAGTCTCCTATGAGCAAATTATATTAGGTACCATAACAGTTAATATCAGTTGTAGACATGTAGTCAATAATAGTGTTTCATTTGAAATAATCCATCACAAATACGTAAAATTTCATTTATTCAAACAACTGTCATTCTTATTATGCCTAAATTGAGCATGTTATTATTCATTAACTCCTTCCTGTTCCGTGTTTTAACAATATATACTCACCCTCTCTCTGTGAATGACCTAATATCTATCTATTAAATGTAACTGTTGTTAGTATCACTTAAACTGGGCGCAGCCCAACCAAGTCCCGCCCGCAGGGCCTAGCAGCAAAAACCCGCGGAGCGGGTTTTTAACTGCTTGTTAAGTTATTATTATTAAAACTTTTTAGAAGAAGTCAATAGATGTCTTACATTAAAATTGAAATAAGATATATTTATCTAAACACACTGTCTAGATTGCATTGAGTTCGGGATGAATCTTGCGATCGTACATAAGAAGATAGCTGCCAATAAAAAATTGCGGTGAGAAAAATGAAGACAATGTTGATAGTTCTTATTCGAAGTATGGTACAGTTAAATATGACCGAAGGAGATAGGGTCCCATTAGCTCAGTAATTGTAAAGCAGTGAATTCCTATAGCAACGATGCGTATCTGGGAGACACGCTAAACACAAACATATACTAGAAGAGAACGGATCGTTTTTACGACTCGTTTTTATGATTTTTTGCAATGAAATGATTTGGCTTATTTCACGTTTTCTTCCTCCGAATTATTTTACTTTTCAGGACTCTTTAAGACCACATTTCTCTCATATTTTCCTTTAAAAGCTTAAGTTATCAAAAATGAAAAAGGTTATTATTTTAAAAACACAACCTCAATGAATGTACAGTAAATTTTATTGTAAGAAAAATTAAAAAAACTTAATTATTTGTTTATTCACGCCAATCACACCTCATGCATACATATAGGTAAGTAGCTCAGGAGTACGACAATAAGTGATATGGTGGAAGCGGTGGGATTGTGGTGGTTTTTAAACGGGCGGGACTATGGGGTTAAACAGTAAGGCTTAAAGTTAATTTTGATTGAATAAATCGGGTGCCACCGAGTATCTTACAAAGAACCCGATAGATACTCACTATCTGGGATATGGGCACTGTTTTGTCTTTACATCAGTCTGGATTTTGGATTAGCCAATAAAAGAAGGTGAGTTATTATAGAGAATGTATAATTAATTATTAAATGTTTGAAGACATACATGCGGACCACCTAACACGTAAACTAGCTAACCTGACTACCTTTGATGCTACGATTTCGCCACGAGGCCCTCCTCGTGACTGGCGTAGGCAGAGCGAATAAAACATATCCCTCAGCATCTGGTCTCCATCCACCTTATGGCTGGAGTACCCAAGGTTGTGATCATGTGGTCGTTAAAATCAACGGTTTTCGTAAATAACGGCAAGTCTGCGAACGGCGGGAATTGTGACTCGAGTATTGAAGGAGTCCATACTGGATTATGACGGATGACTTGAATAATGATTTCATTGTTTTATGGTCGACCATGCACACGCCATTCTAACTGCCAGAGATCACATTAAATCTGCGGTTATATAATTTTGAGATGCGTGTTCACTTCGATCTGCCGTCTAAAATAAGATTTACGAAAACATTTTAATTAAATGACTCGACCGTGCCGTTAACAATCAGTATTTAAAATCCCACATTTTAGTGACTAGTCGAAAGCGAACCACATTTGATGTCCTTTCAAAAAGTGACTAGCGCGACGATGAACCCCCTGTCGTTGTAAGTAGAAATTTCTTCCGGAGAAAGAGTGAAGTTATTTGGTAGCCGGTAAATAAATATGTTATATTACTTAATTTATTTAGGAAAATTATTATTTATTCGCCAGGTTTAATTATTTTCATAACATAAGTTTATAGTACATAAAATAATAAGCTCGATATTCAACGATATAAGCAGGTACAACACAAGTTGTAGAGAATTCTGCTGTAGAAAGGAGTTGATTAATTATATAATAACAATTGTGAAAAATTAGTACTTAAGGTACTATGAAAGTAATTACAGAGCAATGTGTAGTAACTTAATTGATATTTTAAATATATTTATGAACAATTTGTTGAAAACCATGTTTGTGTTTGGCAAAACTTTACTACGCCAGATTAGGTGTTTTACAGAACATTGCTAAATTAATACAGCGATAAATGGTGCACATGAAAAAGTATGAAAGATATGAAGATAACTACATCGAAAGTTGAAAAAGGACTTTTATAAGTGCTTTATAGTTATATAATGACAGTAATATAATATGTGTATAGCGTAGATCGACGTTAACGTTCAAAGTTAACGTAACTTAACGATTCGTCGTACACAGTCCAATCTACGTTGTCGAGGAAATGGCCTTACGTCACATCAACCCAAATTATTACAAACCCTTACCTTTTGTAAAAAAATCAACAGAGATAAAAGAGTAAACAGAAACCGTGTTAAACCGGAGAAAGTGTGTGGATCCTTTTTGTAGTCGTGTATTGTTTCGAGGTTTGACGACACGACAGATTGTAAGCGGTGGGAACAGGGTAAATAATACAGACCTATTCAACCGTAGCTATTCCGACGACCACATTAAGAATATAAAATATAGCACCTTCTGTTGCTTAGATAAATCTACCGCTAATTAATCCTACTTTCTTTTTCATGGCGTCTTTTTTGTTAAATATTACCTCAAAGGCGCTTTATAAAGCCAGCAAACTAACTTCAAACTCAAGGCATTGTATTGGGTAAACTGAAGCATTTTTCTTAAATGTATTATTTGATGTGAAATAAACAGTACCTACTTTAGTTGTGAGAATGGGAAGATAATTTTTTTTAAATAATTCCAAGCCATTGTCGATCCTATTTTGCATTCTTAGAGTGAAATGAAAGTATTGGATAATAAAATGGCAGAATTCATTGGAAGAAGTCATTGGGCCCTACTTTTATTCATTATCACTCTCCCGCTACTAGGCCGAGAACTGACTGTACTAATAACATAATATTACATAATTTATTTGTGTTCGAATTGGTATATTTCAAATGTAGATTCCTAGAATGAAAACTGAATGTATGTAATGTGTTTTCTTTTTCATTTTAATTCTTATTTTCTCTACAGATGGCCTTCTTTAAGTAGCTATTTCGTCCATTATTATTTGAAGGCTTATTTTATTTTTACTTTACCTGTTTATATTTTAATACTCTTAGGGACACTATTTAGGGACATTGGGGGTTTAGATTATTTTTATAATATATATAGAGTCGTTGAGAGCCCTGATGTAGGAATCATCTGTTACTTATATTGGGGCGGGTAAGCGGTGGATAGCCTCCAGTGTACTAATTACATCAGCCGATCACTCGGCAGGTGTAATTCAGACATAAGGTGTTCAACTTTATTATACTCATATTGTAGTCCAATTAATTGATATAACTTTTTTGAAAATTAATAAATAAAGTTAATAAATGTAAACGAAACATGAAACAGAATAACATACATAAAATAAACGTAACAAGGATCGAACTAAGGATCTTTGTTTTACCGATACGGTGTAAACGGGCATGAGTTTCCAAGAACTGAGTACATTTTAAATGCAATGAAATTTTGAAGGCCTCAGCACGGACAAGCCACCCAGTGAGGCCTACGTTACTGGAAAACTTGAAATGTAAAAAATATTGTACCAAATGAAAATAAATAAAAAAAACATCGAGAATGTCAATTAGAATTAATAGTTATCCTATTTATTTATTGCGTATGAATCAAATCCCTAAAGCGGACCGCGGGCCGGATTTTGACAAGGCACGGTGTATACTGTGTTTGGAATGTATTCCATGTATTTTCTTTGTTCCGAACCCTCAGAATACGTGAGCACTCGTGGGGTATTGTTCTTGCCTTATGGATTGTCTGTGTGTATATAGTGTGGGTGTGTAGTGTGTGCCACTGTATAATTAAAAAGCTGAGATGAAAGGATTGTCGCAAGGGGTCGCGGTGTGCGAAACAGGAGGAGGATCTGAAAGGCAAAATACTAAACGATCGGACTCCTTTATTCGGTTAACATTACCAGTACTAGGTACACCCAGAGAACACTGTGTAAACAGTGCGGTAATATGGGGCTTCTTTGAAATTGGGGGGCGACTTTGATCATTAATAGTTTTATTGGTTTAATTCGTAGAACTCCGTTTTAATCTAATGTAAATCAAATTCAATAATGATGTTATTAAGTTGTGCAAGAAATTAATATTTTTTTATTGTGACAGCTATTTCGACGTTCAAGGCCATTTTAAAACTGTGGTTAATACTTACAGAACTGAAAAATAACATAATTAAATATGATTTTTATTAAATTCTAAAAATCAATAATCATAGCATCATCACCTGCATAAAACTCGCTGGAATTTTTTTTGGGAAACGTGGATAACAAACTTAGATTATTTAATTCTGTCGTCTTAAGATAAACGTTCTCATATTTGAAAATTAAAAAATCGAATCTCTTTATGTAGCAGTTCATTCATTATAAAAAATTGACAGATAAAATAAAAATAAGTTAATTTCCATGTTTCAAGTCTCCCATTCTATTTTTTGTTTTGTTTAAAATACATATACTTTTTTGAATTCCTGTTTTTTTTGCATTTCCTGAAATCCAATCAAACTCGGCACATAGATGACTCATTGTCGACGACAGTGAATTCGATCAACGTTTGGTGGCCATCACGCAATAAATATCGATCATATCCAATCGGGATTTGATTTCGGTTGATAGAATTGTCGATTAAAGTTCCTGGGTAGGAAAGTTAAATCCTCAGTTAAGCCAAAGGTTATATATTTTTATTTTAAATCAAAAAATCTAAAAATGTAAATATAATATATTATAGTAAAAAACTTTGTTTTAGTGGTTGTTTTTTTTAATGAATAATTTTGGTGAATTAAAAACGACACATTATTCTGTTTCACCCAGTTACTCCATTACCTTTAAGTCATTTTGAGTTGGGTCGCCTTATCTAGGCACCCTGTACGATCTTGTCTACTACAGGGTGCCCACAGTGCAAATATACATTCTCTTTTCGCACAAGCGAATTTCAAAGAGTTAAAACGGACATTCTGTTGGCTTATGACGCTTCAACAAAGGGGAGATGTGTCAGAAACCTGAACATGACGAATATTCACAGGAAATTATAAAATTCAAAACACTTTTTTGAATTCCTGGTATTTTATAACTGAGTGAAGTGGTGTAGGTTTCATTTAAAAAAGCAACTGCCACACTTTTCACTGACATATATAATTTTTATTCATATATTTTATTTATTAATTCATTCATAAAATGGTACATTACAATAAAAACCTCCGCCGCACATCTCACTATGGAATTCCTTTATCGAGATGAGCAGCTTTACAATTATATTTAATCAAATAAGTAAAGTACACAATACATACATGCTAGGGATGACCCTGTGTTATGGCGGGTGAATTTTACAGTTTGAACAGAATTTATACATTACAATAATATGAAAAAGAAAAATAAGAAAAATGATGTAAAGCTCGTTTGGGTTGCAAGAAGAGAATGGAGAAGTTAGAGAATTATAAGAAGATGAAAATTTTGAGAAATTATTAGTAAATAGATCACACTAATTATTATTTTTTTATTTAGGAGAAAAAACAGATACAGATATCAATTGACAAGAATATACAAAACATCAACTAGAGAATTCACCTGCATCCAAACTATTTCTCACGAATTGATTTAAACAGCAGTTAAAAACATTTACAAATATTTTGACTTATAATAATATACTTATAATATACATAAGAATATTATTTTACAAATAGAGATATGAAAGAAATGCGCAATATCTTTATAAGAATTTACAAATTATTTTTGAAAAAATTTAGAGGGTCAAACAAAAAAAAAAAAAAATATATATATATATATAAATAGATAAACAATGTTAAACAGAAATTAAAATATATTTATATATATATATATATTTAAACGAAGTATTTCTTAGTTGTTTCCTTTGAACTTTGTAGGAAAACAGTCTTCATTTTTCTACTAAAAGTAGTGCGTGTATCAAAAAATAAGTCAGAGTCCTTGAGGTTTTGATTCTGATTAAGTGATTCGCACATTCTTCTGATTGGATCCCTAACACCAGCATTTGTACGCGTCCTGCTAATGTGGAATAAGTCGTTAAGCCTTGTTTCTCTGGGTGGTACTTTGAAGTTTATTAATTTCAGTAAGTCGGGACAGTCAATAACGTTGTTACAGATTTTATACAGAGTCATGAGATCAAGGTATGTTCGCCGGTTAAATAGAGTGGAGACGTTATAACTCGAGAGCATATTTATTTACCCGCCTTTGGGTGCGCTCATTCTGTAATTGAGGTATCGCAGAAATTTCTTTTGAATACTTTCAATATTTTTTTTATAGATATCGTAAAGTGGATTCCATATGGAGGTGCAGTATTCAAGTTGAGAACGGACCAGAGTATGGTAAAGAAGAAGATATGTTTCAGGTTTTCGAAATTCACGGCTGTTTCTGATGACAAATCCTAGCATGCTTTAAGCTTTATTCACAATATTATCAATGTGCGCATCGAATTGGAGTTTGGAATCAATAAATACGCCTAGATCTCTTATACAGTATTATGTACATAATATACCGCTTAGTTATGGAATAAGGATATATTATGTTTTATCTGAAAGGTGATTAAATTGATAGAGTGTAGAATGAATGGGTATTGTAGTTGTAATGTATTCCGTATGTAAGGATCCATTTCGTAATTTGTTTTTTAAAGGAATGTGGTTGACTCACAGTTTTTAGGTTTTCAGGGTTGCTATAGATAGATTATATCTAATATGGGTTTTCTAAGGTGATTTAAAGACAAAAGCCACGATATGGGAAAACCACAATCACTAATCTCAGTTTGTAAGGAATTTTTTACCATTTTCTTAAGTAAATTTAACGAACCTATTTTTTTAATATTTTCACTGAGCATATTATAAAACAAAGGAGCTTTATAAGAAAAACTCCTTTGTCCGAAGGATATTCTGGTGTTCACCGGCTGATACATTAAAGAAGAACCCAATCTTGTGTTGCGATATATTGGTTTAAGATGCCACACGATACAATAGATTTTCTAGCACAGCATTGCATGATAAGAGGAATGATGCTATAGATTGAAATACAATAATTTAAATAAATGATAATAACGTTCCGCAGTCGAGCTCTAGAATAAGAAGCAGAAACGATCGGTTCTCATGTGACAAATGTGAGTCGAATGCAAATAGTTGAGGCAAATTTGTATCAAGATAGAGTCACTGGGCGATACAATTTCTCTGCCGACGAATTTGAGACAGTAATTTACAATTTACATTAGTAATTTGTTCGTTAATTAAAGCCTAAAGTAATGATTTTTTAATAAGCACGTATTCACGACCACGAGCCTTTGTGTTGATTTTATTACGATAAGAGCGTTATTATCACTATCGTAGTTCCAGAAATTCCAGAAGTAATATTTCTTAATAATGCTGAAATAAGTTACATAAATATGGACAGTGATCTTATGAGCGAATTGAATTGCGTGTATTGGATATATTTTTGACCTTCTCAAATACGATCAAATCTCCGGATAAATTCGATAATCTCTCATCTAATCAGAACGAGACGTGATATACTTGTGTACATTATTTATAATATACAGGTAACCCTCCATCTCTATAAAACCCTTTACAATATCAGAAGGTAAAATTGTAAAATTCGTAGTTTTTCTAAACGTACGTCTGCTTCCTTGGCCAGCACTTTTTTATAAACGAGTTTTACATCTCCTATCCTATCATGTACACAGTGCCTACGAAAACATGGTTTGGAACCAGGAGACATAGCCCTATCGACCAACGATAAAAATCATGAAACATTTATTTGTCAATAAATCTTCAACTTGTCACACATTTTACATCATATTTGGCTTGTAAATACTGATAAAGAACTACTCAAATGTACATTCTGGACGGAATAGTGTAAGCACATATTAAATCGTATTAAATTCAACACTTTATTGAGGTATTTCTAAATTTTATCAATTGTGATGTTATTATGCGGCTGACTGCGCAGTCAGCAACCATTCGCAGCTGAGCTTCTTGAAGCACTGCAACTATTCGATGTAGAGCTTTTTGAATAAAAAATAATTTAAAAAAAATGTGAATATACAGAAAACATAAAGTAAAGACACGCAAACAATGTAATGAAATTCTTATATTTTCGAAACAAGAAAAAAATATTTTTGTTGAAACCTATTAAAAATACTAATTTCGGCTGTGACTCTGACTGTAACTCCGGTTCAATATACTCTGAAATTTAAGCTGCATCTTAAAAAGTATTTGTTAACACTAAAGTTTCGAGAATCCAGACAAATTATTTTAATTGCCATTTTTGAAATTGGAACTGATTTATCGAGAATTCGGACTATCCTATTGATGCATTATATTTAAATGAGACGCAAAACAAAAAAAAATGGTTCCACTGTTTACATCTAATAATTCCGATTTGACCTGCAATGCTCTATTTTTTTTTTCAATTCAATTAGTTTATTCCTTTAAAAACATTACAAAATTACATTTTATTTCGTTTTTAAGTACATTTGTAAAATGGTATTACATAATAAGTGGAGTATAAACTATACCAGCATCAATAGAGCTTGCCTTTTAAAGGCAGCTTCACCGATGCTAAATATGTCGATATCCGAATTAATTCTGTTCAACAGCAAGACTGCTCTCCCCACCGGCATGACCTGCAGGCAAGTTGGTCCTGCAGGCCGGGAGATGGCACAGTCTATGCTGTCGGTGACGGAGATAACCATCAGGAACATAGAGACTAATACTCTCCATGATAGTCGGATTTACTAACCATCCACGAATCAGTTTGAAGAAGTGTGATACAATATGCACATCTCTTCTGACCCGTAGATGGTTCATACCGAGCATGCCCAAGAGAAAGTCAGTGAGATAGAGCCACTCTAAAGCTGAAAGACTGGGAAACTACCGAATCCGGTGCAAGCGCACTGCTACTTGCGTAATAGTAGTGAAATACTTTTGGACAAGATTTAAGTACGCAATAGCGCTTCTATGATTTCTATGATTTTTCACGGGTCTGTGGTAGTATCTATACAAAAATACTGTATGACAAAGTGAATCAAATATATAATATACACCCTTTAGGTTTGTTCTATTCGCAATCGCTCTTCTTTTTTGTGCCTTTCTTCTCCTGATTCTCTCAATTTTTTCACTTATTCCTCACAGAAAGGAAAACATTACGCAGTCACTTTCACGTTCCACTGGGACAGCTGAGATAGGATCCCGCCCTTTGCGAATGACAGCCTTAAAATCCCTTGCAAAGCAGCGTCTGAAACATCCCTTACGAAGGAGAGGGTTGAAAAATCCATATCGCAAACAAATGTTTACGCACCCACTATTGAAAAACACGGTAAGCAATTTGTGCCATGTCAAGAATATAACGTTTTTTGTAACCGCCCGTTTAAAATGTAAGAAGCCAACAGAAAAGTAATTCACTTCACGTTTTGTTATGATTGTTTGTGAAAATATATGCCATATATTAGTGTTCATGGAAATTGTGGAAATAGAAGATAACGTATATTAAAATTACATTTTGTGATATATTACATGAGCTTGGGTTTTTGCACGATCACGCATCAGAACATGATTCTTCATAAAGGTACGTATTTTAGGACTCTGCAATCTGAATTTCCACTAACATAATAATATCTGAGGTGTACCCGGCTTTGAGCAACTTTCCTCTACTTTCTATCATATTATTTATTGGAACAGTAATCATTATGTAAGATTATATGGAACCCGTGCAGAAGAATAGTATTATGCTAACTTTAATTATAATTATGATTGAAATGTTTTATTTTAGCCTTCTTGTAACTTTATTCCGTGAATTTGAACACATGTACTTTTTCTGCAAAATTATGTCCAACTGTATGAAATTTAGGTACTAGCTAGTATCTAAATGACTCAGTTGTTGCAATCAAAAATAATTATCGATCAGTAGTTCTAGTTGCTTTGTTAAAGGTGATTAGGCTCAGTAAATCAGGCCTGTCTATAATTCCACTAACTATTTTAAACATAAAAGTCATAATCATAATTATAACAAACTTCCCTTGAACCTCTTGAAAATGTGTAATTTTTAAAGATTATCTGTATTCAGACGCAGAGTTGAAAAGTTATAATATGAAATTCCCACCGTATTAAAAATGCTGCGAAAATTATTAAAAAAACACATCTGGTCCTGTTATTTAACTTGTCGAGGGTAGAAAAAATGCCAAGTGTTTCTTTAAATGCTACCTTATTCCGATACCTTGGGCCTTATTATTTTATCGTAAAGTTAAGCCAGACTCATGTTAACAATTTTTTTTATTTGTTTAGCAACAACCGTATTTAGTAAACAAATTTGTGAGACCAGGCAATTTCCAAACTTTCTTTTATCCTTTATACTTCTGTAAACCTCACAACGAACGAAATTGGGGAAGCAATTGTCTTACTGATTCCGAGAAATCGGGACTCTTATACGATAACTAACCCTCCTTTCAACACCTTCAACCTTTCACCACACTCTAATTGGTTAAAGTTGCCATAATCCCATTAGCTCCGGGCAGGCGAGATTCGTGTAATATTATCAACAACAAATAGTGGACAATTTTAAAGATTAGCTTAAATGATATGTCCGTGTTATTAAATTCGAAGTTTGGTATATACATTTTAGGACGAAGCAATTCAGCAAGTCACAAATCGACGGCTTCTGTGGTTGAGTGGTTACGATCCTTGGCTACGAACCCCGAAGTCGCGTACACATTTCAATCACAGTTCTAATTCATTAATAAATAATTAATAAAACAAGTTTTGATACGTTTTAATCGCTTGTCTGAATCATTGCCATAATCAGTTCCAATTTTGAAAATCAAAGAAAATCCTAGTTTTAGAGTTCACTTAACCGGAGTTACAGATACAGAGACAATCATGCCACTTTAATAAAATTGTAAAATCCCATTAATTCGATAGACAGATTAATGCTTGATTATTGAAAACGGCACATTTTACATTCTACGCGGAATATGAAACATTATAGACTCAAAGTTATAGTTATGATAATGCTTCCAAATAATGCCTCTATGCAATGCTTTGGCACTGGAGGTTGAATGTGAGGTACAGTTGTACGGGTGTACAATGAAGTAGTCTAGTAATTGCTCATAAAGAAAACCTAGCATTGCACGCAGTTGCAGGTGTGCTGTAGTTCAAAATGCATTCATTCTCGCACAAAGGAACTCCTAAATAATATAACTGCTGAGGCGGGGTGGAATTGAGAAAAATAGATTGAAAGATGAGTTATAGGTTTTACCGGGAATAAACTTTGCTAACTTTTCAATTTGGGAGGAGGGTATAAGTACCACCGACCATTTATCATACAATCAACACCTCTGCCGTAAGTCACCCAAGTGTGACTTGGTGACACCTTTGGTGACTTGATGTACGGGCTAAGTTTTGTCTAGGTCAGGTATTGATGGTGGATGCGCTTGCAGCTGGGTGGTGGACCGGTTTGGGAGAGGCCCGTTGAAGGAGACCTGCTGTACTTCTCTAGCTGCATCTCTCAAGCTTTCGCATTGCACCACAGCGGGAGGGAAGGATTCACAGGCAGCCACTCCTGGACAAACTGACCCCCAGATTCTTAACCACCCCTCAAATCTGTTTTCCTGCTCAGCAGTTTCTCTCCTTCCTTTCCGTAACCCTTGGAATAGCAAGGGGTAAAATGACAATTGCTTGTCAGACGCCGCGCCGGCTGACTATATTGTTGTTATAACTTATTTGTTAAACTTACTTTTTGCAAAAGAAGGTTTGGGTAAATTGTACCGTTTTACCATATAATGTAGGTACTTATTCAGAAAAATGTTTTTCTATTCTTCTGATAATATAAAAAAATATTTTACAATGAAGATTTACGAACAAGTTCTTCAGGATTAACGTACGTTATAGCGAAATAAGCATTACGAATAAAAATATTATGCAATGAAGATATATGAACAAATCCTTCAGTTTTACCGTACTTTCTACTGAAATAAGCATTTCTAATCAATTCATAATAAACTTTTGAAAATCTGAACTGTGACAATTGACACGAAATTTTGCAATCCACTTTTCACAAATAAAATAAACATTTTTTTTTATTTTTAAATAGAAGTTTTTCAAGTGTGGTGTTCTTGACTGCACGAATTTGTGGTGGACTGGTTCCAGTTGCTAATAATTTAGTGTGGTTCTTCTGGTAGAAATTTAGTGGATGATCTTTGAGTAATTTTCAAGATGGGTAGACTAATACTAGTATAGTAATACTATTATAGGTACACTATTAACACTGCTTATTGTCGCACTAATTGTAAAATTTGCTTGAATAAAGCTTACTCGTAAAAAGAAATAATACGAAAGCAGATATTCCAATTTATACGTCGGTATGACCATGTATTTTTTGTAAATTATTTTTAGCCTCAGTAAATTAGTTCATAAAATCTGGGTCTTTGGCTCTCAATGCATCACCGGTCCGCAAGGATTGAAGTAGCCTGGTTCATCATGACTATTGGAGTGTGGGTTTCTAAGAAGAACCGACTGATAACGAAGAATTATTTGGTTTATCTTGTCAGTGGTCAGCACTAAGCATGCTGGTTCTACTGGAATAAAACATAGTGCATAAAGAATATAGTTTATATACAGCCGTACCATTCAGAAACACACACAAATCTCGGGCCAAAATACATGCTACTGTTTCCGATATTATGTAAAAAAACATTGTTTTTAAAACATTGTATCAATAAAACTATAAAAACTTTTTCAAAAAATCTTTTATAAATTACCAGAAATTATAAGATCCTTTGGTGACAGCTAACATGTGAAAATTAAACTTCACAACAAAAAAATATTCTTTTAAATAAAGAATTAGCTATAAAAAAACAAAAACGGCAAGAAAAATCAATTTAATATAAAATAAATACCCCTTTCCCACACACATAATTAAAATATAACCTCCTTCAAACATACATAACTAAATATATACCCCCCCTTCCCACACACAAAACTAAATATATACCACTTTCGCACAAACACATAACTAAATAATTTTTCGAAGAAAACTTCTTCTAACTGCTTTTCACTTTGTGATGGCATTATTTATTTTTTATTAAAACACAAATAACATTGTTTACATCACTTTATTTCGATACAAAATCTCAACATGTTTCATGAACCAAGTTCACTTCATCAGGAGCACAAGTACACAAGTATACAAGTATACACAAGTATACTTGTGCTCCTGATGAAGTGAACTTGGTTCATGAAACATGTTGAGATTTTGTATCGAAATAAAGTGATGTAAACAATGTTATTTGTGTTTTAATAAAAAAAAAATAAAAAAAAATAAAAAAAACATAACTAAATATATACCCCCCTTCCCACAATCTTAACTAAATATATACTCCCCTTCCCCCATACATAACTTAATATATACCCCCTTTCCCACCCACATAACTAAATATATACCCCCTTTGCCACACAACTAAATATATACCCCTTTCCCAGAATCATATAGGTAGGTACATATTTAAATTAAACATATAGATACACAAATTGAAACGTTAATTTGTATTATACGTAAGAATTGAAATTTCTTTTGAAAGAATATATATATTTGAATCATTATTGATTTCTTAACTTTCAAATAAGATAGGAGTAAAAATCATATAACTTCTTTTAGAAGGACTAAAATATCCGCTTGGAAAACATTAACAATAATCACTTGTGACAATTTCACTAAGCATGGTCAATATTTTTAAAATGTCAGTGGCGTCTCTTGTCACCGTTTCCTCAACATTACTTTAAACATTTGAAAAGGTAGCATTCCCATCTACATTTTTGTTTGAAATGCAATGTTTGTGTTTTCTGTGGCCGATGGAAGACACTCTCCGTGCATTCGAAACGAGGAGCTACTTTAACCCACATCACAACGCTGCCTGTCAGGGTGGTGCCATAGCTCCCCTGCATTTACACTATACAGACAGGGGCGCTCTTGTGAGTTGTCACATAAAAAAAATTATCGTGTTTCTGGTGAAATTACGTTATTTTGCCACGTTGTTTGTTTTTTAAATATCTGGCCGAATAAATAAAAATATTTCTTTGAAATCAGTTTCCGAGACACGAAAGAAATTACCTAAGCCACATCTGTTTTCTATTTTTTATTCCTGATATAAATTAAAATTTCGAGGTGGAAGGGTACGGTCGAACTCGAAATCTGTTTTTCCTCCTTAGTGCAATCATGTATGCGATTGCTAAAACTGCAAGAACGTCTACCTCGTCAGAACTCTTTAGACATCTTAAAAATAATGTTTGACGTATTGTTTGTGGAAACGGTCGTAGGATTGCCCAAATTGTTTTTCAAACGTTTTGTTATGATTTGCACATAGCCTCATAAAACAATTACAGCAAATTCAGTTTGGAAAACCATTAAAACCGGTCAGTTTAACGTTCATTACCTGGAAATAATAGTTACAAATATCGTGGCAGGAATGCAGAATATTAATGAGTTCAATTAATTATTTTGTTAAGCAGGGAGGCGTAGAAGATATAGGAAACCAAGGAATGCGGAAGCGCCAGTTAGCATTCGATTGTCAGCTGGGACCCATAGATTTGTCTAAGGTAGTTAATATGCAAGCAATTCTACCCCAGCCCAAACGAAATGTGAACACCAAATATCGCGTTCGTAAAGTTATTATAAAATTTACTAAAGAATTTCAATAAAAGATAAATAAATAGGATCCAAAGTTTAATTTACAAATCAATGCTAAATAACTAACATCAGTCTCGCGGATTCGGAAATCAGGAGAAATCCTGTCAGGATGAGACAATAAACAAGATGGAAAACATCAGATCGGGCCCCAGAATAGTAACCAGAGCGTCCCACATCGATTCACCGCCGTGAGTGCTTTAAATAAATGGTACCTTTAGCAAACATAATAATACAGAGTCAGTAACTTCCAGCATACAATTGTTCCATGCAGTAGGCTTAAAATAACTTCGTTACAATATGCATAACTTTGTTATCAATAAATGATTTCAATTGAGATGATTCCTTAAAAGTTATTTACTATAACAGTTTATTAAATTAATGATTTCGATTCAAGAAAATATCATTGTCAGAAAAAACTTCTCATGTTCAAAGTTTAAACGCTTTAATTTTTATTACAGTAACCACACCAAAAAAACGTGATGCATCAAAAATTTTCCTCCGCCAACTCCTCGCATATTAAATTTCACTCTCCTTTTAAACTGCAGTGAATTTCCACCAGGGTGAGCCCGTCACATCGGCGTCAGCGCGAAATGATTAATTTTCTCTTCATTTTCTCTCGCATAGATCTGTCCCGTCCCTCGTTTTTGCCGGCGGGATTTTGTTTGACAAGTTTAGTATACGGACATACCGTGTGGAGAGAATTCTGGGTATTCCGAGAGGAAATGTTGCAAATGGCAGAGGGACAAAGACAAACGGAGATCCCTGCTGCGTCAAAAGACCCGCAAAGCCTCAAAAAAGACAACAGGACCCAAATGTGGTGGGACGTTAAAGACAGATGTGTGTTCCGCAAATTGCCTGCACGGAAATAAAATGCAACAATCCTCTTTCATTTAAATCATTAAAAAATAAGTTGAATTTTGATGTAGGCTTTCAAAATATATGTTGGTTCGTAAAGTTATAAAAGAGAGGTGTCTGCCCAAACAGACCTGTAAGGATTTTTCATTTCGGGGACTAGATTTCTAGTATTCGCCAGTCGACATGATCTCCCTTGGTTCATCGATCAAGGGATTTAGATTACTGCTGAATATTTGTGAACAATATAGAAAACAGCATAATATGATGTACAACCCGAAAAAGACGGAATTGATTGCGTTCAACAACGGAAAAATCCAGATACAAGTAATAGGCAAGAATAAATACTTGTACGAACGTAAAATACTTGGGGCACATTATCAATCCAGACCTATCGGACGATGGTGATATCGAACTTCAAAGTAGAAGCCTAAGCATAGTGTCTAATATGATTGCCCGCAGATTTTGCAAATGCAGCTATACTGTCAAAACACACCGCATTCTGTACCGGCCTGTATACGTGTGAAGCATGGTTTCACTACCGAACTTACTCAATGGAACGACTCCGAATCCAATATAATGACACCTGTAAAATCAATCAAATCAACGAATCGACAATGTTCACGAAATTAGGAGTACATAGATTTGCCGGTCTGATGAGACACCGGGCCACTAGAGCCAGGATGCGGCTAATGCCTCCGACAATACGTTGGTGACCGCAGCCTACCAGCATCAAACGTTACTCCTGAGTGAGCGCTGGGCCCAAGCTCACTCAAGACCACGCTCTACACAGTTGTCCTTAATTACTGATTTATTTTTCTTTATCTATTTTTGCATTTAATTTTTTTTCTACAAATATATGTTTTTCTATATGGGCTGTTTGGGATTGCACTAACCTCCCCACATCCTGGAATAAAAATTATTATTATTATTATAAAGTGTTTGATTATCATTGGATGCATCACCCTCCATAAAAATGGAAACACTCTTTTCTAAAATTATCTCATCTAACTATAATATAGCTTTGTATCGGTAGAAGGTTTTGCTTATGATATTGTGACATTATCATCGTAAGATTGTTTTGTAGAATTAAAATATTCTTGTGCCTAGTATGTAAAATTTACTTACAATATTACTGGTATTCTGCTGAAGCAGAGCGATGACTTTCGGTAAAAGTTATGTTGTATTTACCTTTTAATCTGAAACAAAGAAAAAATAACAAATAAGTCCTGATGAATATACATTTGATGTTGTACCAAATAAGTCGTTGGCACAGGATCTCCGAGCGAGGAGGACTAAGAAAATATTCTATGTCTATTTTATAGGGACATTTCATAAATATTTTCTTAAACTGTAAAAGAGTTATTAAATAAAATGAATATTATATTGCAATATGAATAATGCACAAAAATCGCACAGTTGTATATGTGTAATGGAAGTCAAACGTAAAGTTATTTCATATATATATATTTTTTAAACTTCCGATTTTATGTCCGGGTTAAATCTTCCCCATAGGAAAAACTAAACCTTTCCACACACTTTTCCACAAATGATTATCTAGTCAATCAACATTTTGCAAGTGCATTATATAAGTAAAATAAATACAAAACAATAAAAGAACAACACGTCAACTCACCAGAGATCAAATGGGAAAATAATTCACCGACTCCAGATATTTTCATAGGGTTCGGCTCGGTAGAACTTCTAACAGGGCCTATAAATCCTACTGATCCCTCAACATAAATATTTAAAAAATCTTTCGTTATCCTACATATATTCAAAATGACCGACTTTTGCATATTTATATAAAAAAAAATTGATAGATCTAATACGCCTAAATTTTTGATGTGAGAGCTAGGTATAATGCCAGTAGCCGAAATAACGAATGGTAATATTTTGATAGTCTGAGAATGTCAAATTCTTTTTATTTCATTTTTTAAATCTGTATATTTTCTTATTTTTGAATATTACAGTAATTTGGAATAGCGACATCAATGATATAAGTTATTTTTTTAATTTTGTCATGTAAAACTATATCGGGTCTATTGTGACTAATCGTTTGGTCTGTTAGTATAGTTTTATTTATAATATATTTTATGAAATTCGTTTTCTAAAAATGAATTTGGTTCGTATTCATATGATATTATATTACGGCAGTCAATCAAGTTATGTTTAGTTACCAAACTTTGGTGAATTATTTTTAAAACTTGATTGTGCCTAAATGTATACTCGGACGGTGCTAATATAGAACATCCCGATATAATATGTTCTATAGTTTCCGGAAAATCAAAACATTTTCTACACAAATAATCATTAAAATATTATTATTATTTTTTTAATAACTTCATTGAGTAAAACCTCAAATTGTATTATTAAATTATTAAAGACAATATTAGCGATTTCTAAACAAAAATCTGAAACAGAAAAATCAGAAAAGGATACGGTCATTAGCTCAGTTGTAGAGCGGTGCCCCGGCAAGGCAAGGGTTCGAGTCCTAGATGTGACCGTATCCTTTTCTAATTTTTCTTTTTCAGATTTTCGTTTAGAAATTGCTAATATTGTCTTCAATAATTATTAAAATATTAAGTTATGTGTTCTATCTGGCTGGGAAGCGTTACAAAGTGACATCGATAGGCTTTGCAAGTATTGCAAGGTTAATTGTTTAAATATCAACGTCTCTGAATGTCACATTGTGACATTCACCATAAATAAACATACAATATAGAAAATAGGTACTCTTATTCACTCAACAATGAACCTGACATCTCTAAAACTGAATAGATAGCAAACTTACTTTTAATAAGCACATTTACTTAATCGTCAATAGGTCGTATAAAATGCTTGGTTCTGTGTTAAGTGTAGGTAAAGTATTCAATAATCCGTTTACAATCGTAATAATATATTTCGCTTTAGTCAAAAATACACTGAAATACGCATCGTGAATCCACAATATAAACCCTACAAAGATGATAAAGAACATATTCAATTCATCAATAACTTTGAATGTATATTTTAAACTTTGAATTTCTGTCCCTTATTGATTTTAACACACCTTTGAAACGTACACGACATACAGTGCTATTCCACACGCTTAATTACAAAACAAATGCAACGTCTAATTTGCCAATTTACCGTGCTGTTCATATTTGTTCATATATTTTATTTTATTTTTTTCATAAATACGGCATAACGTTGCCATCAACAAAAGTAGGAATAGTGAAAGTACAAAAACTCAAACAAAAGTATAAAGTAACAAATATAAAATCTAAAAGTACAACAACTCAAATAAAAGTAAGAATATTAAATGTAAAAGTACAACAACTCAAATAAAAGTAAAAGTATAAAATGTAAAAGTACAACAACTGAAATAAAAGTATAAAATGTAATAGTACAACAACTAGAAGAAAAGTATAAAGTTACAAGTATAAAATGTAAATGTACAACAACCCAAAGAAAAGTATAAAATGTAAAAGTACAAAAACTAAAAAAAAAGTATAATGTTACGAGTATAAAATGTTAAAATAATACAATATCTCTAAGTATAAAATGTACAAAAAATATTATTTATTTAAAAAGGTTTCAAAAAGTGAGTACTGCTAAGTATGAGCAATAAAAAAAGAAAACAATGAACTGGAGAAGAAAATCTATGTATTGAAAAAGTTCAATAGCAAGTTTCCAGTTGTGAAATTTTCATTTTCTATCACTCTTTTTGTGCCATTAAAAGTGTGTTGATGGTCGCATATACTAGGCAATTTAAGTTCTAGATTTGACAAGAAAAGGGTAAGCACTTAACTTATTAATGCGGTGCGCAGGTACCTGGCTATGTTATTATTATAGTAAAGCCGTCGCTACTATATTCTTAATATTATTTGTCTAAACTCAAATATTAACATTTTTTCGGAGTCACTGCCCAAATTCAAACGTGGCATCATGTCACTATTACAAACTGTTCAATGCTCATAGATATACACACACAGTCACATACACAGACGCTCACACATACACTACAAAAGTCACCTGTTAATTAAGGAATATTCGTACCACATACAAGACACTACAAGGAATCATCGGTACACAATATGAAATATTTAATAATAGTTTTATCACTGTAACTCTTGTACTCTTTCTTTATTTAATATCAAATAAATGATTTTAAAATCTAATAACAAAAGAGCTTGATTTCATTTTCAAATACTCGCTTATTTTATTTAGTTAACAAAACAATTGACGCAAAAATAATCGAGAAATCAGTGCATTGGATGAAGCATAAATTGAACGCATTCGGGGATTTGGGGGGCCTCTATAAAATACCCAACGGAACCAAATGTTCTTTTTCTAATCAAAAGGAATAATAAATATCAAAGATAAAAGACAAACCCGTGAATCCTGGACCTGTAGCCCAGAATGTTAAATTAATGATCACTTGTGAAGCCAACCCTTTAATGAGCATATTTCGTTGCGAATATGGTTGAGGAGCGTTCTCATAAAGAGAAAGTTCTTTCCGAAACGGTTTTATTTATTTTCATTCTTATTTTTTTTATCATTTTGTATTTCTTGCTAGAGTTACAAAACTCATTGTAAGATGAGAGGAATTTACAATACATAAATGGGAGTTAATAGATACAACTTTATAATGGTATTTTGATATCAACATTATAAATTTCACATACGAAACAGTACAAAAATAGAAAAATATAATAATTATAAGTTTCACATTCAAAACCGAACACAAATAGAAAAACGAGGTTAAGTAGAGCAAACAAGAAGAGACAAAAAAAGAAACAGATAGGGATATACACATAAGCACAGAGCCAAGGTAGGAATTTAGAAGAAAGTACTTACCCAATAATAAACTAACTAACTAACTAACCATCGGGGACGGACCACCAAACAACTCGGTCTTGGCACACACTTCTTGCCTCATTCACATTCATACATCGTCTCATACATACTCTTTTATTATTCTGACTCTTGACACAGCCTGACTCGAGTATCTGATTCACTTGATCGTGCCATGTCTTCCTCGGGCGTCCCCGACTTCTGCCACCATTCGCAAAATTAGATTATTTGCAGACGATACATTAATCTATATTTCATGTGAAGAGTACATAGATGCATCAATAAATTAAATGAAGACCTACAAAATATAGCGAAATGGCTGAAATTAAACAAATTAAAACTGAATGTCAACAAAACAAAATATATGGAAATAGGCAACAAAACGCATAACACAGAGTTAAAATTGACAATTAATGACGAAAAAATTGAAAAAGTAAATGAAATTAAGTACCTTGGTGTGGTACTACATTCAAAACTAACTTTCGCAGCAAATTTTGAATAGCAAATTGTGCTAAAGAAGGTATCTAAAAGTCAATTTTCTTAGAAGATTAAGAAATAAACTAAATGGAAACACTACAGAGCTGATTAATAAAACTATAGTTGCTCCACATTTAGATTATTGCTCTACTATGTTGTATTTGGCCAATGAAGGGAACTTGAACAAGCTAGATGTTATACAGAATAGAGCTATAAGATGTATACTAGGAAAAGGAAAATACGCAAGCATAGATCAAATGAGAGAACAGCTAAATTGGATTTCTATAAAAAACAGACTATTATTTAATGTGTTAATTTTTGTACATAAAATCATGAACAAGCAAATGCCAAAATATTTTAAGGATGAAAGTGTTTTTAATAGAGATGTTCATAATTACAAAACCAGAAATGTAAATAGGATTAGATTGCCACATATGAAAAAAACAAAATCACAGAACTGCCTAATGTACAAAGAACTACAAATGTATGATGAAATACCTGAAAGTCTGAAGAATGAATGTATTTAAAAAGAAATGTTATATTTATTGTAAAAATATGTAAAATTACAAAATAAAATATGATCTTGTTTATATTAGTTTATATTCAAATGTATAAACTAACTCAATAAATAATAAAAAATAAAAAAAATAAAAATATGCATCATATATCCTCCTTACACTCCTTTCTTCGCCCATTCGCTCTACATGCCCAAACCATCTAAGCGTCCCTTTCTTAATATTACTTATTACGCTTACATCAACCTGGCACTCTTTGCGGATCGGGGACTATCCCACTAATACATTGGTAAAAATAGATAATGCTCGATTACAATTATAGGGGATAGAAAAGGAGAGAGAAAGAAACAAAAGTACAGAGTAGCACGACAAGAAAGACAGTTTTTTTTTAAAACTAAAACGCCATATATTCGCTAGTAATAAAACGCAATAATAATTGAAACAATAATTGTTCAGAATTTACTCAGAGTATGGCCAGTGACCTATAAAAAAGGACAAAGAAAATTTAATTGCCATCCCTCTTTAACTACATACCTTTAGCTATATTACATATTATAAATTATTTAATCACATAATATATTCCTTGTAAGAGATATAATAATTGTAATCTGATATTGTTTTCACGGCGAATTCCCGAAATTCCTCCACAGGATCATCGTCTCGAATTCCCCATCAATGAAAACCATAGACTATTACATACATAGAACAAAATACGTACAGTTCACCACCAAAGGTTACAGTAAGGTTAATAGGGCAGTGTATCTATTTCCAATTGGTTTCGTAACCGTGGGATCCAAAGATATTAGAAGAACGAGATGTGCTATGAGCAGTTCATACTGTGCGGAATTGTTTTGCCCAGTGTTGCCGGTTTTGTTCACCAATACTACTGCACACCTTCGCTTACGCTAAGGTATCCGCACTAATACATAGAACAGATTTCTGTGCGTACACGTCCCGATAGTATTCAAAGTACCCTAATTAGGTAGTACTCCGCCTACGGTCCGGCGGCCAACATAACATATCTCGTTCTTCTAATATCTTTGGTGGGATCATTATTAGAGTAAAGTTTATCATCAGATTAAAGAACGGTTATCCCATAAGTATTCTGTCTGATATGTGATTAAAGTTGACGAGAAGCATATTAGTTTTATTATTTGATTTGGTTATTGTTGTGTCTCCGGGATTTCTCACAAACTTTCTTATGAAATAAAACTTTGACTTCAACAAAACATTTGAAACTGGATGGATTGGAGCTTGGATATCTTAATAAGCAGGCGGTTGGAATAATATGGACCCCGACTTTGATGTTCCCACCTAATTTATTATCCCCTCGGTCTCTACAATACTCGACAGCTAAAACCATCTATGGGTAACCTAAAAAACTAATTTAGTATCATCTATGGGTGAGCTCATACACTAATATCACAGTTGTTATAATAAAATAAAAACAAAACTCTAGCGTGTTCTAACTACTGGACCGAACCCGTTCTACTCCGCTACGGGCATCTTTAGAATTATTTATGATTTTATCATGACTCACCAACTAAAAACAGCTGTGTTATTCTAGATCCAGAAATTTCGGAGAGTTAGATGCTAGACCTCACCTTTTGTCTTTCATTTTCTGCTTCTCTTTTTACAATTTTACTGTAAGTATGAAATTAACTTTCAGTCAGTGAAAATAATATCTCTCACACCTAACTTTGATTTAACACTTTTTGACATAGGAAAGATGATATTTTTATGAATTTAATTAATCATTAAATATGATTTAAGATTTTCACGGGAAAAGTATTTTGTTATTTGTTTTTGGGGTGCTATGCCGTGTTGCGCTAACTCCTTCTTTAGCTGACGTTTCGGACAGCATTGCAGTGTCCATCATCAGGGCAGATGTGTTATTTTTTTTAAATTGTATCTGTTTTGTTTTGCACCGAGCACTTGCTTAGTTCTTACCAGGATTGTATTTATCCAGTTTTTACCTATCCTAACCATCACCTTGCTTGAATAGTATTTGAAATTTGGAACAATGGCAAGAACATAGTACAAATTCTAGTGCATTCGTTTTGAAAACAGAAGACGGGCTGGGACTACCTTGGAAAAAAGCTAAATAATAAAAAAATAATGAAAATATGGGATTAATGGCGAAATCTGGATGGATTCATTCGCTTTAAACTTGATTAAGCAGCAGAATGATGTAAAATGATTTTGTAAGTGTATATATGTAGACAACGAGTGGTTAAGATGGTTAGTAATCGAATTTCGAGGTCGTTGGCTCAAAATAGCGAAATTAATATAAAAATGCATTTCAACTATAGACCTATACAACCAATAATGATTACTACACCATTATTTTTCCTAAATACTTTTTACGGTTTATAATACAATTGTGTACACCTTTTTTACATTATATACATAATTCCCCTCAGAGCCTATGTCTTCTTTGGGGATGCTGTGTAGGAGGACGGAGGTATATGTGTCAACTGTCTACAAATGTTGGACGCGCGTTTAGAGTGTTTTCGTGACGATATTCCCTCGGATCATCTTCCATTGGAATACGTGTATATTACAACTAAGTGCAAAAAAGGGTACCTACATAAGTAGATACCTGTTTTAATTCTCGAATTGTTGGATTTTATTTTATTATATTTATATATATATTTTAATGACTAAGATACACAGTATAATAGTAGATTTATATACAGTCCTTCTCATTTCCTTCCTTCCTGTCCCTGTACTTCCTGTTCCGATGCAGACTGGTTGTAGTATGAACCAATGTTTCTGTTCTAAATGGCATTTTTTCAATAGGGTGACACTGAGAGTATCTACAATTCTATAACTCGCATGCTATCACTTAAAATTAATAATTAACTGCTCATTCATAAATGGCGATAATTTAAGTATAAAAGGAAAAAAAACCTTTTGCAAGTTACGCTTTAAAATAATAAGATGAATTATTCGTTTGCGCATGTATATAATAAACGGTTTCTCCGTAGAAAAGCTCAATTCTTTCAATAAAGACATAAAAATAGCAGACTCCCTTGGATTGACTAGCAATGTGCTGATACTCTGACCAAACATTGCGAAATCTATCATTAAGGATGGAAAAAATATTAAAGAAGAGAATGTGCTTTAACAAACGAAGCCTGCTATGCCTCAATACAAAGGATTATCTCATCAAAACCATGGTTTCAACAATTCCCCCATTTCTACAAAAAATAAATTTCTTCGATTATTGAAATGAGGATTGGACATTGTAATGTTCCTTCTTACTTTTTTTTTAAATTCACAGATTCATGATTGTACTTTCTGTGGTCTAGAAGTGGGAACTTTGGATCACTTATTTTTTGGTTGTCCCTCTCATAACAAATATCCTCTCTTCCATCAAGCCTTATCTAAAATTACATCCCATCCATTCAACATCTCGTCTCTTCCATGTCTGCATTCAACTCCAATCAACCATTAAATTTTTTAAATTTTCAATTTAATCAAAATTAATATGTAAATTCACCTTTCCTTTCTCCATAATTTGAAATAATGTCCTAGAATACCCCCCAAAGGTGAAAGCCATAAACATTTGAAAAAAAAAACACAAAAGTACAATCTTGGATTGAATTACAATTACCATATTGTATTTGTATGCCTTTCTTGAAAGAATTGAGTTTTTATACGGACAAAACTATTTATTCATATTCCATATATGTACATGCGCAAATAAACAATAGTAAAACATAACGTGCAAAATGTATATTTTCAAAAAATAATTATATCAACGCCTTCAAAATTTCATTAAATCATCATCAAACTCGACTCTCGTTAGTTTTGTTACATCTGCGCTTCCAAGTTTCTAGTTAGCTTCCAAACAGCCGACTTTCCATTCATTTTAGGAAACAAAGAGGACACAAACACACTACCAACATAATAGCCACTTACTATGTAAACGCAGGAGCTAATGGCTTCAGCGCTCCCAGTTCTGTTCTGTCCTGTTCCATTAACATAATACAATCATCTTATAAATCCTACTTGCCAAGTGCTAATCCCGTCGAGTATTGTGGAATACGTAACATTTAACCCTTAATTAGAATCATGCATGTTTTTATTCGCCATCCACGGGAAAAATAACTTTCACACTGGGTTTAGAAGAGTTTGTAAAAGTTATCTTTCTTTGTGTTTTGCGTCTATAGATGGTTAGATTAAATACTACGCAAAGCTTAAAACTGTAGCTCATAATAAACATATAAAATACAGTGGGTTGCCATATTAATAGGGACAGTTCCAATATTTCCTGATTTTTATGTTTACGTTATCTCTTCTTCTAAATAACTTGGAATAGATGGCCATTCTTTCGTTATTTTTGTTGCTGGTACCACCACTGGCACTTTTAAGAAGTGGCAACACTCGCAAAAGTGCAACATCCCTCGAAAATTTAAGGTTTTTTGCACGTGGCCAGCATTTTTGTGAAAATGCGTGATTGAAGTTCTGGTAAATAAATATACATTATAATTATATTTACGAGTTTTAACAATTTAGCTTTACAAATATGTAAGTAATTATTATTTATCTATTAATTTCTGTATTTTTTTTTTAAATATCTTATTTCAGTGAATAGTTTTTCCATATTGAGTCCAATGTTCAGTTTTTTTAGTATTGCTAGGTCTTCAGACACGTCCCCAAGAAAATTTCCGGAAGTGAAGACACTATTGTTACACATTCAACATTTCCAAAGTAAAATAGCAGCCATTACAGGTATTTTAAAGTCTGTGGTTAACAAGATAAATTAGAAAATCAATCAAAACCTGTCCCTTGAATTGGATCACATTGGAAAATGTGGCAGAAAACGAATCACTACACCTTTTACTGGCCGCGAAATCAAAGACGCCTGTCTCCAAAACCTCAAAAAGAGTGTGGCTCGTCTGACCTTGATGATCAACGAAGAAGATATCGAAGTCTCCCAAAGGAGAGTCCAGAGGATATTGGCTGAGGAGAACCTCCTTGGTCATCGGCCAGCTAAAAAACCTCGCCTCACAGTAGATATGAGGAAAATACTACTGGAATGGGCCAACGCGCACCAAAATATGACTATAGAGAACTGAAATGTGGTAATTAACATTTCTGTGGTTTTCAAGCTTTCGAAAAATTCCATTAGTTTGATAATGGCCCTTTTTTAAGGTGTGCTTCTCTGACGAGTCCATATTCCAAATTTTGTTGAATTAATCATCGTTCGTCCGATGACGCCCAGGAGAGAAATTTCATCCGGACTGCCTTGTAGAGACTATCAAAGACCCTACCAGTATCATGATGTGGTCAGTCATCTCTTCCAAAGGGATGGGGCGCCTCCACATCGTGCAAGGGACTATGAGGCAGGATCAGTACAGACAAATACTGGAAAATCGATTACTGCCTCAAGTCGGAGAATGGTTCCCTGGTGGCCAGGAATACGTCTTTATGCACAACTCCGCACCCTGTCATAAAGGCAGGACTGTCACTGAATTCCTGGCTGAAAAAAACGTGCAGGTTTTACCTTGGCAGGGGACTTCCCCTAACATGAACCCTATTAAAAATCTGTAGGAGCTCACCACGAGGGAGATTGCCAAGGAGGTGATCACAACGAAGCAGCAGCTCATTGAAACCCTCATCCGGGTGTGGCATCATTCTCTTGACCTAAAGATTACTGCAAAATTGTACATTGAGAGTATACCACGGCGTGTACAAGCTGTTATTGCGGCTTAAGGCGAAATCACGAAATATTGACTTTTTGTTCGATATTGTTTAAAAATAATAAAAAAATAAAATAATCGTAGATTAAGGACAAATACAGTGTTTATTTTTTCAAAATTCAATGTCCTTGTAAATAAATAATAACAACCGCATCTAAAATCATAAACATCTGTGTTTTATGAACACAAAGTGTAAAAAACACATTTTCCATAGGTGTCCCTATTAATATGGCAACCCACTGTAAATAAACAATATAGAGATTGAAAAGTGTTTAAATTATTATGGGACATTATTCAGACGTGAAAATCGCCTTCTTCTAACACTGCCATATTACATCTTACCATAATATTTAAGAATGTCTCATTATTTGTTTGTAATGCCTACGCCAAAGGGCTGCAGTGTACGCTTTTCAATATGCTTATAACTATCCTATCTTTTACAAATTTAACACTTAACTACCGACCTACGTGTTCGGAGGTTGCGGCTTCAAATCCCGACGTGCCCAAGAAAATTTAATTTGAATAATTTGTGTTATTTCACAATTTAATCATTTAAAATAATAAAAGGTATATCAGCGGCACGTTTCATAGTGTTAGATAATTTTAGTATCGTCCCGGAGAAAGGCAAAACATTCAAAATCAATTCGTTGATAGAAATGGCTTTAGCCGTGTTTGCTGACCAAATTTGAATAGCCAGGTACTTTGCCATTTTCACCTGCCCCATCTCCTTTTCCTCAAAACTACCTTCAGCCTTAAAACATATCCCAATTGAGACGCCTTCGTCTCTCTGGCTCCAAATGGTTGAGAGCAGTTGGGACACTTGTTCGGTACTAAAATATATATATATCAACTGGCAAGGTGGTAAGGAGGTAAGGAGAACTGGGATTTTTTTATGGGTTTATTGGAAACAGACCTAATATTGGACTACTTGATATGTCTAATTGATTATTAAGTATCTGACTTTTGGTTTTTACAGCTTTTTTAATTTCTAGTGCCTCTAAATTGTTTAGTCTGTTACCATGCCCGTTTTTATGTAAGATGTTAGCACCGGTGCTATGACAGAATATGATCTTTATCGATCAAATGATTTGCGAATTCGGAAAAACCGTTATTATTGAGGTTTTATTGATGTTTTGTTTCTCCCGATTTATTCGTATAACCCATTAGTCTACATAATTATCTAGCGGTTTTTCCATTACTTGTGCACTTATGCTAATGTATTTTATGACCGTCTTTGTGTTGCTTATATTTGTATCATGTTGTCTCCCTCTATATTTTGTTATATATATGCACACATTATGTACTTCTTGTTTAGTATTAATTTGTACCCAGATGATGCTTAAGTAAAGCGAAACCGGTCGGTTCTTAAATTAATAAATATCGTGGTTTTAAAACATAAAAGTATTTTATTTTATTAAATATGTCAAACCACAAAGTGATTGCTTTCTACAATAATACAAGAATATAATTTAGTTCAGTGATGTTATTTTTTATGTCGGAAGGATGCCCTGAAGAAAATAATTTCTCTCAGAGCCTGTGTCATCTTTGAGAATGCTGTATATAGGGTCTTTTTTGAGGAGGAGGGAGCGAACCTGTCCTGAATGTCAACTGTACAATTTCTTCCCAGAATTAACTTTATTGTACGTTTTTTGACTAACCGAACCTTGGTGTTCTATTTTCAATAAACTCTTTAATTATGTTTCAGATGTGAAATCTATACTCCGCTACAGAATGTTTTGCCCAAGTCTTGTAAAGATGCAAAGGCACGGACGTAATAATAAAATCATTTGAGCCCTTTACTGTTATTTAAAAGGTCACTTGAAGTGCAGTTATAATCAATGATTTTATTTTTTTCTAGCTTCCACGAATAATCTGAAAAGGCATTATCTAAGGATTATACTCTTAAGGAGAATATAGAAAATGTAGAAAGGTGAAACGGATTTAAGATTTTCGATGAAATTATTGTGTTGTGAAATATTTATTTTGTTATTTATTACTTTATTTTTTTTTACAGTTTTACCGTACGCTGTCTTGTTGTAGAGTGGTATATCTAACTGTCATGGAAAGTTTTTTTCTGAGCTTTAAGAGAAAGGTTTCTTAAAGATACTGGAGTTATTCTAGGGCTATGTTAGATTTTTAACATCGATCACCGTAATGCTTGCCTTCCTGAATAAATCTAATTTTATTTAATCATTTACGGCCAAGATGTTTTTGACAATGGTGTGTTTTTATCTTTCTGTATTCCAATCATTTAGCTTTGCTTCTAGGGTTGTGCCCCAGTATTGCTTTTTGGAGACTGTAAACGGATCTCTCGGCATTTAATGAAACTGCAGCAGAACAAAAGCTGTTGCTATATTGACGTTCATGGTATGTTCTGCTCAGATTGACGATAAGGTTTCCGATCCGCATTTCGCTCGAAGCATGTTTAGGGTAATAAGTTTATAGTTTAGGGTTCTTTCACCGTATTTATGGGAACATTTCAGAACCACCAATCTTTCATTTTGAGTGAATCTTGTGTTTGTGATTAAATTATATTTGACAATTTAAACATAATATTTAGAGAAGTTAAAAATAAAATTGAAAGTTCACTGAAAGCTTAAACTATTAAAAGTAGTAATTTCATAAAAATGTAAATAAATAGAGCCCCTTTCATATTTTAGAATGTAATTTTATGTTGCTTACATGTTTTATTACTCTTTATAATTATTGAATTGTTTAAATGAATAAATAAATAATTACAAAAAAGTCTTCTGATTTGTAAGTCCTCAGGAAGCACTAAGGATCTTTCTATCTATCTTTATAATATAATAAATTTGATGAGCATAAAAATGTAAACGTGTATATAATTTATATAAATGTACAAAAGTAGATATTACACGTGTATAAATATTATATTGCGCATATTATACAAGATGTCGGGGGTAAAGTGCACATACTTCGGGAGGTGATTCTAATTGATAGTACAAGTAAAAAAGAAAAAAAAACTTTTTTTGGAATTCCAACGTTTTAAGATAGTTTTCGAGTAAAAAAGTTTAATTTTTTGTATAGAAAAAAAAACAATTTCTTCTACGGAAAATAAATTTTTGTGGAAAAAATTTGGAAATTCGAATAATTTCCATTTCATTTTTACTTCTTCTAGCATTTAGAATAACCTCCTGAAGTTTGAGCACTTTACCCCCGGACACCCTATAAAGATAACCATATAAGAAAAACCTTATTGATGTAAAAATATATTTATTGATTTTATAAAAGTTATAAATTACTTTTATAAAAGTGAGAATAGTATTTTAGTAAAGTAAAGTAATTTTTATACCTATACAAATAACTTTCGTAAATGTTTTTTGTAAAATTAAAAAAAAAAAAAAAATTAATTAAATCCGTAATAAAACCCATATTTTGAGAACCATCTTCATTTCGACTTCGTTCTCATTTGCTCGGTGCTAACTAAAAATGGTTCTGTTTTTCTAAAATTGCAATAGATGTCGGTAATTTAATTTCAAAATCTCCAAAATTATTCCTAATACGAATTCAGAAACCTCTGTCGGATTCTTTTAACACTAAATATTGTTTATTTTGTGGGTATTGCCCAAATCTAAATTCTTTACGCGGAAAGCGGGCCCTTAAGCTGCTGCCACACGCAAAGCTCACATCAACAGATATCACAATAGCGCTCGCCATACAATCCCATACAGACCCGACACACGTAAAAAGATAACGCGCTATAAGTGTGGTTCTGAACTTCGCTAACCGAATTTATTTTACGTAACCGCTCCCGACGCGATATTTGAAAAGTTATGCGTCCCCCTCTCCGCCGTAAAAAGGAGAGAGGGTCATTTTAATTACGGAGCTACCAACTATGTTCCGTGTTCCCTTTGACAGCCATGACATAAGCAGCCTAATAATGCATTTCTTATTTATTATGTTAGCTCATATCGTCATGTGTGCTAGTAAATTTAGAAACATAAAAAAACTTTATTTGGCAAACCTACTTAACATATATTTAAAATATAAATATAATCAATATTTGAATTTGAAGTAAACAAATTTTCGCCTTTTCAAAATTAATCATATTTTTAATCTCAGTATGTTTATATGGTAATATCATTCGGTTTTTTGATAAAGTTGGACGGCTTGATACCTACATAGAGAAGCTTCTAGATTGTTCGTTTGTTGATTGTTTTCATTGTTGTCCAACAGATCCAGCAATAGGCGACAAGTATCATCCATTTCGAAAACGTGCTCAAGCTGTCAGTAAGTAAAGTTGTCACTTTGACAGATGAAATTATGTTCCTCGGCCGCTCTCTAATTCAACTGACCCCCTCTCCTACCATAGGAAGAAATATTTGATAGCGTCGTGTGTCGGTAGAAAAGATGATGCGCTGTACATTAACTTTTGATGTGAGCTTTGCGTGTGGCAGCAGCTTTAATTGCATGACATTGAACAATATGTTTGCATTTAGACGATAAATACAACCTTTTTTACTACCCTACATGCCCGTTTTAAATAATTCATTCATTTCAGTCCGCTTTCAATGGTGAGGAAGGTAATTGTGCACCAGATAACACAAAAAATAGAAAAGCTAAACACTGCGTCGTTTACCGTCAACTTTGACAACAATCCTAGAATCTATTCGTTATTTGCGTTATTTGACATTTACAATTTCAAGAAAACCGTGCAGTTTCATGTTTCACGATGCAATAATTATTATCAAAAGCAATATCTCTTTAGAGCAGACAGACACTAGACACTAGACAGTCAGGTTGACAAATTACTCACAACTACTAGCGTCAACTCGAGAACTGAGAACTGAGCTCTGCGCAGTATTGTGTAGTTAAACGAAAACCATTCTAGACAAACTGGTCCATAGAGAATGCTGTTGCAGCCGTCACGTGACAGAATAAGCAATGAATGTCAGATAGATGAAATCTTGCAATAGAGAAAGGTTTGAATTCTGTACACTGAGATAAAACTTAATGATAATGCCTTTTTTATATGTATTTATTTAAATACAACCGGCACGAAATATTGTGCCATTAACATTAATTTATATTTTAAAAAAGAATGTGTTAAAAAGAATTGTATAAAGAATAATTTAAAAAGAATTAAAAATGTTAGAAAAATATTATTAATAATGACTTACTTATTATTAATAGTATTATAAAATAATAATCTTTAATAAAACGACAGTAATAATTCCAAATAAAATTATTTTCCATGATGCCCATAAATAAACTAAATGATTATCAAATTTAACCTAAATGATTGTGTACTTAAAGGTGATTGTCAGAACAACCAGTTATTTTTAATGGTTCAAGAAATGACAAAAAAAGTTTAACTAAATGTGACAATATAAATGTCACACTAATCAAATCACAAATAAAGAAGCCATTAATAAAATGCCTCGATTATTAACTAGAAATACAAAAATACGATTTAAGATTTTCACGGCCAAAAGCATTTTTTGTTTTTGTTTTTGGGGTGTTATGCCGTGTTGCGCTAACTCCTTCTTTAGCCAACGTTACAGTGTGCCACATCTGCCCTGATGATGGACACTGTAACGTTGGCTAAAGAAGTAGTTAGCGCAACACGGCATAACACCCCAAAAACAAAGAACAAAAAAGAAATTCAAAAGTCTTCACAATCATTGTCATATCAAACAACTATACTCTGCATACAAATGAAGTCATATTGTTAACAACATTTATTTTAAAGATACTTTTGCTATAGTAAAGCATGTTATCGAGATTTCCATTTTAAAGTATCGGATCTTGTCAGTTTTGATAATTAATAATTAAGATTGATGAAGTTTTTTTTCCTCAAAATTGATAAATCGACTAATATTCGGCATGGTTAAAAAACTCTTTATTTTTTGTGCAGGAAAAAATGTTGGTTTTGTCGAATTTTAAGAGAAACAATATATTATACAGTTTATCTCTGTTTCGATTCTTTATTATTTTCTCCTTATACCCCATAGAGTAGTATTTTAACAAAAACCATCAAAATAAAATAAACTGATTTAATATGCCACCACTTTGGTATCAGTATTTTTCCGACATTTCAATTTCTCTGCATCTTTATCATATTTTTGATAAAAATAAGAGATGCATATAATGCAGGAATAAATATTCTTAATTTAAACACTAAAGGAAAACTAGGATTAGATAACTTCGAGGGGCTGTCAGGCTTAAAAGAGTGGAGAAGAGAAGGTGATGGGGAACTGGCTATTCAGATATGGTCACCAAACACGACTAAAGCAAATTAAAGCAACGTTTCGATTCTTAATGGCCGTATTTTACCAGAGCGATACTGAAAGTATCCTCCAATCTGAAAATATCTTAAAGTCAATTAATTTATGTTTTTTTTTTACAATTTTTATCGTGTTCAATTTACAGTGAAAATGCACATGGTGCAACATAACAATGCTATTAATTATAGTCTCAAGTTAAGATTATTTAATTGATATAAATATATTTTTCCATGCCCAAAATTAAACACTTCCTTTGCACAAAATTATTACACTTACCGGGCAAGAATTTTTTTCAATCGACTACCTGAAGAAATTAGAAACATTAATGATAACATCCAAATAATAAACACTCTGAAAAAATATTTTAAAGACAAACTTACAAAAAATAAAAATGTTTCCAATTGAATTAATCTTAAGAATAACTCATCTCAATTAGTTTCCTTAAGTAACATTCCATTCTTCAAATAAGTTTAAAATCATTTTATTTTTAATTACCATACTGTAATAAAACAATATACACTCCATTTCCAGCCACAAGCTAATGCTTCTATGGAAGAGGGGTCTTGAAATTTTTGATCATATATTGTAACAAATAAACAAAAATGTACTTATATAATAAAAAATAAAATATATTTTAGTTCCCTAAATTTCCAATACATTTACACGGACAATTTAATTATTTCAGTTGAGACTCCTCGAAATAATAAATTTTCGTTACAACTCTCAGCTGGCAAAGATCAGAAATAAAACTGCATATAAAAAAAATCATTCTGTCCAGATTTGGCTGAGAACGGCGATGCATTGCAAGCGGGGTGAAGCAAAACCACCTAAACGAGGGCGAGAATGTATTATGGAGATCCTTCAGACAGTTTTATGGAAGATACAATGGAATATTACGTGTCTTACAGGGAGTTAGATTGTAATTGGAAATTTATGTGATGGTTTCGCGGGATTTGATGGTGCATGCAGTGGTACGTGTTACGTTCTGTATGCAATAAAAGAAATAAAGAGAAAACTCTGCAAGCAGAACTCTATTTTTGACAAAATAAAATAAAATTAGGAATTCAACTCTGTATCAACTGTTTAGTGGTGGTAATGGAAAAATGTATTTGTTTAAGGAGTAATTGTGCAGACTGTGATTGTAAATTTATCTGCCTTACAATGAAAAAATCATGTTGTTTTGAAACTTATCAGAACACGCAATAATCAATAAAAGAAAAAATGAAGGCATTCTGCATGCGAATTCAAGTTAATGTATAGATTGTTGAGTAAGTAATAAGTCATTACCTACCAAACTATCTATATATAGACTTGCTGAAGCACTCAACCTTTCCAGGGCTTTATTCTACTCAGGGGGTGCGAAAATGGGATAGGGGGTAGTTTTTCGAAATCTCATGGAAATAATTAACTGCAATTTTTTCAAAAGGTCACGTTTATGAAATATTATTGATCTCGGAATAAAACTATATATTATGTGGGTGTCCGTGGGTAAAGTGCTATAACTTAGTAAATCTAAATGATAGTACGCGGAGAAAACTTACTTATAAGTTATAAAAATCTGATAAAATTATTCGTTTTTTTGTTAAAAATGGGACTGCAAGACTTTAACGAATGAATTTAAAATAACGTATCAGTCAAAAGCGAATGTTTAATACGACGGTGGAAAACGTATTCATACAAATATTGATATTCACGCTTTCTGTCATGATATTTATTAGGACAAGAACACGTATTCTTGATATATTCTGACTTATATTTTATCAGTAAATTGGCATGCTATCACTTTTTTAACTGGACGATTTTTCTTCGTGTGCGAGTAAAATAACCAAATAACTTTTTTCGAAATTCCAACTATTAGGTATATTTTTCAAGTAAAAATGTAAAATTCGTTCGCCGTGTGCGGCCGGCATTATTATTTTGCACTGCTTCCAAATCTACCGTTCTGTGCCCCCTCGCCACCCGCTTATTATTTTATTCGCAAATGAGATCTGATAATTCCTATTTATGTGTATTTTTGAAATGGATTAACTCCCTTTTCCCTCTTCCCGTCACCTCCCAACATACCCCAATTGGCGATGTCATAGGTTGTGGGCATTCTAGATTCTTGAGAGGTATTTGCATAAAATAGTACAGGATTCAGTGCATCATGTAGCTCTTCACTTTTACCACAATACGAGTGAAGAAAAAATCAACAATTAAAAAACATTTTTTTAAAATATTATACATCTATTTGAATTTTCAATATAATTGCGCCATCTCTTAGGCCCGTTAGATAGACATTTTTTTTAAATTATTTGACTGAGGATTGAACCTTCCTCCCCAGGGACTGGAGTCAACTGCGCTAAATCCCGATTGGATAGGACCGATAATTATTTCGCATATTAACTACTGTAATGTCATCCGATTTCTAAAAAATGCGTCCTTGTGATCGCCACCAAAATTGGTGGAATACATTGTTATCGACAACAAGTCATAACAAATAAATTTGTGATGGTCAAGATTGTGTCAAATTTCAAACTGATGTAGATTCAATTTCATCATGGGCTGATGAAAATAAATTATTTTTTAATACAAAAAAATGTGTCACTATGTCGTATACACGTTCGAGAAACCCTATCAAATTCGATTATTGCATCAAAAATAATATATTGTCAAAAGTAAAATCCATCAAGGACCTTGGGGTAGTCTTTGATCCCAAATTTATGTTTTCGGACCATATATTGCAGTTGACGACATCACGCTACAAGCTTCTCGGATTTGTCATAAGACTCGTCAAACAATTTTCCAATCCCGAGGCAATGATGACTTTGTACAACTGCATTATAAGGTCTAAAATTGAATACGCCTCTGCTGTATGGGCTCCATACCAACAAAAATACATTGAAAAATTAGAACAGATTCAAAAAAAGTTTTTGAGATACATGTATTTAAGAATGCACGGAGAGTACCCGCGATTCATGCATCACGAAGATTTGCTTGCCGAAACGCGCTACCAAAGTCTCCACTCGAGGAGGAGTGGGGCCCTTGCAGTAACGGCGTACAAAATTCTTAATAATTTAATAGATAGCTTATACCTTTTGGAATGCTATAAGTTGTTCTTACAGAACAACTACAGCCAGGGACGGCACCATGATCTGCTATGTATCCCACGTGGCAGAACTGACGTACTGGCTCGGCATAGCATGACACGAGGTATGGCGCTGTTAAACAACGCCTCCAAGACCAACGCCTCCTCATACAACAATACTCTTTTGACAGTACAAACATATTTTGATCTACTCCTGTCAAAATTAAACATTTAAACAAATTACAGTGAATTATTACACATAAATATTATCGAATATTAACAAGCAGCACTTCTTTACTAACATAGCAGTATTTAGCATTGGAAGTGCTTGTGTACTGTGTCAACAAAAGCAAAAATAAATCATCGACTCCCAACAGTGATAAGCAGTGAACAGTGAATTTTTAAACGTTTCACAATGGATGTGCAAAATTTCATCTCCAAAGCAGAAATAGCTGTCAATGCCTTAAATAAAGTACTTTTTGATCCGGCCAACAAATTTAACAAGGATCAAATCTCTAAAATTTCCCCAATTGCATGTGAAATTTTAAGTGCCATAAGTACCATGTCTTCAGCTGTAGCATCCAAAACTGCTAATTTAGAAGGTGAACTGCGTGCATACAAGGATATTAGAGCAAATCCTTCGCAAAACAACTTTAATATTTGCGAGGCAATTTCGGAAATGAATGAACAACAAGTGCGATCTAAAAATATTATTATTTGCAATGTGCCCAAAAGCATTAAAGTGACAGAAGCTGGCAGGATCTCGGATGACCAGGCAGCTGTCACCAGTATAATCGGTGTAATCGACAATTCAGCAAATGAAAATATTTCTAAATTTTACAGGGTTGGAAAATTATTAAATGACAAGCCTAGACCAATAAAAATAGAACTACAAAATTCAACACAATCCAGAAATATTCTAAGCAAACGAAGTCTTCTCAAGAACAATGTCAGAATTTACCCCGACTCAACACCGGCGCAACAAAAATTTCTGAGCGATCTGAGGGTTCAGCTGGAAAAAAGGAAAGAAAATGGTGAAGATGTCACCATAAAATACATTAACTCCACCCCCCGAATCGTGCCGAATCGACCAAAAAACTAGGAAGTTACAAAAATATTCAAGAAATCCCACCTAACCAAACCAGAACCATAAAAATCTATTATCAAAACATCCGCGGACTGCGATCAAAACTCGATGACCTACAAGCAGCTCTACCTTCTCATCATCATGACATCATTATACTTACGGAAACCTGGCTAAACTCGGAAATCAAATCGACTGAACTCGGTCTTACTAACTACAAAGTATTTCGTTGCGACAGAAACGTCAGATCAAGTACCAAGTCAAGAGGTGGAGGAGTTTTAATTGCAATAAAACAGAAGTTGTCAGCAAGAAAATTAACCACGAAACACAATAACATCGAACATATTTTTGTGCAAATAACGACTCCTCTCGAGAAAATTATATTTGGAACGGCCTATCTACCACCACTTTCTGACCCTCAGTCATATAGAAACCACTGTCAAGACATCGAAACAATTTCATTAAAATATCCTCACTCGAAAATTGTTATTCTTGGGGATTATAACTTACCAAACTTAATATTGAAAGCAAATAACTGTGGTCTCATCATAAACGAAAGTGAAAACGATCTTGCACGTGAAATTTTGGACATGGTAAACTTTCTAAACTTTCATCAACATAATTTTATATATAACAGTAACAATCGCTTATTAGACTTAGCTTTATCAAACTATCCTAAAATGTCTGTTGAACTCTCAAATGATCCACTTCTACCTATAGATAATCATCATCCTCCCCTATACATTAAATTAAATATGACATGTGATAATGAAAGGAAACCTTCACAAAGCGTCCTAAACTTTAAACGAGCCGACTTCGACTCAATTAACTCCCATTTCTCAAATACAGACTGGTCTTTTTTATCCGATGAAAGCGTTGATGAATCGTTAGATAAACTTATAAAATACTATTGAATCCTATGTACCTTTTTACACACCAAAAAGCTATACCTACCCGGTTTGGTTTTCATCAGAGCTTACAGCCTCTCTTCAGCAAAAAAAGAGTCAACACAAAAAATTCAAACAAAGTAAATCCATAAATGATTATATAATCTTTAGCGAAACTAGGAAAAAATGTAAAGATCTTTCCAAACAATGTTACAAAATGTACATAACCTCTGTCGAGGACACTGTCTTTAAATACAAAAACCTTTGGAAATTTCTTAAAAAAATGAACAATGAAAACACAGACTACCCGCCAATAATGCATATGAATGGAATCAGTGCAAACAATACACAGGATATTTTAAACCTTTTTTCGGACTTCTTCAAAAATGTATATGATGAAGACACTCCAGATGATAAAATACCCGAATACAAATTTAATATGACCACAAACTTAACAAACTGCCAAATCACACAAAAGTGTTGCGAACAAAAATTACTTTCCTTAGACACCGACAAATCCGCTGGCCCAGACAACATTCCACCAATATTCCTCAAAACATGCTCTAATACATTATCTCAACCACTTACATTACTATTAAACCGTCTCTTGTCCCTTGGACATTTTCCAGACCGCTGGAAATCTAGCTTCATTACACCGATCTACAAAAAAGGAGACGATACTGACATAGCTAATTATCGCCCCATTTGTATACAGTCAGTACTGCCAAAGCTTTTTGAATCATTGGTCCTTGATGAAATCTATCCCAAATTAATAAAATTAATTAATCAAAAACAGCACGGTTTTATCAAAGGAAGATCCACCGCAACTAACTTAACGGTATTTCAAAACTTCATTATACAATCATTTGCAGAAAATAAACAAGTCGACTGTATATATACAGATTTTTCGAAGGCATTTGACAAAATATCCCATAAACTACTAATCCAAAAACTATTTGCTCTAGGAATAAGGGATAACATGCTAAAATGGTTTAGTAGCTATTTGTCAAATCGTAAACTGTTCGTTAAAATAAAATCTTGGATGTCGAAAGCTTTCCGGGCTACCAGTGGTCTACCGCAAGGTAGTCACCTTGGCCCGGTTTTGTTCCTCATTTTCATCAATGATATAACCAATTACTTCAACGATGTCGAGGTATTGCTCTTTGCAGATGACGTCAAACTATACGAGAAAATAACTGATATAAATCATTGCCATATACTACAGTCAAATATTAGTAAGTTTAGAGATTGGTGCGTTCAAAATAATTTATTTTTGAATGTAGTAAAGTGCAAAACCTTGACTTTCTTCAGAAACAAAAATCTTGTTTTATTAGAATATTCCATCAATAACATAGCTTTAGAAAGAGTCACGGAAATGAGAGATCTTGGAATTATTTTGGACGAAAAACTAAGTTTCACCAATCATATCCATCAAATTGTGAACAAAGGTATGAAAACACTAGGCTTCGTATTAAGAACAACTAAAAACTTTAATTCTTTACAAGCCATTAAACTTTTATACGTATCTCTAGTAAGAAGTCTAATTGAATATAACTCAGTAGTTTGGTCTCCATCTTATAAAATTCACATTAACAACATTGAGCGAATACAAAAAATATTTCTACGTTTTATAAATTTTAAATTAAATATCCCTGTCGAAGACTTAAAATACAATTTCTTATTAAATACTCTAAAAATACATACATTAGAAGATAGACGTAAAATAAACGATTTAAAGTTCTTTTTCAAAATACTTAACTCTAAATTCGACTGTTGTGAACTCCTGCAACTTATAAACATACATACACCCACAGTAACAACACGACAAAATACAATATTCTACAGCAGCACACATAAGCGTAACTACATTGCCCACTCTCCGATACAACGACTTCACACCATGGGAAATCATTACTTGGGTGATGTTGACATATTCAATACCAACTTGGCAAGTTTTGTGGATCATTTAAAACATTTATTTCAACAATACTCCTAAACACATCATGTAAACCAACAAATAGCTGTAATTTTCTGTTTTTGTTTCTTGTGTTTGTATGACTTGTTGCATAGCTTTTATCAAATGTAATTTTATTCTTATTTTTTATGTTTGAAAGTATTTGTCAAATTAAAATTATACTACCAACCATGTAAAAGCCCTCTGGGCGTTAAATAAATAAAAATAAAAGACTATCGATATTTTTAGAGTGGCCTTGAAGAATTAAAGAGGCATGTCAATGCCAAAAATCACTATTTATAACTTTTTATTTCTATTCTTTCATTGTTTTGTATCATCTATATGTAGTTAATGTTACATATGTATTGTAAATGGACACACAGTCTGTAATACACAAAAAAAGTCTATCTGCCGAGTTCCAGCTTGATCGGATGTCAGGAAGTGGGTTAATTTCCAAAAACAAAAGCATTTAATATGAAATTTCAATCCTTAAAAACAAACGTTAGAGATAGCAGCTTTTCCGTAAAAATAAAACTACATTGAAGCTTTAACCTGATTAGAATCTTAGTGTAAAGTAAATGTTGGGTTGATACTGTCTCGCTACGAAAATGGGAATATAATGGCGAACAACGACTAAAACCTTTTGCTTGGTTTATCGAAGGCTTTTAAATTTTATTTTACAGTTTCAGAGCTTCTGGGTTCCGATATCAATCAGCGGAAGCAAAGACTTTTCCTTTGCGTTTGAAGACGCTTCTATAAAGTTTGTTTTTTTTTTATATTTTTAACCAGTCTCGGTGTCTGTTGTCACTGAGAAGAAAAATCTAGAACCCGCAGAAGTTTCAGAGTAATAGATATCCAAGGACGTTATATATTTTCAAGAAACTCTCTTTATTAATTAAATCACATGTTTTTTTCTAGATTCTTTTATTCAACGTTGCGGAACAAATATGGGTTATGAATTCAACGAAACTTTAATTTTAATTCAAAACGTTTGATAAATAAAACATCTGAAACCATCATCGTGATGACGTCAGGATAACGAAACCTTTTTAACATTGATTTCAAGATGAATTAAAATATCTATCACAGTTCAACATTTAATGCCAATATATTATGTTAATTCGTAGGATACTATTTATTTTTTACTAAATAATAAAATTATGTAAACAATTTTTTTTAATTGTTCCAGCTTTTTTGTTATTTTGCTTTACAGCTATTAAGATTATGCAATTACTACACGACACTTTCTTAGTATATAAACATTTTTTGATATAATACCTACTAAAAGTTCAATATACACACTCCAAAGACAATACCGCAACAAAACCAAAAATTACGGTTAATAGCTGTGAATGTCAAATCAATTGCCTTGTTAGTATTTATGATAATGTAAGACTATCACATCTCAAGCTTGTAATATTTTAGAGTTTAACAAACAATTATTGACATACTGCTATCTAAAATATTTTCAACATATATGAGCCAATACTGCCATAGTTAAATTCCAAGTAATAAATTATGCATTCACAAGATGGTTTCGTTCGGTTAAGTTAATTGATTTAAATATTATAATTTTTATTGCTCAACGATTATTTTCTTATGTAATGGCAGATAACAAAGTTTCAAATTCTCCAAAATAGAGCAAATAGAATAATACTTATTCAAAATAGATTTACAAAAGTAACTAAATTGGTTAATATTGAAATAGATGCTGACCTTGAACATGGTGATATATATACATAAAATAATAAACAACCTATTAACAAAATACTTATTAAAGAAAATTATATAAAACAAGGAAATTCCCAAACATAATACAAGAACAAGAAATTAGGCTATCAAAAAAGGAAAAAGCCAAAACACAAAATAGTTTATGCTACAAAGGAATACAATAATGTGCTACCGAAATTCTTAAGTCTGCACCAATTGATAGATTTAAGCTAGATTTTAAAAACGAAGACAAAAAATAAAATTAAATAAATAATAAAAATATAATAGTGTGTGTAACTTATAATATCCAAATGATCCAAAGTACTGATGAACGGACCAGAGCCAAAGTGAACCAGACAACTACTCAATATGGACAGAAACTCACTGAGGGAACTGGTAAAACTACTAACGGGACACTGCCATCTCAGGAGACACATGCAGTTGTTGGGAGTGGAAAACACCAACAGATGCAGGAAATGTGAAGAGGGTGAAGAAACTCCAATTCACTCTTGGTGCCAATCTCCCGTTCTGTTTGGAACAAGGCTCAGATTCCTGGGAAAATACACTGTAGAACCAGAAGACATAGCCACATTTCCAATGACAACCCAGGTGAATTTTATGAAAGGGTCCGGGCTACTGTTAAAGGAATGAGGTAAAATGGGAGATAGCACAATGAGCTTATGGCCTAAGTGCTAACGGGAACCTAACTATGACTTGAACATGACTTTTGGGATTATAGCGGTTCATTCCAGAGGTGACAATAGCTTGAAAACTTTTAGAAAACCATGACGTTTCAGAAAAAAATTTCAATTACTTCTGAAATTGCTTTATAATTACAGGAACTCAATAGAGCCGCTCATTATTTTTTGTAACAGCAGTTATGTACGTTTCTGTCCTGATACATTGGAAGGTATTCAATGGTTGACGTACTCATTAAGTAATATGATTTTCTTAATGATCGCTTCTAATATGTATTTCGTATAATATCAAGTCACGAAGCAAATTATTCGGAATGTAAATAATAATATCATGTTACTTTTACGTTTGATGCATTATTGAGAAATTCACATAATTCTAGATAATTTATTAAAAAAATGTTTTAAACACAAAGTACCCAATATAATAATATTCCATGTGTATTCTGTGTAATATTCCACCATTTAAAATGTGAAAATTACTATCCGACATAGACATTCAAATTGATAGACATGCCAATCAGAGAAAGGGGAACAACCAAGCTCAAAATATCTCTTTAATGAAGATCGACGAAATTTTCCCTTTCTGTGATAGGTCAATAAATGAATCTGACAGTATATGGGCAACTCGCATTGTAATATCTATCGTTATATCTAATGTTCAGTACTCGAAAATAAAATCTGTTTACTAATTATCATTCTTTTAATAGTTACTTAATTTTAAATACTTGTTTCCAAAATTGAATATTTTTTAATACTATTCAGTTTGACAAATATTTTATAATTTACAGAATTTACTGATTTTTAGAGTCTCTTCGCCAGGCATTTAAAAGGGTGATATTCATATCATTGGCAGAATAGTTATGAAATAAACTTTTGCTTTACTTTAGCAAACTTCACTTTTCTGCGCAGGGTCTTGGTGAGCTCTTTAGCGATCAATGTATGACTGATTTCGTATTTTATTAATACCATGATCGAACCTGGTGCCAAAAGTATGGTCACGTGGTTTGGTTCTAACTAGTCGAAATGATACCCAGATTTCATGCTAGGGCAAGTTTATTAATTTGGATGTCAACGTCAAAGACAAAATAATACTTGTTTTTCCCATACTTGAAATGTTAAGTAACACACACTTACGATAATCATTTGGGGGTTATATTTTATCCATTGGTTCATAATTTAATTTCCCCATTTTTATGTTACACCTCACAAGAGCGCCCTTTTCTGCACAGTCTAAATACAGGGGAAGGGTATATCGTCACCCGATTGGGCAGCGTTGTGATGTGCGTGAAGGTAGGGGATTCAGCAAGCGATTTATTAACACGAGTCTTACGGAGGCAATATTTTTGACACCCTTCGGTTGCCACACCTGCACTCTGAAAGACACGTCAGCAGTTCAAAAATTAAGCACTGAATTCCTTGATTGACAGCCCACAGAATTAGGCCACCTCTGAACTGGCGGACGACGAATCCGCGACTCGTTAAATAACCCCACTATTACCTGATATTTCAGACTAGATTCTCCGAGAATTAGGTAATCGGAAAACACCTTCCTATTCTGCACAATCGCGGGCCATGATTGTCAAGGCCACTCTCATTCTGGAAGTCACTTTGGAAATTCAGCAGAAATTCATTGCTGCCTGCCAAGCTATTCATCAACATCGCTTCACCCGGTATCACACCAGATTATTACTCTCAGCAAGCCCTTTTGACAAACATTTTAATTTTATGAAGCTTTTGATTCTATTATAAAATCATATCAATCTTTCTGTTGTTAAAGGACCCCACCCGTTTTCAGATCATTAGTGAAGGATTCTACATTTCATTTTCATTTTTATTTATTGCTAATCACTAACCCAGTAGTAAGAGTCGAAATATATTTGAAATAAATAGCACGATTTCGCCGACGTATAAATGGAGATGTCTGCCTTCTTATTTCGTCTTTTTACCAGTACGCTTCGTTCAAGTTACTCGTACTTGTACGATTGGTGCAACAATAAACAGTGTAAAAAGTGAACCCACACTCTGTTATTATTAAGTACCTATTTTTAATATTACTCTAGGATAGCTCATCAAATCTCTACCCGAAGAACCACACTAAAATATTACAAAGTGGAACCAGTCCACCACAATTAGGTGCAGTCGAGATCACCACACTGTATAGGTACATATATAGAGAAATAATTGAAACCAAATACAAAGTAATATATAACAAGAAATAAACCTTTGGAATTTAACGTTTGGCGTGTCTGTTTGATCAATTTATCCATACTTCTAATTAAATTGATCAAACATTTTCATAAAGGATAAAACTTTTTCAAGATCAGAGACAATCAAATTCATTACCCTACTAAGTCGGAAGGGTTTTTTAAATAAATTGACGATATCAGTTTACTTTCATGTTAGTGTAAACATTACACTGTTATTCAACACTATTCGCTTTTGAATGGAATAATATATTATGTCTTTGGTATAGTAAGTAAGCTACTAATATAATTCTTGTTGGTACTTGAAGAGAATATAAAAGGGATCACTTGAAGTAGTAAGCCCATTATTTGTTACTTCAGTATATCAAAACAAATCAAAGGAGTGATGTCGGTCGATTGGAAAAAGGACACTTGGTTTTATAGCCAGAACTCTCTTGCGCCGGGATGACAAAGGAAAACATTGGACAAAGGAACAAACACAATCTTTGATGGAATTGGGAGGACGTGACGAAATGATTTGGACTCGTGAACGGAATGAGTGATGGGCTGGAGAGATTCTAGCCAAAGAAGCAATGCACAAGACATTTGTGCTGGCTTGCGAAAATTTACTAACGACAATTGGAGAAAGAGATTTTCTGTAAACTTTCTTTTATGAAAATGGTACATTTATAATAAATTGAGTAATAAATTTACCCTAAGAGCTCTGTAGCCAAAACCTTGGAGTAAAAATGTTATATAATCTTAACGTAGGTATGCTAAATATACCCTATTATTGGCTCTCTCGTATTTATTGAAAAAAAATAAAATCAGTTTATAATAAGGAAACCCAACCTCACTTATCTTAAATTTAGATAAAGGGAAACTATATATATATTGAAAAAAATGAATAACTTCACACATATGATATTTATTAGTGAAGATATTCATTTGTTCGAAACCTTGAATTTCCGTTCTTTACCGAATGTTTTAAAATTTTGACACAACGTTTTATTCGAATACGCGTATGCTTTTATATACCTACATAATGTAGGTGTCACCTGTGACAGGAAAAAACAGCGTAATCTGTTGGAAAAACATGCTTTTGTTGAAAAAAACAACGCCATCTGTTGGACGTTAAACCAACACGCGCTCTTAACGTGTCCTTTGACTGAGAATTTATTTAATGGAATTTTGAAAGTCTTTTGATAGCAATCACTCACACACACACACGTGGACATACACGCATTTCTCTGAAACTGGATGACATTATACATATTATACAAATTAAACCAGTTAATATATAAAATAAATCTCTGTCTCAACCAAATGGGATTTGGCTTGGGTGTTAGTACCGTTAGCGGTACCAACACCCAGTCCCTTGGGAGGAAGGTTCAATCTTCAGTCAACACAAATATTTTAAATTGACTACTAGCTGGCCGAAGAGATGGCGCAACCAAGTGAAAATATGAAAATAGATGTATTTTATAAATGAATATTTTTTTAAATTTCATTTAATATATTATGTTGGCTCGTTTAATAATATGTCAGTCTATTTAGAAGAATGCTGCACGCATAACCAAGAGATACAATTTCGATTTTCAAGTTACTACAAAGGAAATAGACTCGCATTTATTTATTAGAGGTATTTCGATTTTCCTTAACAAATTTTCTTTGAAAGCTTATACATCCGTAAATAGATTTCTTGTTCAAATGAAAAGATCATTTCCTTTCAAGACAATATTATAATATATCAATATCGAGATTAGTCAATTTCTTAATTTACATTTTTTTGTATTTCTTGGTCATTAACTATGTAACAATTTCTAGACATTTTTTTGTTTTATTTTTCAATATACATCTGTTACTTAAATTTTGTTTACTTTGGTTACGGCTTAGACACAACCATGTCATTAACTAGCAATGGTAAAACTAACTTAAAAATTATACAAGTACAGAAAGATTAGGTTTTATTGGTGGAGGTAGTGGGTGGGGGTGATTTGTGATGGGGGCAGGTGGTCGAAAAGGGTGGGAGGAGTCAACAAAATAGGGAAATATTGTCAATAAAGGTGACTTACAGGGTGCTATTATTTTGTTAGCTAAATTAATTTTTTAATTTATTTTTTTTGTTAATTTCAAATTATTCTAAAACGCAAAAATTTTAATATTTATTAACGTTAGAGTGCTTAAATTTACTTTTTTCTTTGTTGAAGCTATAACGTTAATTTTTTTAATAATTTGCGATTATTAAAAAAAATAACACGTATTTTTTCCTGTTTATCTCACTCTTAGACTCTGAGATAAATTACGATGAATGTATTATGAGGAATGTATTACGATTGAAGTAAGACGAAGATCACAGATTTGTTAACGATCTGGTTGATTTGACAAATATCAATTGGTCGCGCAATGGAACTGTAAAGTTGAAGTAATACCCATTTGCAGTACTATCACAGGAATAATTTCAACCGAAATATCGATATAAAAAGCAAATGCGGAACGCATTATTAAATTGGCCGATTTTCAACGCCAAACAAACCGGGTCAATGACACTATCAATATGAAGATAGTAGCAACGAAATTCGAAATGCGAAAATTACCGTGTTTTTGAGGTTTGGACAAAAGCGGTTCAAGTCTTAAAAAATTTGCATGAATATTTGAGCTATTATGAGTAAAGAATTTAACCGGGTCAGTATACCTACGACCCTTTTCACCGTATAGCTATACTAACGCTGTAGTGGCGTATTAGGAAATCTTTATAAGTAAAAGTGTACATTTAATGTTTAATACCAAGATCCAATATGAATCCACCACATGTTTCCCTTTTTATTAAAAAAATATGATACAACCGAATTTTGGAAATGGAACTTGCAGTTTGTTGAAAACGATAAAAGGACTCAGAATCTGACTTTTTCCCCGCGTGAAAATTCATTATGTACGACATCCGCATCCGGGTGGCCCCGAGGAGGCTGTATAGGGGCAGCGGGAGGCTCTGTTGCCGGGCGAAAAGAGAAGAGAAAGGGGGAACCTTGAGAATAATGAAAATTTGTAAGTTCCATGGCTGGAGCTTTCAAGGAGAGCGGTTGACACACTGTCGGAAGTTTGAACAAGAAAAGCTTTCCGGAAGGAATCTCGTAGGGCGGTGATAGGTGGGCGGTGACGGGTGGGGGGAATCTTTGAATAAAGTTAAGCATTTAACAGGACCAATAGCGGGGGTGTGATTTATTGCTAAAGTAAATATTCGATTTTTAGAATGTGATAGTTTCAGACGGGATCCTAGCTGAAAATAACTATAAAAATTATCATAGTTAAAGAAATATACATATTTCACTTTCTAGCACTATTTCTAAACTTTTAAGATTTTTTTCTTTTGTTTCATATTTATTATTTTTTTATCAAAAATAAATTGTAATTTTGCTGACACGTATTATAAAATAATTATAAGCAATAATTAGTCACCTGAAATATCAATACAAATTGAAAATATCTCCCGAGTAAGAATAAATGCCACCAACGGGCATTAAACCCGTGCCTTCTGATTTCTGGTCAGGTGTTATAAAACTACTGAGCTATGTCGGCTTATTTCCAACCCGCCAAATGATTCAACCAACAATCAACAATAACTGCTTATTATATTTTTTCCACCTTTAAACAACCAACTTCATTTTTGTAGGAAAGGCTTTGTAAGTGCTAAATTTCTCACTAGATGGCGTCGAGACATACAATATCTTCATTTATTGGTGAAATATTTTTGACAAATATTATTATTTTCTAATGATAAACTAATGTTTATAAGACAAGGTTTTATGCATAGCATAAAGGATAACAAATAATCATAAGCAATAATTAGTCGCCTGAAATATCAATACAAATTGAAAATATCTCCCGAACTTTTAGAACTTAATTTTATATTATTGTTTATAAAATAAATTCTAAATTTTAATTTCATGTTTTATTCTTATAATATATTTGTTATAATATGTACTATAATACTCACTCACAGGCTTAGCTTTCGACGGATTTTTTGATAGTTACTACATTTTAATTTTATTTGAATAATGTTTTTATGTAAATATAACATAAATTTATATTTTTTAAATATAAGCTGTGTAACCTACTAAACCTATGTAACTTAACTTATTCTTAAATAAATGTAGCCTAACCGTAGTATAACACTATGAATAAGGAACTCAACAGAGAAAAAATAGGTTTTTTAAATAAAAAAATATTAGATTTTTTACATCGAAATCGGTGCGATAAATTTGTTAACAATCAAAACATACTCTAAAATATGTATATGACACCGTCGAATAACATTTTACAGCTCATAAACATTTCATGAAAAGGCTACGAGTAGGAGGTGGGAAAGAAGTTATTTTTTTATAAGATTTGGCGACCCCTCCTTCGCAAGTCCCTAAGGATACATATAAAGAGAAAGTTATCAATACGTTTCACTGTAACTAAGTACATTTATATGTAAATATCTTTTTGTGTTCTTTGGAAGATTTTCTCTTTGTCAAAAATGCGAACAAAAATCATTTTAAAATAAGTTGTGTTTACTGGCTCACTTAAGTTTTCAAATATTTTTATAGGGTTTTCCTTTTTGGCCACAATTTGTTCTCCTGAAAGCGGTTGAAAGGATAAGATATCTCCCCCCGAAGGTAGTTAGACCGTTCCGCTCGCAAGAGGTATTTTTTGTGCATTTTTCAAATAACGTTAATTTAATGTAAAAAAATTGTCAAAAGAACATCAACGAAACCTTAAAAGCAATTAATCGGTGAATCTTAAGAATTAATAATAATACAGCAACCTTCTTTCGGTTCTATGAAGATGTTTGTCTGATGTTTTTGGCCATCTATTTTGATTTTGACGACTAAGACGATAAGACGATATTAACCACTCTCGAACGATAATGTGAAACAGAAAATACAGAAAAGGAATCGTTCGCATTTGGGAATTGAACCCATTTTCCAGCAGGGATATAGCTCTGATCACTGAGCTAATTTGAACATAATTTCAACTCCCGACCTGTTTACCTGTAACTTCGACTTAAGAGCTACAAACATTATCTTTGTTTCCTTTTATTCTTTTCTGTCATGGCTCTTCTCAAGTGGTGTGATTTAGCAGGGGTTCCTGGAGTCATCGGGTGAGGTGTGTTCAGGATGCGCCTGCCCACCAGCTGCATGGTGTGCCAGATTGGTAGAGGCTGATTTGGGAAGACACTTTACTTCTCTAACTGGTCTCTCGAGCCATTGCCTTGCGCCGCAGTGGGAAGGATATTTTCGTATCATCCGTCACTCTTGTACACACTGATCCCTTCATTCCTACCCAACACTCACATCTGCTTCCTTCCCAGAACTTCCTTTTCTTGCTTTCCTTACAAAATACCCCCCACACAGCATCCCAAAAGATGACATAGACGCTGAGGGAAATTATTTTCCTCAGGGCCTCCTACGTGGGGTTAATGTGGAAAAAACGCGATCAAAAATTTTTTTCCCTCTTTTCTCCTTCACATTATCATTTGAGAGGGGTTAATATTGTGTTCAATAATTAAATATTACAATTTAGAATTTTAACTTAACATTAATGTTTCAATTATACAAAAGGGTTATAATTTTTTTAAAGGGCAAATAAATACAAGATCTAATTTAATAATATCACCACTACATTTCATCTCTTTGATCAAACTCAGATTCGGAAAAATGTTATCTTTACGAATAGTCAATATTAAAATCAAATGAAGGGTGGTTTAAACATTTTTATACAATAATATTGATAGTCTAAAGGAAAGCACTGTGTTCAATGTAGTTAAACAATAATACTGCTAATAATAATGAGGTCTCAAGAAAAGCACTGTGTTTAATATTGTTATAGAATAAAATAAAATAAAATGATAAAACTATACTAACAGACCGAACGATTAGTCATAATAGACCCGATATAGTTTTACATGACAAAATTTAAAAAAAATAACTTATATCATTGATGTCGCTATTCCGAATTCCTCTAATATTCAAAAATCTGCAAATGAAAAAATAAGAAAATACACAGATCTAGGTAATGAAATAAAATGAATTTGGCACTCTCAAACTATAAAAATATTACCATTCGTTATTTCGGCTATTTGCATTATACCTAGCTCTCTCATTAAAAATTAAGGCGTATTAGATCTATCAAAAAATTTATATATAAAGATGCAAAAGTCGGTCATTTTGAATACATGTAGGATAACGAAAGATTTTTTAAATATTTATGTTGAAGGATCAGTAGGATTTATAGGCCCTGTTAGGAGTTCTACCGAGCCGAACCCTCTGATATGAAAATATCTGGAGTCGGTGAATTATTTTCCCATTTGATCTCTGGTGAGTTGACGTATTTTTCTTGTATTGTTTTGCATTTATTTTGCTTATATAATGCACTTGCATAATGTTGATTGACTAGATGATCATTTGTGGAAAAATGTGTGGAAGGGTTTAGTTTTTCCTATGGGGAAGATTTAACCCGGACATATAATCGGAAGTTTAAAAACTTTACGTCTCAGGAAACACACTGTGTTAAATATTGTTATAGACTAATACTGATATTAATATTAAGGTCTCAAGGAAAGCACTGTGTTAAATATCGTCATAGAATAATACTGCTAATAATATTGAGGTCTCAAGGAAAGCACTGTGTTTTTATAAATTGTTTTTTTGTTTAATTGGGGGAACTCTTTTTAATTATTTTTTTAAACTGTGTTTTTAGTTACCATGGTTTTCAATAAATAAAAATTGTATAGTTAAATGTTCTATATTTATTAAAATACATTTATGGACGACATTTATGGTACAGTTAATATTGGTTTTATTTTGTTAATTAAACTTACAAGAACTGAACAAAAAGTGATGTTCTCGTGTCATCAACGTTTTATTTAAAAGTAATGTGACCATCTCGAAATAGCTAAGATATAAAAAAGCGTTTATTTTTATTGACACTTTCACGTAATAGTCAATTTGAATAAAACTCAATGCGTGTCCCTTCAACATTGTAACGCGAAACCGAAATAAAACAAAACGAATAAAAACTAATAAATTGTAATGTTCAATAATATAAACTTTCTGTGGAGAATCTCTTATATTGTCTTCAATAACTAAATATTAAAATTTGAGGTTTTACACATTAAGTTAACCAAAACTAGACTTGTTGAAAAGTCAATAGATGTCGCACATTAAAAATAGGATATATTTATCGAAAACAATATCTAGATTTCATTTGGTTCGAGATGAATCTTGCGATCGAGATGTAAGTAAAAACAAAAATCTACGTTTGAGTATCGCCAATATTGTCTTGAATATTTATTTATTCATTAATATTGCACAGAGACGACCCTGAGCCAAACGGCACTTTGCGCGAGTAAAATTTTAGCTCCCCTTATCAGAAGGACGCGGTCACTGTAATCAATAATGTTCGGATGATTTTTATTTTTGTTTAGCGCCGTTTTTACGAAAAATAATCTCATGGCCTCGTGTTAGGACTGTTCGGTGTTAGGTATTATCAACGCATTGGCAATAATCCGGCGCCTGGAGCGGACTGCTCCATTAGCGCCCGCATAGGGCCGGCCCTTATGTTACATAATAACAATGAAGTCCCGTTAAACTGCTAGATAGCAGTTTGTCATCGGATTCTTATTAGCAATCTATTTTATATTTTTAAATTAAGGATCCATTCATATGTTATTATATCGCATTATTATTTAGAATCGTAGACATAAGATAAAAAGTAAATGGTGTATGTATATATTAAATTAGTACAAAACCAACAATATGGAATTCGAATCAAGTACAAAGAAAAATTAATCGCTACAAAAGTCTTGTAATTTTTTATCGAGTTTGGTTACATGTTCTAAATTTTAGGTAGGGTTCTTTGACCGTATTTATTAAGTTATCATGGAATAACAAGACCATCGTTTGCAGTTAATCTTGTCAAATCGTCGTGCGATACTGTTACACTGCGTTGATACTTGTGTTTCTGGATCCTGATATAAATTGAAAAATCAAAACAAAAATTGCAGAATTTTTATTTATTAACCTATGTTTTCTTAAAAGACGTCATTTGAAACTCGTTGTAATATCGTCGTTTATTGCGCATGATTTATTTAGATTTAAGATGATCATCTACATATTATTGTATTGGTGCTTAACCGTATTATGAGATCTTTTAAAAATTAAAAATAAACAGTATGTGATTAAAAAAATTATTAATTTTAGGAATAATTCAACTTTTACCAAATGAGATCTAGTACAATGACTTACATCACATACACATTAACAAAGGGCTTCATGATAACTTTTCGAAACCGATTTTAGCTCCAGAAGTTCTTAATTGCTTCCGTTTAACCAACAATACTCCCTGGGTTAATCAATTACAAAAGAAGTTTAGAGAATGTGTCGTATTGGTCACAAAGTTTTTGTGAAATCAAGATATGAAAATGGTGCATTTTTAAATATTACGGACAAATTTATTACATAAATAAGTCGGGCAAAGTGATATATAATTACCGAAGACATTTAATTGTATCGATTGGTATCTGAGTGAACAAATGAATCGGGTTCCAACCCAAATTTGATGAGTTCGATTACTCTACTGGTTAGAGTACTACAATTATTTGTATTAGAAACTAGTCGTATCTCTCAGAATCTTGGGTCGTTTTTTAATAAAACCTCAAAAATTCACAAAACAATCTTGTCCTTTTATATTAAACGTAATTTCAAAAGAAATCTGGATAAAAAGCCAGACGGGTAATATCTGATTCTATGACGGTTTTTATTTTACTCAAGTTTTTTTTAAAGCAACAATTTTGTTGAACACGGATAGTGAAAAGGGATATAAAATTATTTGGCTTTGAGAGCGATGAGCCAGATTTTCCGGTGAAACAGAGTTATGCATATGAAATCTAGGCGGATAATCATCAGACTTTTGGATCACGAAACACCCCCACATGTTATCTCAATGCTGCAGAACCATAGTGACCTTGACGCTCCCTACTTGATACAGCCTCACCCAATTGCGGATGCCATATTCTCAACAAAAGCACCGGAGAATTGGGATTTTTTTGCAGTAATCACATAAAAAACACAACCTTTAAAGGCACTAAAAAATATGGTTTTCATAATATTTGTGCTTTGTCGATAGAAAGGTTCAATTTAATTTAAACTCCGTTAAATAGAACGATATTCAAATACAACGTACTCCGGTCAAAAATGAAAGAAGCTCTCTTACACGCAACTTTAAATAGTTTTTACCTTTTTTATTATTTAAGAAAGACAAACATTCGACATGGACTAACACAATTATAAGACATTTTTTTCAAATATAAAACACACACCAAGTCTTGGATCATTAGTCAAGACAGATCCAAGATCTTCTTCTTCTTCTCCCTAGCACTATCCCAACTCATTGCCTAGGTAGGCTGTTGGGGTCGGCTCTTCTCGTTCTCAGGTTATAGCTTCTTCGGTTCTGAGTGTCGCTTTCATCTAGGCCGTTTCTTTGTAGGATTTTGGAGCATTGGGTCATCCAGGAGTTCTTTGGTCTACCTCTGGATGACTGTCTTTGAAGCTCTATAGACATTGCCTGCTTCACAGTGTGGTCTGGTGGTCTCCGTCTTATGTGCCCATACCATCTTAACTGTCGTTCCTCTAGCTTACTGTTTATGTCAGTGACACCCAGGCTACCACGAATGCGTGAGCTTTTAATTTTATCTTTTAATGATACTCCTGCCGTCCATCTAAGCATTCGCATTTCTGCTGATTCGAGTTGCCTAGAGTAGGAGTTGTACATAGTCCAGAATTCGAAGCCATACATTATCGCTGGTCTAACAATAGTCTGGTATGTCTTTCCTTTAAGTTTTATTGGCATTTTCGTGTCGCACAAAATTCCTGTTACGGATCTAAATTTCATCCATCCCACTCCTATCCTATGGTTGACATCCGCTGCACATCCTCCGTCTCTGTGGATGAGTGAGCCCAGATACTTAAATGAGTCACAGTTGGCTAATGTTACTCCATCCAATTGCATCGAAGGAGTTACAGCATTTGGGTCTTCAAATGGTAAATACAAATATTCCGTCTTTTTCCTGCTAATTTTTAGTCCATTAACAGATCCTAGATCATTTTTTATAAAAACACCTTTATAAGTATGTACTCCAACTAGATGCTGATTAACGAATTTATCATTTATTATTATTATTTTCATTTTCACATTGTCATTTAATGTAATGAAATATTATTTGTATCAAATAATATGTAAACAATAATTTACTTATCCAATACGTCTGTCTCAAAACAGGTATATCCTAGTGAGACAGACATGGAAAAAACTCCTGTAAAAACTAAATATATTGATGATAAATAAAATAAAAAATAAAATTCCCGGATTATGAATAACCTGATAATATTTGAAAATATCCTACTACCACCACAGTAGGCGGAAAATGTTTGTATTGTAATGGAGGAAGTAAGTCGACGAGTTTGTGTACTTATAAATTTAAAAACAAACTGTTTTTAAATCCTATTTGAAATCTATTGAACCCTAACGTTGTTTAAAAAACACATTGTTTGTAACCATGGGGTTGTGATTAAGCCATCCGAGGAATTGAACACACTCCGCCTGGGTGGGACCCGAACGCGATCCAACTAAGCCACAGACCGGTCTTTTATACCCCGATTTCATATTGTACATTCATCAGAGCATACTTTCACTATTATTCCATTCTATCCGTCCCACTTTCATTACAGTACGCTTTAATCATAAAATTCTGCAATATTCAACTTAATACTAACAAGTGTATGTTATTATATTCGCGACAAACTCATTGCCACACATTTCTTCAGACTGATTCGTAGATGGTTTGAAAACTCGGTCATCATAGAGAGCATTTATTTCCATGTTCCCGATGGTAATCTCCTTCACCGACAACATAGACTATTCTATCCCGGCCTGCAGAACTAACTTACCAATGTTCATGCCGGTGGAAGGATCAATCTTGCTGATGAACAGAATCAATTCAAGATACAGCAGCGCATCGACAATGTTCACGGAATTAGGACTTAATGGATTTGGCGGCCTGATGAGACACCGGGTCACTGGAGCCAGGATGCGGCTAATGGCCTCCGCCAACACGTTGGTGACCGCAGCCTACCAGCACCAAACGCCACTCCTGAGTGAGCGCTGGGCCCAAGCTCACTCAAGACCACGCCCTGGAAAGTTGTTAATTACTATGTTGTTAATTTATTCTTCTTCATTTATGTTTTAATTTTTTACATACCTATTGTACAAAAAATATGTTTATATATGGGGCGTGTGGGATTGCACTAACCTCTCCACATCCTGGAATAAAAATTATTATTATTATTACATCGACATTTTTAGCATCAATGAAGCTGCCTTTAAAAGGCAATATTTGGTATTACTAGTACAATTTATATACCCGCTGCACGAGTATATATTTATGTAAAAATTCTCCATAACAAATGTATTTAAAAACGCATTAAATTTTTTTGAAAGTTTTTAAAATTAATAAATAAATTGTATTGAATTAAATGGTTTCTGCTCCCATTAACAATAATAATTATTAAATTAGATTTGCAAATTAACTATGACCACCACCCGAAGCGTGGCGCTGTATGACAAATGACTCTACAGTCTCCCATTCTGCGCTCATGCCCGTGTATGCAGATACACGGCTGGAGGCTTATACGTGAATATATTAGCCCCAGTGTAAAGGCTTTGTTCACCCCAATGCAGCACAGCCTTTTGTCACAGTATCACAGCGGTATGCTGCAAGGAATTCCAATTATTTGCCCGTATTGCCTTAGTATAGCGACGTGATTGCAATTACAACTATTTTGGTTTTGTTAAAACCAAGTTGGTCTCCGTTGTCAAAGCTTTTAATGTGAAGTTTATCTCTTAAAAATGTTTACTAGCTTTATTCACTTAACTATAATTTTGCAAGCATTTTAGGCAAAAAGGTATAACTTATGTTTTAAATACCATTAACGTCATTATAAAACACTTAAAACACACCTCCCACCATAAATAAAGGGGGAAACCAAAATTTAACAATAAGTGCCTAATACAATTGATTTTCAAAGTTTATCAGTTTTTACAAAAAATATAAATAAACAAAGTTTATTAAAAAAAAAAGACTTTCAATGTATTTTTTTCGGCATGCATTTGTTATACAAGTTACTAATTATATATCAACAAATATCTGACAAAAATATACTCTAGAAACTATTTAAAAATATGGAATCCTCTACTAGACAGCGTATCTTCGTTGCTACCAAACGCCACAAGATCTTTACTAGATATAAAACAAATGGAATTGTTTAATGAGTTCAAATCAAGAATAACAATCTGGTTGAAAGAGGTCGATGAAAAAATACCAAAAACGACACTGAAGACAAATAGAATATAATTAAATTAATTTAGTCAGGCTCAGCACAGGACATCCCAGTGAGGAGGACTACGAAATACAATTACTATACTTTTCGCCATAATATTTTGCATTTACAATGTTATGTATAGACGCTAAAATAATAGATTAAATAATTTTTTTTAAATGTCATCTTAATGTTGCAAAACCACAATTTGATAGTAGCCTTGGCGCAGAAACAGCTATTACAATAACACAAACTAAAATACTTGCAGAACTCAGAGTAACACCGTAAGAGTGTTTCGAGGGATGAAAAATGCTATTAATATTCTCAATTCATACAAAATCAACCTGTTCTATTATTTTGACTCATGTCTACACTAAATTATGCTAATGTGAGCGTAACATGACTTTATAACTTGGTAACCGTAGTTAATGTCTGACTAATTATCACATCATTTCGCTTAACCTCAGGTAGCCAGAATTATCTTGTTGATTTGCTTGTTACTCCTAGAAATTCCGACGTGTTCTTATATCCACTTGTGCGTCCAGTATTCTCCAACTTAATTACTATATAATAAATAATAATGGATATATCCAATGTTTTTAAAAATTACAAACATTGGCAAAACAATTAATTTCCCTTAACAGTCTATTATTTGCATTTGCATCGATCGCGCATTTCTTTCGAATCATTTTTATTCATAATTTGGTCCACGTTCTACAATTTTGTGGAAAACTAGCTTTGTTTAAAGAAAAATAAATTATTTTTAGAATATTTTATTTGCACTGGAGAACTTTAAACTTTTGTAAAGAATTATATTATTCGTTTGATAAGATTAAATATTGTAGGGGGAGCTGCCTTCACCTGTCACAGGGGTGTGATATTGCGTAATCCGCAATTGAATTTTGTTTAGTTGCACTGAATTTTACGCCTGCCCTGCATAAAAACATAAAATTGCGAGAATAATAAAAATGTCTGTAATGTATAAAGTCGGATAGACATTTTCAATAAATAATAACATTATAGACCTCTCTCCAAGACCTCTCTTTATTTAATCAGGAAGTTTTCAAGGTAAAAACATTGTAAATTTATATAATGATGAAGTTTTTTCAGTGGCATTTTCAACAATCTTCCGTAAAACCACCCTTATACCTTATTTGATGGCCGCCGTACCTGAAGTGCGTAATTTAATATTCCTTTCTCAATCCCGGCAAGAAGTGAGTTGGGAGAGAGAGAGAGCGCGCCTCAAGTGTGCAGAATAATTCGGGATTATTACCGTACTACCGTATTGCCGCTTAGCTGCCGACGAGCGACACCCCTTATAATAATAACACTAATTCGAATTTCCGAGTGCTTAGTATATAGAGTCTTAACCAACCGAACAGACTGGAAAATTTGACGGGACAAATGGAAGGACGAATGTTCAATTTACGTTTTTTGGATCGGAAAATTGCTGGATTTTTTTCTACTCGTTTATTTTACAACTGTATGGCGACGCGTTCTCCCACTTAAATAATCGCAATTTTAACTCAAGTACTAAAACAGACTCTTCGAAAAATATACGTGTTGTTATTAAATACTCCTCAAGACGCTGTTACGATAAATACCTAACATGTTAATGATTAAAATAATAGTATAAGTGGAGCATCAGGTAAAAGGGAAATTTCTATATGTGGGTCAACATTTTTAATACATTAGTAAAATATTTTTAAGTGATAATAGACCATGTTTTATATAGTTTTTAAAGCTATCATATACAAGAAGCCTTTTTAGTACAAGTTAGAAGTGAAATATTTTAAAAGCTTCCCTTAGCAAGCTTCCATAATTCACATTGTCGTGCAAGCCAGAACTCACCTAAATCTAAACAAAAAAAAATTGTTGTACAGTTTTATCAGCCGATATTTTAATTAGCTCGTTGTGATACTTAAGTAATATCTCAATATTGTAAAACTTGATAAACGTTAAAATATATACTATATAGAGGGGGTCGTAAACTTTTTTACATTATTTAGTATTGACACTAAACAGGTTGCACATTCGTATAGAGGTTAGGCCTACAATGTATGGAGACGGCTAAAGAAACTCAGGGCACCGAGAGGCACTTTATCGAAGTGATGGGTCCCCGAAAGGGATGAAGGGAAGAAGATAAACGATGTTTTGTAATGTAGCGAAAGTATCGTCTGTGACTGTATGGGAATACTTAAAAAAATGTCATATGTCTATGTATGACAGTGCGCAAAGAATACCTACCATTTAGCATCATTGCATCTTGCTTAACGGAAATCGTCTCAGGTGTGCCCCAGGGGGCGCATCTTGGACCACTCTTATTTAATATTTATATAAATGACATTTACGTTTGCTTTAAAAATAGTTACTTTGTTTTATACGCGGATGACATGAAAATTTATAAAGCTATACAGTGTTTATCCGATTGTATGGAATTGCAAAGCGATCTTGATAATTTGTGCATATACTGTGAATCAAATTTATTGTCCTTAAACATATCTAAGTGTCACTCGATTACATTTACTAGAAATAAAAACAAAATCATCTATCCATACAACTTGAATAACAAACCTTTACAACCTATGTCTACGTGTAAAGATCTAGGTGTTTACTTAGATAGCAAATTAATTTTTGACAAGCACATTGAACACATTATTTCAAAATCCTACAGAATGCTAGGTTTCTTATTAAGAATATGCAAAGTTTTCAAAAGTGCTAAAACTCTGAAAATGTTGTTTTGTTCATTGGTCAGAAGTCCACTGGAGTATGCTTCCACAATATGGAATCCTCAATATAAGGTATACATAGATTTAGTAGAAAGTATACAGAATAAATTTTCGAAACATTTACTCAAGAAATACAACAATACTACAAATAATATGTTAACTTTACAAAAAAGACGCACATTGTCAGACCTGTTGTTTCTACATAATCTGCTAAATAATAAAATAGATTGTCCCGAATTGCTATCCGTAATTGGTTTAAATGTTCCAACGAGGCGTACCAGGCACACTACACTATTTCATATTGAAGCCAACAATACCAATGCAGCAAACAATTCAGTTATTACTCGCGCAATCACAACATACACCCATTACGAAAAATTACTACATTTAGACATCTTTCATGATTCCTTTCTAACATACAAAACTAACTTATTAAATTTCTTAGCATGACATATTTCAAAAATATTTTCACATCATTTTTCAAAACTCCTATTTATTAACAGTCAATTACAATTCGTGAGCTTATTATAATTCTTGTTTTCAATTCATTTATTATTTTTATTTTTATCCACACACTTCCTTCCTTTTATAACAATCTCAGGCGAAATTACATAATGATATTTTATGGACATACGTAATAGGTACTACAACTATGTAATAACTAAAAATATCTAATTGTATCTAATTGTACTGTGTATGTCTTAACAAATAAATAAATAAATAAATAAATAAATCATGAAGATTTACTCATTGAGATGCGCTACTTAAGTCTCCAATTGTGAAGAAGTTAGGCCTTAGTAATGCTGGAAGTTTGTGTATCAAACAACTAATGCCATTTGCGGCACCACGATCTGATATGCATACCATATGGCAGAACAGACATATTGTCTTAGCGGTTCAAATAACTCAACACAGCATGACACGGGGTATGGTTGTGCTAACAAAGTGTCTCTTGCTATTTTCAACACAAACCTTGAATATTTCAAGAAACGTGCGAATAATGTCTCTTAATTATCACGTCATGTTTTTTTTTATGTTTTAGTAGAACGTACTACATTCATTAACTATTATATTGAAATAACGCATTATTACATTTTAATATTGAAACAGTTTTGTGGTTATTGCTCGTCTCAATGTCCTACATTTCCTTTTTGTTCATTTCTTCCCATGACCGATGCGAGTTTTATTCAGTTGCTATTAACATACGTATATATCATTTGTTCAATGATTCGAATTCTCGTTGTAGTTGAGAGCGCATGTTATCATGCGCATGAGCTGCTCGTTTCAATGATCTCGTGAAAAGTCCATTAAATAGGGCAAATTTTATCCCCAAGTTTAACATTGTCGTGTGGTGAATGTAAACAGAGTCGTGTTGCGAAAATAAACCATTAATGGCTATTCCATAGGTGTACACCTATAAACTATAAATGACCAATAGAATCTTCAAGAAACCAGCAGGACTCAAAATAAACCAAAATCATTGTCAGGCTGGTTCAAAGGCATATTAGTTTTATTGCTCCAAAAATGTATAATTCTTTATGAACAACCTTTAAAAGGGCCACGTTTGAAAACCTTCAATCTTTTAAAAAATACATCAAATCTTGGCTAAAAAACACTGAACTAGATATTTTTCTTATTAATTTTATCGAAGCCATCTTTTAAATTTATATCCATAGACAAATTATTTATTTTAAATTAATTTACATACATACAAAACAACAGATATATTTCAATGTTTTTCATGTTTTTGTTTGCTGATTCACTTTTTAAGATGTCTTCTTTAAAAACTAGTAGTTACCTTACTTTTTATGCTAATTTAAAACTCTTACATATTTCATGCTTTAGTTTTTTGTATTGAATCTGTACAGTAACTCTTCTAAAATAACTTAAATTTATATTTTATATTGTATCTCCACTCAAACCACAGAGATAAGATAAAAATATTTTTAATACCCACACTCAGGCTTCGCCTTGGTGGGATATTTTCACGTACATTAATTACAATATTTTTCATACAGTTTTCAATAATTTATGTAACTATCCACGTATGTATCAAAAATTTTACAATAAAAAAAAAAAAATGGTAAAAGCTTCCTTTCTTTTCTCCTCCGATCGATTGACATTTTTTTTTTCAATTATATACAGTGCATTTTAAATTCCAATCCGGCATCAAATTTTATTCAAGTGTATCATAGTGAATTGCCGCAATCTTTTATAAACCTTTTTAAAATATGTCTTAAATATTATATGAATGTTATAGCAATTATGATTTGAGTTTTTGTTTTGTTATTTACCCTATTTGGATTTGGTACACACCGAAATTATCATGATAATTTATCATGAAAACGTTAGCGTTAAATTACAGCCTACACTTTCCACATTGACAACTCTATATTGTTTCCAGAACCACCAGCCCTTTGATGGAAATTTCAATTATGAATCTGTTTTAAAAGGCAGGTGCGAGCGGTGATGAAGGAAAACCCTACTCAATTTTATGATTAATAATAAGATTATTTAGTAAAATTGTACAACATAATTCAGCCTTATTTTATTCAGCATGATAATAATGTGATATTTCACTATTTGGGTAGGTGAGACGTTCTTCTTCTTCAATGGCGCTACAGTCCATTTCGAGCCTTGGCCTCCTTTAACATGAGCCTCCACCGCCCTCTGTCCTCGGCCGTCGTCTTCCAATCTGCAACATGGAGTAGTCCTCTGGCATCTTTCCTGACATCGTCCTCCCATCTCAGCCTAGGTCTGCCCGCCTTTCGTTTGCCTCCCGGGTGTCCTGTTAGAACCTTCTTTGGTACACGTGTGCTTGGCATTCGGTGCACATGTCCGGCCCATTTTAGTCTTTGGAGCCGTAAATGAGTAGAGAGTCTGGGAGCTTGGTATATGTCATATAGCTCCTTATTGTGGCGGATTCTCCATGCCTCTCCCTCTCGCACCGCTCCTAAGATTCTTCGAAGTACCTTTCTTTCGAAGGTGTCCAGCCGTTCCGCAGACTTTGCTGTCAGTGTTCCCGCCTCACATCCATAGGCCAAGACCGTTCTAATAATTGTTTTATACAGGGTTATTTTGGTTTTCCTATGGACGTTTCGGGATTTGAACACTGGCAGCAACGCGAAGTAAGTGTTGTTAGCGGCTGTGATGCGCTTTCTTACTTCTACTGGGTCTTCGTTGTCCTGCGTTATGATGGAGCCCAGGTAGGCAAACTCTTCGACCACTTCAAAGTTATAGGAGTTTTTAAAATTCACTTTATCTTTTATTCTGCGGTGTGGGGTTCTGGTTTGCATCATGATTTTAGTTTTGTTCTCATTGATTTGCAAGCCCACCTCTCTTGCTGCAGTCTCCAAAGGGTCAAACACCTCTCTTACAGCCTGTAAGGATCTTCCAACAATGTTAAGGTCGTCTGCATATCCAACTATTTGATTGCTTTTGTAGCAAATGTTTGAGTCGGTAGCAATCATTGTCTTCCTCACGACGTGCTCCAGAACTATATTGAAGAGAGTGGGAGCTAAGCCATCACCTTGTTTCAGCCCCTGGGAGACGTTAAAATCCTCCGTTGTTTCACCTCCTATCCTTACTCGACATCGTGATCCAACCATCGTTGCTTTTACAAGCTTGACTATTTTGGGCGGTATACCATAATTTAGGAGTATTTCATATATTTTCTCCCTATCTATACTGTCATATGCCTGTTTGAAGTCAACAAATAGTTGATATATATATATCTATATCGAATTCCCAGCATTTTGTCAGGATTTGTCGAGTAGTAAAGGGTTGATCAGTGGTGGATTTCCCCACCTCCTAAAACCTGCCTGATACTCTCCCAGCAAATTCTCTGAATGACGTTCTAGTCTTTCTTTCAAAATTGTTGTGAAGATTTTATACGCTGTACAAAGTAAAGATATTCCTCTATGATTTTCACATTTCAATTTGTCTCCCTTTTTATGTATGGGGCATATTATACTAGTTTGCCACTCTTCTGGTACTCTTTCGGCGGTCCATATTTTAACAATAAGATTGTGTAGCAGGTTTTTCAGATCTTCGTTTCCATATTTATAGAGCTCTGCCGGGATATTGTCTCCTCCCGGTGTTTTATTGTTTTTCAATTTATTTAGGGCAGCCCTTACTTCTGCCACCGATGGTGCTCTAGTCGTTTCATCATTATTTAGCTCCTCCGGAATGTGAGTTGGTTCGACTGTCAGGTTGTTATTGGGATTCAAGAGCTGTTGGAAGACGTATTCTTTCCACCTAGTTTTAATCTTTTCCTTATCTCCTATTATGTCTCCATTACTATCTCTGCACAGGGATGTGTTGGGTTTGAAGCCCTTTTTAAATACATTGATGCCTTTATATGCCTCACGTGGATTGTTATTAACAAAATCATTTTCCATTTTCAACAATATGTTGTTAAAATATAGTCTCTTCTTTCTTTTAATCAAATGGTTAGCATCTCTTCGTGCTTGTTCGTAGGCTTGTCTTTTTGATCTTGTTCCTATACATAATTTTCTTAGCTCATTTTTCTTTTAGACGCTCTGTATGCACTCCTCATCGAACCAGGGATTTCTAACCTGCCTAGGTCTATTTCCAATGCTTGATTCTGCCGCTGTCAGCAGTGCATCTCTCAGACTGGTCCAATCCTCTTCTAAATCGTTTGAGGAGAGCTGATCACTCAGTTGGTTTGGTAGGTTTGTTGACAGTGAGTCGTGGTATCTACCAATCCTTCTGGTGTTTTAAGAGCATCGATGTTTAGCTTTGGGATACTTGGCTGATTTCCTCTTCTATCTCTTGCTATTCTGCATCTATAGCTGGCTACTACCAAATAGTGATCCGAATCACAGTTAGCTCCTCTGTAACTTCTTACATTTGTGATACTGGTCGCCCCTCTTCTTTCAATTAGGATATGGTCTATTTGATTATGGTATCTGCCGCCAGGTGATGTCCATGTCCATTTATGTATATTCTTCCTTGGGAACTGTGTTGAAGCTATTATCATATTTCGTGATTCTGCAAAGTCAATCACCCTTGATCCGTTGTTATTGCTTTCCATATGAAGACTGTTTTTTCCTGTAACCTGTTGGTGTGCCGGATCCTGACCGATTTTAGCATTAAGGTCTCCAATAACCATTTTAATATCATTGGATGGTATGGTGTCATATGTCTGCTCCAGTTTGTTATAAAATGTATCCTTAGTTGCTTCATCTTTGTCTTCTGTCTCAGCGTGAACATTTATGATGGAAATATTAAAGAATTTGGTTTTTATGCGGAGTATGCATATTCTTTCGTTTACAGCCTTAAAACCAATTACTTGATTCTTTGATCTTTGATTAACGATGAAGGCTACTCCGAACTCATGGTGTTTTTCATTGCCACTGTGCATTATTGTATGCGTTCTAGTATCAAATGTATCAGTGCCTATCCATCTAGTTTCCTGCACTGCTAGTATATCTATGTTGTACTTTTCCATTTCTCCAAGTACTTCTCCGAGGGCTCCACTTCTATACATCGTTCTTACATTCCATGTTGCCATTCTCAAGTCCATATTTCGATTGCCAAGTTGTCTGCCGGGTGTTTTCGCTGTCCGAGGCTTAGTTTCCGGTTTCGTAATAATGTTGTTTTTACAGGGAGTGGTTATTAGCCTGAGACGTTATTTTAGGCTATTAGGTGAGACGTTATTGTATATTAAATGCAGAACTTTTGATGTGGTATTATAAATATTAACCCTTAATTTTTCATATTCAATAACATTACTGAGTGAATATATAAAAAAAACTGTTAATTTCATAATAATTATGCCGGGAAAAAGAAACCCCTGAGCCACTCAAATTCTGAAACACTCATCTATAATGACATTTAGTAAAATTTAAACTATTCAATCATATTCGGACATTTACGAAATTCTCTGAAATTTGATGACATTATAGCAGTTAACATACGAAATACATATCGGTTCGATCCAAAAAGGTCCTGCCCAATTGACTCAGATTTTAGCGCAGTTGATTACCTCCGTCCGGGTTGATTTTTTCAAACTTTTTTTAGGCATGTAGGTACGATAATATTTTAAATTAACGATTTCACATATTATTAAAACGACCACCATCTTGAAACTGAATAAAAACCTACATTCAAAATTTACAGACAGAATAAAAACGCGAAATGGTCGAGTTAAAACAGGACTTCGCTACGCTCAGTCAATTATAAATTATTTGTTTTCGGACTTCTACGGGTATCTTTTCATGAAACTCTCCCCTTTTTACATAAAGGCCATTGAAAAGTTTCTTCAATGATATCTTAGCATTTCTAAGAATATTATTGCCGAAGAGATTTATTAATAAGATGATCATCAAATCCATGAAACATAATTATTAATTAAAATATTTAGCCTTTGATGAATATCTGCCTTCATGAGACGTAATTACATGTTAATTGATTGTTAATTAACATTATTATTCAACGCTAAGCAAAAGCTAGGTATTGACTTTCAGCTCTTCAAATTCTCGTCTAAGCTTTAGAAAACTGTCATAAAGAACGATAGAACTTGAAAGTGTAAAAACTGACAGAAAAAACTTTAAAAAAAGCGATTTAAATTTGTGCACTTCGAAGAAACTGGGTGTATTGTATAGGGCTATCAGATTCTTTAATAATGACCAACTAAACCTGTATAAAAGTACATCCAATCATTGAATTTGGGAGCCACCTCTGGGCTGGTGCACGAGGTGTCGCCATTTCCCCGTAGGGGTACGCAGAGAGGACGGATCGCCAAACAACTCGGTCTTGGCACATACTCATTGCCTCATTCACATTCATTAATTGTCTCCTACATACTCTTCTTTATTCAGACTCTTGACATGACCCGAATCAAGTATCTGATTCACTTGATCGCGCCATGTCTTCCTCGGGCGTTCCTGACTTCTGCGACCAATATTATTTGTAATTCTGGTTAAAAACTGGATTGCAGGCTTTACGAATGAATTAACTGGTATCCTGTTAAACTTTTAGCAAACTACGAATATATTATCATGATTTGTTCATGAAAAAACGAATATTTTTGCATTACGTCGTCAAATCTTTGTATCGTCATGGTGTGTTTTCAAGGCAAATCGATTACCATCTTTAATCAATACAACAGTACTCTAGCTTGCTCAAAAGAGCTAGCAGCATTGATTCCCTGTGAACCGGGGTAAGTATGCTAAATTCGACTGACACGAGCAGGACATCCGTTTTCAGTTGATGAAGGCTCCATGAGAATGGAATTTTTCGCCGACTCATTTTTGTGTGAGTTGTTTCGCATGTGGAACTAACTACCGGCAAAACTAACCATCTGTTTTTGTGTGAGTTGTTTTGCGTGTTGAACTAACTACCGGCAAAAGTAGCCATCTGTTTTTGTGTGAGTTGTTTCGCATGTGGAACTAACTACCGGCAAAAGTAGCCATCTGTTTTTGTGTGAGTTGTTTCGCATGTTGAACTAACTACCGGCAAAAGTAGCCATTTGTTTTTGTGTGAGTTGTTTTGCATGTGGAACTAACTACCGGCAAAACTAGCTATCTGTTTTTGTGTGAGTTGTTTCGCATGTTGAACTAACTACCGGCAAAACTAGCCATCTGTTTTTGTATGAGTTGTTTCGCATGTGGAACTAACTCCCGGCAGAACTAGCTATCTGTTTTTTGTGAGTTGTTTCGCGTGTGGAACTAACTACTGGCAGAACTAGCAATCTGTTTTTCACTCTACATAGTATAGTCCGGGCTTCTTCAAAAGCCTCATTGATATTTCCCTTCTTACAGCCCCTACAGTACCTCCTCACAACGTCACAACGTTGCCCAACCGGGTGGCGATGGCAATATAGTGTCTTTGTCTTTACACCATACAGATAGGGGCTCTCTTGAGAAGTATAAAAATTATGAAAACATACCTATGAATAAATTATGAAAGGCTACCTCGTTCACACTGTAGTACCCGGAATACTCCACGTCTTCACCAGTGCTGAACACATCCACGAGTCTGGTTTCCACCAACGCGGCGTCAACTCACTGACCCGCGCCTTGACCACCCTTTGCCGTCTACGTCTGGTGTCATCATCATCATCGGTCCCAGTCATCTCCCAACTGCAAAACTCACTGACTCGCAATAAACGCTGTAACACAAACATCATCTTTCATTGTCTCCTTACCAGATCCCCAAATGGCTTTAGCCGTATTTGGTGACCAGATCTGAATGGCAAGGTACTTCCCCACAATCCTCTTTTCCATCTACTTCCCATCCTCATTTCAGCTTCACAACATTGGAGATGCCATAGTATTACTGGCTCCAGACGGTTGAGAGCAGTTAGAACTCTTGTACGTTATTCGCATTTAAAAAAATGTTCATTCTGACTGGTGATTTTATCTAGCACTGCTGGGTAATGACTGTATTGATTTCGAAGGCATCAATTGTTGTTGATTTAGCAGCTTAAACCAGTAGCTTTACTTAGCCCCGTTATTTAAAATCTCTCCATCTCTGAAATTCGCGGATGTCTATATAAATGATTGTCATTTTATTTATCAATCTCGTCCCGAAGCGTTAAGCTCAAAAGTAAAAGCCCATTACAGATTGACTAGCTCGATATTAATTTACTGTTGGACAAATTTGAGTCGTTCATAAAGTTTAATGGCCAATATAATATACAATCCAGGGGCAATCAATCAACGACCTTATTTATTGCCCAAGTTATACACTTTTATGGACCAATCAAATTATGTTCGTTATACATCTCGACTTGATTATCATCTGGATTGATGTTGAGTCAAATTGAATGATTTGCAACCGTTCATAACCGACCATACAAATTGGCCAGAGATCTATGTGGGTCTGTATAGTCAAGATTGTACACGATTGGCGTTTTCACGAAAATATGCCTATGAAAATGTTTTTTTTACGATTACTTAGGTACCTCATCAAACGTATTTGGGAGGCGGGTATGGGCACCGCCGCCCCGGGAACCATTTGCGTTTGGAACACTTCTGCCATAGGTCACACCGAGGGTTACGGTTCGTTTGGTTACTTAGCAGGGGTGCCTGGGTTAACGGGATGAGGTTTTTCCAGGTCGTGGATGCGTGTGGCGGGCCGGATTTGGATAGATTGGTTTAGTGAGACATTTTTACCTCTCCAGCAGGGATCTCTCGACCCATCACCTTTTACCGCAGTGGGAGGGATGAATTCAAACGTCAGTCACTCCTGGACTCACTAAACTCCATATTCCTACCCACCCTTCATATCCTTTTCCTTCCCAGATCTTCATCTCCTTCATTTCCTTATCCCTTAAGATGACATAGGCCCTGAGTTAAATTATTTTCCTCAGGGCCCCTCCTGTGTGTAATGTAAAAAAACTATAAATATTTATTCATATATTAAATTGACAAATTTATCCAACACACTATCTAGATTTCATTTAGTTAGGGAAGGATCTTGCGATCGTACATAAAGATAGCAGCCAAAAAAACCTGCGCTAAGAAAATTTAAATGCGTTAGGACAATGTTCCAAGCTCTCAGCTGAAGTACTAACCAGTTAAATTGTGGAACCAGTTATGATCGAATTACTTCATAGCACTTCCCCGGCAAGGAAGATGGCCTTGGTTCAATTCCAAGATGCGATTGAATCTATTTTCTCTCATTTTTATCGCTTAAGATTTTTTAATATTGCATATTTTGGTTAAATTAAATTAACAATTTGAGATTTTACTCATTAAAATATTCCAAAAAATAAAAAGAAATAATAAATAAGTATTAATAATAACGACATCACTAGCTTTTGAAGAATTTTACAGTTGGAAAAGCTCGCACAGATTATTTTTTTTCTCGAGACAAATTCTCAGAAATCTGTGATAAAATTTTACATACTTAATGAATATTCAGAGGAAGATATCACAACAGGTTAAGAACGTTAATACTGCGTGGCTAATGTTGATATTCATTAAACAAGTACCCGCAATTACAATTTATTTTACCATCTAACGAGATTATTAATATTTAATTAAAAAGGGTACTATTGTAAGTTTGTTTTGATTATCACGAAAAAGGCTAATTACAAAAACACATCAGAGAAATTACAACATTAAAAAAATTCGGCTTCTGACTAATCTGACAATTAAGTTGCTAACTTTTATTTCAGCTGATATAAAAACGATTGTTTGATAAAGTAAATAAGATTTAATAAAGTTTAATTATTTATTTATTAAAGGACCATGTCCAATAATGTGGTTAGCTGGAAGAAATGGGGTCTACCCATAAGCTTCACCTTTTGTAATTTTTATTTTACAGTAAATAATTTTTGATTTGATTTGATTTGATTTGATTTGATTTGATTACGTCGTTAACTTAGGTTCGGTAAATATTTTTTTATTGTGACAGCTGTTTCGGCGTTCAAAGCCATCAAACTGTGGTTATGCCACATTAAAAAGACATATTTGTGTAATAAAATATTTTTTTATTTTTTGTATACATTTTTTTGTAATATTTTTTGCAGTCAGTGAAGTTTCCACATAAATACGTTTTTACAAAAAATATATAAACAGGGTGTCCGTGGGTAGAGTGCACCTACTTAGACTGGCCTTAGCTGGCCCCATCGCTATTTAACATCTACACTCGAGACCTCCCTCACACTGAAGGCAGAAAATTTGCTTACGCAGATGACATCGCCGTCACAGCTCAAGCCAAAACCCTTAAAGCAGCAGAAGATATCCTCAATTCTGACCTAAAGGCTTTGGAAGAATATTTCCTCAATTGGCGACGAAAGCCAAATGGGTCGAAAACAGTTGCGAAAGCTTTTCATCTTAGCAATTCACAAGCGGATGCCAAAGTCTGTGTTCAGTTTGATGGAAAAAATATTTACCATGACCCCCACCCTCGCTATCTCGTAGTTACTTTGGACAGGAGCTTGAACTACCGGCAACACATGGAAACAGTGGGTAAAAAAACCAGGACAAGGCTTAACTTAGTTAATAAGCTAGCTGGAACTAGCTGGGGATGCGACGCCAATACGCTCAGAACAGCATCCATTGCCCTGGTTTTCTCAACGGCTGAATACTGTGCTCCAGTATGGGCTAGAAGCGCCCACACTTCCATGGTAGACGTTCAGCTTAATGCCACAATGCGAACCATCAGCGGGACTTTAAAATCTACTCCTCTCCCTTGGCTCCCCGTACTTGCAAACATAACCCCGCCAAACATTAGGCGAGAAATTGCAACACTGAGGGAATACAAGAAGGCGCTGCAAAAAAGCGCAATACCTCTACACGAAGATGTCGTCTCCCACCCGGCATGCCGCTTGAAGTCCCGAAAACCCTTCTGGGCGGAAGGAGAGGGGCTCCTCCGACTACCTCTCACCCCAGAAGATAGGTGGAAACTTGAGTGGCAAACGGCCAACGTGGGAAATGCCCATATCGTACAGGACCCCACCGAGAGACAGCCTGGGTTCTCACTGCCTCGCAAAACCTGGTCCGCCATCAATAGGTTAAGGTGCTCCCATAGCCGCTGTGCCCACATGATGCACAGATGGGGCCTTAAAGAGTCGGCGATGTGTGAATGTGGTGCGGTGCAGACTACCGAACATGTGGTCAACGAATGCCCGCTCCATTCATTCCCCGGCGGGATTGATGAGGTTCACATGGCGACGCCTGAGGCCCTAAAATGGCTCGCAGATCTAAATGTCCCCCTCTGACCCCCCACCATACGAAAGAAGAAGAAGACCTACTTAGAGAGGTATAAACATTATAATAGAAGAAAAAAAATAAATCACGTTTTTTTCGAAATTCCAACGTTTTAAGGAAGTTTTTCGGTTAATAAGTTGAATTGTTTGTGTGGAAAAATAAATATTTTTGTATGGGAAAACATACAGTGGAAATACGATAAAATATGTTTAGTTTTTTTACTTCTACCATCATATTGTATCACCTCCCAAAGTTTGTGTACTGTACTGCCGGACACCTTTATTTAAATTATTAAAAACATAATTTTGGTTCTAGTTGTTAGAATTGAGAAAAGAAGAACTAATAAAAAAGGGAAAGTTAAATTTTATAAAATAATACAATCATAATAAAATAATGTACACAATTCTATGACAAAAGATAAACAAAACAAAATAAAAGATCTCGAAATGAAGTTCGTAATTAACCATGTGATTTATTTTTATCTAATATGCATTTGGTAAATTGTCCTGAGGATGTATTATGGAAGATATCAGAGTCTGAAAAGATGTTATTGTATTTTTTGTATGTTTTTCTGTAAATTGGACGATGTTTTTTTTTTTATAATTGCTGGAAACCCGGGCATTTATTGAAATTACATTATCATATACAAACAAGTAAGTAACGCGCCTCACTAGAAGATTTCTGTTCTGAGGTGGGTACATATATATATGCTTACACATACACATACAATACATACGTACGCATATATTTATATATCAATATATTCACATACATTCATACGCATACCCTCACATATATTTACACAATTGTACACAAATACAAGCACATACATATACTCATGCATGCACATAATCATAAAAACATAAGTATACAAAGCTTAAATAAAATTTAAACTCTAGTAAGAATTATTGGTAGTTGCTAAGAGGTATTTGTGTATACTAGTTATTTTTTTGAGAGTGAGATTGGGTACCGAAGTTGCAATTTGGGAGGCAGGTTTGGGTACCGACGCCCTGGAAACCATTCATTGGATAACCAACACCTCTACCGTAGGACAACCCGAGTGGTTAGCTACGTTTGGTGATTTAGCAGGGGTGCCCGGGTTCACCGGGGGAGGTGTGTTCAGAATGTGCCTGCCCACCAACTGCGTGGTGTGCCAGATCGGTGGAGGCTCGTGGTCCTGCACCGCAGTGGGAGGGATATAATCATACGCCCGTCTCTCCTAGACACACCGGTCTTAGAACGTCTTCTCCTTCCTTTCCTTAAAAAATGACCTCCACACAGCATCCCTCAACATGACATAGGCCCTGAGGAAAATTATTTTTCTCAGGGCTTAATTTAAAAAAAGTGTAATAATTGGTTTCGAGCGTGGGTTTCGTACTAGATACAGGAATATTTTCTAGAAGGTAGTCATTTGCCACAGCGGTGTTGATGATTTTGAGTAGATTTTTGGTTCGAAATATATCTTCTATCTTCTAGTGATGATACTTTATGGAATGCTGATGAGTCTCTATAATTTACGGTTTTTCGCTAGGACTTAAAATCTTATTGCTCCAGAACATTTTTTTTAGTTTTTTCTAATGTGTACTGTATTGCAGGTTCCAAAGCATTGATACAAATTCATTAATTGAGAAAACAAAGATATATATGGTATTTAAATTACACGTGGTAGTATAAAAGGTTTTTTCACTCTTATGGTGAATCCCAGAAGTTTGTAGGCCCCATCACAGATGGTATTGATAGTTAGCGAAAGGACATTCCGGAGTCCATTATTATTCCTTCCTTCTTTGTATCTTTTCAGTTAAACGCAATTGATTTTGTGTAGGAAAATTTCGGGATTAATGCTTTTGGTGAATGATAATATTTTATTTTATTAAAGCCCCTTGCCCAATTTTTAACTTTCGTCTATCGTTTTTTTAAACATTTTTATCTTCACGTGAGAGGAAAAATATTTACCGCAGGGCTTTTTCTTCTATGATGCTGTTTGGGGGTTCTTCTTGATGAAAGGAGGAGTGAATCTGTGTCTTAAACACATCCATATGGGAGGGAGAAAAATCATACATCCAAGTTGTTGAACACAAAAACCGTTTTCATGTCGAATATCGACAGTGTCGGTTCTTTGGGGTATCTTTGATTGAAATATTGGTAGAATAGGGACCGCATTCTCATGTTTTTTGTGTATAAAGTATTGAACTGGTTACTTTAATTTGTCTTGTCGTACTCTTCCATATTATTTCAATGTACTCGGGTAATTTTTTATAAAGACACTAATTTGGCTCGCGTGAATGACTGTGAATTATTCTTAATACATTAAATTAACATAATTTTTATTTTTAAAATTATACTTTTTCCCATTGGGTACCTCGAACATTGGTGCACAAAATAATACATCCTCTCTGGCCCAAGGCGTCCCCTTACCTAAACGGACATAACGAATTCATAGCACCCTCGCCTCAAACTATTGTTTAGCAAATTATCTTAATTATTATGACCCGACCACCCATGTAGGTGGTGGCTGGGTGGCATTGGTGGTGGGTGGTTGTGAGTGGTAGTAGTGGATGGGTGGTGTTAGGTAATTCTGGTAGGTGGCACACAGGGAACATCTTGCCACCTTGCGTTCACCGCATGCTACAGTTACCAATTTCACGTACCAACCGAGTTAATTCTATTATTACAGCCCTACCAGTAGATAATTGGATAAAATATTGCAATGGAGGGATGTGTTATACAACAAAAGTTTTATATTCCAATCAAATGCTCTCTCTTATCGGCAGTTGGCTAGCAATCGTCGACCTGCAGGTTGCAGTACGACGTGCTAAAACATATTCTACAATTAGCAGGGAGTCTTTGGAATTCCTTTGCGATATTATCATAAATCGTATTCCTGTCGTATCAATCCAGACACAAAAATTAAGAGTTGGTATTTTTATCATTTTTCTTCTCAAGACCTTCCCTTTCGGAGATTAGCTATCATAAAGGCAATTATAGATTCACGCTGCATGTTATAGGGCTGTAATAGTCCGCAATAACTTTCAGGTCATAACTGAACTATACAAGTGTACAGTAACTTATGTTTCCTCTACTGCGATATTCAACAACGTTTCCATTTAAACATTTTTTACAAACATACATTTTGTTTATGAAGAAATTATCTGAAAATTTAGAACGGATATTAAAAAACTCCCCACTTACGCTGACATCATATTATATTTCTATCAAAAATGACGAAAGAAAAACAAAAAAAGTTTGTTTTACAGGAGAAGAAAAGCTCTACACGTTTTATTTTCCATTAAAAATGACAAACGGAAATAATCCTCAATTTTGCTTAAATAACTTTTGCTTATATTGGATTATGTTCACACATCCTCGTCAAAGCTAATAAGTCTCTAACATTGAACAGAAAATTGATAAAAATGTGATCTTTAACGATTTGAAAGAAAACGAATTTAGCCGATTTACATAATACCTTTTGACCCTCAGTCTCCAGACAGACCAATGAAAGTGTCATTGAATAGGAAAGTGTTTATCTGTTCAAGAAAGAAATTTGATATATGCAAATATCGCTTAGACCCAAGTATAGAAAATGTTCTGTCACTTTGGGCAAAGAAACACGCTTCCAACATATTTATATCGGTTATTTCTTTAGTGATTCTTCCATTTTAGCACATTTATTCAAAATAAAACAAAAACAGAAAAAGTTTTAAGGGTATAAGGTTTTTTTTAACAAAGTCGTCAAGCTTCAAGTCATATATGAAACGTTTATTTTATTTGCAATAGCGCAGAAGATTAAAAGATAAATTTTAAAGTGAAACAATATGTATTTAAAATTCCTCTGGAGAATATGAATTGGTTGAATGAAATTTAAATCAGGTCGTTCTTCGGAATAACAGAAGCGAAGTGACCTTTAGATGAAACAATGTATCAATAGTTTCGTGACAAAATTACATAGACGTGAATTTTACGTTGCTGTTTCAGAATCATACACGGATGAATTTTCTCATCCCACATGCCCACCTAAATTACACTTACTGACACACGTAAAAGACACAAAAAAACTAAGTAAACTTATGATTTTTTTAAGGACTATTTTTAAACTAGAACCCAGCTGACTTTATTTTCATTTTTTATTAATTTCGAATCAAAAGTACTGTTGCTTCTCACATTGACATATGTTCCTGCATTCCCCCACCCAAACTGTTACTCAATTACCTGTCCCTGTGTTGATTATATACATCAGTGACATTTGCAACAATTTATTTTACATCATATATTTGTTAAAAAACATGTTACGTGATCCTCGGTGCGTCTGCATTTATTAATGGAGTCAAAAAATTTACCCCGGTTTAAATTACCTTATTGAATATGGCTTCACATCTTTTACTCTACACGGCATCCTCGAAGATTATAAACGCCTCGAGGGAAAACATTTTTTTCTGGGCCTTCTTTATACAGTTAATATTTTAAAATATATACACATCTAAAAACAAATTAAAGCTGCATGGCAGACATTATTCAGAGTATGAAAAAATGCGTTGGAATAGAATTTACCGACAAAAAGATATCCGACATTATCTAAAGCTCACGCTTCATTCGAGTATTTTTACTGTTTCAGAACTAACATTATCTCTGTGTTATGATTAAGATTTAAGATGTATTATTAATTTCAAACAGATTTGCTATATTATTTTAAATGATACCCCTGCTTACAACTTACAGCCTAAATGTCTTAACACCCCCAAAATGTGAAAAAGGCGCGTTCATTCCATACCAATTTCCAACATTATTTCGTTCCTTTAACCAAACAAAAATGCCTGAAAATCCGCGCCGGGATTTGGCGTAGAATTATTTCGCGCGAGGAAGACGCATAAAGGGAAGGTGGGTAGAAGAGTTTGGCGGAGCGGGGAACATAAATAACGCGGGTAAGGTGGTAAGGAAGTCTAGAACGGAAGGCATTTGGGGCATAAATCGACCCCACGCAAGATGGCGCCCAAAGAATTGGCGCCTTTTCACAGTTGAATCTGGAACACGGAACGATAGAATTTTTTTCTCGTTTGGATTTATGGTTCACACGCGTAAATAGAATTGCAATTGAGTATTAAGGATTACTGGTTATTTAGAATCTTGATTGAAAGGTTTTGAATAAAAGGTTCATTTAAACTAGCCCAGCGAGGGACGGAATTGAAGTTTATTCTCTTCCGTCTCAGGCGTCTTGTTTTAAATCGAAGTTTGAATCATGGTTTTTTTCTCTCGCTGGCACTAAATAATTATTTGCATAATATTCGAAATAAGTTCAATTAAGTGGCAAATTAAGAAAACGTAAATATTTTTTTTTAAATCCATCAAAAAAAAAAATTACGACCATTTTTATTTAATGTTCATGCTCACGAATAAATTTTCTATAACGGCTTAAAATGTGACTATTTTTTCCATCAAAAAGACATTGTTCAGATTTATTAACATTATCTTCTTTTTCAATAAACCTATTAGTGCTCAACGAAACAATTGTAGTTTGGAATAAATCAAGGTTATTGCGGCTCCTTTTTTCTCAAAGACTATTAAAATAACTGACTATCAAATATTATTAAAATTAAAATACACTAGATTTGAATACAATGAAAAAAAACGAGGAGAAAAACTAGATGTTCATAAATTGCGATGTACATACGCAATAGTACGGAAATTCTGAAACTGGACGCTGTAAAGTTTTAAATCATAATTAAAAATAAATAAACAACAATAGCTTCCTTTTATCATTGTTTTATACTGAGTATTAGGGAAGTATCTGACTTTAACCACTGACTCCTGAAGTATTTGAAGCGAGAAATTGAAGAAAAATAACAGTTAGAGACGGAGAGGGGGAGAGTTGGGTGGCTACTTGGCTGAATGACCAGTGATGATACGTGGAAGATTTTTTTTGTGGTTTGTTTGAAATAAAAAACTTTAAAAAAAATTGTCACCGGAGAACAGAATTTTCGAAACATTTCTTTACTCCAAATAATGTCAGGAATAACTGGTTGAAGTAAGTAGGGTACGTCTTTTGACACCCTGTATACTTATATCGCACGTGGACCATCTAAATGTATCACAAATAATAGTAAAAAATGTATATTTTATGAAACTACGTCGAAATAAGAATATTGCATATAAACGTTGCGAGTATACCTCACACAAAAACATTTTCTACGATCTTACGTCCAACTTACGCCGTATTTACATAATGTTACGTGACCGCCGACAGTTCCCTCCGAGCTCCGAGGTAAACCACGAGGTAGGTTTTATTTTAACTTAATTTCAGGGAAACGTAATTATTGTGTGTTGTCTTCATTTACACAGTAAAAATAATTTTTTTAATACAAGTAAATACAAAACTATGATTTTTGAAAAAAAAAATGACATTTGACCTGGAATATTCTAAGCGCTTTTTAAGAGATATAAGACCAATGTTTGCAGGTGCAAAATGATAAAGTAGAATATTATTAGTATGTTTTATTTCCTTGCCAATCCTAATGATTTTTAGCATGCTCAGTGCACTTTTCAGGTTTAATTTACCTTAAAATTGAGGCAAGTGTTGTGAATTCTTAAAAAAATCCGCTCTGGATTAACAAGAAGGCTAAAAGTAAAGTAAATTGTGTATATCGGACGCTTGTGCGTTATATTTTAAGAATAAATTTTATATTGTTTCTGTTTATATCTGACGCTACTCTGTTATATTTGTAGAATTAAGTAAATATTGTTTTCGTGTATAATGTTAATTCACGGATTTGACATTAGTAAACTATTTGAAATTGTCCACATTCACGGAACCCTGCATTATGTACCTAGCTATAAGATTGACACATTCCTGAAAATAACTTGTAAAAAATAAACAATAAACAAATGGCCGGCGGGCAGCGGGTAGAAAGTGTGGGTAGTCCGAGGCTGGCTCGTACTCTCCAACGGCACTGGAAATCCGACCAATGAGAAGCCATAAACGGGCCGCCAGACCTTGGCCGACCTTTTTTTATGTGCTATTTTTAATTTTAAAATCTTTTCTCCATTCAGTCGCCCTCGCTTCGGACATATCTTTGCACCAGCTACCTGTCGCAGCTCCTTTTCTGCTGAGTTCTGAGAATTTTACTGGCCCTTCTCCCTCATCGACTGAAGTAACTGTCCGGCGGGAACCACGAGGCTTGCAAAAACTGTAACATACTTGACTGCTTTTTTAAAGGCGACCTTTCACTTATTTGCATTTTGCACAAAAGTCGTATTTGTACCAGAAAAGTCCTTTTCTGGATGAAAGTCAATTAATTTGCATTTTACAAAGTCGTTTGCGGCGTGTAACTAGCCCCTATTTTACAGTCTATGTGCACACGACATTTAGTCGGGTACATTGTGTATTCTGAAAATTATGCCTCAAGAAAACCAATGCACGCACAAAAGGAGATCTGAAGACATGAAAAGATATAAATGAATTTTATATTATATTAGCTTCTATCATCATAATTTCCCTCAAGGCCTATGACATATTTGGGAATACTGCGTAGTGGGTTTTTTTTAAGAAAAGAAGGCTGAGGAAGATCTGGGAAGTAAAAATTATAAGGAAATGTAGAGCGGATGAATGGAGAAATAAATGAAAGGACGCAAAATTAAATGGTAATAAGAAATCGCAGGGACACTCGAGGAAGACATAACACAATCAAGTGAATCAAATCGTGTCAAGAGTCTTAAAAAAGAGTATTGATAAAATTATTGAAAAAAATAATAAAATGATGCATGCTTATGACTTTTGTGAGCCAAGACAAAGTTGTGTATTCTCACAATGCGTACATCAGCCAACTGCGGCTCGATGTTTAGACAGTAACTCCATGGACGATTTGCGGAACTTGTGACTTTTGATCATAAACACTTAAAAACAGTTATTTTTGGAATCCTATCTTAGTCTTAACTCAACCTAGATTCTTCATGCAATAATTACGAACCCTCATTCAAAGTTAAAGCAAACTTACTAACGTCAGAATACCAATAGACAGTAATGAATAATGAACCTCATTTACACCGGCCCTGGAAGTAACCACACCGCTTCCAGGTCTATCCGGAAACCTGGAAACTCTAGCTAGAGTTATTATAGGACCCTCCTAGACCGGAAATAAAATGAACCTTCAAATGCGATTCCAGAAATGTCTTTGGATAAACTGGAAACTGATGTCATAGTGTTAAAAAATTATCCTTCCCTATATACCTACCTAAACCTGCGCATGAAATGTACCTACAAAAGTGTAACAAAAATAGCAAGTTCATTATCTGTCAGTTTCATAATGTTTTTAGTGCAATACTAACCGTCTGATGAGTGAAATTGCTTTGCAATATTCTGATCCAAATTTTTACAGTGAACGGGAAAACCACCCGTGTTATAATAGGAGTGTTGTGACTTGTGAGGTGCCTGATTACTATCGAAATTAACTATAACTGCCATTACAACTAGATATATATAAACATTATATACATATATAAACACAGACCTTGCCTATGAGAACTGTGAGTACCTTCAATCTATACTCGTTCCAAGATTAGAACAACCCGTGGACGCGCATGTCTCCGCCCCTTCACCCCACTCCTAAAAGGTCGAGCGTTAACACATTCAGACCCACTATTTTAATAAATTAATTATTTAATTTATTTTCCTACCGATAAATAAAATTAAAAATTAAAACATTTTAATACATTCAAATAATGATGATGATAGTATTACAATACATATATTGTACTTTATTAGGCATCAGATTTATCAAATCGGCTAAGAAATCAATCCAAAGTTGAAAATATCATCATTGCCATTAAAAAAAAAATTAATTTTCCTCAGATGATTCATTTGAAATTTCAAAAGCTAACGAATTATCATTATTGTCCTCTAGTTCATCAACAATGTGATCGATATTCCGAAATTTTTTTTCGATACATATTTATTATCATTGTCCGTTGAGGTTTGTGCACCACCTATAAACATAAAAAAAACCGATCAACACCAACATTCACAAATTTTATACATATATTACCTATCTATATCCTTGAATTATAAAAATGCATTGTTGTAAATCGAATAGTCATACAAATAACACATAAATAATGTTTACCTGTCCTTTTTTGTTTTTCGTAATTGGTGATAATGAATTCGGACATATCGGCTGAACATCCACTTTATAGCAGGGTCTGAATGGGTTAATTTCTCTAAGCGCAGGCACTAACGTATAACGAATTGTCAGCGAAGATTGCCGGAGATAGCCGAGCGATGGCGGAGGAAAGGAGCGGGGGGGTGGTATGCGCAGAACGAACCTAATTTGGTACTCCAACAGGTCGTTCTTATCGTGGACAGAGAATAGTCTTATGACATTCTCTTGTTCCAATTTTCCCTTTGGTGTTTCTAGCACATGGTATTACCTTGTCTTGTTCTGTGCCGTGTTATTTTGATTCGCAGGTTTCAAAAGGGAGTTAATTTGTCAATGAGATCTTTAGCCATAATACGAGAAATACGAAACAAGTGTCGTTTCAAACAAATTTTGTCTCACCCAGTTCAAAAGGATTTAATTTATTACACAAATAACATCTTTCAATCGTACAAGCTTCGTCAATCTACCTTCGTTCATTAGTTAACCAGTAATTTTGCATAAAGAAATCAATTTTTACCAAATTTCACTGAGAGCCAAGGAGATTTGAAGGGCTTTTTTGTCAGAACTTCTTAAGAATCCTTGACCGTGCTGATGTTGATGTTGCTAACTAAGCATAGATCCCGAATTTAGTCAATATCGTACTGACATAGGGCTTTATCCTGGGCGATACTGTGAGTATCTTCCTCTCTGGAATGTGTGACAAATATGCATTTTAAATTATTTTTAACGAGAAAATAGTGAAATAACACATTTTTTTAAAAAGAAAGAAAAACATTCTCGCGTTACAAATAATCTGACAATATTTGAAAATCTCCTACTAGTTATGTTATGTAGGTAAAGTGTTATGGCGGAGGATTTATCCAGCCGAGAAATCGAACACACTATTCCTGGGTGGCACCCAAACGCAATGCTAACTCAGCCACTGACCTGTCGAAATTTACTTGCATTTGAACCCGTACTCTGATATTTGAACCCGTGACCTGAACCCATATTCAGAGTAGTATTTAGTTCGTTTTTAATTTCGTTCACAATGTTTATGTTCACAATGAGAATGTTTGCATATAATGTGACAAGTCCAAAGCGTAGGTACGTATGTATAAGTAACGTATATGTAAGACGCTCAGACTTTTACCACCACATTGGAAGGAGCGGTTTGTTTGGTAGCATATTAAACGGAAAATTAATATTATTATTTCGTAAACGTTTTTTTTTATATCATATTTATGCTTTTCGCAATTTCTTGTTGTATTGTTCGGCGATGGTTGCTAGGCCCGAGATATAAGAGTAATTGAAGTCTACTTGCGCTGATGATCCCGACTGTAGTGACGTCACTCGATGAGAACCTTTGCTCTTTACGGGTTGTTTCACAGAATTTTAACAATTCATCAAATTTGAAAGTTAATTTTCAAGTTCTATGGAAGTTCTGTTATTACTTTAGGTCTGTAAAGCAACTGGCCTATAATTATGTAATAACCGAACTTGAATAGCACATTTACAGAACTCGCAAATAAACGTTAAGATTTGATGAAGTGTTCAAATTTTATGAAACAACCCATCCTTAGTGTTCCTTTTACCAATTCAAATTTAAATAAGATAGTAGTTTATGAAAGAACAATTTTTATTTAACTAACAAATTGCAGTTAATTTGCATTGGTAAAAACAACATTTGACTTTAAGTAAGACGAAAGAACAGCAAATGTCAGCAAACAATATTAAATTAAAACTATGTTCATATCTACTACTAACAATACTCAGATCAATATATTTTGCACTGTGTCAATCCATTGCCACAGTATTATGGAATATTAGCTTGGGGAAGCGCTACAAACACAACAATTGACCCAATTCAAAAAGTTCAAATGTCGATAATAAAACTCATTCTGTACCATTCTACACAGACTCAACCAAAATCTTCAAAACACTAGACGTCATGTCAATAAGACAACTTTACCCTAAAACTGCTCTCCTACACCACATCCATAGTAATCTTCGAATTGCAAATCAATCTAAAGCCATAATAAAAACCAGGTCCTCAACAAATAAAACACTGAACATTCCTATGAAACACACCACACACATGGACAAAGACACTTCCAGTACTACGCAACCAAACTTTTTAACAGTATGCCCATTACTATGAAACAATTACTGACTGTAAATACATCTACAAAACTTTCTCAAAAAACATATCTTAGCCTGGATAAAAAATCAAGATATTCACTTTATTCAAAAGATTTTAATTCCAAACCATACATAACCAAAATATAATAAGAAAAATTAAATATTATACACGTTTTCCAAGAATTATCCAAAAATACATACACTCACATAGAAGTGTAAAATGTGTAATAATATGTGTGTGAAATAAAATTAACCTTCTACCACAACACATAAATACCTGTCACACTTAATCACAAACATGTTAACACCTCAGCACAGGTTCTCCTAGTGAGGTGTTCACGTAATATACAATATCACCCACACACAGTTTTACCTACATCAACCTATTTTTTTTATTTTTTGTACCTTTTTTCTGCACTTTTTTTTCTGTACTACAATATAAACCACTGTAATCATTTGTAAAATGTGTATTCAAGAATAGACATAAATAAATAAATAAATCAGACAATCTATAAAAATAGTGCAATAATTACTTTATGAATTAATATTTCTAAATAATTTTTTGTTTATCTTAGACACTATCAAGGTTAAAAACTTATTCTTTAGAAAATTTCAATCATTAAAAAAATTATCAAAATATATGGTAAAAATTAGTTGCAAGATATAATATTGTTAATTCTGAATTTGAAATACGAGTACGACAAAAATGACGTATAATAACTAGGTCCCAATGGTTAAGTAGTTAAAGACAGAGATCATAGGTTCGATTACCATTTGAGACCGTTATACTTTAATTTTTCTGTGTCTTTTTCCGTTTCATTATACGTTTAAATTTTTTAGTATTATCTTCTTCAATGACATAAATAAATCATTAAGCATCATTGCCAAGAATTTTTTTAATATAAATTCAACTAGGGTTATACTCCGTTTTTATATAAAGAAAACTAGGGTGACACTCTATATAAAAATATTTTGGGTAACACTCTGTTTGTAGCAAATGGAACTTATATAAAATTTTATTATTTAAGGTAGGAAAGGTTGAAATGATGCTAATTAAATAAATACATTAGTTTAATTAAATTTCCTTGAACAATTTTCTTCTAAGCTTTTGCTTTACCGCTTCTTAAAAACTAAGTAAAATACAGAAATCTCAAGATCAGAAGATCAGAGAAATTAACCGCAAGTAGGTTCACATAGAGAAGATAAATAATTGAAATAAGCTGCCGTACAAGAAAGAGAACTTTTAGGAATTTACATTGAAGGCTTCTAGGTTTGGATCAAATAATATTATGGAAAGTTTTACCTCTTTCGCGAATTCCGGGAAGAATTAATGTTATATCTAGAAGATTGGGAAGATCAAATACGAACCTGAAAAGAAAGAAAATGAAAGATTAGTACTGTTGCTTACAAATTTGTTTCATACTTCACGTTTAATCGTGTTTTCTTTCTAGGACGAAATATGCTGTCTTAATGTCATTTCTTTTGAAAATTTTCCTCATACGAATAAAATCTGTTCATTTCAAGAATTTCGAATCGAAAATTATTTCGTGTTCAACGGGAGTTTTATTTAACATTTTTTTTATTTACAATTATAATATTTTTACAAATATAAACATAATTATCTAATGGCGTTAATAAAAAGAATTAGCATTTATTTTTAGTGTTAAGAGACTCGTGTTTTAGGAGGGAGGAAACACACTTTTTATCCACCATTTTCATTGGGTTTACGTATAATTGACTGATTTTTTTAGAAATACTAACATTACCAAGTAACGAATAACTAATATTTCAATAAAAACACATAAATTTATTTCGACTACTTTAATTTTATTTACCATCTACCTGTTTTGGTAGAACCCTTCCGTCATCAGGAGAATATTAAAAAGACATCTTCCAAACAAAATATTGAGAGATTTATACAAAAAAAGGTGTTTGAGGGAGAACAAAGTGAAAAGGGTAATTACGGGATTTCCAGGAAGAACAGAGAGGTTAACTGGAAATATATCTCGAATGGGACTAAAAGATATTAACTATACTAGAGTTATGATTTAGGGATTTTCTGATTTCGAGTGCTTATAAATCATATATTTGTTTACCTTTATTATGTTTACGATAAAGAATTTTAACCCCTGTATTAAAAGTATGATTGGTGGAATTGAGATGATTTGGAAAATCTGAAAAATTATTTTTACTTAAACAATAATTTAAATTAAAATGTTTCGTGATTCTAATATTTATATTTCTAGTTCTCTTGCCTGTGAAGAACGATGGAAAATCATTGCAAGTAAATGCCTGAGTGGTTAAATTTATGATCTCTATCTTTATCGAAAAATTACAAACTCTGATCACCGGGATTCAAGTAGACCATTTTTTTAAAAATCTCACACTTACGACAGTGGCGGACATATATATATATAATGGAGTTATGCCTGTTAGTTTGATCAATTATTATTTTAAATATGATCAACTACCAATCGTTATCGAGCATCATCTAAGTTTTGATTCAAGTATGAGAGGGTTCAAAAAAGATCATATATCGTGTTCAAAGAAGTAAGATAAATAAAATAACAAAAGGTGAAATGAATATAAACTAAGCCAAGTGAAATTTAACTTAAAATACGAACCATTTAACTCTTGCAAAAAATGTCCTTGAAATAGAGTAGTGCCGTAGAGCCCCAATTCCCCAAAGGTTGTACTTTATAATATATGCCATGTTTAAGGACTCGGAAATTTCAAGTATTTTATAAGCATGAAAAATTTCGGAGAACGGTTTCTGGTTTGATTTTTGATTTCCCCGCGGTGATATCGTAATTTTTTTGCATTTTAGCGTCAAATTAATAAATGGTTTTAATGTCGGGTATAAACATAAATTTATTTAACTTTTTTACTAAAAATTCTCAATCACTAAAACCTCTAGACCTCTGGTAATGTGAAATAAGACCTGCTTTTGTCTAAAAAACTGGAACACTTTTAACTGATTACATCATTTACAACATGAGCAAAAGAGTTTTTTTGTGTTTTTAATTTTAATTTTATGTTTTTTTTTTACTTATTCAATTTTTTTTCAATTTTCCAAAAAAAAACATTTTATTTATTAACATCCTATACACAGCAGAACTTTTTTATAAATTAACTATTGTTTTTATTTTCGGTTAATTAAATAATAATATTATTGAATATATAAAATGAACAGTTTTTTCAATGAGCAATGGAACTTTGAAATTTTCACTAAGCCATCTAAAATGAGACAAGACACCATATTGACGGTCCCGTGCTTTACAATTGTTGATAAAAAGTTTCGGAAACGAGAGTGTTGAATATTGGAATAATAAGTGGCTTTTCACTGGAGGAATCAGCACAACACGGCATGATACCCCAAAAATCAAAAACCAGAATACTTTTCATTGAGTTGATGCTTTTTATCATATCTAGATCTAGATTTAGAGGAATGAGGTTTTAAACTTCGAAATTGATTTGTGTATTTAACGTATAAAAATAATATAAGAAGCAGAAAATTATTTATAACGGAATCATTTGGCTTGATACGATCCATTCGATTTTTATTTTTATTAACGAGTTTATCTGGAGTTTTTATTTTTTTTTATTTGGAGGAAAAATAGTATTTCCTCCAAGATGGTTTGGTTTTACAGAAAGCTATTTCGTTGGCAAAAGCATCAAAGTGTGTTTTCATGGTTGCATGCATAAAATAAATTAAAAAATGAAATAAATTTCTCTGTACAGGTTTCAGAATTCATTCAAAACATTCATTCTCATTTCAGAAATGTATTATTTTGCCTTCCTAACAATGCCGATTTATCGTAACATTATGCTACAATAATTTTGTAACATTTTTCCGCAATCTTTCAAAACATGCTTATAAAAAAGCTTTAAAATGCCAGTTGTAATGTCAGCAACTAAATATAAGAGTCAGCCAATCCTAAAATGGGAAAGGGGTTCCATTTTAGTTCTTCAACGAATGGACAAAAATGTCTGGATTATGCAACATTCCCTCATGGCCATGATCAAAATCAATATCAATCTTCATCTACTATGAAACCTTCTACCACTCATCGACCTCGTGCGGGTATGTCGACTATATGATAACATCCACCGTGATAGCAATCTCTTGTTTACACTTGACTTCACTTGACCCAAACCTGATTGTCTCTTATGTTTATTGTTATTGTTTTACATACTTTTTTTAAATAACATTAAAATAAATAAAATATATAAACATACTTTGAATAGGTATACTCAATGATAAAATACTGAATAGTTTTTTGGGGAAACTCATCTATATATCTTTATCATCCATATTATTTTATCATCCAAAAGAAGTGCCTTGAAAAAAATTACAAAAATGACCTGGATTCATGTAGACCATTTTTTTTAAATCTCAAACTTCTGATAGTGACGGACATATATATAATGGATTTATGCCTGTTAGTTCGATCATCTCCAGAAAAGTTCCCACCAAAAAACTCAACACATAAACACACTACAAGGTTCACAGAAAACTCATGAATTCCAAAAGCAAACAAAACTATATTTCTAAAAGAACCACACTACATGGCCATTAAAGTATAAAACAACTTTCTACGTAGCATCAAACAAATAACCGACATACTTAAATTTAAATCATCACTAAAAAACAAATGTCACTACACCTTAAATGAATACCTTACATAAATTAAATACCTCTTTTTTATTTACTTACATTTGTTAACATGTAATTGTTGGGTTATGTAATATAATGTGTATTTGTTGGGTTAGCTGGAAGAAATAGGATGTAACCTATAAGCTTTACCCTCTGTACTCTGTATTTTTGTGCAATAAATGTTTTTGAATTTGAATTTGAATTTGAAAAACTACTATAGTTTAACCTCCTCATAAAGAGCGACAAATGCAAAATAACACAACTGATAGTCCAGTGGATTATTGAAAAAAGACATAGAAAATATGACTTCGTAAGTTTGTAACTGGTACGAGCGCAACTTCTTAGTTATTTCATGCTGCAACTTGCCCACTGTACAAGGCAAAATAAATTTGTTCGCTAAGTTCAAATGATTTACAGGGTATTAGAAATTGACAGAAAGAAATATGAACTGATATTCAATTTCACAACAAAAATATAGAATAACTGTTAAGAGTGCTATTTTTGTAAGGAATCGATAAACAGTGTAGTATTCTATTATCCATGAGAAATCGTGATCCAGAAATAATATACAGACCAACTTGTATATTTCCTTGTGTATTTTTAACGGATAAAAGCTTTTCCTTGTTAGGAATTCTCAGAAACTGTGAGTGAATCAAGTTAAGAGTTAAATAATGGCTACATTCTGATTCTACGTTTGTAAAGATTTCTACAAATGTTTTTATTTTTATTTATCAAACATTTTTTTAAATTATATTTACTTGTTTTGTGAATTTAATAGCTATCCATTATAATTAAATGAAAAAATATAATTACGTTTAGCCTCAATAATTTAATTTTTTTTTAATTAACACTAACCGGTTTTGGAACAACAGTTATTTCTTCAGGGCAAAATATATAATTACTTAACATGAATAATATTGTAAAATTAAGGGTGAACATATATTAGATGTTGAAATGGGAGTGGAAGCGTGAGTATGGGTTAGTGGAGAGTGGGGGGAGGAGATAGAACGAATGGAGAATGGCAACATAATATCTAAGACGGGGCTGTAGGGTAGAATATTTTTGGTTGTTAAGGCGATGCCACACCTATAATACAAAATCATGTGTTTTTGGTTTGAAAATTTGGTCGCCTAGAAATATTTCAGATGCTTTAAATAAATACTGCGAGTAGAATACATCTTGACCTTTGAAATAATGTAGTATTTTTTAGATAAGTCTTTTTATAAGCCCAGAAAAAAATAATGTATAGGCTTATCAAAACTGTTTTAAAGTTCAAAATCTCCTACTTACGAACCCATTTTCGGTTATGATTTTATTGTATAATGTGGTAAATTAAGTTATTTATAAAATGATCGGAAAAAAATTAAATATTTATGCCTGAATATCCACAAAATAAAATAAAAGGCACTTTTTGGCCATGTTTTTTTTCTTACATAAATCAAAACAGGCGGATGGTGTTAAGCGGGAATTTAAACCTTATCGTCATCTACGTAAGGGTTGTTATTGATAGCGGCTTAATTAAAAATATTACACGAAGTAGTGCATCGCCTTAATAATAATAGATCCAATGCATATATTTAAGCGATTTCGTAATATCTAAGGCAAGGCTGCACAATCCCAGGCCCGCGGGCCACAATGTGGCCCGCGAACGAATTATAAGTGGCCCGCGTGAACCATTTTCAAAAAACCCGCCAATCCGCCAATTTGAAAAAGTGTCGCGGGCCCGCGGTAAAACAAACATTGCAGCTTGCGCGCGGTCACCAGTGTTGCCAACGAAGGCGATTTATCGCTATTTAGGCTACCCAGAACGAGAATCAGCGACGAAAAAATCCAACCTGTTGAACTTACTTTTTAAACAAAAATACACCGGTTTTTGATATAATATTTTTCGCGTCCGAAATGGAATCTTGTAGCCACCCCCCCCCATGGAATTCGAAAAATTGTTGTGGGGAATCACATATGATGTTTTTGGGTGCGCGGAATATTTTTTCTCAGCGAAGTTCCGTAACAACCCCCCCCCCATGGATTTCAAATATTTTGTGGGGAGCACTCATTTTTGAATTTTTTTTGTGGGGAATTATGTTTTATAGAAATTCTCTAACAACCCCCCCCCCTCCATGGAAATAGGAACCGTCAGGTATTCAGTGGCCCGCCAGTGATTCAAAATCGTCAATTTGGCCTTGATCTAAGGCTTCTAAGTTATCTTAGCATTTTCTTTTGTTATTGAAATTTAGAATATTTATCCCTGTGTTTTTATCAAAACTATGATTATTTATAATAAGATGGTTACTTAATCGGAAAAATCACCTCAGATGTGTATTTTTGTTCTAATTTTTTTTTTTTTTTATAGTGAATACCTCACAAGAGTCCCAACTGCTCCCGTCTGGAGCCAGTGAGACTATGGCATCCCCAATTGGGGGATGTTGTGAGGCTGAAGGTAAGTGGGGAAGGGAAAGAGGAAGGTGGGGAAGTACCTGGCTATTCAGATCTAGTCACTAAACACGGCTAAAGCCATTTGGAGCAACGTTTCAATTCTGAATGGTGGTCTTACACCAGGGCGATACTGGTAGTATCTTCCACTCTGGAACGTGCCGCAAATATATTATATATTATTTTAATTAATTAATTGTGAAATAACACAAATTAATCAAATAAAATTTATTTGCGCACGCCGGGTTTGAACCCGCGACCTTCGGAATGGCAGCCCAATGCGTTACCATTGGACTATGCCGGCCGTCAAATAATAATACCTAATACTAATACCTAATTAACTAGTTATTTAACTGTTAACTAACTTTTTAACTCTTAACTCCTTAACTCTTAAATCTTCAACTATTAACACTTTAACTCTTAAGTCTTTAAGTCTTAACTCCTTTAACTCTTAACTTTTTAACTCTTTACTCTTTAACTCTTAACCATTTATTTATGAATTACTCTTAAAAATAACCCATATCATCGATTTTATGTAAAAAGTATATTACTTATCTACTTTATCTTCTTACACCTATATCACATCTACTAAACACAAAATGTAACTATTTTTTTATTTTATCACTGCAATGCACTTATGTACTTATAAAAAGCTACAATGATATATTGTGCGTACCTCTTCCAAACACAAGCTAACGCTTCTATAGAAGAGTAGTATTCAACTCAGAAAAAATAATATTATCGAATTGACGATTCATGGAAGACTGATAGAGAATATAGAAAGACAATTCTCTGTATCGTTTTGAAATTACGTGACTTGTACGAATGAATTTCCTTTGCAGTTGGCAGGTAGACAAATTTCCTTAAGATAGCCAGCCTCCAATGCTGGAGATGCCTCCAATGGAGAGATATCAGAAGAACAGTGGAAATGATTGATTTTTCTTCATTTAGGGAGGTTAAGAAGTACCTGGTTGTTCAGACATGATAACTAAATAAGTCATTTAAAATAACATTTCGATATTGAAGGTGAAACTAAATTACGACATGTAAATTTGAGGAGGTATAAAATCGTCCCCTCACACAGCGGTAAAACTGCTTTTAGAGCTTTATGAAACTGTGTATTTTACTATTAGCTAGTGTGCACATGGGAGCATTATAAGTGCTAGAAAACAAAATATGTGAACAATCTACCATTTTACGAGCGTTTTCAGGAGGTGAAGTTAAAAGGAAACTTTAAAATTCGGTTGGAATATTTAAGATAATGGAATATTCTGCACAGTTCGGTGGAAGCGGGTTTGATCTTTTCCCGCTTTTTTCTTATCCTCTCGGTTGTTCTCCATTAGTTTTCTACTTCCGTTGCCTAATAATATATAGGGCCATTCAATGTTTAAAGTACCAGCTATAAAAACTTTGTGAAACTTGATAAAAACCAAAAGTCATTCCAAGCAAACTTTCGATTTTGAATTGTAGTCTTTCACTTTTTTTCAGTAGAAGCAAGTATCTACCACTCTCTGGACATATGGGACTCTTGTTCGGTAATCACACTTTTTAACAATATGGAGGTTACCACAGCATCTATAAGGCAAATGTTTTTTATCTTTTTATTTTATATGACTTTCTAAATCACTGCCTGCACTGTACTGTATTACCACTAGTGTTTAGTATTGAAACGGTTTGAGATAATACCTACCATTATTTCCCATCATATAGTATTACACCTACTATCCATTTCCTTCCTTAAAACAGCCTTACCCACATTGGAAAGAAGATGATTTTATTGCATTGTAAATTGTCGCAAGTCAGTACATTATTCGCATGTTGTGTCGTCGTGAATTAGAGTCGTATATTCACATGCTTTGTGCTCTGTTTTGGAAATCATCATCTCGTCTTGGAAGAAATTTCACTCTGTGTACAGTGCCAGTTCGTCGAGAGTCATACTTCAGGGATTCAAGGTAGGCTGTTTCCATCATTCCCCGTGATTTTCAAATCCAATTGAAAGTTCCTTATATTTTCGCATCCTTGTTGATTTGGTTTACAGTCCATTCCGTGTAATAAAATACGGTACAACTTGAGCAACTTTGTGAGGTGAACAAAGAAAGGGGCCATAGAAAGGGTTTTGTTGTTGCGTGGAAGAGCTTCGGAGGATATGATGAATGAAAACAAGATGCCAACATGTTAATCGTTTTATTACACTTTTATTTTAATATACTTTTTTTTATTTTACTCTAGATATTATATAGATACTATTTTATTTACAGAACATAATATAAAAAATGGGTTTGTTTAAATAAAAGCAGAAGTTTTTTTATTAAATTTAGAAGAAAAACACTGTCACTGCCGAGAAACGACCGAGAATTAACTGCTTTGAAGGCAACTGTGCTGAACATTTTGTACAACCAACTATTGTAAGAACGGCGCAATAAATTCATAATAATTTGTACTACAAATAATACGAATTAAGTATTTTTGAATTATAGAATGTTATGTACGTTCATCACAACAGAAATCGTTATGTATATGACAAACGAAATTATATTGTTTCGAAACATTTACGGAGTATTAACATATTGCCATTTATGAAATTAGCATTGGGAAATGCGGTATTGTTAACAATCCAGTTTAAAATTTTCGCAGCACGCTAATTCTTCTAAGCAGCATGCATAATTAAATTGAACGGCTTAGTTTTCACTCGGCGGTTTGTGCAGAGGTTTTGTGAGTGTTGTCTCTCGGACCAGAACAAATATCTGAATATGAATTTAGTGAGCTCATTCCGGTAATATCTCCAGATGTCGTCAGTGTAAATCAGAAACACTGATTTACACTGCAAACCACACTCAAATATTCATGTAAATATAAAATGTGATTTGAAACCTTATGGAGTTTTGGTGGCCTATCTTTAATCACCGCCAGAATCTCACGGAATTGCCCGCATTCACTGTTAGCTTATCCGCTGTTCACTATTTTACTATTCAAAACACATTTTTGCTTGTTTGCTGTTGGTTATTCGCAGTTTGCGCCGGTCGCAGTAACAATACTACTAAATTAAAAAGAGTGCACGAAGGAGTAATTATTCAGGTCAAGAAAACCGTGAGTAATCATTTTATGTTTATGGTGGAGGTTAGTCTTGTGCAACATACCCTCTTGCATTTATTTTTATTTAATAATTTAAATATACCAGTAGACTATTTACATGTTGATTGATATTAAATCATACTTTAGATGCTAAATAATAAAGAGAAATATAAAAAATTAAGATAAATAAATAGATGAAAATACATCACAGTATTTCAATTTCAACATCAATTGCCCTTTGCGTAGTTTCAGTACGACATATTAAATAATCCCGTCATGCAAAGTTCATCAGCATAACATGTTTACTCTACAAAGTAACAAAGTTAATACCTGAAGATCCGAGATGCAATCGTGTCATGTCGGAGGTGCTGCAATAATGTTGATATTTACAACCTGCATATCTAATAGTTTATAGCTAATAGCAGAGCATTCAGCCCCTAATGACACCGGAGGCGCACGTTATCTATCTACACGAGGCGTGAACCATATTTAGGTGAAAACATCTCGTCTCACTGAGACGTTTGCATAAGTGACGTTAATTATTATTACTGTTGCTGATCGTGCACGCCGGGGGTAAATGGCAAAGTTTATGCCAAACGTTGCCTCTTGGTAGAAATACGAAATATTATTAATTTATGTTTTTTGTGTCCGGTATCTTAGCCGTTTTCGGGCATCCACAACCACCAATTTGAATTAAAAATAAATAAAAATTGTATCGTTACTCTGTGGCCTCCGTGATCAAAGGCTTAAGCTCTCAACTGGCAATCTGTAGTGCGCAAGTAAATATTATGTGATTCATTTGTATTTTTTCAGAAATTACTCATTTAAAATAGTAAATAGCGTTCTACAGTAGAAGTTACTCTCATAATCACCCTGGTGTAAGACCACTATTCAGAACTGAAACGTTACTTGAGATGGCTTTGGCCATGTTTAATGACCAGATCTGAATAGCCAGGTACTCCTCCTTCCTCTATCTCGATGCTATATTCTCACTGGCTCCAGATAGTCGGGAGCCATTTCAGCACTCTTGTGCGGTTTCATATAAAATAAAATATTTTTTACAAAAGTGTTTAATTTCTTTTTATTTTAACTATCATTCATTTATCTTGTGTGTCATTATTTGACTTATATCGACAACCTCTCTCCATGGCTATAAATGTATTGTTTTGTAAATTTTTCGTTTTATATAATCTTTTGTTTTGTATAATTTTTTTAATTCATATTCCTTGCTCACAAATTCAATTAACTTATTCCGTATTATGCTGTCTCAGTTAAAGTCACAAGGAGGTAAACCATAATTGGTTATATTTTACCATATAATACTTATGTACAAACTGATTAAATGTAATGTGTCGTTTTCCCGAAAATTAATAAAGAAATAAAATGTAAAAATTTTTGTTTAAAATTATCTTATTTTTTGGATAAATAATTATTTACCTTCTTAAAACTGGCAATTCTTTATATTCAAAGACATAATTCGAATATAATTTTTTTTTTCGGATTCACAACCCATATTTAAAATGTTCCAAGCGCGTACATATATATCCTTTTACAAATCACCACTTCTCTCTCACACATACACCCAGCCCAGGAATATCATTGAATCAGTGATTTTACAATCTACTATTTGAACAAGGAAACCGTGTATTCATATTTTTGTCGTATTTTTCCCACTTATAATTTTACAAACTTGTAAAAAAATATAGGATTGAACAACATAATAAAATAAACTATTTTTGGACATTAGTTCAAAACTGCGTGACGTACGAAGTAACCATTCTTCTGATTAGGGAATCTTTTAGTCTCCTTTGGTACTTATAAATATAAGTTTCGTTACCAATTGATGGAGATGGAGAAGATCGTTACAATAAAATCGATACACACTGAAAATCGATACTACAGCTGTCAGCATTGATAGTACAGTCAAGTTAAACATGAAAAGGGGGTTGTGCTTTCAAAATGTCCAGTCATTCTGAATTTTTTATATGTTGTTAAGACCTAAACCATTATTAAAAAAAAATTGCAACTTCGAAAGTGCTGTGCGAGCGGCGGTGGACCTAAAAAACCAGGAAATTTTCGGATTTTTTTCAGTTTTTGCTCAATATCTCAGTAAAGGAAGGGTCTGACCGTTGTAATTGCACGCACATTTTTAAAGAAGACTAAATTTTCTATAATTTGAGACTAAAGCAAGCCATACACAGCCATTGGTTTACAAGATACAGTTCTTCAAAAATAGGCAATTTTTTACAAAAAGTGAAATTTTTTCGAAGTGGTCACTTATTTTGTAAAATAATTTCTAAAATAGGCATCCCACGTGAAATATTTAAGGCAATAAAGTTGTTGTGAATTTAATTAGATTTTATTTGAGACTAGATTAATATCTGTAGACTTAACGGTTCTCTCAAAAATGGCAGATAACCAAAAACAGTCATAAGTGGATTTTGGGTGAAATTCAAATAAACTGTTCTCACGTCTTTTTATGGTTTTATTTATCAAACAGTTAACACATTTTTGATGAAAAAAAGAAAAGATATTACATCTATCGGGAATTACGTCATCTTCAAACATTGTTTTATATACCTACATACTAAAATGCTTGTACAAACATCATGGTACCTACTATAAGGACAAATTACATGTAGGTACACAAAAAATAAAACTAATATAAATCATGTAGGTATTGTGTCTTGGTTGCCAAATCATGTCTTTCTTTTTATCTTAGCTGGGAGAGGCACCCAGTCTGTAGTCGGGTCATCTTCATCGTCCGAGCATTTCAGCTCCACATCCGGGACGTTAATGCAAAATTTGCCACCGCATGACTGACAGAGGACTGAGCAGTGGAGCCCAGCCTTTCTACATGAGCAGCTCCCAGAGCATCCTTTCTTGCATTTAGATGAAATTTTTCACAAATGGGTAGGAGGTGAAAAATCCATCGTGGTGGGGATGGGGGTGAATCCCTGAGAAGACAGCTTCCACCCCCATTCAGTGGGATTCAAGTTGACTCCCCGCTACCTCTGCACTTGGAGGTAGCACCTTTCTGCATGGTGGCCTGCAGCATCTTCCGTCGGTGGCAAACGGGCAAGGTTTATGTTTGTTGAAGTGACAAACGTCTTATACCTCAGGAAATCCAAAGTATCCCTCGCGATGTCACCCCCATATAGAGCCACGAAGCACTTAATGCTTGCTTCACTCACGGCATGTGGGGTAGAGTCTGGCCAAAGGAAGACCTAAACTTGCTCAGCAAGTGGTTCACTCTTGCTCAGAAGTGTGCTGATTTCGGTCTTTACTTCGCCACACGGTGCTGAGGTGGTATTGCACCCGGAAAACGCGTGGGTAAATAGTACCGTTCCTGGTAATTGTCGGGAGTCTTGGTTGTTGCAGGAGGTCGTAGAGTAGTGACAGCAACCAGCTTCACCCTTCGTGCTCTTCTGAAGATAGACGTTTGTCTCTTCAGCGCCTAAAGCATTGAGAAGAACGAGCAGGTCGACATCTTCTCCTACTATAACAACCCGATCGGCATCTGTTCTTTTAGATAACGCCATCATGACAATCTCTCAATCAGCATCTTCTTCGGCAACAGCCACTTCTACTCTCTCCTTCTGAAAGGCGTCACAGAGAAGAGTTATAAGGCATCTCTTATTGTTTTCACTGCCCAATACATGCTCTTGAGCAATTTGAATTAATGTGGATTCATCGAACGTCAATTCGTAGCTGGAATAAGCTGCGTAGCGCCGGAGTCGTTCCGCTGTTTTGGTGTTTTTTTGGTAGCATCTTCGGGGTAGCCGTCAAAAACGATGGAGACGTTCTTCCCAAAATGGTTTCGGACGTAGGTGGTATAACGCGCCAAAAATGCTCAAACCGTGCTCTTCCGCTGCCACAAGACCTTGTGCAAGAGGTAGCCACCATCCAAAATGACGTGAGTGCTGGCATCTATCGGCGTGTGGCTGGAAAGAGGGGTGAAGGCAGAGTACAGAGTAGATTTTGTGCCCTTGCGCATCCCTTGTTCATTGAACAGAGACATCGGGAACGGGGCCAACTCATACTTGAAGTTATCCTATAAATCCTGTTCAGATTTCTTTGCAATACACACTCGCTGAAAAATTGTGAGCGGATCCACAGCCACTCTTCTGTTTTTGTCCAGCAGTTTAACGGTTGAGGTGATCGATGCCAGCGTGGTAACTTTATTTTTCCGTTTTATTACTACCTTGTGGTACATTTTCCTCACAATTTTCATCACTCCTTCCGTTCCAACTCTCTGGGCTATGTGGCAATTAATTTCAAGACCTGCCAGTAAACCACTACTGATAGAAATTAAACTGTCAGTTTTGGGAAATGGAGGGTGGAGAGCAAACCAGTTTTTAAGTTTTTCCACATCACTATTATCTCGGATGATTCGAGAAGGTCTTATGTCTACATGCTGCTCTCCAGTAGGACATGATAAGCTGCAATAACTTTCCAGTTCTTCACGAATGTTCAACATATTCCTGTTGTCCACTTTGCCAGAACACTAATGGTACTTGAAATTTGTAATTTTTTATTTATTTTTTATATATTAATCCACACAGGAGGCCCTGAAGAAAATAATTCCCCTCGGGGCCTATGTCATCTTTGTGGATGCTGTGTGGAGGGTCTTTTTGTGGAGAGGAAGGAGTGAACATGGGTCTTGAAGAGTCCCATGTTGTAGGAGGGAGGAAACACAGAGGCCGGCAGTTCATTCCACAGCAGAGCTGTTGAACTTAAGAACAAATCGTAGAAGCGACCCGTTCTCATGTGACAAATGTCAACCATGAACAAATGTTGGGCACGCGTTTGGCGTGTATCCCGACTACGCACCGGTGCCGAAGGGATTAATGACGCTAGTTCCTCAGAGCATCTTCCATTGTAATACCGATAGAACAAGGACAGCATACCTACCTGACGCCTGTGCTCTAAAGATTGCAGTCCGTTTGTTAAGATTGGGGAATCTATCAAACGGACCGCCCGTTTTTGCACAGAGTCAAGGGTTTTTTCAGGTATTTAGGGGCTCCGGACCAGAGATGGCTGCCAAATTCGACAGTAGGGCTCACTTGCGATTTGTACAAGGTCAGCAGTTGTGTACTATTAAAGTATCTGCGGGCCCTGTACAGTACGCCCAGCTTCTGAGAGGCCAATTTTACTCTGGCTTCGATGGAGCCCCCGTACCTGAGCTGGTCACTTATAGTTACACCAAGCATATCAATGGAAAGCCTGTTCGGAATATTTCTTCCGTTGAAGGAGACTAGATTATCATTTGGATCCCTTTTAGACGTAATCAGACAGGATTGGGTCTTTGAAACCTTAAATTCGACGAGATTATTTTTACCCCAGGAGGAAATACTCTCGAGATAACCGTCCATTCTCTGCTTCAAAGCCCTCCGAGCCGTTGGAGTTTGTGTGCCCTTTGGGGGCTTGTCAAACAAAAAGCTATCATGAACTGTACTGTCATCTGCGTAACAATGAATTGGTGCACATGTCAAAAAGTCATTGATGTGCAACAAAAACAAAATCGGAGACAGAACCGATCCCTGTGGGACGCCAGCATTTATGGAGTGCAAGGAAGAGGTGAAACCATCAGCAACCGCCTGAATCGACCTATCTCTTAAAAAGTCAGCAATCCACGTACACAGGGATGCGGAAAGTCCGTAAGAAGGCAATTTGTTGACAAGTCCTCGGTGCCAGACCCGATCAAAGGCCTTGGATAAGTCTAGTGCAACCGTTTGGGTCTCACCGTGACGTTCCAGGCACCGCCCCCAAACTATAACCCTAGGATAAACCCACGATGGTTAATGGATTTACTTTACAGCACAATAAAACCATAAAAAGACGCGAGAACAGTTTATTTGCATTTCACCCAAAACCTTATGACTGTTTTTGGTTATCTGCCATTTTTGAGAGAACCGTTTAGTCTACAGATATTAATCTAGTCTCAAATAAAAGCTTATTAAATTTACAACAACTATATTTCACACAATATTTGACGTGGGATGCGTATTTTAGAAATTATTTTACAAAATAACTGACCATTTCGAAAAAATTTCACTTTTTGGAAAAAATTGCCTATTTTTGAAGAACTGTATCTTGAAAACTAGTGGTTTTATGTAGCTTGCTTTAGTCTCAAATTATTGCAAATTTAGTCTTCTTCAAAAGTGTTTGTACTAATTACACCAGTCAGACCCTTCCTTTACTGAGATATTGAGCGAAAACTGAAAAAAATCCGAAAATTTTCTGGTTTTTTAGGTCCACCGCCGCTCGCACAGCACTTTCGAAGTTGCAATTTTTTTTTAATACTGGTTTAAGTCCTAACAACATATAAAAAATTCAGAATGACTGGACCTTTTGCAAGCACTGATGTACATCTTGACTGGACTATGACGGGGAGTGGGACATTATTCATGACTTCAGTTTTGAACGAGCGGTCTCAAGAGAAGTTAAGCGAACGGATTTTCCAGAATGGTGACCCAACAGAATATGCAACGTGGCAAATAGCTAGTATATGTTCATACAATATATAGTAATATTAGCAGGAGTGGTTCAATGAGTTGAGCGCAGTGTATATTAGTATTGTCGTATAATATAATATGTACTGAAAATATGTCTTAAATCAGTGAAAATAATCATGTTTGCACATAAATTACACATTGTAAATACGAGTATAACGCTTAAAAACATATATATTTTTACATACATAAATTATCGACCGGTTGGTGGGTGAGTTGACTTTAATTTAACATAACTTCATCTCTTTATGTTGTAAATCTTAATGTAATTCCTCGAACATGTTATCAGGTACCTGATTTACATTGTTCAATACTACTCACTTACCATATTTAACTTTTCTCATACACTGTAGAACATTATATATTATATGTTACCAGGTTAATTCGTTAAATTCCGAATATAATACATGCTACCAGGTTACTTTTTCTACATTGTCACAATTACAAACAACAACAATAAAAATCTCTATTTCTACTTGTCATTACTACTAAATACCTAAATTATCTCTTATACTGTAAATCCGAATGCAATTCACCAAACACAAGAGCCTCGTCTCTTTATGGTGAGGGAAAGCTATTATTATTTACCTTTATAACAATGTATAATATGTATAAATTGTATATTTATTGTAAAAAACATACAAATATTAAATAATAAAAAATTAAAAAATATATGTTACCATGTTCATCTTACTACTACTGTAAAAAAATTACAATTTATATTTTTTAATATATATTTTCATAACACAACTTAGTTGCAGAGAAAAATGAATTTTTTTGTTATGTAATTATGTACATTTCTTAAGGAATAATATGTGCATTTTTTTTTATTAGGAAAAAAAAGATACACGAATCACATAATATAACAATTACATAATATAATTACACAATATAGTACAGTTATTAATTACATAATATTAGTATTTGATGTACCCCCATAAATAAGCAGGGCTCGTGTGTATGGGGGTGTTGTTATATTGGTTTATATCTGATAGTATTAATACTTCAGCGTCTGGACGGTGTAGGCCCTCTGATTGGTCAAATTTAAATTGTCTGTTTCGGTTAAATTCCGCCAACTTGAAAATGACACGATTTCATACTAAAATAGGATCGCCTCATAATAATACGAGATTTCTTCAAAAGCATCGTTTCTCCTCATATAATTTTTGGATAATATCAAAGAAAATATATTTTAGAAAGTTCATAATCCATTGGATTAATTACATTACAGTGAAAATTATCCACAGTTACGTAATTATGTTTGACGTTTATAAAAAAATCACGCGATCCTTCAATGGCCGATACGCACGGCTTTAGATTAGATCGCCGACAGAGCGCACCTCTGGCGGTCTAAAAACGAACCAAATGAATGGCGCGAATATTTAAATATGCAGCTCACAATATTTGAGTACTTACGATTAACAAGCAGATTTCTTCTGGAAGTTTATCACTTTGTAATGGCATTTTTCATTATTTTTATATTTTTTTTTTATTAATTATATCTGATTTTATATTGACATGTTTTCTAATTTCAAAATTATTTATTTGCGATGCTTTATATCCTGAGTGAAGTATTTTAAGACCTGAATTTTTTATCGAAAGTGTGATCATTATTCAAAAGATGATTTGCAAACTCAGATTCACTATTTCCATTTAGAGCCGTGCGATATTCTTTAGTTCTGACTTCAAAATTTCTATTGGTTCTACCTTTGTAAAAGAAATTACAATCATCCCAGTTGAGTTTTTAAACTCCTGATTTTTTTGTTCAACTGTCATTCTTATTAAGAATATATTTCTTCATTGTTATTAGTGTAAAACGCCAGTTGAATAGTATCAGGATTGTTTTTTATATATAATTTTAGAAGTATCGTTATCCACAAACAGAATTCTACGCCATTGTTTATTTCTATCTTTAGAAAGACCGTTTGAAGAGAATATGTTTAATTTTTTTATTTAGTATTTCAACTATCAATTTATTAGAATAACCGTTATTAAATGCTATTTGTCTTATGAATATATTGTTTTAAGGTTGTATGCTATTTGTTTTTTTCAGGTCTTAAAATACTTCACTATAAATAATATATAAATTTTGGAAACGAGGAAACATGTTAATATAAAAGCAGATATAATTAACAAGAATTTTTTTATAAACTCTCTTTTAAATATTTTCCCACTCAACTGGTCTTTCCCGTCTAACGATATTGTAATTCCTAATTATTATAAACCCAGCCTACTCTTACCCCTCCCCCCTCCCTCCTTCCACTTCTTCTTTCCCAATTGCAATCTATATTTAATTTTTGACTTCGGTGTATACACAATAAAATGTAATCATTATATTTATTTATTTATTGGACAATTTGCATAGCGCCGCTTTTGTGAGATATCACCTCAGGGGCGCTATATTGTAATAATCTACCTTTATATATAGATTTTTACTCTCCTGATGATGTTGTATATATAATCTAACTTTAAACTTTATTAGATACAGTAACAGTTGTAGGTAAAGAATTACCACCAGTTGGAGTAAAATTAACACCTTTTAATTAAACCGACTTCTAATCTCATCGCACAATTACCCTCCTTTTATTCATAAACACGGGTACAATTAATCAATATGTAATAATCTATTATTTAAGTCAACTTTGTTATAACTATCTTTAATTGTGACAAACTAAACGATATTGATTCAACTTATAGACATTGACGGTTGTAACACATATTTAAGCACTGCAAGTCTCCTATGAGCTAATTATATTAGGTACCTAAGATAACAGTTAATATCAGTTGTAGACATGTAGTCAATAATAGTGTTTCATTTGAAATAATCCATCACAAATACGTAAAATTTAATTTATTCAAACAACTGTCATTCTTATTATGCGTAAATTTAGCATTTTATTATTAATTAACTCCTTTCTGTTCCGTGTTTTAACAATATATATACTCACCCTCTCTCTGTGAACGTCCTAATATCTATCTATTAAATGTAACTGTTGTCAATATCACTTAAAATGGGCGAAGCCCAACGAAGAGCCGCCCGCAGGGCCTAGCAGAAAAAAACCCGCGGAGCGGGTTTTTAACTGCTAGTTTGATATGATTCAGTTCAACTGTTCGGAATACTTTTTAAGGTGGCTTTTGAATTCGTTTATATTTGCATTCATGTTTCTAATTTTTTCTGGTAATGAGTTAAAAAATTTAACTCCGAGATATTCGTGGTTGAACTGTCCTATTGTTTTTTTACATTTAGGAGTAGGAAGTATTGACGTTTGTCTAAGATTTCTGTTATTTTTAAAGGGTGCAATTTTATTTCAAATATAGTTTTTATAATATTAATATTTTTATAATATTTTTATTTTTTTTTATTTATTTATTACTTGTAAATTATTTAACATTATAAATGATAACAATATGCATATATAATTTTTTCGTTTTTTTTTTTATTCTACTACTCCATAAGTTGAATTCTACTACTCCATAATATGAACTACACCTGTCAATTTTTCTGTACTGGAACAGGAAACTTTCCTAGTTGGACAAGCAAAGCTTCCTAATATGTAATTTGTACTTTTTTTTGTATCTATCTTTAAATAAAAATAAAAAAAAAACTATCCACATGGTTTACCTCTTGTTTTGATCATTTTTGTTTTTGTAAAAATGACATGGCGCCCCATGATTCATATATCATATAAGATGTATCAATTTACCTACCGACATGTTTATCGTGGTAATCACTCAAATAAACAAAAAAATATTTAATCTGATGAGAACTCTTCGGTTCTCATCCGCAGCTTAAGATATTTTAGCTTAGCTGTTTAGCTTACCGTTATCTTTATTTTTGTAAATAAATTTTGTCATTCTGTTAAATACTTTTTTTTTTTTTGAAAACCCTTAATATTATTACAGAACACGGATGTGTACAAACTGTAAACATTTGAAGGAAGCTAAAGTCCAAAGCTGGACCTCAGTAGATTTGTGAATATATAAAAAAATGTTTGGTGGAATGCACAAAGTAAATAAGTCATTCACCTAACTTTTAACTCTTAATACAAGTAAGTGCTCGCCATATTTCCGCACCAGCGTTTGCGTGTTTGTAAGAAATTTATTTTCTATTTGCTTAAAGTTTCTACGGCAATTCATTTAACGCAGTTAACCTATATTAAACATAATTAATGAAAATATTTTGTTTCACAAGGGGATTTTTTCCCCTTCCATTTTTTTTTTTTGTTTTTGTTTTATAAAGTTCTTGTGCAGTATTCGCATAAAATTGAATTGTTCCCAGCCGTCAACTGCTCCCGACCATGATAGTGAGACTATGGCATTCCCAATTAGGATTTGTTGTGAGAATGAGGGTGGTAGCGAGGGGAAGAAGATGTAGAGAAGAGTAAGGTGGGGATTACCTTACTTTTTAAATCTGGTCACCAAATACGGCTAAAGCCATTTCACGCATCGTTTCAATTCTGAATGGTGGTCTTACACCAGGGCGATCCTAGGAATATGTTTCACTCTTGAATATGCCGCAATATATGATATACTAAATTGTGAAGTAAGAAAAATAAATTACCCTGCGCACGCCAAGATTTGATCCCGCGACCTTTAGTTTGCTCATCGATTGGTTACTTATCTAGTGACATTCTAAAAATACTCCAACCTCATCGATTACTCCGGTACGATTTTCTCTTTTTTCACTAAGTACTAAAGCTCGTGCAAACCAAAATATATGTTTTTAATCATTTTTATAAAATTGCTTGAATAGTGTATGATACTCTTCCGTACTCGCAAAACTTAGCAGAAGAAACGAAGCAAAAGTTAGTTAGCCCATAAGAAAAGGTCTAAAGTATCCGTCAACAAAATTCGAAACCTTATTTATTTGCGGAAAGTAATTCGAAGTGACAATCAACCATCACTGATTTGTCCAGAGAGCTTCTTGCAAAATGTGACTGGTGATCGTTGAGAATAAAATGGAGGAGTTTCAAAATGATGTGATGGGATACGAAAATGCGAAATAAACTTAAGTAATTTCATTTTAAAAACCCTGACTGAGAACCGACCGACTAAACACAAGGTTTTTTTTTTTAATACGGAAAAGATAAGATTGATTTTTATATCTTCAAAATGAAATCTTACCTACTTATTCATACAGGGCTAGGCCATTTAAATATATGATACCGTTCCTTACAACTATCCGAATATTTTTAATGACTATTACTTGTTAACCTACTATCTCCCTAACTTCCATCTTATATCACAGTCTGATAGCAGAATTATATCAGACCTGGTGTGTTACACAGAGTCATTAAAAACTTAATTGGCAGTTCTGCACATCGATGCCACTATTAAATTCCATGTGCCGATTAGGAACACAAGACAAAATATAACATTATTTTGTAATATATACACAACCAACTATCAGTCATACTAACTAAGCAATAGGATCTATGCAACAAGTTTGGGGGTACTATTGATATTTTTATTGATTCCGTTTATAGAATCGAGCGTAATCTATACCAGTACTTTGTTGTTTGTTGTTAGAAAAAATATATCATTTTTGATGTATTCAAATGTTCAATGCAAACATGAAATGTTATAAAAATAGTACACCTAACATATTCCGTCTAAACAGTGAATTAAAATTACTGATTTCAAGAAACACACTACATCAGACAAATGTATTAAAAACACTATCGTCACCTTAATTTTTATTTCACATAAAAAAATTAATAAAAAATTCAGATAGTTTCATAAATTTTCTCAAATTGCTGTCGGAACCTTTGGTTGCATAGTGTGACAAAAATCACGTTAACATCTCCTCCGGCATCTAGCTCAGAATAATACTTATATATATTGCTGTTCTTATACTTACCAATTCGTATGTTCTGCCTTCTCGCCAATTCGTGTCGCTTGGGTGGGGACTAGGGAGGTGAATTTAATTAAGAGCATCTAATAATTATAAGTCTCGATTTTAATAGGGTTTTTCGAGGGTTAATACTAAATTTAAATTATACTTAGATCTACTTACATCTATAACTTAACTAGTTGTCATATGGTTCGGATCACTTCTTCACTATTCGCATTGTCATTGTTCACTGTAGCCACACTGTTGTCACTGAGTTGATTCTGTTCGATGGCCTTAGTAAGGCCGAAGTCCTAGGTGGCAGCTTCTGCAGTTCTGCAGCTCAGGCCCTCCCGGCCGCGTCTGATCACCGCACTTTCTTCGTCTCCCGCCCAACATTACGTCGCCGGGCGGAGGATAACACTTGAAAATCACTTTCTCTAACTCGACTGTAACTTCTTCATCCGCCGCCCAGCATCACACCGCTGGGCGGGGAGCGCGTACTTCACCACCACTCCTGTCTCGATCTCCTCTCTCTCCCGCCTCGATCTTGACTGTCTTTCTTTCTTGAGCTCGTAGGACCTGTCGCCCTACCCCGCACTTCTCACTTATTTCTTTACAACCCCCGTCTGTCAACACTTTCTTTGTCTTTGGGCGCACACTGCGGGACATACTCAGTTTAACGTTCATATTTATTTGTGACGAAATTTGATTCGTCACAATACCCCCTTCGTTACAAAAGAAAATCATGGTTTCCTACAAACATAATTTTCTATTTCCTTTTTCCCATACGACAACCTTCTTAACTCTAAACATGGTAAATCTTAAATTATAAACAATTCAATATTCTAAATTTAACATTTCTTATCATTACTTATCCTTATCATTTTTTTTTCTCTTTTTCATCATATCTCATTTTCAACGACAATCCTTTTCGCTACACGCTCTTTCAAACCCACAACAAAACTCAAGTCAAAACATTTAGCCTATCAACATAAAATAACATGAAAACAATAAAAGTGACAATAAAACACATTAAAATCAACGATGAATACTAACACTCGACTAACATAACACTTCTTATTTTAACCAAGCGATCCAATCCTCTCCAGACACTTGAGGATATAAACCCTTTCAATTTTTGTTTACAAATTTCTTCACAAGCATGTGACCAAAAACTAATGACAAGATTTTAAATGACAACATGAAATGACAACATAATTAATGACAATATTAATGACAACATAAAATTTTCAAAGAATCAGGATAGGGAAGGAGTTGGGAATTCATACCTACCACTTCAGTTTAATCTCCCCTCAGTTCTGCTGGCATGTCTGAAGTATAATAGAATTCCATACTTACATACGCATAACTCCTTATCAATACACGTTGATCACTTAAACCTAAACCTTAGTTGTACTTTGCAAAAGAGGCCGTTACTAATCTTTATTCACTCCTCATTTACCTTAATCTATTATTAACGCCTACATCTTCGATAACAAAAACAAGAAATCTGGTGTACATACATAGTACATCTGAAATGAAATGAATGATAAAAAACTAAACAATATATGGTAACAGAGTTGTAGTGTATCTCCCGACGTGATACACAATGGAAATTGAGCGCCAGGTAGTTTCTATTACGCGGAGAAACCACCAAAATCGGATACTCTGTCTCTCATTCAACCGTTTTTGAGATGCAACCTCAACATGTCACATTTTATCATTCCTGCTGGCTAATGCTTCAATGCATCATCCCATTTTATTTAAATTTTTCGCACTTTTACATATTTTACGGTCTTTTATCACGCGCGCAGAATTCTTTTCAGATATCGAGACTTTTAGGTACACACATACTAATTTCAACGAACGCGCGTATTTGTTCCACTCAAATCATGGAACGTTCAGTGCTCGCTTTTTGTTTTCGCATTTTCGCTTGTGGACGCACTTCTACCAATACCGGTCTTTTATCACGCATGCAGACTATTCAGATATGGAGACATTTAGGTACTCTCATAGTAATTTTGTCAAACATGCATATTTGTACCACTCAAATCGTGGAACGTTCAGTGCTCCTTTACGTTTCCGTTCGCATTTCACATTTTTAACTTGTGGACGCACCTCTACCAACACCGGTCTTTTATCACGTACGCAGATTACTTTTTAGATATGGAGACATTTAGGTACTCTCATACTAAGTTCATCAAACGTAAGTATTTGTACCTCACAAATCGTGTCGGTGGTAAGTGCTCCAATTCGTAACTAACGCAGTTCGTCATCACATTCGCACGCGCCCTTTTATTTTCTCATCTGCGCAGACTACTATCCGAAACATTGCGAGACTTTAGATACAAGATAATGTACGGTTTCGCCGAACGAAGATATTTGTTTTTCTCAAATCGCGTTAAGTGAATGCGCCTAACCCTTTCTCTCCCCTCTCTATCGGTCGCCTTCCGCCATCAATTTTTAATTATCGGATTTTTACCGAACACATAAAATTGATCGAAATTGTGGTATGAAAATGAATTTCTCCGAATGACATATAGAAAATACATTGTTATTCTTATGCCGTTCACACACAGCAAATCTATATTTGCTGACTCAGCTCACCACAATATTTAATTTGATGACCTTTGTCAACGGGACAAATAATATATGATCCTTACTCGGGGTCAAACACCCCTACCTAAAACTCAACAAAAAATGAACTCGAATGGGTACCCTAAAATCATTATCCTTAATACATTTTAACAAATAAAAAAAGTGGGTGTGTCAAGCCTACGCAAGACAGAAGTGAAACTTCTATTATTCCTCTCTCTCTATTTTCATTTCATCAAAAATTAAATGAATTAATTAAATGAACTACAACTATAAATGTAAATGTAAACGCAACACAAAACGCGAACACAACTTATCACAGCGGGAGCACGCTGCTAACTGATTCACTGGCCGAAGTGGGCGTGGCCGCGCAAGTGCGCTACCGGCCGACCTGCTAAACCGAACTCGTATCTCGCTCGTAACTCAAAGCAAAACGTTCGTGAGCGGCTCCCCCACCTCAACAAGCGCATATGGTGAGAGAGGGACAGTGAACGGTGAGCGGTGGTGGGGGTACCCGCATTTTCGTGTCGATCCTGACTCGGTTTTACTCCGTCCCCGAAAATCCATTACGCGCCTAAAGAAGTTTCACTTCAAAAATAGCCAATGACATCACCCGCCTTACTTGTGTTGAAAATATTACTCCGATCAATGGTTAATTTTAACACAGTCCCAAATGTGTCAAAACGCCGAATTTTAGAATGATTTAACTGCCCTCCGACAAAAAATAGCACTTGACATGAGAAGCATATTACGCATCTGACTTCGTCACAGTACATTTGTTTACACTATACAAAAAAACAAAACACCCAAGCAACGGTAACTCGAGACACAACATGACAAGAGCGAGAAAAATAATACAAAATTCAATATAAATTAGAACATGCAAATATTTACCTTTGTTCAGGGATGGGTTTTAAGAATGTCGATAACATTAGTGATAGATATAGTAAAATATCTAAAACCGCTTCACATTGGGCGCCATTTGTAACAAAACCATGTTAACATCTCCTACGGCATCTAGCTCAGAATAATACTTATATATATTGCTGTTCTTATACTTACCAATTCGTATGTTCTGCCTTCTCGCCAATTCGTGTCGCTTGGGTGGGGACTAGGGAGGTGAATTTAATTAAGAGCATCTAATAATTATAAGTCTCGATTTTAATAGGGTTTTTCGAGGGTTAATACTAAATTTAAATTATACTTAGATCTACTTACATCTATAACTTAACTAGTTGTCATATGGTTCGGATCACTTCTTCACTATTCGCATTGTCATTGTTCACTGTAGCCACACTGTTGTCACTGAGTTGATTCTGTTCGATGGCCTTAGTAAGGCCGAAGTCCTAGGTGGCAGCTTCTGCAGTTCTGCAGCTCAGGCCCTCCCGGCCGCGTCTGATCACCGCACTTTCTTCGTCTCCCGCCCAACATTACGTCGCCGGGCGGAGGATAACACTTGAAAATCACTTTCTCTAACTCGACTGTAACTTTTTCATCCGCCGCCCAGCATCACACCGCTGGGCGGGGAGCGCGTACTTCACCACCACTCCTGTCTCGATCTCCTCTCTCTCCCGCCTCGATCTTGACTGTCTTTCTTTCTTGAGCTCGTAGGACCTGTCGCCCTACCCCGCACTTCTCACTTATTTCTTTACAACCCCCGTCTGTCAACACTTTCTTTGTCTTTGGGCGCACACTGCGGGACATACTCAGTTTAACGTTCATATTTATTTGTGACGAAATTTGATTCGTCACAATAGATGTACATTTAAATTATTTTGTGGTTTAATTATATATTTGAATGTAAGGCGTGGTGTTTTGTTTCTTTCTAACACCGTTAAAATCGTATTTAACACCGTGACAGCAAGCGAGATACAACGATTTATATCAGACAATATCAGCTGTTCTTAAAAGCGAACAAATTAGCCTGTGGAGTTAAATTGAATTAAATTGTTGTAATTTTAGTGTGTTATTTTTCGTTTTCATTTAATTTTACCTTTTTTAATATTGAACTAGAAATGAGATTAGGTATTACTAGAACAGATAGGTTGGGTTGGATACAATTAAGTTAAGAAAGTATTAGAAGGTAATAAAAGGCAACGAGAAGAAGAGTACCCACAACTTCATCAGCACTCTTTCACCAGTCCCCCTGCAAAGACTTATGACCACATCAATCACCGTGATAGCTAAACCCTGTTATTGAAGAAGCTCTCAGACTTATGGGAAAGTTGCGAGTCCAATACGGAATCATTATTGTTAATCTTTGGAAGTGCGGGCAACTTTAAGTTGCACAACCCCGATGTTTCAGCGCAGTGACCGCAAAGACCCTCGGTTCTAGATGGTTGGTCAATATTAGCAAAAGCTCCGAGCTTTTCTATTAATTATACATCTTCAAAGCTTTCTTCAAATTGCTAAACGAACAGCTTGAAGCATTCGACATTTTGTGTGGGTCAAATTGTGTATAAATTTTATTTAAAAAAAGTAATTTTTAGATTGGAGAACGGATTGGGAAGGTAGTATTTGTATTTAACATCCGTTATTTTCACCTTAATTGCTGTATCTTGAATTGTTTTCCTGAGCACTTAAAAATTCCTGGAAGAACCTTGAAAACCATTACAGACGATTGGAAACCTGCATTTATTTGACATTTAATTCGAAGTCTTCATCTTTATTTTTTACAAATTATTAAGGCGGTTTTTTATTGAGAATCCGGGGCAAGTGGGACTGCGTATCCCCTATTATCCCCTATTATTAATAATTTAAGTATTTTTTTTACAAATTGAGAATTGAATTCAACATTTTAGCTACTATTAAATACATAATTTTTTTTCAATAATAAAATTTAACACTATTAACAACTATTTAATACCAATTACAGAAGAAAAATAATCGGTAATTTTTAGTTGTTTGTTTTTTTTAATTCGTCAAACAATCTTTAGACGCCGGTTTCTTAATACATGAGAATTACAAATACCGACGTATCTTTCGCATTACATGGGCGATACATAAAATAACCAGAAACAAAAATTTAAACACCGTGTTTAGTCGATTTGGGATGCAGGTATGGATACCGCCACCCCGGGAGACATGTATTGGATAATCAACACCCCTGCCGTAGGTCATCTCAAGGGGTTCGCTGCGTTTGGTGACTAAGCAGAGCTGCCCGGGTTCATGGGGTGAGGTTTGTCTAGGTCTTGGCGGCGGATGCATTTGCCCATCTATTTCGTTGTGGGCCGGATCGGTAAATACTGATTGAAGCAGACCTTTTGACTTCTCTGGCCGGTCTCTCTCAACCCATCGCCTTGCACCGCAGTGGGAGGGATGGATGCATACGTCCGTCACTCCTGAACACATTGACCCCCAGATTCCTACCCACCTCCCATATAGAACATCCTCTCCTTCCTTTCCTTAAAAAGACCCTCCACACGGCATCCCCAAATATGACATAGGTCTTGAAGAATTGTTTTCCTCAGGGCTTCCTGTGTGGAGCTTATGCAAGAATCTGGTATACATGCACTCACGCCGGGTATTCTGAGCCAACGACCTTAAGCAATTAAGAAAACGAGCGTGAAGTGAGATAATAATATAAGAATAATAACTGATGTCTGAATGAAGGTGGGTTTGCGAACCCTGAAATAAAATTTAATCCCTACGGAAGCTTTTTGGCCCGCGAAAAGTTAAATATGCTCTTATTAAGAGTGGCTTTGACATTAAGCTTTGTAATATTTTGGCTTTTGTGCCAGGAATCGATATTCCCTAGAAAACGTATTCACCGAAGGTAGTATTAGGTTGATTTATTATTCCCGACTCTATTTTCCACTGCGGTATTCGGTTTTGGATTTTTGCATGAATTATTTAAGGGATTTAAATAACAATAGAAAAAATAATAACACAAAGTTATAATAAAGATATTGTGGAAAATGTAAGGGTTTTGGATCCGTGGCGATTATATTTCTGAATATTCCATAATTTTATTCCATCCGATTAAACCTCGGAAATTTTCCGCCTGAATAAAGAATTAAATTACAAAAATGATTACGTTTAAAAATTTACGTTTATTTAAGGATTTTCCAATATTTAATAAATAACCCCTGTGAATATTCAGAGTATTGAAATTTTTAGATTGTACCCATAAAATATTATCATAAGACGTTAATATATAATTTTACAGTAGAAGATTCGTTTGGGCTTTCGATGTGAAATATCACAAAACTGCACTATATAAAAACAATATTATCTATTACTAGTATTTCGGTGACTGTTAGTAAACCTCGCGTCATAAAATATATTTTTATTTTATTTAAATCAAAACCAAAATTTCCGTTGAAATAAACACCTTAAATTCTAAAATAAAAATTCGTTACTGAATGGCCACCATATTGAACCGGAACCAGAAAGTAACAAACATTTTTTTATTGTTAATTGAGTTAGTTTATAAAAGATTTGAATATAAACTAAAATAAAGAAGATAATTTTTCATTTTGAAACTTTAAATATTTCTACAATTAACATAACATTTCTTTTTAAATACGAGTACATTAATTCTTCATACTTTCAGGCATTTCATCATACATCTTTAGTCCTTTGTATATTAGTCAGTTCTGTGAATTTGATGTGTGGAAATGTATTTATAATTCTATTTACATTTCTGGTTTCGTAATTATGAACATCTCTACTAAAAACAATTTCATCCTTAAAATATTTTGGCATTTGGTTGTTCATGACTTTATGCACAAAAATTAAGATATTAAATAACAGTCTTTTTTATTGGAATCCAATTTAGCTGTTCTCTCATTTGAATAATGCTTGCGTATTTGCCTTCTCCCAGTAAAAATCTCATAGCTCTGTATAACATCTAGTTTATTAAAATTTCCTTCATTGGCCAAATATAACATAGTAGAGCAATAATCTAAATGTGGAGCAACTATAGTTTTATAAATGAGCTCCGTAGTGTTTTCATTCAGTTTATTTCTTAATCTTCTAAGAAAGTTTATTTTTTTGATACCTTATTTAACTTATATTCAAAATTTGCCGTGAAAGTAAGTTTTGAATTGAGCATTACACCCAGATACTTAATTTCATTTACTATTAATTGTCAATTTTAATTCTGTGTTATGGGTTTTGTTGCCAATTTCCATACATTTTGTATTGTTTACATTGAGTTTTAATTTGTTCAATTTCAGCCATTTCATTATATTTTATAGGTCTTCGTTTAATTTGTTGATTGCATCTATGTACTATTCACATGATATGTAGATTAATTTATCGTATGTAAATAATCTAATTTTGCAATGTTTTGTGGTTTTAATTATATAATTTATGTAAATAATGAATAGAATTGGACCTAATGCCGACCCTTGCGGGACACCGAGGTTGTTTTCTGTTAGTTCTGATTCGCTTTCAACTTTTGTTAGATATTTTCTTTCGTAGAGATATTATTTGAAAAGATTTAGAGCTACTTCGGAAAGAAAACAGGACTTCCCTCCGCTGATAAATTATTACAAAAAAATACTAAGAAGAACTTTTAACCTTTTGAGTGTATGTTTTTTAATGACAAGTGGATTGTGAATTAACAACTTTCCGGAACTAGTGGAAAACCAATCAAGGGGTTATGCTGTGAGGCTAATAGTAGTAAGGAGGGAAAGAAGATGAGTAAGAGGAATATTGGGAAGCTCAGTTTTTTTTAGTTTTGACCTCATATTTGATTCAGTCATGTGTCTTACTTGGAAACTTACTATCACTTGACTTAGTATTTACATCAAAAAAATAATAAGCAGTAACTGTTGATTGCAGTACTAGTACATATGAAAAAAGCCAACGTGGCTCAGTGGTCCAAAGCGTCTGACTAGACATCAGAAGGCGCGGGTTCAATTCCCGTCGGCAGCATTTATTTTAACTTAAGAAATATTTTGAATTTGTTTTGATATTTAAGGCGACTAATTATTGCTCATGATAATTTATTAGTGTTTACTAGACTAATCGAGTCAATCGATGAAATAATCGAATCAATAAATATTTGTTAACTAAAAAAAAATATTTTAGTATAATTTGAACGTTTTGTTTAAAAACAAATCTATCACTTATTAATATATTCAAATACTGATCGATATTAGCATTTAAAAAAAATCCGAACAAACGTATATTATTTCTTAATAAACCATAACTTGTTTTCCGGTAAGTGTTTTATGTGGAAATAAACAAAAATAAATAAATTGAATTTAAACCTTCGAAATAAAATCTTAATATAATACTGTCAATATTTTAATATTTGAAACTGTTATTTCGTGGTGGAATTCCATTATAAATATACATATATAAAGAACACAATTTTAAACTTTTTTCCACTTGTTTTTATTTGACCGTGACCGGTTTCAGCCTGTTAGGGCCATCTTCAGACTGGTACAATTTTGTCTTAAACTAGGGTTTATATACATAGGCAAATTACATTGAGGGGAGGGGTTAACATAGTAGGTTGGTTTGAATTATGAGGGGTTTTTCATGAAATATGCTATTTCCCAAATAAGTATTGTTATTAAAATCAAATGAATTTATCTAAAAGGTAAACTCCAATAATGTTATGAACACAATATTAGAATCAGTTGCTAAATCTCCGTTGCTATATCCATTATAATCAGTGTGTCACCTATCATAAATATGTATTTGAATTATATAAAATGCATTAAAATATTTTTTCCTAACCACACAATAGATTACCGATAACTTTATGTTGGGTAAATCCTTAAATTGATAGTCCTAATAGGCATAATTATCATAGTTCTAAAGATAAATTCATTTGATTTTAATAACAATACTTATTTGGGAAATATCATATTTCACGAAAAACCCCTCATAATTCAAACCAACCTACTATGTTAACCCCTACCCTCAATGTTATTTGCCTATGTATATAAACCCTAGTTTAAGACAAAATTGTACCAGTCTGAAGATGGTCCTAACAGGCTGAAACCGGTCACGGTCAAATGAAAACAAGTGGAAAAAAGTTTAAAATTGTGTTCTTTATATATATTTATAATACTGTCAACTTCAAAGAACACATGTGTAAAAAAATAACATCGAAATCAAGGACCATGGACCATCAACCACAAAAATCAGAAACCCATTGAAAGACCATTTCCAAATAATATGTATAATTATTTAAGCACTGCAGTAAATTGTGGGTTGAATTCACTAACCATATTATTAAATGTAACACGTTTTTAACGTCGAGGCTAATCACGAATTGAAATATTAGCATCATGAGTGGAAATTTCCTGCCAATTAATTTGCCCACAGTTGGGAACAAAACGCTGCGGTGAGAAAGCTATTATATACGAATGTCAAATAGTTTTTGAAATATTCACATTAAATATTGGTTATACATTCGGGTGTTTAGGTTTACAGGGGCCTATCTACAAAAACATAGTTTTGAGATAAACTCAAATAAAGATTGGAATGCTCATATATCCAAAAGATATGCCCAACTGACATTCCCAATTGTATCTTTTAAACGGATATATGTCCGAGATAGAGCTTAGTGTCACTAATGAATATGATAGTGGCATTACCAAAACTAAGCGTAACTCAAAATACCAGTTTTTGTAGTTGGGCCCCTATGATCATAAGCCCCCGCATTACTCAATGGCAAAAATATGATATTATATGTATGGTGAGACATCAGCTTCAAGTCGGTCGGAGGAATTCTATGTACAACGGTTAGATAAAATTCAAAATAATGTAATTGTTTATTTAATAAAAATGAATTACTATTTTCAAGGAGCCATTTTTGTGAACTCTCTGCTACGCTGTGCAAGGTTTTAAAACAAGATTTTACCTGATAAATCAAAAATAAAATTTTCTATTCAACTATTTTTTTTAAGAAAAGCAAACATTCTCAGGATAATAGAATAATCTGACAATATTTTAAAATCTCCTACTAGCATCATTTTAAGCGAAACATGTTGCTTGTGCAACGACCAATCAATCGATCCACTGGATAGTAAATTTGTTGCATTTGCGTGCAAGAATTTCGTTTTCCTTTACTTTTATTTATTTCAAAGATATATAATTAACGAGGTATAAACAACAGAAAATTAAACATTATATAGAAACTATATACAATACATGTAGTTATAAATAGTTTTTATTAGTGATAAAAGTCAAATATATCAACGTTTTACAGCGAGCAAAGTCTTCAACTTGATTTTTGTTTTAAAATTTTATTAATAACATATACAAATATGTATTGTGTTATTTTTAACAAGACGGTATATTTTTTACCAGAAAATTAAGATTTTTAACAATAATATTTCTAATTTTCATCTTTTACGTGGAACGGATTTTCATAAACTAAATTGCCAAATAAAAACTAAGAAGCATTCGGAAAGTATTCACAACGAATGAATATTCTTTTCTAGACTTATGAAAAAAAAGTATAATAAAATACACTTTAATTAAGAATGTGTCCTACTATAAGTAATGACGAAGAAGAATTATAATTACATGTGTAGGTACAATAATTATTATGGTCATTAATCTCAAGTTCATTTGTCAAATCTCAGAACTTTTGGATTAATTGGAGCTTTTACCGTATTCAAATAAATTTCTCATTTATTCGTTCTATTCTGAAAACACCGGACTTCAACCATAAACGTAATGGCGCGATCTAAACCTAAAAGACAAACAACCTCATTACCCGGGCTTCAGGACTTTCAGAAGCGCATCCTGAAGTAATGCCTCGCCGGACCGAGCTTTCGAGCTTTCAACTTTCAACGTAAACCTGAAACCACCACCAAGTTACGTTCGCGGAAGCGCGATGGCTGACTGGACTTTATAGGAGAGGGGTGGTCGTATTGGGTACCTCAGAGAAGAACTACTTTGAACTATGGAGAGTTTATGGTTTTCATCAAACATTGTTTTAATGATGGTAGGGTTACGTTATTATCGTTGGTACTTCAAGGATGGGAAGTTAAGTTTTCTACGTTCGGTTTTGCAATGATTTAATTACCAGCAATGCGGTACATACAACTATTATTGTTGGGACATGAATAACCCAACAATATTTTAAAATCTTCTACTATCATTACAGTAAGCAGAAAATGTTGCTCATGTCGTGATATAGGACTTAGCCAACCGAGGAATTGAACTGACAACGCCTGTGTGGGAACAAAGCGCGATTCCAATTTAGCCACTAACTGGTACTTACATAATCTGTTAGTGTAATAATAAACTGTATTCGTAACGTCGCGATCAACACATTAGACATCTGGTCAGGCGATTAACGGTTTGTTTCCCATGAATAACTCAAATACTTTTTTTTTCGTGAATTTTTAGTCGTTGCATTAGTCGGGGTGTTAAGATAATTAAGGGTTATGGACATTAAAATAGTAGCTTTAAAGCTATTTGATTCATATTAATACGTATGTACTTATGTTCAAGCAAATTGTATTTCAAGACTAAAGCTTGTATTATGTTTTATTTTTTCTCTAAATATTGTTTTTTAATTTTCTATGTAGTATTTTAACATATGTACTTATACTATTTCAAACATATAACCAAATACAATGTGACCTTAGAACGGGGTACCCCAGTAAGGACACATTAACTTATATAAAAAATTGTTAAATAAAAAAATAAAAAAATAAATAAAAAATAATAAAAAAATAATAAAAAAATAAAAATAAAAATACATTTTGAATGAGTATTACTTTGTTTGAGATATTAATTTTAATCAACTTTCTTTTACTAGTCATTCAACAGTTAGGGCCTAGTTTTAAAATTAAAAGCTAAAAATTTAAATAATTTGCGACCGTCGCGATATTAATACGTATGTATTTATGTTCACGCAAATTGTATTTCTAATACATTTTGAATGAGTATTACTTTGTTTGAGATATTAATGTTAATCAACTTTCTTTTACTAGTCATTCAACAGTTAAGGCCTAGTTTTAAAATTAAAGCTAAAAATTTAAATAATTTGCGCACGTCACAAAATCTAATAGAATATGATAAAAGCATGGATTCAATTTACTTACTTATTAACTGAAAAAATTGAGCAGCTCGAACAAATTTTAAAATACCTTTATTTTTTACGCTTTGAGTAAGAAACGTGAAAACACAAACGGTCTTACAAATTGGATTCTGACACGCCCATTCAACGGTAAAGCCGGCCTTGAGCCTTTTTTAATACCGTTTTAACAAAACAAACGCCATGATAAAAAGTCAAAATCTTCTGAAGTTACGCGCAACGTAATATTTACACCGCGTTTATAAGTAAGGCTGCAAAAGTTTCATATTCATCAAGTATGAAATATTTTTAGGGCTCTTTAGTAGGTAGATACATTCATTTTAGACAACATAAATAATTTTCGAAATGTGTTAACTTTTTTAATAAGCTTTGGCATTATAAATATTCAAATTAAAACATAACATACGCTGTTACGTACGACTGCCTATTCCATGTAACATCTTGTTCACGCGTTTCAAGAGGCAGGGAGATATTACCGGCAAACTTGAACGTGATCTTTCTTCGGTAATCACCGCTGTAATCGCTCCCGACACCTGATCCTGAAAAAATTCAGAATAATTTTAAAAGTTTTTTTGCTTTGTTTACCAATGGAGAAGGCCCGCATTTTATTTAGTAGCTTTTGGAGTTCATTTAACAGTGAAAATCTTGTGAAAGAGTTATATTTCCTAGGGATGCAACGCAATGCAATAATTCCATTAAAGTAGAAGAAAATTTATGTTAGTGAGGAGAACACACAGAATTCATTTGCTATTAGTATTTTTTCTGGCACAAAGACGTTAGCAAGATTTTTGTAAATTGATTGGGAGTAGTTTATACATATATATATATAGAGAGAGAGATTAAAGATGATGTAAAAATAAAATTTATAAAACTAGTCAAAAACCTAATCTTACCAATTTAAAAAAGTTTTTTTTTTATCAATAAAATCTGAACACTTTTAAAAATTCTTTTCAAATACCTACGTAAAACACAAGTAAAGTCAACTCAAGGAAGTTTTCGATTTCAAATGGTTGTTTCTTGCCGGGTGAAACTAGGGGTATAGTAGTCTAAGAGATGGGTTGTACATTGTGTCATCACTCTAGAATCTTGTGTCTTTTTCATTTTTGTAGTGTTTTAAAATATCTATGTTGTTTCAATACCGCTGAACATATGTCGTAAGAATGTTTAGTTTCAAGGTAACACATATGGTTTATGTAGTTTTAAGGTGTCTCCATAGGTGTCAGTAGTAGTACCACATGATAGATACAACTGTTGGACGTTGGAGTCTAATATCTGAATGATTAGGAAGATCTAGTCGAGCATCTTCAGAATAACGTAGAGCATCCTACAGAACGGTTGTGAGGTTGTGAAAATTGTTTGTGAGTACGTCACAATAATAAACATACCCGTTATCCCAGACAAACTGATGTATTAATAAAATCTCCCGATCATCAAGTGTATTGCTAATCAGAGGAAATTAACAGTACTGAGAAGAGAGGTTTTTTGCCCATGGCGTGCGCACCAATACTTTCTTGGACCACTATGTATTGAACATTTCGTAAACAGACGCTACATAATGTATTTAAGTATTCAACCCAAAAACTTTAGATTTAAACTGAGGACACTAATTAAATAACGCATCGTAAAGCTACTCGGTACCAACTACACTGAAATGCGTTGATGACCATTTAGCTACTAAGGCCTCCAGTTTATCGGCAACTTACTATACATATATTCACCGTCTCTAGTCTATTATTGGTAACATAACACTAATCTGTATGAATATTCAATCGAACAACCTACACAGGAAAAGCAAAAGAGGGAGGGATAGTTACTAGTTAGTGGATTGACGAGGGTCAAAAGTTGTTAAACTAATTTTCTTCCGCACGCACTAATTTTGTTAGATATCAAATTATAAGTTAGAAGTTTGGAGACTTCGGTTGAGAATTAAAGAAGTTTTTATTTATTTATTAGATTATACATAACTAACTAAAAATTATAAGATCGGGTCAAATAAATAGAGGTATTGATATTTGGCTCTTATTCGTACGATTGCGGAGAGTTCATTAAAATGGGATGCTGTAGATATGTGGCATAATATCATTTATATATTTTTAAGGTTTAGTTTCATTAAGACCATGATTTTTCGGAGTATTTTGAACAAGTTGAAGTCCCCGGCGTTACCAGGGCTGAACACAGAGTTTTCGAAATCAGACATAGACAGCAACCTTTCTCTAGTTTTGAAGATCAAGTATGCAAAATTGTATCAGACTCGGGAAAAAAGTGTACTTGTATATAAATCAAATCTCCGCCCGCCCTTCCCGCAACAGTTGACAAATGATAACATTTGAGTCAACTGTTGTGACAACAATAGCAACGATGAGGCCTAGACTATAATATGTTCAGGTTAAAACAACTTCAAAGAGATTACTCTATTGAAAGAGGGAAAAATGCCTTCGCTCCAATACCTAACAATTCCAGCATCTAGATAACAGCATCCCAAGTTACCAAACAGATTTTGGTTTCTTGGATTACTGTGTTTGCCAAACACAGTATGTACCTATTACTGGAAATAAAATCCCTAGAGGTGCCATCTTAACTGATTTGAAAAATTTAGCTAGTTAACATGATATCTTTTGGCTTCTGGGCTACAAACCCCTCAATTTGGAAGGCGGAGTTGGGTACCGCTACCCTGGGACACCTCTACCATAGATCTCCCTAAATCATTCGCTACGTTTGATGACTTAACAGGGATCTCCGGAGTAAGGTTTGTCCAAGTCTTGGTGGAGAATGCGCTTGTTCATCAGCTGTGTGGTGAGACCGGTTGATGTAGACCACATGACCTCTCAATCCAGACTCCCTCGACCCATCGACCACATCGACGCCACAGCGGGAGGGATGGGTTCGTGTCTGTTACACTTGGACACACAGACAGATCGATTCCTACCCACCACTTATACCTTTTGTCTTCCCAGAACTTCCTCTCCTTCCTTCTCTTAAAAAGACCCTAGAAACATTATCTCTAAATATAGATCTACCAGACAAACTAGGCCCTGGAGGAAAATATTTGTAAAAGAGTCATGCAAAAAAAATTGAACACTTTTTTACGTACCGCAGAAGAGCCCCAACTGATCCCAATTGTCTGGAGAAAGTGTTTCTATTGAACCCTCAAATGGGGTATTTCGTAAGGCCGAAGGGAAGAAGTAGGTTAGGAAGTTCCTGGTTATTTAGACCTGGTCTAATTGCAAGCAACGTTTCGATTCATAGTAGTGGTCGTTCACCAGGACGGTGCATAGAGTTAAGCCAGGGAAATTTATTATTTATTCAAGAGAATCTTGATATTTGAAAACGTTTTATCAATTTCACCAAAAGTAAGTGACAATTGAGCCTACTTCAGATACACGGACATGCTCACAACACATTTCTATCGGGTTATCTCTTCGGTGGTTTGTATAGCCTAAGTTTAGTTATTCCATCATCGGTAGGAACTAGACCAAATGTCAAAGTTTTGAGTAATTCCAAACAATTTGAGAATAAGAAGGAATGTGGGTGCAGAGTTGGTTACGAGTACCGTTGTTGGAAAAGTTTTACAGTTTTGAGTTTTGAGCTATATCTCCTGACCGCAAGAATGTTCAACTTAAAGTGGCGAGTTTATACGAGTATTTCGTTGAATTTTTGCTCATTTGTGCTCTGCAACCTTTATCTATTTATTCACTAATCTACGTCAGTTAAATGAAATAAAGTTCAATATAAGATTATTGATTATCGCAAACAATTATAATAATATTTTCTATTTACTATCATAATATTCGAGACATTTTTAAAAGACAAAAACAAACGTCACATGTGGATCAATAATTTAACTAAACTAATGCATAATATTACAGTTTTATTTATTGCTAATGTGTTTATTTCGTGCACTTTTATTTAATTTCTTATTTTTTTAACGTATTACTTATTTTAATTTTCAAAACGTTTATTCCCTCTCACAACATTTTTTTATTCTTACATTATTGTATTCTTATTCCATCTTACTCATAATAAATAGTACGGAGGGATAAGAACAGGTTAGTAGAAAACGTTACTCATAACCACGTGCATGCGTACTGCGTATACCGGCCGTAATACCGCAGTTTTAGTTGCTGGTAGATTTTAAAACCGCCCGACCCCCAGGATTATGAACGAATTACTATTTGGATAAAGATGAAGATTGCAGACTTTGTTAAGAATCTGGTTTATTTAACAAACATTGATCGGTCACGCGGTGAAATTTAAAAAAAGCAGTAATACCCTGTTAACTGTAAATCAGTTAAAGTTATCACGTTATCGTGTTATAGTGTTATATACATACCTATATGTATATTACAGAAAGGCTACCAAGTTGGCGCCAGAGTTAACTGTACATGTATGTATATTACGTAACCTAGCACCACTTTGGTCGCCAGTGTTAACCGTAACATTGTGTATTCCAGTGTTAGTTATAAGGTTACACGTTTAGGGTTTAATAGGGTAAATAACGCTCGCCGTACCAGAGGGCCGGTAGAGGTTAGAACTCCATCTTTAGGGGTGGGTATAAGTACAATTTCCAATGAAACAGGTTATCTTGGGATGACAAGTTTATTATCACATCAAATGGAAGGTCAGACAGTTACTATAGTAGTTACAGGGCAATTTAAGGCCTATAGGTTTTGCTAGGGCAATCTACGGAATCTAAAGGCTATGATAGAATTAAGTACATTAGTAACTCACGTGTGGATTAACGTAGGATGCCATAGGCGGGGGGCCTAGGCTGGTGAGGGCGTGGGCGGGAGCGACAGCTCACCGCGCAGCGATGGCGGGCGATGGCGGGCGATAGGTGGCCTGACGCCTACAAGGGGTGGCGTGGCGGCATGGCGGCAAGGCGGCAAGCAGATGCACTGGTCGGTTCGCCAAAAGGCTCTCCACGATCAGGCTGGGGTGGGCGGAGTGATAGCACAGCATGGAGTATTGGCTGAGCTGGCATCAGGCAGAGACGGCATGACGTCTACAAGGGGCGGCACGGCGGCAGGCGGCAAGGGCCTGGAGTTGGGACAGCATGTGCGGCTGACAGCGTAGGCGGACGGTTCGCCGCCTCAGTCTGGCAAGGACGGTGGAGATATGACCCAGCTGTACAATGTAATGGCGCTGTGGTTGGCTGGTGATAGTCCTGAAATTGTGAACTTGGACTTGGAGATACGGCATAGTTATAAAACGTAAGGAGCCGGGGAATTGGCGGCAATCCGTGGACTGGAGACAAATTCCATGGTGTTAATCTCAACCGGGTCCGTAGATGACTGCTGGTCCGTTTCCACGCTTGCGGGCCCCTCTCCGCCGTTCGCGACTCGAGCCGAGTGAAAAGGGATGTTTTAGCTCCTTATAAGGTCACGTTTCCTAATTCAGACATTTGATTGGCCGTGGTACATGTACCATGCAGCAATGTCGTTAACGTACGTCTGTGTGTGAAACCATCCGAGTGTTGACATGCTATTAGTGTGTGGCCCATATCCGGCCACGTGCTGATATGACCATAATTATGCGTAGTAAGTCTGGTAACCACTTTGAGCAATCATAACAACCCATTAGCAGCACTATCAGAGGAATATTATAAATCGAATTTTACCAAAGCAAATACAGAATGCATAATCAATTTGACCAAATTTGAAGCAGTTCAAAGGTGACCAGATAAAGAAACCTAAAGTTAGCAATTTCGCGTTTAGTAGCAAAACGCAAAATGCGAGAAATAACAGTATTTTTGAGGATTGGAACAAAGTGACGCTAGTCAAAATTTTGCGTAAATGTTTTATTGAGTATATTTTAACCCGATTTAAGATTTTCACGGCCAAAAGTATTTTTGTCATTTGTTTTTGGGGTGTTATGCCGTGTTGCGCTAACTCCTTATTTAGCCAACATTTCGGACAGCATTGCAGTGTTCATCATCAGGGCAGATGTGTTATTTGAGGTTGTGGTGAAATGTGAGTTTATGTATGAGGATGTGAAACCGTGTTGCCAGCTCCAACCCTCTGAGCTGACATTAAACAACAGACAAAAATAGACCACGCGATGGTTAAAGACGTTATTCCGGTAAGACAGAGATCCTAACTGAACAATTCTATCCAAATTGACAGAAATTTTAATCCTTTAGCTAATTTGACCCTATCTAAGAAAATATTATAAGAACTACCAATTATCTTCATATTCTTAACTCATATATTTGATTGGCTGCTAAATTTTGCAAAATTCTTCCTAAACTAAATGCAATCTAGATAGTGTCCAATTTTGTTTTAATGTACGACATCTATTGACTATTCTAAAAGTCAAGGATGAATATTTTTCTGGGTTCAATTCTTAGATGCGACCGATTCTATTTTATAATTTTTCTGTTTCAAATTTTAGTTTCGCGGTCGCTAATGTTGTCTTCGATAATTAAATATTACAATTTGAGGTTAAACTCTACTCAGTTATTCCAAAAATAAAAATAAAATATTTCTTATTTTTATGGTTTTGAGATTGGAAAAAAGGTCGAACTTCTTTAGTAGCTTACACGGTTTGTTTATTTTTTTAAATGTATGTTCTCGGTAAAATTTCAATATCAATAAGATATAGAAATATCTATCAGCATCTCCGGAGTAACTATTATACCATGGTAGAACGGACCGAACTGAAAATCAAAGGGTTGACTTGGTTGGTTGTTATTTATAAAGTGATCCGTATTTCATCGTGGAACATGGATTGAATGGTACATTGGATACGATCTTGGAAAATGCCACTCAGCCAGTAGGGAACTGGGCTAGTGGTTCAGTAGAGAAGTGGGGAAGTAAGCAGTGGGGAACATGATCCATAAGGGAAACTCGGCGAGACACTTTTGAATAGAATGAAACATGATTTTGGAAGAAAGGAAAGATGGAAGCATGAAAGGGAGTGAATGCAGTGGAAATTCGATCACTTATGGAGAAGAATGGACAGAAAAAGTTGTGAGGAGGAGCGAGAAATAAGGATATACTAAATAGAAAACTGTGTTGTGCACGTCCTGATGAAGACATACAATAATAGTATGTATTTTCAGTCAATTTGGCCCTTTTTAGGTCCTTTTTCCCGTGCTGGGGCTGATAAATGATATGAAATAATTCGTTGAAATAAAATAATGTAAGACTGAGATGAAATAAAATAATATGCAACAATACATGATACGATTTTAAATTTTTTTTAAAATAAACCTTTTTTTTAAATCGGCAGATAAGTTTGGGGGGTGATTTAACGTGTTAGTACAAGTAAAAAAGATTAATAACTTTTTCGAAATTCCAACGTTTTAATGTCATTTTTAGGTAATATAAGTTGCATTGTGTGGATTAGAAAATAAATCTTCTTCTATGGAAAATTATTTTTGTATGAGAAAATAAACACTAGAATTTCGAAAAAAGTTATTTATCTCATTTACTTCTGCGACCGTGTAGAATCACCTCCCAAAATTAGAGCACTTTGCCACCGGACATCCTGTACAATAAAGTGTGTATTGTAATGGTATTGTGTATTACATAAGTATAAACATGTTTTATTATTTTACGTAATAAAATGTTGCCTTTTTTGGTTCTGTAATCCATCTTTTTAATTTCATTTCTGAAATTTTTTTTGTATTCCTCAATGTTTTGTATCGAGCGAAAGATTTTTGAATTTTTTTATGTGAAACGGCACAAGAGTCCCAAATGCTCTCAACTGTCTGGAGCAAGTGAGACTAAGGTTTACAATTGGGGCATGTGAGGTTGAAGGTTGTGGTCCCCAAACACGGCCAAAACCATTTCAATAAATGTTTCAATGCTTTTATTTCCAGATTTACGCCTGTCAAAAATAAAAATGTGTTGACCAACCAGAACCAAATAAAAATGATGTTGCTTATTTATCCAAGTCTTCAAATCCATTCGCCCCAGATACATCAAAAACATCAGCTCGAGATTTGTCTCGATCAAATTATTTTACTAATCGAAATGTTATCTTTGGATAACATTTCGATTAATTAAATAATTTTATGTATCGAAATAAATATGTTTTAAATATAGGAAAATAATTTTTGATGATAATGCTGTGTTGAAGGTCATTTAGAGGAGTGGAAGGAGTGAACGTGGCTATTGGAGAGAACCATTTTGTTGGAGTGAGGAAACACAGTTCGGAAAAAAATCACAGAAATCGTTCTACAGCCAAGTTGTTGAAATGACCCATTGTCACATGTGACAAATGTCAACCGTGTACAAATGTTTGGCGGGCGTTCTGCATGTTTTCCGACATGCACCAGTGCCGAAAGATCAATGACGCTTGTTCCTCGTAGCATCATACGTTGAAATACCGGTAGAATAATGACAGCGTTCTCACCTGACGCCTGTGCTCCAAAGATTGCAATTCGTTCGTTAATATAGGGGAATCTGCCAAACGAACCAACTAAAGGTAGATTGTGAAACGTTTTGGTAACATTCTACCTACCGGTTGAACTACCGGTTTTTAACACGAGTTTTAGAAAAAAAACAGCTTTTGATTCAACTTAATGACAGTAAACAATAACTTTTAGGAAAAAAATTACCAATATTAATTAATTTTGGAAATATTAATATTTCTGCTACGGCTAGAAGAACCCCATTTTTTTAAATTTAATTTGAATGATTCTTATTAGAGATTTGTTGGCCAATTTTACAAAAAATATTATTAAATATTTGTAGATTTTAGTAGTCACTTTCTGCGTTTTTTTGCATCGTCTTTCTTTATGTTTGTAAATTGATTATCACTTTTTTCTATCAGCCATGTTTTTACTTTTGTTTTAAATATATTCATTTTCGGTATGTTTTTTGTTTGATTTGGTAAAACATTGTATAATTTCTTAGCATAGAATTTAATATTTCTCTGTCCAAAAATGTATTCAAATTGGGAGTAACCAGTATATTTAGACTTATTGGCTCTCTCGTTGACTGTAACATCAAAGTTTTTTTTAAATGCATAATAAAAACGGTGAAACGGTATATAAAATTTTAACCAACGCTTACATTATTAACAAACTCTATCAAATATTTAGCGCTGTATTTTCAGTTTACCCTTACTTTGACACGTCCAAATTTGATGTGCCTATATAACCTTAATGCTGTTTTGTGTACATTCTAGAAACGAAAATACTTAAATATGTTTGTATCTACTTTGTTTAGGCCCTAAAGCCTTAGATTACATCCGTCCCTTCTACCCCTAAACTTTTCCAACCATTGTAAAACGCGTGTTGGAACCTTTTGAACTTTCCACTATCACACTATTAAAGTTACGCACATTCTATGTTATTATTTCCTCTTTCAAACAATCTACTACTTTTATCTACTGCCAAACTCTCAAATATTTTTTCAAGTTAAAAAGGACACATATTCTTTCAATAAAAAAATTAAAAATACGTGGGAATAATATCTGTAGCATCGAGAAAAATCCATTGACTAATTTATAATAATCAGTTCGACGCTACTTAGGTACGTACTTGCTACTTGCTATTTAGGTACTTACTTGCAGTCGAAATCAAAAAAAGCAACCTACTTACTACAAGCACCTACTTGTCTATTGGCGACAATACTATCGCAAATCAGTCTGGAATGTTACGAGAACTCGCCAGAAGTTTCGAGTCTACCGCCTAGGCATAATTGCCGCGCCGCCGAAATTTCGCGAAAGGCCCAGACTGAGCGAGTGCCTCGAATTTAGTTTCAATTAACTACCTGCTGTTGCCACCGGCCGAATAATATAAATAAGCCCGACCCAGCGAGTCAGGCAGTCATCATCAATCTGCCGCCAACGATTTACTAATCTCACGAGTGACGATCGGTGCGCCCCCGCACCCCCCGCGAAGGATACCCGGCTTCGCTCGTACCATCATGGACTCTATCGGGACATTATCTTAGCGCCTTGGCCCAGATCGCCGTCCCTAGCCAGCGCTACTCGGATGACAAGCGCCCTGGTTCCAGCGTCTCTGACCAGCGCTTCTTCCACGCCACCATGACCACCACGAGGACACGCAGCATCTTCACTGGTCTACGCCGCTCCCGCTCAACCGCCTACAAGGTCCTCCGCACCTTCGGCCTTTCCGTCAGCACTGGAGTATTAATTCCCCAGATCACCAGTGCCTGACAGTCATCGAGTCCGGAATGAACGCGCCGTCGCCAACTACCGCCTAGACCACATCATTGCAGCAACCGGAGTATTCAACATTTGTCCTACATCATTTCCTCGTCACGGCAACTGACTCAATAAACACTGTGACCTTCACCGACCGACTTTTATTCCGTGCCTCACCACCATTGATCCCCAAATATCAATTTCAATTTTTCTAATATCACACTATCAATCTCAAATACGAGTAAACATTATGAAACTTGAGCGAAAAATATAATGCCTTAAGTGACACATAGAGCAACAAAAGCGGATTCTGCATACCTAAATTTTATTTTACACATTTTTACGTAGAATTCATGAATCGTCATTTAAAAACGATTAAAACCGTAAAACACTGGAAAAACCTTGTGATTAAAAAACACTGTGAAAAACCTTATGGTCGGTGGATTCTGACAAAACTTAAACGGCTTCCTCAATGGTCGGCCGCCAGCGTGCATCAAGAATATAAAAAAATTTGCGCTGCGTAGACTCACACATGATTCACCACTGTGGCAAACAAATTATTTCAAAAGGATTCATGTTTTTTGGAAATTTTGCCAAATATTTAAATTGTGATTTGTAGATTTCGTACCGACCCGATTGGTAATTGACCTTACTGTTAACCAACAAAACAAAGGTTCTTATGACGTCAAGCGTACTCCGTCAGATTTGAAAAATTCCAGCTTCGCAAATATGAACTATATAATCAACATTAAGTTAACTCATTACCAGCCGGATTATTTTTTTATTGAACAAAATATTTATTTATTATGTTTGGTTTAATTAGACCAAAGTGAAAATGTACACTTTATTTTTATTTAATTTTTTTTTCACTGTAATAATTGGTGATACCATATGGTATCGCCGGGCGGATATGGGTTCAATTGGTGCGAAAATATGTTAGCAAGTAAAAAGCGTAATAATCTCAATTCAATGTTAAAACAATATTTTTTAATCTTTTTATAATACATACTATAACCGCTTAAAAAGTAATATCGATATTCATGTAAATTGTACACAGATCTATCTTCTTCTTTTAATCTTTCTTCAATCACACTAGTTTTTTTTTAATACTGCAATAGAATCTCACCTGCCAGAAGCCAGTGAGACTACGATATGTTTTGACGCTGAATGGAATACGGAAATGAGAAAATGGAGGATTATAAACAAAAAAAACATACAAGTGAACCTGTTTTGATGGTACGCGGAGTTGTAGGAGGGAGAAAGTACGGAAGCAGAAAAATAGTTTTTATAGCCTAAATGTTGTTGAACACAAAACAAATCGTAAAAAGGATCGATTCTCATGGTACAGATAATTTCAAATGTTTAGTAAATTTAGTCTGTTCATTCACAGTTAAAACATTAAGGCTGTCCCAAAAGTCTTAAAATATTTTTTTAGGTAAAACATACAACATAAAACACGTTCTCTTAAGATTTATGTAATAAATGATGTGTCTAATGTCCGGCTTTACACAGAATAATAATATAATACATCAAAAGTACGGCTTGTGACATTAGCTATGGAGCTTGTTTACTCTGCGTAGAATATAATCCCCTAGAAACATAATACTATCAACAGCCCGCCATCTGACGGCAAATCTGACAAGTCCAATCTTAATTAACAATATTAATCGTCCCTTACACTCCCCGGCAACCTTAAGGCTGCTGCTTTCTGCGAAACGTTACTCTAAAACACCAGAGTTAAGTCAGGCTTAACGGGATTCCCTGTAGAATGCCTCATTTCTTCAACGATATTATTATACTATTTACTTGTGGGTGGAAGCTCTTAGCTCAATTAAATAATATATATATATATATATATATATATATATATATATATATATATATATATATATATATATATATATATATATATATATATATATATATATATATATATATTGAGAGATTTGGGATCCTTAAAGAAAATAACATACGGTTTTGTAAAGATTTTGTTTTGTACTGGTTTAAATGGCTTGCGAGGCGAGATTAAATCTTGAAAGCTTACAGGGATTAAAGATTACTCAACATATTTACGTTCGTAAATTACATTTAGTTTATTTGTGGGATTTAATACATCGATATGATAAGTTAACAATATTATTATATGTATAAAAGCCAGATTATTATGGTTGAGCAGAGGGTAAAGAAATTAAGGTATTCAATTTATTGGAAAAACTTTTGAAGGTATACCCATCAACGTAATATATGCAGTTTTGTAGCTAGTTTGAGATGCTGAGCTCATTCACCTAGTAAATTTATCTTTCGATGGGTATTAAAATGATACTCATTTAGATAAAAATATTTAACTGTCGTTATCGAACTGGGATATAAATTATTGTCTTGGAAGTTAATGATTAAAGAAGATATGCCCATTTATACATTCTGCATAATCATGATATATCAATCACAAATTTGTCTCCGTTTTATCTTTAGACAAACGTTCATAACAGTGAATGAAACAGAACAAAATAAAAAGGTGAAAATAAGTGAAAAACCATATGACATGTGTGCTACAATAACAGGTTTGGACAATTACTTTTCATATCACTGGTAAGGGTGAGTAGTTTTAAGTATTCTTTCTTCCCATCTAAGACTTTTAGGAAAGAGAGGAGCAAGTGAAATGACATTATTTGGTAAAAGATTTTGGGATATAGTCAAAATAGTAGGAATTGGGGTAGAGGATTGTGGGGTAGTACTCGACTATTCAGATCTGGTCACCAAGAACGGCTAAAGCCATTTCAAGCAAAGATTCAATTCTGAATGGTGGTCTTACACCAGGGGGATAGTAAGAGTATCTTTTAAAGTGGAACGTGCCGCAAATATATAGTATATATATTCATTATTTTAATTGAGTAAATTGCGAATTAATTCAACTAAATCAAATAAAATTTACATGCGCACGCCAAGATTTAAACCCGCCACCTCCAGCTTGCTAGTCGAGATCCTTACTCTTTGACCACGCAGGCACAAAAAAGTTATTTACTTGCACCGAATGTCAATGTGATAATAAGTATAACAATTATTTAAAAATCAATTATCATCGAAACTTTTGACTTCTACAAATATTACTGTTCTCTCGAGATTGCTTGTTACGTATTTGTTCTAATACCGTCATACCCATCTCCATGGCATCAAAATCTGCACATCATTGTTGACAGAATCTTATAATGAATTTCTAAAGTTAAATAAACTTCGACGTATAAGTTGAAATTTCGTGCAAACAAGCACAAATCTGTACTTTATGTATAAATAAAATGTAAATGCATAGCTGTATAACTTTAATGAATAAACTTTGAAAACACAGCTGTATTGTAATCCTTGTAAGTGTGATATAATTTTGCAATTTACATTAGAAATTTCGAGTCCTCAGACTCCTACTTCAGAGACCAATGAGCATCTTATCAAGAAATATTTTCGACATTTGAAAAGACAATAGAAGTCGCACATTAAAATAAAAATGGATATAGGTATTTATCTAAGACACTATATTCATTGTATTTTACAATTTAAGAGGCTGGTATGGGTTCGCCGGCCCAGGAACCAATTACTGGATAACCAACACCCTTAGCATAGGTCACTCCAGTTAGTTGGGCTACGTTTGTTGACTTAGTTAGGGTGCCGAGGTTCAAGTTTTCCGGGTGAGGTTTTTCTAAGTCTTAGCGGCGGATGCATTTACCCACCCACTGGGCGAGGAAGACTTTTTGACCTCTCTAACTTTACTTTTTCGTGACCCATCGCTTTGCATCGCAGTGAGAGTGATGGTTTCATACATCTGTCTCTCCTGAACACAATTACCCCCAGATTCCTACCCACCCCTCATTTTACCCACCTTTTTTCCTCTCAAAACTTTTCCTCCTTTCTTTCCCTAAAAAAATACCCTACACTTATCATCCGCAAAGATGACATAGGCCTTGAGAGATTTTGACAATAACACATCTGCCCTCATGATGGACCTTGCAATGCTGTCCGAAACGTTGGCTAAAGAAGGAGTTAGCGCAACATGGCATAACACCCCAAAAACAAATAACAAAAATTTAGAAAAGGAAGATAATGGTTGTTTTCAGTCGAAGTATGATACAGTTAAATATGGCCGAAGGAAATAGGGTCAGATTAGCTCAGTGGTAGAGCAAGGACCTGTGTTCAATTACTAGTTCCGACCGTTTCTTTTTATAATTTTCCTGTCTTAAATTGTCGGTCGAGAATCGCAGAACAATATTTATTTTAAAGGTTTTAAAATGTTCAATAAACTTATTGTAAATCTTAAGGAAGCTAAACGTGCAGCGTTTCTTCTATTATGTCTCAATGTTGTGAAGTCCAAGTAGTACGTAGGTAACTTGATTAGTATTATTACGCTAGCATCTGGACGATCTAGGCCCTCTGATTGGTCGAATTTAATTCGTATGTCTCGGGTAAATCCCGAATAGGCGGTCTGCAGGCAAAATTCGACCACTCTGCCCCTCTGGCGGTATAAGAACGAACCAAATGGCTGGCGCGAATATTTAAATATGCAGCTAACAATACACATAGTTATGCAAAATTACTTGATCATTAACAAGCGTTAATACAACTTTATTATATACAACCTCTATATGTTTTATGAACGAAGTTCACCTCATCAGGAGTATACACTAAAGTCAAAAATTAAATATGGATTACAATTGGAAAGAAGAAGTGGAAGGAGGGGGAAGGGTAAGAGTGGGTGAAGTTTATAAGAATTAAGAATTACAATATCGTTAGACGGGAAAGACCAGTTGAGTGGGAAAATATTATACAATAACAGTTAATATCAGTTGTAGACATTAGTCAATAATAGTGTTTCATTTGCAATAATTCATCACAAATACGTAAAATTTCATTTATTCAAACAAATATCATTTTTATTATGCCAAAATTGAGCATTTTATTATTCATTAACTCCTTCCTGTTCAGTGTTTTAACAATATATACTCACCATCTCTCTGTGAAGGACCTAATATCTACCTATTAAATGTAACTGTTGTTAGCATCATTTAAACTGGGCGAAGCCCAACAAAGTGCCGCCCGCACGGCCTAGCAGCAAAAAACCCGCAGAGCAGGTTTTTAACTGCTAGTATAAAATTATTATAGTAGTTTTAGAATAGATAAAAAAATGTTTAATTTTAAGATAAATAAAATATCTTCCGATATTTGTTAACCTTTATGCTATGCATAAAACCTTGTCTTATAAACATTAGCTTATCATTAAAAAAAACAATAATAATAAGGGATTATTATCGATTAAAAGTGGTGAATACAAAGTATTTCATTTTCATCTATTTAAAATTACGCCACAAAGAAATTTTGTCACTACTGTTGAAAAAATAATATCATCATAAAACCTAATATGTGTCATGTTAAAATCTGTTTATAAATAGAGCTTCGTGTGCTTTCATATAAATAAATTTATAAAGGGGTTTTTTTCATAGTAGAACTTTAATATTGTACCCTCCACGGTGTGGGCAATTTTACCCTTATTTACAAATATGACTCTTGAAACGAAAGGAATTTTCGGAGCCCCATAATGTTCTGCATATAACCTTTTAACCCCGAATGAACTTTTTTTTTTCTTTGCGAGAATAATAAAATTATACAGAAAACCCAAAGTATTTTAAGAGTATTACGTCATACATCACAAAATCATTCACATTGGAGAAGTATTCAGCAAAATTTCAAAATAAAAATTAAGCACTAAAGAATTCTGAACAGTAACTCAACGTGAATTGGACAATCTTGATAATGAAGTAGAAAATTTGTTGTGAAAAACTCTCAAACGGTAAGCTCTGGCGTCACGAAATTAGCATTAATCAGAAGATATATTATGGCAACCAGAGAGAAAAACTAAGTTTAATAAAATTGAAAAAACATTGAAATATTCTTATCCTACTTAACAGCAAAAAACTAAATACACTTTGATATTTCATTTAAATCTAATTAAAAAAAAAAAAATTGACAAAATAAATATTGTGTTTTTTTCAAGTGGAAGATACTCTCAGCATCGCCCTCGTGTAAGACCACCATTAATAATTGAAATGTTGCTTAAATAGCTTTAGCCAGGTCTGACTACCGGATCTGAATAGCCAGGTATTCCCCCACTTCCTCTCCCATCTCCTCCCCTTTCAAACTAGCTTCAGCCTCACAAAATACCCCAATTGGGGATGCAATTGTCTTACTGGCTTCATACGGATGGTAGCAGTTGGGACTCTTGCGCGTAATAAAAATTTTTTTATAAATAAATATCGGTAGATAAGCATTCTTTGTATAAAAATCACAAATCAGTAAAGTTGTTCATCCCATGACAAATTCAATTCAATGGCAATTCTGGAAGTGCATTTTCAACAATAAATGATTATCTATGGGACAGCTTTGTGAAGTGAGTTAAAGTGTCTTATTCTTAAGTGTCTTAGCTATCTTATTATTTTTTTTATGTGCATATAGATTTTTTTCTATTCTTTTGACTTTTTAGTTTTATTTTAGTTCTGGCAATAACGAGGAGAAATAATTTGACTTTTTTTTATTTTTACGTGAATATTTGTTATCGAGTGTACATATAAAAAATATTACTAACAAACGCTGCATTCAGTAACGCTAGAGAGTCCAAAGTCGATCGTAATAATTTATTGTAGCTTCGTTTTATTTTAAAAAAATAGGAGTATTGAGGTGTACGACAAAGAAAGTAAAAAATAAATAAAAGTATCAGTTTTCTTATACCTTCTTTGGGAAAGTTGTAAAACCCTCCACCATACATGAATACCTATCTTCTTTGTAATGTGTTATTTAAGACGATAAAAAAATTTTTTTTACTAACAATATATAAAGATTATTACAGTTTTTTTTTTCGATTTCTTTCTCACTAGGATAAACTTGTGTCGAGACAGACGTATTGAGTGCATAAATTAATGCTTACATATTATTTGATACACATAATATTTCATAACATAAATGACATAAATTACATTACATCGCATCACTTATTTTACTACAATGTATTCTAAATTTAGTATTAAGACTGTTTAAGTGTAAAACACTAAGTAGTCACTAGTGGCTTTATAAATCACTGATGAGATATAAACTAATAGAAGGATGCTGCAGGCGTGTTCTTGTGCCTAAAGTGATCTCATTTTAAATATTTATTAATAAAACTTTACTTCTGATGATATTGATCATTTTTTATTAACTTTAATTTCATTAATCTGCCTGATGTTTTAGAGTTCATAAGTCTTGTGGGATAGTAAAGTTGTCAACTTAATAACTGTGTTGTAAGAGTGAGACGGTAATTGTTTAGTACAGAGATCTTCAATAATTGCTTGATTAGTTCAAGATCATGAAACGTTTATTATCGTAGATAATTTCAAAAATAATCTAAGTCGTCACATTTATTCTGCCGGAACATAAAAATATAAATGAGCTCCCGACCTATGATCGGCTACCCTCGGGTAGAGTCGGAACCATTCGGCACCCAACAACGCAAGCACCGCCACTTGTGAAAAACTCTGAAAACTATCTTAAATTGATATTAATAACTGCACAAAATAATAACGTCACAGTAATAAGACAGATGCTTCGTAAACAGTTGTGCGTATTCTTTTTCTGCAACGTTATACTAATTGTTACCATTATTATCGAATTCAATAAATTTTTTATTAACTGAAAAGTTATTCTAAATCTTGCACTCAAATAATCTAAAATAGTAGTTCTTTGCGTAATGGACTTCGCGTAATGTTGATTATTCGAATTCGAATATTGCTTGAGCGCGCTCTGGCGAGATAAAAAGATATCAAACACGACTACCATCTTGACTTGGATTGACCCGGAAAACACAAACAAATTTACAGACAGACAAAATGCAAAGTGGAAATGAAACAGTACTTCACTATGCTTAGTCAATAATATTTCTTATGTATTTTGGCAAGATTAGTTTTCTATCGAATTTACGAAAACTGTGGCGTCTTCTTCTATTCGATATTGGTGAAGTTTAGTTTCCAAGTAATCATATTCACTATCTCCGAAATTCCCAAATCTGTTTGCTAGTTCGAAATTCCCGGAATGTTCATATTGCAGGAGCTATTTGATGGCAGATGCAGTAAACTTGTGTGCGTCAGCGTGTTGACAGTTTCCGCATAATATCTGCGACAGTTGCATCTTTTTCAAATTGTTCAGGAAATCTGATGAAATTTGATCGTACTCAATTGGCTTCGAAAGCTTCAAATATTGGTGGTTTTGCAAATTCAGTTTTATCAATTTCGCAATACACCAGACCTTTAGAAAAGCTTAAGGAATGGAAATAAAAACTAATAATATAATGGAAACTTTGTTCTAAAAACTTAGTAAACACAAATTTGAACAAATAATAAATATTGTCAATCAATGTTGAGGATAAAGTCGTCGAAAATTGGAGTATAAGATAAAACATCTAATAATTTATTTCATTTTTATCAATTTTTATTTGTAGAACTTCATTTCACTTCACAAGTTTTTATTTTACGTATGTAATAATATTATTATTCAATTTACAAGTAAACAGTTTATTTATAAACAAGTTGTGCTGTGTAACTATTATTTCGCGTGAAAGCTTTTTCGCCTTCAGAAGGCATTATCAAACTGTGGTGAAGCCACTCGATCACAGACGATATATTTGTATTATTTCCATTTACTTATAATGAAGATCAAAATACTTTTATTTTTGTTATGCCCTTATTGATTTCGAGAAAAATGTTGGAAAATATTAATGGTTATCTGATAGTATTATTGTCCCAGCGTCTGGACGATGTAGGCCCTCTGATTGGTCAAATTCATATTATGTGATTCGGATAAATTCTGCATTGGGGGTCTGCAGGCAAAAAATACCAATCTGCCCCTCAATTTTAAGCAAACGTAAGGTTCATTTCGGTTTGCAGGCGACTGGATACAAAAAAAAATAAGACATTAAAAATTAAGACACGATTTCATACTGAAAAAGAATCGCCACATGTAATACGATATTTCTTCAAAAATATCGTTTCTCCTCATATAATTTTTGGATAATATCGAAGAAAATATGTTTTAGAAAGTTTATAATCCATTGGATTAATTAAATTACAGTGAAAATTATCCACAATTACGTGATTACGTTTGACGTTTGACGAAAAAAGCACGCGTTCATTCAATATGGCCGGCAATAGCTGGCCGACACAGAGCGCACCTCTGGCGGTGTAAAAACTAACCAAATAACGGGCGCGAATATTTAAATATGCAAAATTACTTGACCATTAAGCGTTTCATAAGAAGATTTCTTCTGGAAGTTTATTTAAACTTTGCAATGGCATTTTTCATTTATTATTTATAATTTTTTTTGCTTATTAATTATATCTGATTTTATATTGACATGTTTTATAATTTCTAAAATTTAAAAATGATTTATTTGCGATGCTTTAATCCTGATTGTTTATTTATATCTTAAGAAATAGGGTAAAAATACCGTTTGAAGAGAATATGTTTAATTTTTTATTTAGTATTTCAACTTTCAATTTATTAGAATAACCGTTATTACATGTTATTTGTCTTATGAATATATTGTTTTATGCAAATTTTTTTTTCAGGTTTTAAAATGCTTCACACAGGATATAAAGCATCACAAATAAATAATTTCGAAATTTTAGAAATAAGAGAACATGTTTATAAAAGTAGATATAATTAACAAGAATTTTTTTTTATAAACTCTCTTTTAAATATTTTCCCACTTAACTGGTCTTTCATATTGTAATTCCTAATTCTTATAAACCCAGCCTACTCTTACCCCTCCCCCCTCCTTCCACTTCTTTTTTCCAATTGTAATCTATATTTAATTTTTGACTTCGGTGTATACTTCGTTCATGAAACATGTATTGGTTGTATATAATAAAGTGATGTTAAAAAAGTTATTTGTTTTTTAATAAAATAAAGTTTAATAGGATAACATTATTTTATCTATTTCCATTGTATATCAATGCATACGTACATAATAAAATGTAAACATTATATTTATTTATTAATTGGACAATTTGCATAGCGCCGCTTTTGTGAGATATCACCTCAGGGGCGCTATATTATATATAGATTTTTACTCTCTTGATGAAGGTGTATATATATTCTAACTTTAAACTTTATTAGATACAGTAACAGTTTTTGGTAAAGAATTACCACCAGTTAGAGTAAAATTTACACCTTTTAATTAAACCGACTGTTAATCTCATCGCACAATTACCCTCCGTTTATCCATAAACACGGGTACAATTAATCAATATGTAATAATCTATTATTTCAGTCAACTTTGTTATAACTATCTTTGATTGTTGTGACAAACTATACGATATTGATTCAACTTATAGACATTGACGGTTGTAACACATATTTAAGCACTGCAAGTCTCCTATGAGCAAATTATATTAGGTACCATAACAGTTAATCACAGTGCCTCGCAAGAAGTGCCGCCCGCAGGGCCTAGCAGCAAAAACCCAAGTTTTTAACTGCTAGTTGTTATTTATTACCTTAAAAGCTTATATTGTTAAATTTTTTTCATTTTTTATACTACCTTGTGCATTATATGCCGAATCAACAAATGCGTACGTTTGATTACTCAATCATTGATATATTTTATAAAAATAATTCATTTATTAAAAAATGGTACATTACAATAAAATCATAAGCCGCTCATCTCACTAGAGGATTCCTGTATCGAAATATACAGCAGCACAATTATAGTAAATAATAAAAAGTATATTTGATATTAATATAATATTGAGAATATTAACCTTAGAAATTATTACAAAAATAAACACTACAGTTATTCAAACTTTAAATACATCTGGGTAGTATCTTAGCAACAAAAACACCCTTATTACTAAATAGAAATTACAAAGAAAAATAACAATAAATAAATGAAAATAGGTAAATACTTACAGGTAATTAATAATTAAATAAGAGTAAGTAAATAAATATAAGGAAATTAAGAACATAATAATATCAAATTTATATATAAAGATGCAAAAGTCGGTCATTTTGAATACATGTAGGATAACAAAAGATTTTTTAAATATTTATGTTGAGGGATCAGTAGGATTTATAGGCCCTGTTAGAAGTTCTACCGAGCCGAACCCTCTGATATGAAAATATCTGGAGACGGTGAATTTTTTTTCCCATTTGATATCTGGTGATTTGACGTGTTGTTGTTCTTGTATTGTTTTGTATTTATTTTACTTATATAATGCACTTACATAGTGTTGATTGACTAGCTGATCATTTGTGGAAAAGTGAGTGGAAGGGTTAAGTTTTTCCTTTGGGGAAGACTTAACCCGGACAACTAAATCGGAAGTTTAAAAAAAAAAAATATAATAATAATAATCTTTGGTGATTTGACAGGTTTTGTATTTGTATTATTTTTATATAATGCACTGCCTAATGTGGATCGACTAGATGATTATTTGTGGAAAAGTGTGTGGAAGGCTTTAGTTTTACCTGTTGGAAAGATTTAACCCGGACATAAAGCCGGAAAAATATAAGTAAATACTAATGTTTATGTACATTTTGTGCTCAGTAAAAGTAGAATAATAACATATAAATTAAGTAAATAATAATAAGTACATTGAAAAAGAAAAGAAAGATAAGTTCATTAAATAATAATTATAACTAAAGTGGGTACTTATTAATTATGAAGTTAATAAATAACATAAATAAATTAGACAATTGTAAGTAGATATGGATAATATCGAATATAGGGTTTCCGCAAACTACAAAAGTTCCGAAAATGGGTTGAATTTGATGAAATTTATAATATTATAACGCCGTTTAGTGATTGCATTACTTCAATTCCACTTTATGCGTGTTTTGTTATATATTGTAAGTCGTAAGTAGCCTTTATGATATGAATGCATATTCTGAAAACCAGTTTCTGACATTAGATTGATTGATTTGACAATAATAAATTAACAATGTGGAAACTAAAAAAAAGAATGCTTTAATCGGCAGTAAGTACATTTATCTGTTGCATGTAACACTAAAACCTTCCTAGTCATCGTCAAGTTTTATCCCAAAGCAAGACTAAGTATGTACGCATTAATACCATGTCGTAAAACGAAAAAACTAAAAATTTATAAAATTACGTTTTAACTGGTAATATTTTAATAACTAATTCCAAAATCGATTATTCTATTTATTATTTAATAATTTCTATTCTCTTACTTACAGTGTAAATAATTAGTATCAGTTATACAGAAATGATAATAATCTGTATCTGCATGGGTTAGAATAAGTGTTACTAAGAGAAGGGTGTTATTATGCCGTCATAAGTAAAAACACAGCATCATCCTTGAGATTTTCAAGGAGGATAGATAATGTGGTTCCATCAATGGCGGCAATATTATACACATATTAGGTTTGTAGCCGTTACATCATAATACTAATAAATACAATACAATACTATATAAAAACATTTCCAAATAATTATACTATAAAAATGCATTCAAAATAATACCTCAGAAGCATCTTCATACGTAAGCAATAAGCGATCCAATAAACAATATTGCATCTACAAGGAGAGTGGATCGGATATTATTTGCAATAAAGGACGAAGCGTATGCCGCGAGTGTGTGTTAAGGTCTAAGTTCACTCGAATACCAATTTCGAAATAAGGAGCCGATTCAGAAAGCTTTTCAGAAAAATCTATGGAATCGTAACTTTATATTTATTTAATAATGATTTATTTTTAAAAACATTTTATAGTGATTTAATAGTGGGGTATTATGCCGTGCTGCGCTACCTCCTTCTTTAGCCAACGTTTAGGACAGCATTGCAATATCCATCATCAGGACACGTCACATGTAAAGATATTATTTATATGTATTTATTTATTTATTATAAGCCTAAATGGGCTTTTACAAATTTGTGATAGTACGTATATAATAATTCAATGGAACAGCTATCGAAATCAAAATTTTAAAATTATGTAGAACACATGCAAAAGAATAGTAATGACATTTTTTGTTTTAAGTGTAGAATGTATGGGTGTGTAGTTGAAATGTATAGCAGATGTAAGAATCCATAGAGTTATTTGTGTTTTGAAAGTATGGAGTTGAGTTTTTAGGATATCAGGGAGAAATTAAAAGGTTTTGGGAGCTATGTAGGTGAATTGTTTTTTGTGAATTGTAGAATTAAAGAATACCTTGTAGGTCACAGCCACCCCAAATTATTATTAAAGCCTTTTCTAACCATATTCTGTGCAGTTGACCTTAGATGATGTATTTATTTAATTGAGTTAAACACATCCACAATTTCAGTAAAAGTAATACCAACTGTATGAAATTTAGGCTCAAATGAATATCTAAATGACTCAATCCTGATAATATTGGTGCAATTAAAAAGAATTTCCAATCTAGATATTAATACTGTTACTATTTTATGTAAGAAAACATCTTAATTCATCAATAATAACGATATTTAATAAAAAAATATATATATTTTTAAAATCATGTTTTTTGTGTGATTAGTTTGCGAACAGTTTTTTTTAAAGAGGTGAATCAGGTCCTTAAAAATTTAAAGTGTAGTTTCTCCGAATAACTCGATTCCTTATGAACCAATCGATAAACGATCATCAGATATGCCAAATGCGTGCCCAATATTTGTTCACGGTCGACAAATTCGTTTCAGAAGTTCTGGCTAGACATCTAATCTGTGAAACGGTTTCCTTACTTTTGTATCTCCTCTCTCCTAGAATAAATGAATACGTGTCTATTTAAATCCCAAACTTTTTCCTTTTTATCCTTCAAAATACCCTCCACACAGCACCCCAAAAATGAAAAGGTGGACAGAAAAGCTTCCTGCAAGGAGATAACATAAATAAAATGTACTTAAAAACCGAAGATTTGATGTTGTATTATTTACATTAGATAACAAATTATTATAAGCAATAATTATACGCCCGAAATATCCATACAAATTGAAACCGTCGGCGGCATTTATTTTTACTCGGGAGACATTTTCAATTTGTATTGATATTTCAGGCGACTAATTATTTGTTACTGCTTATTATATTGTGCTATGCATAAAGAACCTTGTCTTATAAACATTAATTTATAATTAAAAAAATAAAAATTACATTTTATTTTAAACGTTTCTCAAGTTTAAACCATTTACTTATTTATAAACATTTACAAACATTACCAAGTGTAAGAATGTATAATTGTATTTCTATATATTAGAATTTCTTCGACGATTCAATGAATCAGCCCCTAGAATTGAGTCGCAGTCTTCGGGGTGGTAAACACAGCCAACGTAGTCACATAAAGCCATGAACGGACAACTTTATTCTGAATAAATAATATAGGTTCCGTTCACGTCTCATTCGCTGTGCATTCATACGAGTTCAATTGATAATGTGATATCTTTCAGCGCGAACAAATCAATCGTTTTTTGTGTATTCAATGAAAAAATATACAAGATTGATTCAGAAATCATACAGAATTGATATAAAATCGTATGTCAGTATATTCGTGGTTCGATCATAACGAGTCTATTCATATCTCCATTTGCTTTTAGATATTCGGAAAATATGAACAAGCATTTAATGTTTCTTTATTTGTGTGTGCTCACTTTTATAATACTTCCCAAAAATTTGTGTTACATTTATTTCTCTATACAACATATGTATTTCACGCCCGTGTAGCGAAACTTTAGGTTAAGGGGATGATCATCTTGTCACGAAAATAATTCCTACTGTTGAAAATAATATTTTTTCCTGACTACCTGGCCAGTGAAGGAATACATTCACAAACTTGAATTTGACTGGCAACACTTCTTGTATTCTCGCCGTTTTGATTTGATTATGTCACATAATCAAAGTTATTGACTTGCTTTTTAACTTTCGGGCAATCCTTGTTGTTAAGGATGATTGTGCTGCGTGCCATCGTGATATTTTTAGTTTTCAAAATGAGTACTTTCTTTTCATTTTTAATTTAAAGTGTGCTGACACCGGGAGTTTTTGCTTATCCCTTGCTAATCGAAAACCATCTGCCACTGGAGATGATGGAATATTTATTTATTAATCACGCGGATGCGCCCCGAAACTGAGTCGTTCACGCAAATGCCTTATTTGTGGGCCCCCTCGATGGAAAAGGCCTTGACGTGTCCCATCTACCAGCACGTTGGCGGCTACCCTCGCTTTAAGGAGCGAGCTCGCCTTTGAAAGAATCAGCTCCGCGGGATGCAGTGGATGGATCCAGGATCGTGACATACAAGAGATTTTGCTCCTGCCTTCTGCCCATCCGAGTCGTTCCACGTACTTTCTACGTAGTTTCTTAGATTAGCTCAGCTTTACGTCGGGTCTACAGGTATGATTATTGTTAGATTTTTGAAAATGCTGATTAGGTACATATACAAAATATGTTTTGGTTTAAATATATATTAAATGATTGCTCCTAGCAAACTCTTTTTATTTCAGAACAAAACAAGACATTTAATACCCCAACTCTTTCACATGTTATATTTGGCGCCCCACGAGTTATAATCTTCATCATTATTATTATTTTTAATGTCTACTAAAGATACTAGTAGTATATAATAGTATATTTGCAGTACTCCTCACTTGGGATTCCTGTTACTAGGCAGATTGTAGGTTGTTGTGTTGGTGTTACATTATGATATCTTTATTTTCATATTTGTAGACCTCGCCTTCTTGTTTATGAATTTCCTTATCTTCGTATTTATAGACCTCATTTTCACATTTATTTGTTCCTTATCTTCATGTTTGTTGACTTTAGATTGTTGTGTTGATTTTTGATTACCTCATTCTTTTTATTATTTCTTGGTCTTCATTTTTATAGCCATATTTTGATTCATGGCCAATTTTAAACCAATGAAGTTAATTAATTGTTTGGTAAACAAATTTCCGTGTTAAATAGTGTTACTTTGTACAAACGGATGAGCAAAAACTCAAATATATCGGTTAATTTCTTCAGCGAAAACTTGAAGGCAGTTTAATAATAAATGTTATCATCTAAAGCAAAAATAAAAGTAAATTGCCAAATATATTTATAAATGAAAATACATTATGTTAGTTTTATTTAAAATACTTGATTAAATAAATGCATAAAACTTTTTTCCATGAAATTAATCGCTGTTAAATAAGCTGCGAATAATTCCTGAACACGAGAAAATTAAAAGTTATATTTCATCATAAAAATTAAGGGATCAGTAAAATATATTTTGAAAAATAAACAAAAATCGGAAGACAAATTGTATGTGTAAATATATTTTCAGATTTTCGCAATTTATTATTAGTTCTTCTGCAGTATCCATTTCGTAAAATATCAAGTTTCTTCGGATTAAAAACTTAGAAGCCTTTCATATCTGAGTAAACAATATTTTTTAAATTAGCTTGAAAATTAGTTGAAGAAATACGATTAAGTTAATGTAATTTGAAGCATTTAATTATTTTGAAACACTTTTTGTGGTTCACTTTTACAAAATAAAGTTCTCTCCCAACTTCTGATTTTCATATTATAACACTCTTACATCAATAATAATAATAATATTTGGATAATTTGTATAGCGCCGTTTTTGTGCAAAATCACCTCAAGGGCGCTGTACAAATATTATTCTACTAAAAAGTCTTATATCGCAGAAGGTTGACTATGGAATAACGGGAAAATTATTACGTCGGTTTGTCTTATAACAAAACGACGGCAAACTTTATCATCATGAGAAAATACTTCTTTGTGGAAATCAGCTACCACTGGCGTTCAATAGGGATCAATCCTGGTTTTGCTTTAATTTATATTTTTTATCAGTATATGTTTCTTTCACTGTTTGTTTCTCTTGTACGCTGATGACATGAAAAAATATTTGCCATTGCTAACAATTTCTATGAATGTTAATCATTATCTGTTCGTTCTAATAGATTTTTGGTGGTACACCACTACGCCAATCTCTAAAGTACCACGCAGTCATAGAAGCATTCTAGAAAGTTCATCCGTTGTCTAGGTTTGTTTGGCAATATCTGCCATAGCAACTAAAATGTTCAAGAAGGTTTGTCACCTCATAAAAGTGACAGCGTGAAGGAACTTGAAAGTCAGTCACGAATTGGCAGTCCCCGAGTCATCAATCAGTAATCTACCACCACACGGACCTACCACGCCTACGCCCTGCTTTGCACGGATTATCATGGACTCTTCGGAATTATATCAGCGCCCTGGCCCCGGACATTATTCCTGGCCAGCGCCGACCTCACGCAACTAGACCCTGCGACCACTTTGCCGGTCTGCGCCTCGGCCCCGCGCCATCATTGCCAGCCTGCATCTCCCGCACATCTGCCGGCCAGGTCCGTCACACCTTCGCCTACCTTTTTCACACTGGAGTACTCGGAAGACTCCACGTCTTAACTAGTGCTGAACGCATCCACGAGTCCAATCACCACGATGTCGACTCACTGACACCGCTTCAGTAATTGCTGCGTACACTTGGCATCATCATCATCATCCGTAGTCATCTTACAACTGCGCAACTCTACTGACTCAAAATAAACGCTGTAACACAACAACCTATCATTTTCCATTCACTCGCTACCTGATCCCCAAAGATTTAGTTAGGTTTGAAGCGTTTTGAAATGAAAACAAAATGTATATAAGTTACTATCACACACAATTATTATAATGGCAACTGCTCATTAGAGCTCGTTTACTGTCTAAGATACCTAGGCGTATTCCAAGCTTAATTTCAATGCTCTCATTTAGAATATTGTGAATAATGCTAGGCTTTTTTTTATCATCAACAGCCAAGTATTTTAAAACCTATATTTTTTCTTTAATATACGATCATATGCTGATCCATTCTCAATTTGAGTACTGCACCTCTATAAAGACTCCAATTAAGTTATCTGTAAATACAATATTGAAAATATCTAAAAGAAATTTACGCATTGGATCAATTACAGAATGAGCGAACCTAAAGGATAAATAAATATGCTCTCGAAATATAAAATCTCCTATAATACCATATATATACCTTGACCTCATGACCCGACATGTCTGCAACAATGCCATCGACTGTACTGACTTATTTAAATACCAACCAGAACAACTAGGTTTAACAATTTAGTCCACGTTAGCCGAATGCGCATAAATGCCGGTATCGGGGATCCAATCAGAATATTAGGTAAGTTTTTAGATTCTCACGGCCAAAAGCATTTTTGTTGTTTGTTTTTGGGGTGTTATGCCGTGTTGCGCTAACTCCTTCTTTAGCCGACGTTTCGGACAGCGTTGCAGTGTCCATCATCAGGGCAGATCCGGTAGATCCGAAGATGTGTAAATTTTGGTTGTCGAGTTTGTGCTTATTTATTTGTGGCCTGGGCCCGTCCAAGTGCGAAATGCCAACGGAAGTGGCGACATCTTGTGGCGAATTCTGAAAGCACAGTATTTATGATAGCCTGGGGCCCATCCAAGTGCGAAATGCCAACGGAAGTGGCGCCATCTTGTGGTGAATTCTAGAATTAGAAAACCGATTGACAGCGGTTAGAGTAGATGTACCCAGTATCAAGGTAAAGAAGGAGTTAGCGCAACACGGCATAACACCCCAAAAACAAACAACAAAAAAAACAATCAGAATATTGAATGAATTCTTTAATTTAAATCAAAACCAGATGGGTTTCAACATACTTACATATGCAAAAATGTGTTTTTTTATGAATTTATGATATTTCATGTAGGTAGTATCTTTTATAGAGGAAAATCAACGTATTTAGCTGTTCGTCTTGATATTTGCTTGATGTGTTAAAGTGTGTTACAATGTTAAAAAAATCAACCCTTAAAAAATAATTTTGAATGTCTTTTAAAATTAAAAAAAAAATGGTTTGACTGAGGATAGAACCATCCTACCCAGGAACTGGAGTCGACAACTCTACCAACTTCACCAAAGATATTAGAAGAATGAGATATGCTATGTTGGCCGCTGGACCGTAGCCGGAGTACTACCTAATTAGGGTACTTTGAACGGTATCGGGACGTGTACGCACAGAAATCTGTTCTATGTATTAGTGCGGATACCTTAGCGTAAGCGAAGGTGTGCAGTAGTATTGGTGAACAAAACCGGCGACACTGGGCAAAACAATTCCACTCAGTACGAACTGCGCATAGCACATCTCGTTCTTCTAATATCTTTGAACTTCACCAAATGCAATCGGGTAAGACAGGCATTTATTTCATATATTAACATATTTCATATATTAAATGATGAAATATCATCCGATTTGAGAAAAATGCGTATATGTCCACGTATGTGTACGTGATTGCCACCAAAATCAGGTAGTTTTCAAAATGCATTTTCATTGACAATGAGTCTATCTGCTGACTTTTAGCTCGATTGGATTTCCGGAGGTGGGTTAATTTCCGTCTCCAAGATTTGCATTCATAAATTACCGAAAACATAAGTGAAATTCAAATAGACGTAATTCAAAATCTATATTTTTTAATTCCAATTGGATTGGAAAACACGAACAAAAATGCAGTTACCCTTATTACATAATAAAATAGGACCAAAAAATTCAACTATTAGCATCAATAAGTCAATATTGCAGTAAACCCAGCCCAATTCCATTCAGTCGCTCACCAAGTCGACATAGCGGATAGCGGTGTTCGGTGAATTGGGTCGACCTTAAATTAATTGGACCCTACGATCTGGTACCGATTCAATTATGCCAATACTGCTGCAGTGCAAGCGGGACCTATGATTATTGTACTCTGACTTATTCGATTATTGAGACACGCCAGAGTGCCCGGAGTGGACGGGTCAAAGGCTAAGAACCGGTGAAGAATGGCACTAAAATAGATGTATTTTGCACTACAGTTAGAAAATTATGTTTTTGAAGTGAAACTTCTTTACTCGCGTTATGCAATTTCGAGGACCGGAGTAAAACCAACTCATGACCGTCATGAAAAACCGTGATCATTTCGCTATAGGAGCCTAGCCAATATTATATACCTACTTAAGGTCACTCTCCAAACTCAGCTTCGCGGTCTAGAAGCAGAGCGCCCGATTGTCGTCGTGAAGAACCGAGGTTCGATCCCCGCTTTAACTATTTTTTTTTTCTTTTTGTGATTTTTTTAACAACAATTTTTTTAAAAGTGATAAAATGCTCTCGTGCTGCGACTTTTAGATATTTTGACTAAATGATATTTTGGTCGAATACGTAATAACCGCGGTCTAGAGGCAGAGCGTTCGACACTCGTTATGCAGGACCCGGGTTCGAATCCCATATTTTTATAACTTTTAATTTTTTTATCATATTCTACTTATAAATATGTCAATAGACTGAAAAAAAGATAGAATGAAATGAAAAGAAAGAGAGAAGAATAATAAAAGTTTCACTTCCGTCGTGCGTAGGCTTGCCACACACTGTATTTTTTTTGATTTATTTATTATAGTTAATGAAATATTGATATTTTTCTTTTTAATTAAAAACATAAACAAAAACTGTATAATATTAATACATATAATATTTGACGGCCTCCGAGTAGAAGGGTAGGGCTCTCGACTAGCAAGCCGAAGGTCACGGGTTCGAATCTCAGCGCGCGAAATTTTTTTATTGATGAACCTTTGTTATTTCACAATTTAATTATTTATAATAATATATAGTATTCTTGCTGCATGTAAGACACTCTAAGTACCGCCGTGGTGTAAGAACAATATTCAGAATTGAAACGTTGCTTGAAACGGCTTTGGCCATGTTTGGTGACCAGATCTGAATAGCCAAGTACTTTCCCACCTTCCTCTCTCTCATCTCCTTCCCCTCCACACTACCTCCAGCCTTACAACATACCCTGATTAGGAATGTCATAGTCTCACTGGGTCCAGATGGTTGGGAGCAGTAGGGACTCTTGTGTGGTATTCAAATAATTTTAAAAAAACAATGATTATATTTTTTCATTAAAGAACTATAACACATAATATATTATCTTTAGAATTATTCTGACTTTAATTATAATTTTGTTCATGTGATATTGAAAAGTTTTTTTTATGTATTTATTGGCTCTCCATTTTCAGGCTATCGGGATTGATCTTGTTTACAAAAAATACCCTATTTTTTACATTAACTCAACACAGGAGGCCCTGAGGAAAGTAATTACTCCCAGGGCCTATGCCATCTTTTGGGATGCTATGTAGAGGGAATGGATGGAGAGGACGTTCTGGGAAGATAAAGGGTATGAGTTGGGTATGAATCAGTGTGTCGAGGAGTGACCAACGTATGAAAATATCCCTCCCACTGCGACGCACATGCGATGGGTCGAGAGACCAGTTAGAGAGGTCGAAGGATCTCCCCAAACCAGCCTCTCCCGATCTGCAACACCACGTAACTGGTGGGCAGTTTTATCCTGAACCCACCTCACCCGAAGAACCCAGGTACCCCCGTTAAATCACCAAACGTAGCGAAGCACTTGGGATGACCCATGACAAAGGTGTTGTTTTACCAAAAACTGGTTCCCGAGCGACGGTACCCCAAACCCGCCTCCCAAATTAGGCCTCGTGACCTGCATTTCTCTTACCACTTTCATTCATTACTGTATTCGTTTACTTGTGATGTTTTTATAAATATTGTATTCTTGTATATATAGGCCAGTGCAATTAGCGATTCGCGATCGAAGTAATTCCGGTAGTCCCAATTTTTTTATATGTTATATAAACTGATTCCCTGATGTAAAATCTGAGTTTCCGACCTTGGCGCACCTGTGCTCGCGCCGCCATTTTGAAAAAACTGGCCGAAATCGGGCAGAAATCTAGTTTTTCCCAAATATCTCATTTCCAATGCAAATTTCGGCTAAAGTATCTTAACAAGTATAATAGAACATAAAATAACCTACAACTTTTGGAAATAACGAATTTCTTCTATCTCTAATAGGTACCGAGGTAGAAAGTCGTAAAGGTGCGTATATTTTTGAAAAAACAAGTTTTTTGCGGGACTAGGTTTGTTTTTTTATAAATACCTCGTTTCCAGTACAATTTTGTGAAAAATTTATTTTAGTTTATATAACATATAAAAAAATTGGAACTGCCGGAATTACTTCGATCGCGACCCCCTTTTTGGCGCTAATTGCACTGGCCTAATAAGTCCATTTTGTATTTTGTAGATTAAAAGGCATATGTTACATTCGTACAATTTTCTAATTTGTAATAAATTCATTTAATTGTGTTGCTTTTCGTTTAGGTACTAAACAGTTTTTTATAACTTCTGAATTATTTGCAAATCGTTTAAGTATGTAATGTGTGTGTTACCCATATTTGTACACGGAGAAAATTCACTATAAAAAATATTGATAATTTATTAAGAATCTCTTCAAAATTTATTTACTATAAGTTATTTTATACATTTGTCTTTCCAACTAGGAGGAAATCTCGTTTTAGGACAGATTAAATTTAAATAAACTATGTAAACTTTATTATTTATATGCGTTCGAGTCAGACGCGGGAACTTTCAGCACCACCATTGACGTGCCCGATCTTTAGGAGCGCTTGCTTTGTTCTGGCGTGGGTCCTGGGTCATGGCCGTGGCCTAGCTTTGTGCCACGATCGAGCGCGACTGGCGCTGTTTGCGGCACATGTCGGAACTAAAAACTGGTTGGGTTTTCTCCGGCATTTTGGGAGTCCGTAACTATAGCTTATTTGCGTTACGTAACAGTAACGTGACGTCTTAAGCTGTTTAAGATAAAAAGAAAAAAAAGAAAAGGAGAAAAATATTAATAAAAGTAAAATATATTATAACTGTTAAAACTTATTCCTGTTTATCAACACTTTATCAGGATGCGGCATGCAATCCCGTTTTAAGTCGGACCAACAATAATTTGAAAAGATTTTGAATATCACAACATTTACTCATTTTTCTATTTAGGTGGTACTGGATTATGCTAATTATAAGCCCCCTTTATTTCCGTCGTTGAAAGTTGGACCATTCTACCAAATTAAAGTTAGCTCCGATTAGATTAGGTTAGGTTGTGTAGTAGTTAGTTAAGGTTAGGTTGAGTTCCAATTAGGTAATGCGATTAGGTATATTGCTGACTCAATTATTTCAGACACGACAGTGCGCCTGGAATTGGACGTGCCAAAGGCAAAAAACCTCTAGAATAGACGTTAAAATTTTAAAAGACTTAAAATAAGAATTTAAAAAAGTATTCACCATACGGTTTACCATAATTATGAAACAAAAATCTTCTAAATATTTTAACTCTTTTTTTATTTTGACATATTTCTTTAGGTTGAACTTATTGAAGAAAGACAAAAATTCCCGGGTTACGAATAACTTGACAATATTTGAAAATCTCTGACTACCACCACAGTTAGCGGAAAAATTTGCTTGTGTCGTGATGGAGAACTTTACCAGCCGAGGAATTAAAACGCATGACACCTTGATGGGACCCAAACTCGATGCTAATTCAGCCACTGACCGATCAATGGCTGAGCTAATCCCATGAAATGCACCGTGGATTTTTTATTAGTTAGTTAGTCATTTTATCTGTAAAAAAGCGCGTCGCAAAATTCCATGTTAATATCATAATTTTTATTTTTGGAAGTCATCATACTCTAATTATAGAAAAGTCTCACACTCATTTTTATTTTGAAAAATCTTTATTTAACTTGAAAATATAACAACACTCAAAGATTTTTCCAATGTCTTCTTTAAATTAAAAGTTTTTTTAAAACATTACAGAGAAAAAAACATTTCTCCGAATATACAATTTACAAAATATTTTCACCCGGCGTACAGCGGACAATTAGGATTTTACCCTTGGCGTTACAAGAGTTAAAATGGCCGACTATAAAAATTCATAGTACATTCTAAGCTTTGCAAGATGTAGTAATTTTTACGCCTGACCGACAAAACAGGCCTTAAAAAAGCATTATTATTTTTTTTTTTAAAAGAAAGACAAACATTCCCGGGTTACGAATAACCTGACAATATTTGAAAATCTCCTACTACCACCACAATAAGCTGAAAATGTTGCTTGTGTTGTGATGGAGGACTTATCCAGCCGAGGAATTGAACACACTACGCCTGAGTGGGACCCAAGCGCGATGTCAACTCGGCCACCGACCGGTCAACTAATTATAAAACTAATATCACTATCAGAAAGTGAAACAGAAAATTAACTTATTTTCCTTCTATTCTTTGAAAACTATTCTTTTTTTTAAATTAAATTTATATCAGACACATTTGCCTTTATGTAATAAATTGTATATACTTGTATCAGAATGACGAGAAGTTAACCTAAAAAATCTAAAAAAGATTGAAAATCGAGATTTTCTTTCAAAGGCTTTAAAAGATACATCACAGAATCTCAATACGTATTACCATCAGCTATCAGACTTTCTGATCGCATTAGAGGCAAGCGCTGAAAGGCCTGAAGTAATTTATATCGCATTTTTTGCCGCGCATGGAAATCCGCTTGTGTCACAGTTTTCGCCAAATATTGTTAGGCCGGATCGTTAATGATTTTGCCAGCCTGCTGAAAGGCCTATTAAGTATTATATTATACACATTATGGCCTGTTTGTAGAGGGTGTTGGTTGATGCAGTCAAATTGGAAAATGTGAACTTTTAAACCAATATAAATTTTTATTCTATCCATGAGGCATATTTTTTTAAATATTCATATAGGTGATAAAATTACCTAAAATATTGTTAAGTGTCTCAAATTTGTGTTTGAAAAATGATCTTCACAAGCCTTATGGGAGAAACTCTCTGAAAGATAAATTTGCTCCTTGCAGACCAACAAAGGGTAAGCAAGCAGTGTTTATTCCGATCTTTCGACTGCGAGATAACGCACTATATTTTGTTTTTCTGTATTTTCTTACACCTATATTTTTAGTTTTGGTGTTCATTTTAAAGGTTTACACGTCTTGTCTTGATAAAACTTAGTCGATGGTAAAACAATATGTTTTTACTGACAATATTTTGTCAAAATAAATAAAAAATATTGAATAATTAATTACGTGGAGTGTTAAGTATTAAAAAAGTTTTTTCATGTGTTTTTTTTCCACATCCCGATGACCTGCTTAAATTGACATTTTTCTTGTTCCTTTTCTTTTCTAAAAGTCTTACCTTGTAAGAAACAAGAATTAAAGGAAGAAAACTGATGTCAGTATCCCCAAGTTCATTTCTGTCAAGTGATTAATTTAAACAGAGTCGTGTTGTGAAACTTTAACTCGTATGTTGATTGTATAAAGTGTACCCCTATAAACTATAAATGACCCACAGAATCTTTAAGAAACCAACAGAACTCTCGCAGGACAACAAGACAAGGCTTCCTTTCCTCTCTCGTATTTTCTTGTGATGATAACACGATCGACTGAGCTTCTCTATTAATTTAAATACAGTCCATTTTAAATGCTAATCAGATATCAAACATGAATAGTAGGTACGCATTATAACAAACATATTATCAAGTATATATCTTTTACAAGTTTTTTCGGTATTCAATTGATGACATATTTTTTCTTTAAAATCGGTATATGTTACACTTCTACGGGCTGTATGTCCAGTGTGTGCACCCCTCTTTAGGGTCGCCTACTCGGCGGATACGTACTTCCAGACCTGGCAACACTCCAGTGATGTTATCGACGAAAATCAGTATTACGTTTCATACCTAGCAACATCAACTGTTCGTACATAATTCGAACCTTTTGAATTTAACGTATATTTAATGGCGTTGTTTGCGCAGGGAATGTCCGCTCATATTTTTGATGAATATATTCTTCCCATATAATGATAACTGATTTTTTGTCAACCGGTGAGCTTGTGGCAATTGTGAATGAAATGTGGCAAGAGGCAGAAAGATCAGAGCAAGCAAAACCGGAGAGCTACGAAATATTTTTTCAAATATCAGTGAATTGCACAAAGTTATTATTTTCAATCTCTTGATCGCTACCCGGTTTTGCCCGAGATCCAACACTCTTTAAGAAAATCTTTTTTCTTGTTACAATACGTTTAATCGATTAAAAATGTTACATCTGATAATACTACGTATCTCATGATTGAAATAATGCTGCGCATTGTTTGCATTAACTATGTATAACTAAACACTAGATAGAAAAAAATTCACTACGCCAGAGCTCATTATATCAGTTATCTGCTTTAAGAAATTTATATTTCTAGTCTTCCTAACATTTCATTAAAATTAAGTTGTACGCTTAAAATGGTTGTATAATGTATAGACACCGAGACTCTACCGAGACAGAACAATGCAAAATTCATATCGCCAGAACTCAGCGTTTAAGAGTTTTTTAAGACATCATGCAATCGGTTTTCTGCTTCATAAATTCAAATTTACAAAAGATTTACTATGGAAAATGAACAGAAACTAGAAAGGTACATCCTATTTCTTACAGCTAACCCAATTTACAAGAATTAGAGTTCATATTAGATTACAAAGTGTAAATATACCTGCCATGGAGACAGCCAAAGAGATATTTAATTAAGTATTCATTTAAGGAAGGCATTTGACATTTGTTTAGAGGAAAGAAAGAAATATATTTAAATATATATTTACATAGTTGACGCAGTTCAGGCTCTGCTGGAAGGTATACTTAACGCAATAACTCCGGCTTACATATCGGAAATGTTTTCCGGAAAATGCCAATTCACTGACGACAGTCAATCCTTAGGTCAGCAGCGTCATAAGCTATCGGAAGGTTGAAGGAACCAAAGCGCACACAAGATATTAAATTTGGTGAGCATGCTTTCGAAGTGTCAGGACCTAAAGCCTGGAATGGACTGCCACGTGATTTAAGAATAATCTCAGTCGGACTCGACAGAATTCAGATCTAATCTTAAAATTTTCCTTTTTAGGCCGTCATATTCATAAAGTCAGAATTTTTTCACCTTCACTGTCCGTAACATTGTAAATAACTAAATGTGTAAAAAATACAAAAAACCAAATTTCTTTTCATAAAAATTCACCAATCTTTTGAAATAACTATCAATGCTACTATTACTGCCAATCTTCAAATAAATGTAATATCAATAGCAATGGAGGGTAAATAGCGAATGTAAAATCAATTTCCACTATTTTCACTATACTGTCCTCTGAGTAAAAAGTCGTTAACTTTTTAATAAATGTTTATCTGAAGTGACCTACCAGGTAAATATGTTTTCTGTATCTGTTGTAAATAATATAATAATATAGATTTCACAAAAACGTCGCTGAATAAATTATCCAATTATTATTATTACTATAAATACGTAATTATTTGAGATTAGAAAGAGAAATAGTATTTTTTCTCAGTTTGGATCAAATACATCTACTGGATGCCATGAATAAAATCCTTAAAGTAGCCAAGGCGAATAATTCATATTTCACACCGCTAACATAACTTTCGGTTTAACTTTTAAAAATATTTCTTACTTTTTATTATACAAATGAGATAAAAAGTGAAATTAGTTTTTTTTTAATAAATTTTTCTTGTGTTTTCGAAATAACGACTTATGTCAATTTTTTTCTTCGGAGTAAAAAAATGAGTAGAATTTTGGTAAGCGTTCTTGGCGACATTTTTCATGTTTGATATTAAAATTTTACTATTTAGAATTAGTATTTATTTTAAATACACTCATTGGGATATAATTTTAGCTGGTTTCTAAAACAGTATTTTTTTACGTAAAATAAAAAAATAAGATTATTTAGCGCATTTGCAATACATCGGAAACATTGCGAATTGTGCAAAAATATTGAAAAACCTGAAGGGAAAAATCGGGATAGGCAGTTTTTGGCAAGCATGATTCTCAGAAAATTATTATTTTAATTTATACGTCAGATAATAAACTGCGTATAAAATAAGGTTGGAGTACATTACGCGCTAAATCATGGAGGTAAATTTACAAAAGTTTATTGCTGGACAGCAGACAAGTTATGTGAAATAAGGTTTTACCTCGAGTTGGTGAAAGGTTCAGTGAATCCTTGAAGCACTCGTGAATAGTTTGTGAACTTACCTGAAACAAACAAAAGAAAGGTTTCATATTAATATTTCCATAAAAACGTCTTTATAAATCATCGCGTTTTAATTAAATTTAGGTGCTTAAATGTTGTGAAGTTGGAAGTAAATCCTAAACCATTCTCTAAGCGACCAATTCTGTACCAGCATATCGTAATTTATTAAAAGGAAGTAGCTTTTGTCTGCGAAGCTTGTTATTGCTATTTACTGGTTTTATTATTCGGTTCCGCGCGCAATTTTCTTTCTCTCGGTAGATTGCAACACTTCATCATTGAACTATCGTAACATGGGGCAAATTTTTAATCGGGGAGCGACTTTCGTAATCACGGATGTCTACATAATTCTTGCTACCATTCAGAAACCATACGCTGTCTTAAGGCTCCGTAGTACGCGTTCAAATATGGTTTGTAATGGAGATATTTAAATATGATTTATTTTTAATTTATGAAAACGATTCGAAATTAAGTTTTCTAGATACATTAAAACATATTGTTAGTAGAATTGTGAAGCTTTTTTTAAATATATTTTCAGCACAGAGACTTTTTATAAACTCCTCAAAGATCAACACGTTTTTTTTTTCCACACACACTTACAATTTTTTAAACAAATATATCAATAGTTTAAACATGTGCAGTAAAAATGACTAAAATTTTTCACAAAAATTATTTTACAAAAAAATTAATTAATTTCTAAAATGGTCAAATTCGCCCTTATTTGACGGTACGTATTATTTCTTGTTGAACTTACGAATTGCATTTACGTGCGATACTTTTGAAGCTTTTGAGTTGTATTTCTTGTGGATTTTTGTGGACAAATATTTTATGTTCAAACCTCCTCCCCCTCCCCCTCCCCACAAATGTTAATATGACAGGACTAACCTTAAAGTACGCAACTGCTGACTAGGTACGAATCGCGAGGGCACCCCACTATTTGGCCTGTAGTCCCAATATACCTGAAAAATGCCATCGTGACGGGTGGTCCGTTTATAGTTTCCCCCATCTTAACAATCGGATTGCTATATTTAGAGCACAGAAATCAGATAGGTATGCTGTCCTTGTTCTACCCATATTACACTGGAATGGGAATCACTTCATCACGCTGAGTGAAATAAATTATTATGTTAAATACATAAACTTATATAATGCATCTTTAAAAATTATTGTAGAAGGAATTTAAAAAAAATCAGATAAATAAATCAAAAATAAGAAAGTCAGATTATTACGTTTATATAGAGGAAGAAAATTCATTGCAAATAAGTGTAGTTTTATAACTTATAACATGATTACATGCCAGAAGAAAAGCAATAAAGAACGTTATGCCATCCATTCTATCAGCTTTTTCTTCAGAATCGGTCTTCAACCCAACGCGAAGAATGACACCCCTTCGCTCCCAGGGGGGGAATTGGCCAGGAAGGAAAATCCAAATGCTCTACTTAGGACCTTTTAAAGGACTACTACTCCTCTCGAACATCGAGGGCTGCTACCGAGAGACTCTAGTCGAATTAGTTCCTTCGACGATGGACTATAGATGGACGGAGGTTCGGATAAACTACCCTGTATTAGGAACGTGATTGAGACTTGGTGGAACTGAAGTGCAGAAATACTACCCCTTAATAAAGAGCAAAGGTCTCGATGAGATTGCTTGTCTGAAAGGGGTATTTTATCATTATTTATCATCAATTTATTAGTTAGTTTTTTTATTTAACATGGTTACCGTACAACCGTATGAATCCAGTGGGACTATGACATCCCTAATTGGTTAATATTGTGAGGTTGAATGTGGTGAATAAGGGAAGAAGTGAAGGGTGGGATGTATCTGACATACACGATCGAAGCCATTTGAAACAAAGTTTCGATTCTGAGAGTATCTACCGCTTTGAATACAATCTGAATTAATAAATAGCAATAATAATTATAGTACAAAGTGTTACATTTAGATTTTTTATTTTTAAAATTACCTCAAGGGCGCTATTTGATCATTTTTTTAATTTTTTTATTGAATAAATGTTAAAACATATCAACAAACAAGTCCTGCTAAGACAATTGAATTGGCTTGCCAACAGGTGCTTAAAGTTTAGTTACATATACATTTTTATAAGTTATAATTTTCATCTTATATCTACAGAATCAACAATTTTTTCACACAATTTTTCATACGTATTAAAGTAATTTTTTTTTTCATCTATTGCAAACAAGCAAACAAAGGTCTGAAAATCACACTAAAATCTATAAGTATGAAGGCCGAACACTGGAATATTGTGTACCAGTGATTTTCAATTTATCAACATTTTAATATGCAAATGCACATGAGAAACTTACCATTAAAAACGAATAAATGTAAATTATGAAAGAAATATATATTTATATATTTTTTTTACATTAATTACATTCTAAAACATTAGTCCAAAACTTTTACTCCATAGATTATTGATTCAACTAGTATTGACACAGTGCATTATTTTGTTTTTCACTTTTCTATGAATGTAATCTGTACAATCCTTCCCAGTATTCTAATAACATGTTAAGGTAGAACCGGTAGACAAACAGTCATGTGGCAACTTTGCTAAATCATTTTTTTAGAAAATCTGTACCACCTATAACGAGTGTTATAATAAAATTGAATAATTTTTTTTTTAAAAAGACGTAATCTGCTATGTAGGTACCTACACTGTAAAGATATAATTTAAAAAAAAAAAACGTAATTTGCTATGTAGGCACGTACAATGTAAAGTTGTAATTTAAAAAAGACGTAATTTGCCACGTAGGTACCTACTCGTACACTTTAAAGTAGTAATTTTAAAAAGACGTAATCTGCTGCGTACCTACACTGTAAAATTTAATTTTACAAATACTACTTGCGAACTTGTTTAAGTTTTCATTAATTTTCTGAAAATTTCTTACGAAATAATATTATGATAAAGCACTGCGTTTGAAACTTTAAATTGCAGGGTGCAATTTACTCCGAAACAAACGCAATCTTGTTGCCGAACTGAAGCCTTCGTTGAATACTAAGCAGAGATAAAACCAACGAAGTTTCCTTCTAAGAATTATAATTTAATTATATGTAAATAAAATACTTGCCCTCTTACTAACAAAGTCTTTATAATTTTACAAAACTGATAAACAACCGTTTTGCATAATATATTAATGGTTGTAAGGCCAATTGTGCACACTTAAATGTTATTAAATAGTAGTGTATAAGAACTGTTTCATTTTCATGTAATTTAAACTGCGCCAAAAAGTCAATATGCAATTTTTTTAATTGAACTTCAAACTGGAGGCCTCGAAGAAAATAATTTCCCTCGGGGCCTGTCTCATCTTTGGGGATGCTGTGTGGAGGGTCCTTTTAGGACGGAAAGGAAGGATAGTAAGTTCTGGGAAAGAAAAAGGTATGAAGGGTGGATAGGAATCTAGGGATCAGTATGTCCAGTAGTGATGGATGAATGAATACACCCCTCTCGCTTCGACGCAAGACGATGGGTCGAGAGATTATGTCACATAAATATTATTTGACTAGTGCAGTTCTTGCCTATTTGGATATTTTGTCTTTGATGTTTTTTTTGGAGATTGGCAATTTTTTTGGGGAAGACAATTTTTTTTTTGTTAATGGGCACTTCCTTCCCAACAGCGATAGGCTGCTGTTCGTGAATGAGTCACTCGCGATGGAGGTGTTTTAATCACTGTAAATCATGTGAATCCAAGTTGATTTTATCTTAAGAAGGGCGCGGGGTGTTTTTTCGTAACACGAGTAGTTCGTGTACGGTATTATTTTTAGTGGATGATATGTGAATCCCACTTCTTTCCGGTGTTGGCAGTTGGCCATTTTATGGCCATTTTGTGGAAATTTTTTTTTGGATATGAAATTGTAAAGTGATTGGTCTTTGTTGTGGCTAGAATAATATGCTTTTTTGACCCCGCGTCGCGAACTCACGGATTGCTGATAGTTCTTCCGAAATCCGTAAGTCTTTGGAGACTGGTTAGGCCACATGCCTTTCGGATGGAGATTGTTGAGACAGCCTGAGGCTGGAGATAAATTTAATCCTAACCTTTCATTGGTATAAATTTGCACTCCCGTGTTTTGTTTTTTTTTTATGGCTACAATATACTTTTATAAAGTTCATCTTCTTTTATTTTCTGATTTCCTACCTACTAGATAGAAAACTAGTCCCATAATCCTGAGCTGTGGTCTCTGCTCTGCCGTATAAATTACACTACACTTACATTGAACCTGAACATGATTCCTTTTCAACTAGTTGGATAGGTCGAAGGGTCTCCCCAAACCGGTTAAGCAGGTGCATCCTAAACACACTTCACCCGATGAACCCGAGCACCCCAGCTAAATCACCAAACGTATCAAACCACTTGGGGTGACCTATGGCAGACGTGTTGGTTATCCAATAAATGGTTCACAGGGCGGCGGTATCTAAACTCACCTCCCAAATTAAAAATTATTGGAGATTATTTGAAGAAATAATCTTTTATCATTGAAGAAGATAATACACCACCATTGGGACCTAATTATCAAACGTCATATTAATGAGTGGTTAAAACGTTATCCCATGGGTTCGATTCCTAGTTGTGACTGTTTTCTTTTTTTTTCTGTGTCTTGATCTTTTTCGTGTTTAGTTTAGATTTGTTAGTATTATCTTCTCAACCCTCAAAAAAGTTATTTAGGAAGTTGTTCCTGAATAATCTATTTTTTTAAATGAAGAGAAACATTGTTACGAATAACCTGACAATATTTTTAAATCTCTTAATACAATCACAGTAAGCTGAAAATGTTGTTTGTGTCGTGGAGGTCGAGGAACTGAGCTCGCGACGGGGGGAATCAGATGCGATGCCGACTCAGCCACTGACCGGTTGGTTTAATTCATCAGTTGCAACACATGCAATTAATTTGTGATGGAAATTATAAACAAACTACTTACGAAATATGTGCCAAGCGTAAATCGTCACTCTTTTAGGGATTCTAAAATATTATTAATATAATACTTTTATTAAATTTTAAATTTTTTTTTTTTTTAAATGATATTCATCACAATTTTACTCTTCAGCGCATAAAAAAACAACACAATAACTGCTTGCGGAAAAAAAATCATATAATAAAACGACTTCAAAATAATTTTGTCAATCAATAAAGTTGGATAAAAACTTCATACATACTTTGAGTATTCTTTAGAGTTTTTTCCGATATGATGCTACAATATTGTTTCGCCGATCTACTTGCAAAATGTACGTTCGTGGAATTTCAGAGTTCCACAATACTGAGTCCTGCAGTAAGCAATATCAGTTTCATATTAATGCAATGGGAAAACTTCGAAGGGAGTGATGTTCTCCACTGAGAAAGAGAGAGAGACCTGTGTAAATTTGAATATTGTTTGCTCGACGAAATGTACCACTGTGCGGAATGAAACTGAACTTTGTATGCCTGTAGATACAAGAAGGAACTATTTTATTAACAAACCTTGGAGGAAAGTTGGAAATTTTTATTATAAATTTTGAAATGATTTACATACATATAAATTTTGTGTCACATGTCACATGTTGGTGAAGTCGTCAAATTTCTTACTTAAGATATTTGTAGTAGACTGATATTTAATAAAATTATTTTTTCAAAAGTATTATTTTACTTTTTAACCTGACACTGTGTCTATGAAGCAGCAAAACTTTATTTGTGAAATCTGTGTTCACACATTTTGTACCTCTTTTGTCTGACATATTTGTGTATTAATGCAAATATTCCAGTCTTTAATGTCATATCCATCAAGCTTTTTAAAATTCGACGCCATTTTGGTAGATTCGCATTGTTATGGTAATCTCTATCGAAAAGTTAGTAAAGTCAGTTTTTTTATATAAAATTATTATTTATTAGTGATTGTAGTGATGGGTGTTTGTTAACTGTGTTGCGAGGGCACAATTTAAGGCGTTTAAGAAGTGCATTCTTAAAGCGCGATCGTGCATCTTAAAAACAGCCATAACTCTCCATAGTCTACAATCCGCCTTCCTAATAATTTCACATTTCAATTTGGCAACACGCCAGGCGCTGTCTAAAGACACTTCTCCCCCCCGTCCCCTCACCGCGCCGCCACTGCCTACCAGGGACACGGACACGAGCGCGCCGAATCGAAACTCCCGGCACAATCAGATCCGGCCGCTCGGGAGGCGAGTACACGTGTCGTTGCCCCTGTTTGGCAAAAAGCAGGGGCGTTCAGAATTCGGGGACCGAAAAAGCTGTTTAACGTCTGGAAAGTTTCGATCCGCAATGCAGTCTGCGGACTTCGGATATTACTACTGTCTACGACAGAGGTGGCCAATTTTAAGATAAAATAATACAAATTTTATGGACAAAGTTTTTTAATGGTAAATGGTTTTTACTAACACATATGTTTTCTTGGAAACTAATCTCACACTCCGCTGTGAGAAGTATGATGGTTCAGGTGGTGGTTAGAATTGAGTTCTTAAAAACTGAACGACTAAGCATATTTTTAAATGTATCATAATATGATCAAGTTATTAATGTCTGTTAGTAAATAACTTATTCGTTTAAGGTTTATCTATAACTATGAATGATATGTTATACGAAAACTATCACTGTACGAAACTGAGCAAACTGTTAGCAGTAAAAAGTTTGCCATAAATGACTGCAATTATTTAACCAACCATTGTAATAACACCAGTAATAAGTAATAACACCATTTTTACAAAGAAAACGAAATTTGGGGGTCTGAGATTATATATTATTAAATTCGAAGTGGTGTATTACGAGGTGTCTTTTTTCTTAATTTAAATGGGCACTAATATTATCGTATTATAGGCAGTCGATTATGCAATACATAAAACGTAAGTGTTTCTAATCATTTGAATTTGATACCACTTTCATTGCGACCGACCTGTAATATTGTAGACTAGGTAAACGTAATTTTGATATTTCAACTCTCAACGGTTTATCCACAGCGAAGCGAATCCAATAAAATGAATAGCCATTTTTAAGTGCACCGCCATAAATATTCTAAATCATCTGAGGCTTAGATGTTTTTCGATATCAATTTGGGAGATAGGTATGGGTACCGCTGCCCCGGGAACCATTTATTAAATAACCAACACCTCTGCAATGGGTCACCCCAAGTCACCCCAATAAGCGTATCGTGTAAAGCACGAACGAACATTACCGCCACTCTTTCCTGGTTCACTCAAGATCGTGATAATGTGAGCAGTAAATTATTTTTTCAATAAAAAACTACACAATATTTATTGCTCCTATATTTTTTGTATTTGTATGATGGTGGGTCAGAAGGGAACATCTAGGTCAGTGAGCCAGTTCAGGGCCTCGACCCGCTATCCCGCCGGGGAATGAATACAGCAGGCATACTTTGAACACATGTTTGGTGGTCTGCACCGCACCGAATTCACACATTGCCGACTCTTTAAGGAGCCCACTTGTGCATCATGTGAGTACAGTGGCTGTTGGAGGACTTTATTCAGGTAGGTGTGTGTCAATAATAAAATCAGTAGATCATAAAAATTACTAATAATATAAACTAACTAAATAACTAACCATCACTCTGTTTCCCCGCAGGGGTACGCAGAGAGGACGGACCGCCAAACAACTCTTTCTTTGCACACACTCCTTGCCTCATTGTTATGATCTGCCCTTTCTACTTCAAACTTTTTCCTTCTCTTCTATCTACGATAAATTTTCTTTAAGTCCCATAGGTAACTTTTCCATAAGGCTTTGGTTATGTATATATCCGGGGTAGGAAGGTCCTCCCTGCCGTCTTTCAAGCCCTTGCCTCTCTCTTTATTACACACCCCTTCAAGTGTGTACATCCTAGTTTGTCTGCGTGACGTACGACCTTGAACGTACTCATTTCACGTGACGGTTCAGTATAAAAAGGCTTCACCGAACGTTGTGTTGGTTTTTTGTTTCTCGGTTTAGAAACCTAGTTATCTATGTATGTGTGGTATCCCTTGGTTCTTTTGAGATAGAGTGAGTTGAATCCATTACCGCTGTGTTTTAAAGCTATCTCATAAACCTTATTTTTCTGAGTCGCCTGCTCTTCAAACTAGCTACGTGATTCTACCTGTCATAGGGTTATGTGAGTATAATAAAGTGTTAAATTTTATATGTGTGATGAACATACGATAAATTTATGGTGTTAGTTGTCGGCGCCATCCATGTATATATTTTGGGAGGGGAAGGAGAGGAAAGGAAATGAATTTTTTCAAGCTAAGATTGGCTCCTCCTCTTTACCAAACAAAACCGATGGATGATAATTTGAACAAGGCGATCGATATCTGCGTGTCTGGATATCACAACCGGCCGGGTCTCCCCTTGTTCCAAATCGGCAACCGTCATGCCAGAATAAAGAAAACCAGGTCTCATCACCAATTTCAGAATTGCCCCAACCTCATGCACCTCCAGGAAAATCTACTTTACTGAGTGTAGAAGGGGAAAACCATGACATCCCTTGTCACGAATCTAGTCGCAAAAATGTGACACGAAAGGTCCTAAGTTACGTGCCACCTCTAGAAAACGTTGTAACTCCCTCGTCGTCGGGGATTTACATCCCTTTCTAGGTCAATAACATAGATAACACACGACGATCTTGTCGACATTTAGCCTGCTTTTAGCGATAGGTTGTGTGCCTACCCATTCAGCCAATTATCATGTGAGATATATGTAAGGTCTACTCGAAATGCCAAATTAAGGATGAGGACTGTCTGTATTTTAATATTTGGTTCCAGTATTTATTTTATGAGGTTACTAGCACCCTCGTGTATTAGGTATGGGTAACTTCTATTGAATACCTATCCTCTCAGGTAGGTATAAACGGATAATTGGTTTGATTTTTGCATTTAATTTAAAGAGGCTGCCTACCTCTCGAAAGGTAACTGTCGAGAAAAGTTGTTCGGTTGGTAGTTTTATTTCGGAGATTACCATCTCCCTCTTTTGACTCTAGATTTGTTTTGTGCATCCCAATTCGTAGCTTAAAAAGTCAAACAATAGATGAAAAGTATTAAATTAGAAAGTCAAATAACAGAAGAAAAGTATTCATTTTTGTTCTGTCTGGTTGCATCCGATCGCTTTCTATTCGGGCGGTCATACGCTAGCAAAACTTCCCCTTTGACTGACTGTACCTGCGTCTCGTCCTATATATGAAAAGGTCATTGGCCCATCTCTCGCTCACAGCTGTTTGACAGTTCGACTAGCACATTCCTTTCAATGACAACATTATTTGGGCGGCAGGTGTCGTAAACTTAGTTCCTGTACCTCGGTTGTATCCGTCTTTTAAAAGGGTCCTCTGGAATTTAATAAATAATATTAAAAAAACTCACCCAGTTAGTCATCTCTCATTCTCAGCGTGAAGCTTACCTGGTTACACTATATAGCTAAATCAGTTTAATTTTCGATCTCCTCCCTATCGGCTTCTTTCCTCCTTTTAGCGAAATCCTTGCATTTTGTTCAAATTTTGGTCCCCTCCCTACGCCTATAAAAGAGTAATTAAGTAATTCTGTAAATACAATTGTACTTCCCTAATCTCTGTCAGGATTCGAACCCGAGTTTATGATTTATTTGATTCTCTGGTTTTCGGTCTCCGTGGATAGATCTCGCCAAATCAATTCCTCCCTAGCCCGATTAAAAAACTTCCTGCCTTTATATACGTTCACTCTGTTTTAAAACGCAATTATTATTATTATTATTTTCATGTTTTTAAGACAAGTAATTTAGTTTGAACTACACATTTACGAAATCACGTTTAATTTAACACATTTTATATTATAATCGCGATCGCCCAACCCTTAGCGCCCCTGGGGTGATTTTTCACAAAACGGCGCTCTACAAATTATCCAATTATTATTATTGTCATTATTATTAATTGTATTCTCACTGAGTCCAACCACTTTCACTTCACACAAACACCGGTTCAATAATATTTCACTTTAATTCAAAAACCAACAAAGCTTTCTAACACCATCTGAATTCACTAATTAACTGTAATCTCACACATCACTTCTGATTTGTATCGATTTCTCGGAGCTGTCAACGTACCCAAGTTCAAGACTCGACTGCCCGTATTTTATCCCTTCCTGTGGGAATGTGTTTACTTAAGGCCTGTAATCTATCCCATGTTGCTAGTCTAGACAAAAAAATTTGGAGCACGTTCGTTTATTATTTATCGTTTATTTATGTGGGTATTCAAAACATCACATCATTCACATTCATACATCGTCTCATACATACTCTTCTATTATTCTGACTCTTGACATGGCCCGACTCAAGTATAAGTATCTGATTCACTTGGTCGTGACATGTATTCCTCGGGGGTCCCGACTTCTTCTATCTTGCTTATATAACATTGTAATTGAACATGTACACTGTACATCCTGTTGACAGTTTAGTGGGATAATACTTTGAAAAACACTAAAAAATATATAAATTCAGAAAAGCGATAAATTAAGTACCTACCTACCTATCTATCTTCAGATAATTTTTTCATTTTTATCAATTTTAATTCTCTAATTGAGACATGTATTTCTTTTGTTTAAATTGTTGGAAAATTTTGTGATTATTTGTTTTTGAAAAGCAATTATCATATAGCAAATATCTTATTAAAATACTATTTGTATTTTAACAGAAAACTATTTGAAATTTCTTTTCAAATTTGGAATAATAATACCCCGTGATTTTCCCAGTAACATAAGTAAATCCATAGAAAATTACAAATGTTCACTCCTCCATACGGCTAGGCTCCGTAAAGGTTTTCCGCAAAACATGCGAACGGAAGCGCGGGTTCTTTTCCCTCCAGACCGGAAGCAGAGAGGGTGTAAAGTACCGGAAGTAGGCTGTGACGCGGCGATCACATGGCACATTTTGACGTAATATCCGCTCCTTGAATATTGATGCTGAAATCTTACATGTCCACGGTTTTAGTAGTTCCGATCAAATATTAGAAATTTTCCAATATCTAGATTTGCATCCAAGAAATTCAATAATATTTTAAATAAATAATGCTGTATTAAATATTTTTGCTGATGCGAATTAATTTTTTTTTCAATATAAGTGCGCTCTCTCTTACATTTAAATTTGAATATCTCCCTCGTTAACCATTTTCTTATTATTAAGCAATAATTAGTCGCCTGAAATATCCATACAAATTGAAAATATCTCCGAGTAAAAATAAATGCCACCGACGGGAATTGAACCCGCACCTTCTGATGTCCGGTCAGGTGCTTTGGACTACTGAGCTACGTCGGCTTATTTCCAACACGTATTTTTACTTTTGAGGGACGTAAAATTCTCCTCGCCCTGTGGTACCTGTGGTGTTTATTTGAAACGTTGACTCATAAAAAATGAGATTGTTCAACATGGCTTCATATTCTAAAAGCAAAGTTTTTCTCTTTTTGTTTAAGGTAATTCGCCTTATGAAGAATGCTTAAAAAACACCTACTTGTGTACATATAACGTTTTGGGAATGATGTAACAATGCATGTCGAAGCCCAAAACGTTACTCTGACTCTGTATAAAAACATACAATCTGTTTGATAGTGGAGTGATAGTAATCTGTTAAACTTATCGTTGAGTCTATTCTACAAGTATTTCAATGGAAGGTTCTCTTAAGAATAAGAAAACTTCATTGATCCCCTTGACACTGACCCGCAGCTGAGAGATAAGCTTACCTTGAGATTATAGGAAAATAATTTTCCTGAGGGACTTTGTTTTCTTTAGGGGTGCTGTGTGGAGGGTCTTTTTGAGCAACGGCAGGAGTTAGCCTGGGTCTTGAAAAGACCCGTTTATGAGGGAGCAAACACAAAGGCCGGTAAAATATATATATATTTTTTTTTAAAGAAAGACAAACATTCCCGGATTACGAATAACCTGACAATATTTGAAAATCTCCTACTACCACTACAGAAAGCTGGAAATGTTGCTTGTGTTGTGATGGAGGACTTAGCCTGCCGAGGAATTGAACACACTACGCCTGGGTGGGACCCAAACGCGATGTCAACTCGGCCACTGACCGGTCAATTCCAGCTATTGAGCTCAGAACGAGTCGTAGAAAAGACCTGATCTCATGTGACAAATGTCAACTATACTATTTAACTACTGGCTTGCTTATTATCGAAGATTCTAAACCGTTCTAGAATCCAGGATTACCTGCACGTCACAGAAATATTATAAATTATTGTAATATGAAATAAAATGTAATAAGAAATAATGAATCCCTTTAACGATATAAATTTATTTCTAAACAAAAATAATTATAATGTAATAAATATAAACAACATCAAAATATACAAATAACGAGCAAAGTGCTAGCTAAAATATAATTTTATTTTGCAGACAAAGCTCCTAAAATTTATGGCACGGAATGTATTGCAGTTGGCAAGTTGAATTTATTGGATTCTGTGTACGAAAGCTGTGTTTGACCGCGAGTGCTTACGATAAAGCTGGCTTTAGCGCATTTCCCGTATGTCTAACAATTATTATTATATTATAGAACAGAGAAAGTACAGAATTGTAACAATGGAAGTACGGAGAATTAATTAATTCGTGAATTACTTTGTACTGTGCATTAATTTACCAAGCATCACCGAACTTTACGAAGCATTGCAGTGATATTTGATATTAGTAGGTGATATTTGTATTAAAAAATTACAACATAAATATTTTAACATAACATTACATAAATTAAATATATATAAAAAAACTTTTTTTTTTCAGGCAGCGGTGAATATCGCGTCAACGAGAAGAGATAATTTCAAAAATCATTTGGATTTTCCTTTTCATTATCTTTTCACTGCAGTTAAAATATCCATATCGGAAGTGATTTGATTCATGATCAATATACTGGAAAAACCATTGGCACTTTGGTCCTATAGCCAGGAAGATAGAATAACCTATGATGGTGCTGGTCCACGATAGTTGTAGTTTTGTTATTTGGTTGTAGTTTCGAAACCGTCTACCAAATATCGGTAAAGTTATAGAGTGTAGATCTTATTTACTATTATTATCCAGTTAATGTAGTTATAAGAGTTTTCCATAGATGGCGATACTTACACCATCTGACAGAGATAGCGAGTCGGTTGTACCCGAATTTTTACAATTTGAGCCGACGCTATTCGGATAGTAATATATATTCTAGGTAGGGAGCTCACTTCCAGTTGCGTCCCACTTTAGAACGGACGTATGTCCTGCTAGAGATTAATTTTATTTTTCTTACAATAATAAAGTACTCGTAATATTTGACAAACCACCGCATTTATTGAATACTCTCAATCTTAAGTGTATTTTATACCAAGAATATAATTAGAAAGTACATTACAATAGCCATCAGGACGGTAGAGACTCACGAGCTCCAAAATAGCTGAGTTCTCGATATAGCCTAGCAGCCGTCTGAATAAGTGGGTTGTGGCATATCCGTCCCTTCCAAGCTGCAGGAAGGGAAGGAGTGTCCCGTGAAGAAAGTTCATCGGGTAGAGCCAGGAATAGTGGCCGCACTCCTTCACGTAGAGAAATCTCAGATTTTCTGAAGGAATCTTCCAGCATGAGTGACTTCAACACTCTCCAACCGGACCAATTGAAATTCCCGGAAAACTCTGATGGTTCAAAGAACAAACTCTATCATTTTTAAAGCAAACAGGCACACTCCCTTAAATATGAACGCGAAATGTCAGCTATCATTTTAACCACTAAACTACGGCGTCAACTGTAAGACCTACCGTGTCACTCCACTATGAAATTTTTGATTGAATTATTTTGTTTATGTTATAGAAACAATTTAGAGATATTAAATATTTCATAGTGGGTGTCTACAATATTATGAATTTCCTTGTAATGTTTTGTGTTATTTACTGGTAAATATATTAGGTAATTACCGTATGACGTGCGTAGTTTATAGGTGTGTTTTTATGCGAGGGATTATTTGTAGAGAAGTGGTAATTTGTAAAGGGATATGCTTGCGAATCGAACAGTTTATATCATTGACATAATTCTCCTTTTAAATATAATCATTGAATCCTTAAAAAGATCCTTAAATAGTTGGGAAAAAATCCTTAAATAGTTGGGACTTAAATTGATTACAGTCCACAATAAAACCCCATATTGATTCGGACCCAATATTTGCAATTCCATTGTGGCTCCAGTAGCAAACAAGAATAATACCACAAAAATACGACATAACACCATACTATAAGCGTCATTGAGGGGATATTTCAAAATCATCCAAATATCATTAATATTTTACTGTTTATTTATTGTAAAACTCTCTTCAAAGCTCAGTGAATAAATAAAACAGGTAAATAAATATTCAAACTAAAAGCAAAAAAAATTTCAAAGTAAATAGGTCGTCGCAACGTACAATTTTGACATATTATTTAATTCTCGTATCGCCATTTATTTTGACTCGGAAATATATTATTTTGCTTCTGTGGGATTCAAAAGTTTCCAAAAGATAGCGAACTCCGTCAACTAAATCATCTTGATTATTGTAAATAATTTTATTTGGAGACGTGTGCGCCTATTTACTTAGCCAAGGAAATGTAACTTTTGTGGAAGATATCTTTACAGGTGAAACAAACTTTGATTATATATCTGAAGAGAAAGATGTTTACAGTGAGAATTTTCACGAAAACTCGTGCGCGAATTTTCAACTAAAAAGATCATTTGTTATAATGTTGTTATGTTACATAATGTTAATTTCATTTATAACTAGATTTGAAAAACCCTATAATTCACAATCAAAAATCTATAATTTATCATTGAAGATAATATATTATAACAATTCGAGGTTTTGCTCAATAAGTTCCATTTAAAAAAAAAGTTTTGTAATTTATTGCTTTTCTTATAATGTTGTCTTGACTATCCTACCTAAATTAGTGCTGTTTTTTTCCATTACGAAAGTGTATGCTTTTTCAAGACACTTATTGTGGATTTTTTCATCTTATGTAACTTTCAAGGAATCTTTTCGATTGTCTGAAGCGGAAAAACCTCATTAAAGGTGAGTTTTGGAAATATGAATATAAGCAGTTTTAGAGCAACTATTTTTATTTCGCTATTCCATTTTGATTATGATTCACCAAAGTATAGTCATTTTTTTCCTATTGTGTGTAGAGAACTATTATTGATGGAAATATATTTTTATATTTTTATAAACCATTACCCGGTAAAACGTTACAATTTATAAAAATATAATTTTGCAAAAAACAAGTTATTACGAAAATAGTGTCAGCCGGTATACCGCGGGCGATTGGGACTTTACCTCCCGGCATCCTAAAGATTAATATATATCTTGCAAAAATACATAAATTATGACCCTTGATGTGAAGAACCTACATCGTTTTCCAAATTTAAATATCTGACACAAAAAAAAGATAATTTGTTTTTAAAAACATCATCTTCATAATTTAGATTAGTTTAAACGTATTCCTTCGTATAATTCTATTCGAAACATATATCTGAATATTACATGGAAAAGGAGAGGGAGAATTGTGCAGGAATCTCATTCCGTGCAAGCTGAGATGAAGATCTCTCCTTCTGAATGTTTTAAACAACTTTCAGGCGGGAGTTTTGTTTACGGACATCACATCGCCCATCGTTTAGGAATCTTCAAAGGTGAATTTGTATTTGCACTTTGCATAGGATAGTTTAAATATGAAAGTTCCAATTTTTTTTAAATCATTTGCATTTTCTAAATAATCCGTCTTAATTATAATAGATAATGCGGGGGGATACGAACGGGTTAGTAGAAAACGTTACTCATAATCACGCGCCTGCGTACTGCATATACCGACCGTGGTGACCGGAAGTCATTGAAAGTGATGAATCAAAAACTTTATTAACTGGGTTAAGTAGGTTAGCTTAGGTTAGGTTAGGTTTAATTTTTTTTTCATCGTTTTTAATGACTTTATATCCCTTTTTAAAGGTGTTTTGAATTGTCACTGTTTTAAGTTATCATGGAAACCTGTTAATGTAATACAAATAAAAACTTTATTGATTTTTTATACGTAAAGAAAGATACATAATTTAATATCTCTCGTGTAACTAATATGGTGGATTAGGCTCTCACATCTCTGTCTTACTACGATCGTAATATGTTCATATATATGAGGGTTGGGCGGTTTTAAAATCTGTCCACTATTAATGGTTCCATGAAAACTGAGCACGGTGACAATTCAACACACCTTTAAAAAGTGATATAAAGTCATTAGAATCGATGAAAAAAAATTTAAACCTAACCTTCCTAACTCAGTAAATAATGTTTTTGTTTCATCACTTTCCATGACTTTATATAACTTTTTAAAAATGTGATGAGTTATCATTTTGATGATTTATCCGGTCGCCTTGTAACAGCAGAAATATTATCAAAAGTAGAGCAGGTAATGCACAATGCATTATGCACATCACGTCTGAACTATTACGATGGACCGAGTGAATCTCAACTCTAAAAACTGGAAGCCACCAATAATAAGATACATTATTATTCTATTTAATACTATAGCGCTACTGACAGAAATATTCCTGGAGGAACAAATGCATTATTTCAGAGCACTTAAGCTTATGGCGCAGACTTCGCTAATCTAAGAACACCATCATTAGGTACTACCGTGGCTGCCTGAATGGAGTCCCCGTTGATTACCCTCTGGAAAAATTTCCGTCGGCGGCATTTATTTTGTTCCCGGAAGATTTTTTCAATTTATGTTTGAGTTTCAGTCTAGTAATTATTGCTTATAATAATTAGTTAATGTGGTATTTTTACACGTTCATTAGAATTATTGATAAATATTTTATATTTATTGTAAAATATTCAAGACCCGGCATGTTGACACAACTATATGCATCTCATTTTTACATATGTTCCTGTATTCCGCCACCCAATCACCTGTCCCTGTCTAACAGTGTGGAGTACCTACATCAGTGACAATAGAACCAATTTTGATACATTACCAGTTTGTTAATAAAAACTTTGCAGTGTACACGTTGAGTATTCCCTTAGTGTTTTTAATTCTAATCTATTACAAAAGTTTATGAAGTGGTCACCGCAGAGTACCTCAATGTCATAAAATCGATTTGCAATAAGACGTATACCAAATACCAGTGGCAAGTCAGAATCTCTTTCCACTTCTAACTGTTGACTACAGCTACCCCAATAGTTCTGTCAGATATTGATTACAGTCTGCAATAAAGCCACAAACTAATCTACGGCATCTTAACGAAAAATAAAAACTCATTGATTGTTAGACTTTCCATTGTGACTAAAATTAATAATAACTTTGACCAATGAAAACTATCAATTTCTAAAGGCTGGTGTAATAATAAATGAACAAATAATAAAATCAGAACTTTGACATAAAATTAAAATAAATTGTTTATGACACCAAAAACTGGCATTGCCAAATAATTCACTCACAGGCCAGATTTGGAGAAGATTTTACAAGCATTTAATAACTATTTTACAAAATCTGCAGCCATTTTATATTGAGTGCAATCACTGGAGAGACTTTTGGCATATTATGCCCAGTTTGCAAAAATATGTAAATAACATAATGTACCAAATTTATAGAACCTAAAAAGGTAGATAAACGGTGAAAAGTAGGTGGATTCATTGGCTTTAAACTGCAGTAAGCAGTTCATACGCTTTCATATTAGGATGTCGCCATAGGTCCATTTTACAAGGTGGCATATTAGAGTGTTTTTATTGACGTCCTGCTAGTTATTGGAGCCTTGCCGGGTTTACGGTCTGTCACTTTACACACCTGAATACGTTAGTACAAAATTTCTGTTTTACAATGACAAAAATAAATATTTTTATCGTCTACCTTTTTAAATATTAAATAGAGAAAATGATATCCTCACTGGGATCCCCCGTGCTGCGGATTTCATCTGATAGTATTATTACGCTAGCGTCTGGACGATCTAGGCCCTCTGATTGATCGAATTAAAAATCGTATGTTTCGGGTAAATCCCGAATAGGGGGTCTGCAGGCAAAATTCGAGCACTCTGCCTCTCTGGCGGTAGAAAAACGAACCAAATGACTGGCGCGAATATTTAAAGATGCAGCTACTTAAATACTTCACACAGGATATAAAGCATCGCGAATAAAAAATTATATTTTTAGAAATTAGAGAACATGTTAATATAAAAGCAGATATAATTAAAAAGTTTTTTTTAATAAACTCTCTTTTAAATATTTTCCCACTTAACTGGTCTTTCCCGTCTAACGATATTGTAATTCCTAATTCTGATAAACCCCGCCCACTTTAACCCCTTCCCCCTCTTTCCACTTCTTCTTTCCAATTGTAATCTATATTTAATTTTTGACTTCGCAGTATACTTACTCCTGATGAGGTGAACTTCGTAAAGTGATGTATACGAAGTTATTTGTGTTTTAAGGAAATAAAGTTTAATAAAATTACATTATTTTATCTATTTCCGTTGTATATAAATGCATTTGTTCGCAATAAAATGTAAACATTATATTTATTTATTTATTGTACAATTTGTAAAGCGCCGCTTTTGTGAGATATCACCTCAGGGGCGATATATTGTAAAAATCTATTTATAATATTTACTCACCCTCTCTCTGTAAATGATCTAATATCTACCTATTAAATGTAACTGTTGTAAGTATCACTTAAACTGGGCGAAGCCCAACTAAGTGCCGCCCGCAGGGCCTATCAGCAAAAAACACGTGGAGCGGGTTTTTAACTGCTAGTTTACATGATTATTAAATTTATTAGGATAATAGCAATAATATCAAGCTGATTTATATAACGCCATTGAATAATATGAAATAATTATTAATATATTATGTGACAAGCGTTTTTTCGTCAATAATTATGAATACAATACATGTTATTTTTTAGTGTAGTTTAGTCGTTTCGATTTCATTCTGTATTTGGTGTCAGTATATTTTTTTTATTTCTGATCCCCCTACGTTTTGTATCCAACTTTTTGTTTCATATTTAAATGTTGTAATATTGTTGTGATTTTTAACGAGAGTGAAATTTTGCTGTAGAGTTTAGTGCCATAATATTGGAAGCTTTTTTTCCCAAATGTTATATTTGTATTTGCTTGTTAGATATGTTTTTGACTCTGAGATCTAGTGTTCCTTATACAGGTGTTGGTTGTTATTATTTCTTGTGTTTACGAATATAAAAGAGTAGTATTTTAAAAAAGAGTTGTTTCAAATTTTCTCAGTGCAAGTCTTAATATGTTTCACAAATATATTACATTACAACTACATCCTTAGAAATGGTAGATAAGTTGGAATAAAATAAGGTTTCAAGTTTGCGAGAGACGGATATCGTTAGTCTGATAAGGATATTGACAGAAGGATGAATGCAGGAAACTTATTTAATGGAGAACTAAATGCAGTAGTTATTGAAAAAATATACCAATGGAAACGAGGTTGGCATTGACAGTTCACAAGAGATATTTGATATCAAACTAACAGAGGAAGGCTGCAAGCAAATGAAATGAGATATCTCAGGAGTGGTGTGGAAGATAAAAATAATTCAAATCATTGGAAAGAATATATTACTCAAATGTGAATGGTAGAAGTCGGAAGAGACATTGCACCATCAAGTGAACCAACCATACATGAATCGGGTCATGTCAAGAGTCACAATAACAGAACAGTATGCATGAATGTGTACAAACCAAGGAGTGAGTGCCAATACCGATATGCTTGACAGTTCTTCCTGCCAAGCATCTAATTTATTCAAATTCCCTGATATATCCCGATTATTAGAATTTATGGAAAAATTTAACTATCACACAGGAACCTATTCATTTTTCTATCCAAGTAAAAACATTTGTGAATGCCCAATATAATATGTATATAACTTTATGTAGATGTTGCATCATTTTAAATTTACTGGATGAATAAAAACTAATTTCTTACACGGGTATTTAATCAATCGTCATAAACCGAGTGTTGCAAGTCCTTGCGCAGAAAATTATTTTCACTGTGGTAAGGTAAGGTCTGCAGCGCAGTTCAATGTGGAACTTTTTCTGTGCAGTGTCTTAAAGCATTAGGTTTATGTCGACTGCTTACCAAAATTGTGCATATTGACTGCAATATTTAACCAAATCGGTTTGACAGCTCTATAATTTCAACATTACCATTTACATATAAAACGACAAATTATACACATTTTTTGTTCTTTTTTTCAAATTTTTTGGCTCAAATTTTAGAATATAACTAAGGCCGAAAGGAACCGATTCCAAAAATAGCCGGTTCCTTGGAAAAATAATATCGGGCAATCCAATGGCAGCAAACTCACCGGGACAAAAAAAAACCGTGACAGGAATATCGTCCTACATGAAGTTGGGTTCATAAGTTACATTTTTTTTATTCAATATTAGTTTTCGACATTTGACATTATCAATATTTGTTTGGTTAGACATTTATTTTTTTGATTTTGTTATTCGATGTTTGTAAATTTTACGTGTATGAAAATTTTTGATCTTGGAAATCTTGGAAAAAAAAATTATTCTCGAAAAAATGGTCAGAAAACTGGTCGGAAATTATTTTAAATTATGTAATGTAATGTGAAGTTTAGAATTTATTTTTTTTTAATTTAAAGCTCGGAAAATGGGCAAATGGGGTATTATATTAAATATTAATCTTTTTGATATTACGTGAAATTTGAAAATAATGAATATCGGAAAAATTTTAATTTTTCTGAAAAAGAATTTTCTTGAAAAATTTGTTTTGGATAGTTTGGAAACCATCCATGCTGGATTTTTTTTTCCCATAAAATACTTCCGGCAAAATTTAAAAATTGTGGAAAACTTTTTTAAACGATAAATTTTATAAATAAAGTGTAGGTAATTTTTTTTTCAAAAAATTTACCAACGAAAAAATTACTTCTAGGGGACTGTATAAATATAAATTCCGAATATGAGACTCTTTCTAATTATGTGCTAGCAAATACTGAAAACATAATATCCTGACGTGTCAGATAAATCAAATAATCCTAGTAACCTTGGTGAGCTTGCTTTCGAAGTGTCAGGATATAAGAGCTAAATAAGAGGATAAATAAACTATCACATGATTTTGGAATCATTTCAGACTCAACCAAATTCAAAGCTAAACTAAAATATCGTCTTTTCAGATTCTACTACCCATTCTAAGAGAACAAGTAGTCGGTATGGGGTATGCATGCATACCCCATACTAAGTCTAAGCTGTCACGATGAAGACCTCTTTGTAAATATTCCACAAGAGACCTACCTCCCTGGAACCAGGGGGACTGTGGCATTCCCAATTAGCATTTGCTATGAAGTTTAAAGAAAAACTTAAGACGAAGACCTGGAGATACCTGGTTATCCAGATCTGGACGCTAAACATGGACAAATCATATCCAGCTTTTTTCACAGTCAATTTACGCCTCTTCAACTAATACTTAATTAATTAGCTAAGCATGTCCCTGACACAAGCAATATACCTAATAACTTCGTAACGATTAAAAATTATTATCGAATAAATCTCCCGTGCTTTGCAAATGATAAAACTTACAACAAGTTCAACATAAACATTATTATTACAGCAAAATATACCACGTGGAGTCGGAAAATGCTAGAAAAGTTTGTAATAAATTATTATTATGTGTTTTGGAAACATTTCACAAAAACGCCCCCAGCAAACTAAACTCATAAATCTAAGGAAAGGCGTACTGGCCGTGAAGAAACTGTGTAGTATACTGAAGCCTTGTTAAAAAAAACCCGAGGAAACTTAGGAATTATGTGCAGTTGAACGTGTTCTCTTAGTCGTAGAGTAGCAACTGCAAACGATGTAGTTTAAGTTACCACCTAACGCCCTGCAGTTGTTTCTGTTGTCTTTAATTTAAGAGTATTTGCAGTTGGAATAATAATAATTGCTTTGTGTTATTACGATTCGCTGAAACTTGTTTATTTGGGCCCCTTTTAGCGGAATTTGTAGAATAATCTATTTTGACTATGGCTGTTTGCTTAAATCTTTTGTAGAATAGAGTTTATGATCTGCTTAATGATCTTCAAAACATTGCAAGGAATGGCACCAGCATATATATCGGAACTATGTGATAGACAGCACACTATAAGTTTAGCAGATCTAGATGTTGGTAATCGTTTAATCGAACTTTCTAGGTCAAATCGAGTTGTTTACTATGATCGTTTTTTTCGTGTAACAGGCTCGCTCATCTGGAATAGACTTTTTTCAGCTCTTACTAATCTGCAGAATTTGGCAGAATTAAAACGGGCTTTAAAATCGAAATTATTTGGAAAATCTTATTGTTCATAAAGCCTAACTTCTTTTCAATATTTTATAATAAGTCATATTTTCAAACTTTCGGTAATTGTTTGGATTCGGTTGCTTCTTTATTGTACCTTTTTTAAATGTCTGCTCAGAAGATTCTCATTTCTGAGCACAAACTGTCTCCTGTTTTATATTATATTTTAGTTTTAATGTTCTTGTTTTGTTTTATTCTGCTGTTATTAGTTTTAATGACAAGTTCTGTCATCACTTTGTTTAAACAGTATATTTAGTGATATAATATTAGATCTCTATTGAGTTAAGCACATTGTACGAATATTATTAATAATATGAACACTTATACTAAATTACCATTTTTTACTGTGTTATAGTAAAGCGCACTTGTAGTAAAATGACATATAACTACGCTATATAAATGCTATGTTATTATTATAATTATTCTTTTGTCCAATTCCAAGCAATCTTCAAAGAAATTTACGTGTGACATTGTCATCAAATAACCATTCATGCCATTAATTTTTTGACAGTTGAAAGGTTCATTTCTAGTCTATTTTAGCTTTTGAACAAATTTTTATCAGCAGATGATGACAATTATCATCTTGTAAAGCTTTTCAGTTTGTTACGATTTGAAAGAAAGTAAAACAAACGCACCTAAAATCGACATTTAACGGGGACCTTTCAAATGTAAAAAAAAAAAAAAAAAGTGGCGCTGAGTTGCCATTTGACGACAATGTGACATTTGAATTTCTGCGTAATAACTGGGCCATAGTTTCATATTACGTTGGCAACACCAGAATTAATTCAATTATCTAACATAGTGTTCTCCGCCAATCACAGAGCCAGGATTCAAACATTAGGTCTGAATTTGCAAAATAATTGTTCTATCCTTAACAAATTTATGTTTTTTTTTAAATTCCATAATATGTGGATATATTTTTATGTGAATACTGCACAAGAGTTCCAACCTAACCTTACCGTCTGAAACCAGCGAGACTATGGCATCCCCAATCAGGGATGTAGCGAGGCTGAAGGTAATGGGGTGAGTAAGAGATGGGGAAGAGAAAGGTGAGGTGGTATTTGGCTTTTCAGATCTGGTCACGAAATAGCAACAATTTCAAGCAACATTTCAATTCTTAATGGTGGTCTTACACCAAGTCGATACTGGGAGCATTTTCCGCTCTGGAACGTGCTGCAAGTATACAGTATATTATGTTAAATGAATAAATTTCGAAATATCACAAATTCATCGAATATAATTTACTTGCTAACGCCGGGATTTGAACTCGCTACGTTTGTATTGCTACTCGATAACCTTACCCCGCGACTCCGGAGGCCATCAACAAATATTTGTATTGTATTTTGACATTGGAAGAAACCTGTTCATAAATACGGCTCGTTGCATTTTTGAACCCTCGGGAAAATACTAAGGGTACAGTCATCCACAACACCGGACATTATTTTACCCTTACCTTTCTGAGTCATGTTTTGCATACATCATTAATCTTTGGGTTCCCCTATTATTCATATTCCCTTATCCAACAAAACAAAAGACCTTGAAATCTGTAAAACATTTTAATATAATCTAGGAAATTTTGAATACTGTCACTTCACTTTAGCGTAACTTCGTTCTGACTGGGTGTAACCTTTGAACCTTGAATATATTTCATTATTTTTCTAAGAATATTTATGTTGTTTCCTGTTATTGTTTGAAAAAGATCAAAAACTCGGGCCATGGGGGTTATTTTTTACTCAAGATATAGAAAGTCTGGAGTGCTCCCTTATTAATATATATTTATATAAATAAGAGTCTACACTTGACCTTCAAAATATGAAAAAGGTTACTGTAATCGTGAGATTTTGAAAAACCGCCCCATTACTTTTCTCCACCCCTTCAAAGTAGAATTTTAATATTCTTGATGAATTTTGCGAACTTGACATACAAAATTACAATGTTTTTAAATCCATTCATTTGAATTTCAATTTTCTTATCGGTGGTGAATGAATGAAGATCTTGGAAGCTGAAATTAATCCACTTACCAACAACCGATCGAGATGAAACTCGGCAAATAAACCCGTTGTCGATGACAATGAGTTATATCAATTCTTTCATTGGCAAACACATACACGTTCACACGCATTTCTCTGTAATCGGATAATATTACAGCAGTTTCAAAGACCCAATCCTGTCTGATTACGTCTAAAAGGGATCTAAATAATAATCTAGTCTCCTTCAACGGAAGCAATCTTCCGAACAGGCCTTCCATTGATATGCTTGGTGTAACTATAAGTGACCAGCTCAGGTACGGGGGCTCCATCGAAGCCAGAGTAAAGCTGGCCTCTCAGAAGCTGGGCGTACTGTACAGGGCCCGCAGATACTTTAATAATGCACAACTGCTGACCCTGTACAAATCGCAAGTGCGCCCTACTGTCGAATTTGGCAGCCATCTCTGGTCCGGAGCCCCTAAATACCTGAAAAAAACCCTTGACTCTGTGCAAAAACGGGCGGTCCGTTTGATAGATTCCCCAATCTTAACAAACGGACTGCAATCTTTAGAGCACAGGCGTCAGGTAGGTATGCTGTCCTTGTTCTATCGGTATTACAATGGAAGATGCTCTGAAGAACAAGCGTCATTGATCCCTTCGGCACCGGTGCGTAGTCGGGATACACGCCAAACGCGCGCCCAACATTTGTACACAGTTGACACTTGTCACATGAGAACGGGTCGCTTCTACGATTCGTTCTTAAGTTCAACAGCTCGGCTGTGGAACGAACTGCCGGCCTCTGTGTTTCCTCCCTCCTACAACATGGGACTCTTCAAAACCCATGTTCACTCCTTCCTCTCCACAAAAAGACCCTCCACACAGCATCCCCAAAGATGACATAGGCCCTGAGGGAAATTATTTTCTTCAGGGCCTCCTGTGTGGAGTAAATATAAAAAAAAAAGATTTTATATGAAATAAACGTCGGTCGTATCCGATCGCCATTTATATAACTCTGGCATATTAAACCTTTTTACTATTTATGTTCAGAGTTCCTAAAACAATTATAATTTTAGTATTATGTAATTGCGACCACATTGAGATGTCTTATTTATTTAACTTCCCTTACCCCTACCCTATTTTATCTGCATGATTTTTAAATTGATTTATAAATATTTTCGTCAAAACTGATTTACTTGTGTTTAGTAAACATTGTGTAAGGCAATTACCAATAAAACAGTGTAGGGGTGAATGAAATCATATAAATAAGTCGTCTCAATCGACATTATCACAATTTCAAACAAGAGTTGTGAAGAAAGCAGAAAAATATTTAGTATTAAATCATAAATGTCTTTAATCCCCAGTTACTTCATTCAAATGTTCTTTCTATAATTTCCGATTCAAGCGAGTGTGCGTTTGACCTTCGACTTTTCTGCTGAGAAATCTGCTTCTCCACAATGCGAATTTAATGAATCCTTACAATATCTTTTGACAATTTAAAATAAACAAATTTTCTCATAATTACGACGCCGACAAAAACACAGTACTAGTACAAGAAGAGGCAAGGCAAACGAGAGAAAGAAAAGCGGAGGAACGAAGGGAGATTGAAAGGAAAGATAAAAAGGGCGAATAGAAGAAATAAATTCGCTGCATGTAAAACGCCTCAGCCGTGGTGGAAAACGAAAGTCTTTATTTTATTAAAAGGATCATGTGATACGAAGGGTGGCGGAAAAGGCCGGAGATATCCGAAGCCGAGCGGGAAATTGGCAAGCTACGATGCTGTGAAATGGAAAACAAGATAAGATTAAGAGAATATCTTTTATTGGATAAGTCTAGATATGAAACAAATACAATTACCATTTATTATTAAATTTCGGGTGGCTTAAACGGTTTTATAAAGCTGTTATAACACTTTATTAAAAATCTCAAATGCTCCCGAACGTCCAGAGACAGTTATACTACGCCATCCCAAATTGGAGCGTGTATGTTGTGATGCTGAAAGAATTTTGGAGGGGAAGGATGTAGGAAAAATGAAGGTGGTAGAGTAATTCGTCATTTAGATCGGACCAACAAACACGGCTAAAGCCATTTCAAGCAAATTTTGAATTCTAAATGGTGGTAATTCACGAGTAAGGGTGTCAACTATTTTGGGACGTGCCGTAAAAATGCGATAACTTAACTGTCTTTTGTTAAAAGAGATAAATTGTGCTTATTTAAAAGGCATTTACTGGTTACTCCCAATCTAATGTTTTATCGAGATTTAAATACCAATCAAGAATCAATTAGCAGTAAAAAAGGGCTCCAAAATCATACGGCCTTTTGTATATTGCTATTTTATTCTACGAGAAACAGTTTTTTGTTGGATATGTATTTTTTTATGTTCATTACACTAATTATAACCTATAATAAACATACATAATACATTTTTTTAATAATAATACCATTTTCATATTGGTCAACGTTCTATTGAAAAACATCTATTTCAGGGGACAATAGTGGTTTATTTTTTCCAAGCGACGCACAGTGGCTTAAATTTGAGCGCTGGCATTAACATTGACCCCAGATCGGCATGTTCCCGAAATGATTTTTTTTTTACAAATGTGTTCTCAATTAATCACTGACATTAAAAAAACCATTGAAAATAATATCCGAAGCTCACTTACTCGGTAATTACGCACAGAACTGAGATGTTCGGGCGCGCAACTATGCTGCTGTATCTAGGCGAGTTTGAAGGCGTGCGAAATCAGGTTGTTTGTATGCTTATTTTACAAAAAAAAAGTATTTTTAAAAATCACTTGAGATATTCTTTAAGATACGTGCTTTATTTAAATAACTGAAAAAAAATATTTTTTTCATAAATTATAACTGTTGCCTTGGTTGAAAGCTTACCTTTTTTCCATTTTTTTCCAATTTTTTGCCTTTAATGGAATAGGAATAAAAATTTTCATGAGTCTTCACGCTAATTTTGATAGAATATTATTGCTCTGTCCTTTTTGTACACGGAAAAAAAATCACTACCAACTTTAGCCAGCCACTCCTGTAATTGCATTTTTAAGAAATGATTGTACTTAATTTTCGTCAATTTTTTTTTAGAATCCAATATTTTACTCCGATATGTCAAAGAAAGATCAACTGTGTGTAATATTTAGTCCTGCGAATAAAATTTAAGTTATTTACAATTATTCACAATTATTCACTGTCAATTTAAATTAACATCTGAAACTCAATTATTATGTAATTAGTCGCAGAACAGGGGTAAACTGATATTCGAGCGCCCAACTATGCTGCTGTATCTAAAATTATTTAGTTTTCACTGTATTTTTATTATCTGTTTTATAAAGAATTATAATCTATAAAATAACTATTTAAAAATGTTATTTTCTGTTATATTAAAGAATTATTATGTACAAAATTGTTCACTGTATTTTTATTAACTGTTTTCTTGAAGAATTATAATCTATAAAATACAAACTTAGCGCTCAAGTTAACGCTACTTTTTATAAAAGCATTAAAATCATTATCAACATTTCAACTAATAAGAATTAACAAAAAAAGTGGTATTTCTTATTAATACTTAAAAAAACATCAATGATGCCAAATGGTCGAACGCCGAGAGCGATGTCGCACCAAATCATCAAAATTGGCCACTGTGTGACGTTACCAATGGTTAGTTATTTCTGCATCCAGGAACAACAAACGTCCTGTGGCTATGCTCTCTTGTGATATTGTCGGGAATATAATTCTATTTTTTTGCATTGTATCAGGAAAATAGATTTGTTTTTACATTATCTCCACACAGGAGAGAGATTTCATCTTGGGAATGCTGTGCAGTGGGTGTTTTGAGGAGATAAAGGAGGAACATGGGTCTTGAAGAGACTCATCTTGTAGGAGGGAAGAAACATAGAGGCCAGCAAATTGTACCACAGCCGAGCTGACCGAGCTGTTGAACTCTGTTGTTTATAGCAGTGCTCCGCAACCTTTGCTCACCGACGACGCACCAAAATTCTTCCTAGAATTTCGTGGCACACCAAAAGCTAAAATATATAGGTATTAAATTGATAGACAAATTTAACAATAATCTTTGGTTTTTTATTTGAAAAGTATCCAAACATATAACTTTAACATTTTTATTTTTACGTAATCTTAATAATTGTTATAAAAAAATTAATGTGATATCTGCGCTTATTTCAATGAACACAAAAGTTTTATATTCGCAGCGCAACCCGAAGTTCTTGGTCAAGACCTTTTAAGCATGACCGCTTATCATTTTTTTATTAATACAAGCGTTGAAAAACTTTGCTCACATAAATATGTCGTTTAAAATGGAAGTAGTGTTATGATTGCCTTGTCGAAAATGTATATTTAATATAGTCTTCGTCGTATTTCTTTTCACTATCTTCTTTATTTTTTTGTAACACTTGTGCTGGGTTCTTCGTCACCAGACGGATATCTTCTCCATATTTAAAGGGATATAAAACTAAATATTTATCACACGAAGAAGAACGCTAACCACACACAATTAATAATAATTATCGTTAATGCTAGAAACCTGTTTTTTGTGTTGTAAAAGTAGTGACAGCTCTACACACGACAGTAATGACGGACGAGTGAACGTGATCATAACGTGATGAAACGCGTGCAAATGCAGTATAACGCATGCGCATGGGCATGAGTCTTCAGAGACGCTCATAAGGCAAATTTTTCTTTGTGTACGACTAATTTTGTGCGGCCATGGTGTGTACAAAACACATTGCAGTTTTCAAAAATTGGAACCAGGCGCTAGAGGAACATTGAAAAAATATTTATTTATAATAAATAGTCTATTCTACATTTTGAAAAATAGACAATATTATGAAAAATAGTTTGTCATTGTATATTAAATACATAACAAAATATTGTAAATTGTCAAATACATTAAATTTGACCGCGGCACACCTGTATCCGGCTCACGGCACACCAGTGTGCCACGGCACACCGGTTGCGGAGCACTGGTTTATAGGACCCGTTCTCATGTGACAAATGTCAATCGTGTATCTACGTATGTTTGGCGCCTGTGAGCCGTTGCGTGGCGTTATGTGCCGCAGAAGGTTATGTGCTTTTATTATAAAAGCACATAACCTTCTATCGGTATATACTATAATAGTATATAATATAATCTTTATTTACTCGATCAGATTTGCTGAGCAAATACTTTTATGCCTTTCTCTTTCGTATTTTATTTTTTGTCTCATTATAGAATCAACAATATCTTATATCAAAGATCTAGGTAACTTATTTCATCAAAAAATAACATTTGTCCCGTCCATTAATGAAGTAACAAACAAGGCTATTAAATGTTTGGGATTTATTTGAAGAACAGAAAAGTTTTTACGTCGCTCTATTCATTTAAGATTCTCTTCACTGTCTTCGTAAAAAAACATTCAGAATACAATTCCATTATTTGGTCCCTATACTATAAAGCACATAAAAAAATTGAGAGGGTTCAACACAAATTTTTAAGGTTCATCAATTTCGACCAATCGCCCTCGATTTAGCAGGCCACTACAACCAGTCAAACGCAGTATATTTGTTAACAATACTGCCAATAATTATTATTTCGTTAGCTTTCTGACTCAAAGGCCTCATACACTATGTGTCGTATTGTATCATATTACTGCTGCCACTACCTAGCATTTACATATAAACTTTACATTTCTTATTAACTAATTTAAGTCTGTATAACTTAGGAGTAGGAATATTCTTATTTTTGTACTATTTACTTGCTGTTATAATATGTCAAATGGATATGGTTATATGAATTTTTACTACTACTTTTGTGAACTTGCAATCTTCAGAATATTATTTTTTTATTAACTTTGTATGTAAAAGCCCAATGGGCGTATAAATAAATAAATAAATAAAATTTCAAACTATCCATACTCCATACCCATAAAACTCATTAATTATGATAATTCGATGAAATTGCTTGATTTAACCGACTTATTTTTAACCACGAGCGATTTGATGATACAAATTAGTTAATGGCTCAATGGATGCACCTAACCAACAAAGCTACTTACGTTCTGAGAACCAAAGCGTATAAGAGCTTTGTTTATTCGCTTAAGAATAAAGGTAAACATTCATTTTCAAAATTGTAACTGTTTTTTTTTAAAGTATTTAGACAAGCTACTTATGATATAATATTTTTAACAAGAAAATTATTTTAAGTGGAATTTTTCAAGAATTCAGACTATTTCTTGATTTTTCACCGGTCTCCTAGCACAATAATAAAATCATATCCACAAGTACATAATTGAGTGGATAAATATTTCTTATAGATCTATCAGCAAGCTACCAGACTAACTTCAAAGGTGCACCGATCTACCCATGACTGTTGGAACATTCCAGCTCTAGTACTCGCATGTGTTCCTATATAAAATGTCTCGGCGCGGAGTCAGTCAGTCTTGTACGATCTCTCATCTGCGAGGGGCGACCATCCCGTGGCCACCACGTGCCGCGCCCCACGCGTCTTCTCCAAATCAAGCTCCTGACTATATTTCCCCGGCCCTCGCCACGCCCGCCGTCGAGCAACACCTGCGCCCTCTGCTTTCAGTCTCGCACAGCGCTCGCAGCGTTCGTTGTCGAGGACCGAATACCACCTCACTGACCCGTGGTCTTCACCACCAGTGATGAGCATCACCTTCAAGTCCAGTTTTATTTAAATTATCAAGAATTTCATGCTATTTTGTATTATACTCCACTACCGTTCATCTCCGCTTCTACGGTATCGAGCATCGGCCTGGTGGAGTTCATCATCCAGTCTCCGCCCGCCGCGCGTTGATCACGGATTCACATCACACAGTAATGTGATTACTTGCATCCATATCGTGATACACATTGACAAAACTAAACTGGTTACTTTAATAAAGTCACTGCGATACCACAACCTCTTTCATTTGTCTCTGCCTACCCTCATCCACATAGATAACCAATAGTACTACCTACGTTCAATATATGAAAGCTTTTTTATAATCCTTGTGGTGGGAATACAAAAATTTGTTATGAAAATGATCCTGTATTAATTGTTGTAATGTTGTCATTATTATAGACCACACATAACCTCCATAATTAAAATGAAAACTGTTTTGTAATAACTACAAGGAAGGATCGTAGTTAAGATAATTTTACCAGCATTTTCTAATCTTCATACTCAGCACTGTTTAACTGACTCCCTGATATATCCAAGCAAATATCGCCCATAAAAGAGACAATGCACGATGAAATTAAAACGCTTACAAAAGCTGCGGAGTCCGGAACAAACGCCTTAATTATGATAACTGCCTGGTAGAGACATCCCGGCCTGGGGAATGGGAGGTAAAGCGAATGGCATACTTTCCAAGGATCAGAACATTATCCCGTGTTTCCTGGGTCCGTTCTTGTTGTAGATCAGCTCTTATTTCTTATCACGGGTGCTTGGAACTTTATTAGACAAACGGCAATCAAATTTACTGAGTTAAACATTATTTGTGTGTATTGTAAAGTGTGACGTTTAATGTGAAGTGTGAGTTTTAATAAAGCTTTGTACTCGGTTATTGGTATCTGAATGCGTTGCTTCAGTACTTTCCGTTCATTGCGGGTGCGATGAAAACGATCATATCGAGTTGCCTAGTAATGCAGGGATTAGGAAGGAAAGGGGAGGGAAATTCTGCAGACTTACCTTGTTCTGCTACTTGATTATCAATGCCTCTTCTGTTGGTACCAGCGCACGTGAAATCAATTGTCTTTCAAACACGTACAATATAGACACGGAGATTCACGCACGCACGATCGTTTTGTGGGTTTTCCAAGACGGCGCGTTCTACAGCGGAGCGTGAGTTATATTCAAACAACATTCTAACGAATTTCATTCGCAACACACAAACACTGAGGATTGTATGTGGTGGTAGTGGTTTTCTGAATTGAATTTAGAAGGAAATAGCAACGCATATTTTTAGGCAATTCAAATGTGTACAATTAACAAACCAATTATTTTTTACGTAGGAAACAAATTGCTATAATCCAGTATTAGTCTGCTCCCCTTTAGGTTGAATTTTATTGAAGAACTGCTTTATATTGTTAATTGAGACTGTAAGGAAATATGGAGATTGGATTTGAATTGGAGCTTTGAAGAATTTAATTGAGTATTGCGGACTAAGCGCAAAGTTGTCTAATTGTCATAACGTCTGAAAACTTGAAAATTTCAGCAGAGTCTGTAAATACAGTACTTGAATCTTACTTAACGAATGTTAAAGATATTAATTAACCCTTCAGATTTTAAAATATTTTCACCTACAAGTCATCGAATTTTGCAACGCTCCCGAGGTATCTGAAACGTTCGACACATTTCATTTTTTTGTAGTTGTCGCAAAAACAAATACCGTTTTAGAAACTAGATAAAATTTTATCTGCAATGTTCATATTTGAAATAAACATTAACATTTCTTAAAAATAAAATATTGATATCAAACATGAAAATGTTAACAAAAAAACTTACCGGGGCATTTTGATTCGAAACGTGCATCGTATTGAACAAATTCGATATTTAGAAAATACATTCATTTTGTGTAAGGAATTAGTAAGAAAACTGTCACTTCACTTTTTCTACCGTTTGTAAAATATGTAAATAATTCCTGAACTTTCAGCTGTCACTGAAAAAATCTACATACAAACACTTTGACAATTTTTTTTTAATTTTATCCATGTTGTCGTGTATACATATTCTAGACCAACTGCTAGAATATGTTTACAAAAATACTTTTATAATGTATGCACTCCCCGGTCAGATCTGTCCTTCACAGCCTTTAATGGAATATTATAACTATGAATACTAATATCCTTCCAAGGCCTGAAGGGTTTTAAGTTACACAATAACTCCGGAAGCACATTTTCCAAGCTTTTCCTAAAAAATGAATCAAAATATTGTATCCACAACAAATTTAATTGCATACCATACAACCCAACCATTCCAATAAGCGTTCCGATACAAATAATTTTTTGCTTTTCAATATATCAAGGAAGCTTTCTGTTTGCAACATCTGTCGCTGTTCGATGTTTATTGGTAAATCTCTTACTTATTTGCAGGCCGATCTACCAATGTTTCGCAATAAACAATACGATATATAATTCATATTTTTAGAAGGTTATTTTTGTTCATGTAGATGTAGAAATATAGTAATATTATGATTGTAAGTTTTCCATGCAATTTTTATTTGGTTCCAACACAGTGTTTAAAAAATATATAAATTAAAGAAACTGTCATTCTTCGTAGATATATGACAACTCCATAGCTGGTGCTAATAATGAAGCAAAGTACAAATAACAGCACAATCAATAATAACAAATAATATAACTTTCTTAAAATGTGTGCCTCAGCACAGGTTCTCATAGTTGGTGTTCACAAAACAACTACTAACTACCAACTAAACTAACTAAATAAACTAACTTCTAATAACCATAACTGACTTATAATATGCTTGTTTAACCGGTGCTAATTGTGTATACTGTATGTAGATGAATAAATTAATCAATAAAAATAAATACTTAGATATTTTAGACAGAATTGAATGGGTTTTCGCTGAAAATACACAGATTTTCTGTTGTTTTATGAATCACAAAGTGTTTGAGGTTGGGAGAAAAAAAGTCGTAAAAACACTCTCCAGGAAGACGTGCTAGTATCGAATTAAACAAATATATAAATAAATTTAACAGGAAAGTATTTAGGCCAGTGCAATTAGCGCCAAAAAGGGGGTCGCGATCGAAGTAATTCCGGTAGTCCCAATTTTTTTATATGTTATATAAACTGATCCCCCGATGTAAAATCTGAGTTTCCGACCTTGGCGCACCTGTGCTCGCGCCGCCATTTTGAAAAAACTGGCCGAAATCGGGCCAAAATCTAGTTTTTCCCAAATATCTCATTTCCATTGCAAATTTTGGCAAAAGTATTGTAAGAAATATAATAGAACATAAAATAACCTACAACTTTTGCATAAAAAATTTCTTCTATCTCTAATAGGTACCGAGGTAGAAAGTCGTAAAGGTGCGTATATTTTTGAAAAAACAAGTTTTTTGCGCGACTAGGTTTGGTTTTTTATAAATACCTCGTTTCCAGTGGAATTTCATGAAAATTTTATTGATACCAATTATGTAGAACATAAAATTTCAAAAAAAACTGTGCAGTTTTTATGTTTATATAGTTTTTTTTACCGATATAAAGAATAAACAAATCTAGGTAGGTACGCACAGAAAATCTATCACGGTTTATTATCACGTTATTAGATTTTTGTTTGCATTTTTAAATACATACATCTATAAATTTACTAGAGGGCACTTCGGTATGGGGGGGCTACCCCCCCTACCCTTCTACTCCTCCCCTCCAGTTCCCTTCAGTTGCCGCGTGTCACGTCTTGAGCCTATATTATAGTATTATTATATATTATAGTATGGTATAGCCTAGTCTTTATTTTATTTGTCATTCAACCCTCTACCAAATAATACAGAACTGGGAAGCAGTAAAATACACGTAATTGATGGAGGATATTTACTGCACAAAGTTGTATGGGGTCGTGCTTAACCTTTTTCAGTAATTTTCCAGCAATATGTCAGGTATGTAAAAAATCATTATGGATCCAATGCAGTAGTGGTATTCGATGGATACCCAGATTCTATGGAAAAGAAAAGCACTAAAGGGGTGGAAAGAGCACGGCGTGCCAGAGTTACAATTTCTGCTGAAGTTTTGTTTTTTGAAAGCATGCACCCACAAGTGCCACAGGAAAAGTTTCTGGGAAATGAGAAGAACAAGTCTCGTTTTATTTCCCTACTCAGAACCTCATTTGCAAGATCCCACATAACGACAATACAAGCTGAAGAGGATGCTGACGTTTTCATAGTGAACACAGAAAATTCGTTATCATCTCAACATGATGTAGTCATAATCGTTGGTCAGGATATTGATCTGCTGGTACTTCTCACAGCTCTCTCACCTCCCAACGTATATTACCAAAAAGTTGGAAAAGGTAAATCACCTAACGCGTTGTACTCGAACAAATGTTTTAAACACATTGAAATAGTTGAAAACATTTTATTCCTTCATGCCACAAGTGGTTGCGATACAACTGAAGCTCCGTTCGGTCAAGGCAAACACAAATTTTGTAATATTCTTCTCAAGAACCACTCAGTGAATGAACTTGTTCGTGTATTTCAAGACCCAAAAGCAAAGACAGATAAAATCACTTTGGCTGCCGAACAACTATTTGCACTTTTGTATGGCGGCAACGAGAAATCAAATTTGGAAAATTTAATGTACATCATTTTTGTCAAAGGAGTAAAAAAGAACAAATTCAATTTATCCAGGCTACCACCCACCAAAGATGCAGTCCAGCAACACGCTTCAAGAACATACTTGCAAGTGCAGACTTGGCTTGGTAACGATAAAGATCTGACTGAATGGGGGTGGAAAAGGGATGCTGTTGGGTTACTTACTCCAGTAACAATGTTGAAGGAAGCTGCACCTCAGGCCTTGCTGAACTTCATATCATGTCAATGCAAAAAATGTTGCGCTGGAAACTGCACCTGCAGAAAGTCGGGTTTGAAATGTTCCCTACTCTGCATTCATTGCAATAGCAACTCCTGCGAAAATGCTGTAGAAGCCTTCGTTGATGACGATGACGAGGAATATGATGACCCAGTCGCCACAAATTTGGGTGATAAGACAGATGAAGAAGCTATTCAGGGCCAGAAGTAAGAAACTATAGTCAAGGGCTCGTACTTCTGTCTAAACTGATCTACCATTAATTTTATTTTTTGTTATGCTGACAACTTAACTAATAAAGAAAAGAATGTCAATAAATGTTAATTTTACGAAAATACCAATTTTTATCTTTTTTATGTACCTTATCATCTTAATTGTATTTATAATCTTAAATGTATGTTGTGATTACGTTGATAGGCATGTCAGACCAAGCTGCGAGCACAAATGTAGTGGCTTGGCCTATTTTAGTGGTCTTCCCATTGGGAATGTATGGCGACCGATATGCAGAAATAGTCTATCTACTATATTTATAGCTAGGTCTGACACAGGCATGACGATTGTTGTCAACGTATATGTTCTTAGAACAATAATTTTTAAAGAAAAATAAAATCAAGGAATGCCAAGTTTAAAACACCTAACCTCTGTTTCAATTTTTGGCCTGGTTTTGGTGGATTAGAGTTTGGATACGTAATAGAGATAAAAAATATAAATTATATACCATTTCTTTAACGAAATTTTATTTTCTACAAAATTGTTATCAATAAATTTTTCACAAAATTGTACTGGAAACGAGGTATTTATAAAAAACCAAACCTAGTCGCGAAAAAAACTTGTTTTTTCAAAAATATACGCACCTTTACGACTTTCTACCTCGGTACCTATTAGAGATAGAAGAAATTTGATTTTGCAAAAGTTGTAGGTTATTTTATGTTCTATTATACTTGTTAAGATACTTTAGCCGAAATTTGCATTGGAAATGAGATATTTGGGAAAAACTAGATTTTGGCCCAATTTCAGCTAGTTTTTTCAAAATGGCGGCGCGAGCACAGGTGCGCCAAGGTCGGAAACTCAGATTTTACATCGGGGGATCAGTTTATATAACATATAAAAAAATTGGGACTACCGGAATTACTTCGATCGCGAATCGCTAATTGCACTGGCCTAATTATATATTGGACGATTTACGAATATTAATTAAGTTATAGGATAAGCCACGGCAGAATTCTGAGATGATCTGTCCTCTCGACGAACCCCAGCAAAAATACAGTATGATGGTTAATAAGTTTAATTGATTTAAAAAAATTCTAAATATAACTAACATAATCCAGAGAGAAAAATCTGTTCGTCTTCGCTAATTCCTAATACCGCTTTTGGGAGAAAGAAATTCTCGGCCTATAATATTCCGTACGTTTATTTAATAAGAAACGTTCTCCGTCCAGCTGTGAAATTACTGCCAAAATTATATTACAATATTTTCTATGGATATAATATCACGTAATGTTTCTAATGAAATTTTTAAAGTGCGGTATTTTTTTTACATCAACCCCACACAGGAGGACCTGCAGAAAATAGTTTCCTTCGGTGCCTATGTCATCTTTTGGAATGCTGTGAGTAGGATCTTCTTTATGGAAAGGATGGAGAGAATATTCTGGGAAAGTGAAGGATATGAGGTTTTGGGTAGAAATCTAGGGATCAATGTATCCTTCCCACTGTGGCGTCTATGGGTCGAGAGACCTGCTGGAGGTTCTCCCCAAACCAGCCTCTCCCTATTTGACACGCCATGCAGCTGGTGGGCTGCCGCATCCTGAACAAACCTCTTCCGATAAACCCGGGCACCCCTGCTAAATCACCAAACGAATCAAACCACTCGGGGTAACCTATGGCAGAGGTGTTTGTTATCCAATAAATTGTCTCGGGGCTGCGGTATCCAAACCCGCCTCCAAAAAAAATACGAAAATGTACATTAAATTCCAACGTTTCAAAAATGTGCACCACATATAAAGAACAGTGACTGTGAGCTTTGGAGTGAAGAAATTTAAACAACTTTTCCTATCAAACGAATGTCATGGCCAACTTTCATTTACATGATGAGCCATGGAGATTTGAAACGGTTTTGTATGTTTTCTTTTGGTGGTATCATTTATAGTTTTGTTCAATAAACAAATGTTTTATTACATGAACACTGCAAGAGTCCTAACTACCCAAAATCAGTATTACTATAAAATCTCCATAACGGGTATGTTGCGAGGAAGAGAGAGAGAGAGAGAGAGGTGGGGAAACAAGTGGAGAAGTTTAAGGTTCTAAGTACCCGGCACTTCTGGTCACCCAACACGGCTTAAAGCCTTTCTAAGCAACCTCAAGATCATAGCTTTTCAAAGGACGAATTCATCAGAAATTTACCTCCAACAAACCGTTAGCAAACTTGAAGAATTACCACATCATTCTGTCGACAACTTCTCGATTCTAATTCTGTCATCTTTCAACACAACTACACTGATAGTAGCTACCAATCTTTCTCTTATATTGTATTATCTGCCTTCCCATTAATACGCCGAAGTTTATGCGTAAAGTTATGATAAATTTATATAATCTCACCTAACATAAAAGAATCCTCTTTTCTATGAAAAAAAAAATTTCAGCCTTTTTTCAATCCGAAGCGCGACGCGGCGAAAAAATAAACCTCCATTCATTTTACGACTCGTAAATATGTTATCTGGTAATGAAAAAAATAAGCAAATATCCAATCTATTTGAGAAAATGAAATCAATTTTCACTATCGGATGGTTACTCGAAACTGCTTAGTTTTAATATAAAGAATTTACAAGAATATTGGTTTTATTTTGATAATGCGTGATGATCGTTCTTCTAGTGTAACAGGCCCTCTCATCTTTAATAGACTTCCCTCAGCTCTTATTAATCTCCAGAATTTGGCTGAATTTAAATGGGCTTTAAAAACAAAATTATTTGTAAAATCTTACCATTCATAAATTTTAACTTCTTTTCAATATTTTATAATAAGCCATATTCTAAAACTTCCGGTAATAGTTTGGTTTCGGTTGTCTCCTTATTGTACCTTTTTAAAGTGTCTGCTCAGAAAATTCTCATTTCTGAGCATAAACTGCCTCCTGTTTTAAATTATGTTTTAGTTTTAATATTCGTGTTAAGTCCTATCCTGCTGTTATTGTTATTCTAAGTTTTGTCATCACTCTGTATAAACAGTGTTTGTAATGTTATAATATTAGATCTGTATTTGGGTAAGGCACACTGTAGGAATAATTTTTAGAACCACTAATTCTGAATTACCATTTTTTTTAAGTTTGTTATACGAGTAGTTAAGCGCACTTGAAGTGAAATGACACTAAACTGCGCTATATAAATGCCATGCTATTCATGATATGACCATTCACTGATATATTTATAATTGTTTTTGAACGAATGACAACATATACTCAAATATACGTTCCCAAAAATATGTTATGGCTCTTGAAAAAGCTATTTTTTGTCAAAACGACCCTATCTCCAGGTTGATTTGGGAAACAAAATAATGCATGATAAGTTTCCGCATTTTTACGGGAGTTATAATAATTCTGTTACTTCCGTAGGGCGCATTCCTTGCTAAAAAAGGACAAGTGGGCCCTTTAATGTCCTCTCGCTCCCTTAGGGTTTTTATAAAAAACCTAAAATAAGGCTTTCTTTTGCATGGTGGTTCTGGGTTTTATGCTTTTCATATTCGAATATCCAATTTTCTTATTCGACCCACGGGTTTCGTGGAGAAAAAATTAATGCATTATGATTTTTTTTATTAGCTTTGTGTTTTGACAAGATTTTGAAGAAAACATTATTTTTTCTATTGGTGCCCTTTTTTACTCATTTACTCAAGTACGCTCTAGCGTGTTTAAATCGCACTTTATGGAACGCGCGTTTTTTAAAGTTACCATGGCAACATCAACAAAATGTGAAGTAGGTAAGCAAGCACAACTCGTTCATCTACATCTACTACGTTTTGCTCCTCCATCCATGTTATGAACCTTTCATATTCTTTTTTATAAACGTCTTTGGATTTTTCAGGTATTAACCGCGATTCTGCTTTGGTATTTAAATTATGAATGTTAGAACTCATTTTACAACACACAATAACTAGTAAAAACTGTGATGTCAACTATTAATCTTATGTGACAGATTGCAAATTAATGTTTGTGTTTTTCATTTCCATGACAACAAGATATTGTGATGTCACATCACGAATTCATTAATAGTTCTTATTTCCAAATTTTTAATAATAATAACAAAATTTATGTTTTCAAAGCGTACCAATAAAAAAAATAGCGTAAAGTATTCGTTGATAACTGGTCTTTAAAACACTTGCTTTATTTTACGAAAAATCGCGCGTGTTTTAAAGACCTGTTTATCCACCTACACTTTAATATACTATTATTACGTATTTTTTTAGTGAGGGCAGCAGTTTGAAAAGGCTTTAAAACTGTGTTTTCTGTACACTTTTCTATTAGTTGCGCCCTGTTTAAACATTAATTTATCCAGGGGGTTCTTCAGAATTTCTGCATTACGCATTATGTTAGAATAACTAGACAAGTGAGATTTAATAATTACAGTATTTATTTAATAATAATGTATAATACAATCAAGTCTGACTTCGCCAGAAAGAAACTGGAATAAAAATTAGATATTAGTAAATAATTTTAGTATTTCATGTTTCCCGTTTCTTTTTTAAACTTTCTTCTTTTTAATGAAGATAATTCTAAATTGTTTTTTTTTTAAAGAAGACAAACATTCTCGGATTACGATTCACCTGACAATATTTCAAAATTTCCTACTACCACCACAGTGAGAAAAAAATGTTCCTTTTGTAGTGATGGAGGACTTAGCCAACCGAGAAATTGAACACACGACAAAAACAGACATGATGCCCAAAATGTATGTACGTGGATATTTTAGTACAAAGTTATAAATAAATGATTATAATAACAAAAATAATCAGCTAAATATGCAAAAGTAAATGACAAACAAGATTGGGTAGAATTAATATTAACATTAAAAATAAACATATATATTTATATATACTATAACACGCCATCATTAGTAAAACTTTATATTTACTTATAATTAATGTTAAAAAACATTCTATTTTGAATGGAACCGTACCAGTTTCATGAAATTGAAAGCCGGCTCAGTGAACGTAGCTCGGTGGATTCGTTAATTTTATTTGCTAAATTTGTTCTGATTATTTGGTTGAAAAATTAGCACAAAAGGTCCCTTTGACATAATCCTATTAGTAAAATATCCCCGCTTCCGGATCGAACAAACGTTGGGTAAATAAATATTCATTGAAACGTTAATCCCATCCAAATCATCGAGAAATTCTGGGAGAGTGTCATTTTCAAAAGACTCGAATCTCAACAGCTTATAAAAAGACTGATGTTTGCTTACTCTGTTTCAAAATCCTGATATACAGGTGGGTACTCACTTCTAAACTCTTTCCTTTCAATTTTTTTTTCCAATTTCGTTCAACTTCACATCATTGGCTAAAATTGGCGTTGCGTGGGAGGAAGCGTCTAGTGAGCAAACCAAGAAACAAATATGTATTTCTTAAATAAGATGTTTTAAGCAACAAAATACACTAACAAGTTAACGGATGATGACGACATCGACGGGCAGAGGCGAGCACTGAGCATTAAATGTAGGATGCTTATTAGAAGATTTCGGCTCTGCAGTCCACAGGTGAAAAGGACGCTCTTCTTAGCATTTGTACTACCTTGTATAGTATCCTTATGCGAGCTCTGGGCCAATTTAAAAAAAAGAGAAGCATGGAAAGGCTTTGTGTGCAATACAACAATGCTTATCGTATGATTTTCATACTTCCCAGGCACTGCAGTATCTTCTCTATGTTCACAAAATAATAACCATGGTTTCAAGACTGAGGGGAAGAATCAACAACTTAATAAATGTCCTCATTGAATCCGATCTGACTTTAGGATCTAGCATCGAAGAACATTGAAGAAATAAATTGGCCCTTACAATCTGATCAATCAACGTCAACATACAATCCGAAGATCCAAAAACGCATATACGTGATCAATAGTAATTTCACTTTTATTTAACGTTTTAATTTTATTATTTTTGTTGTTAATTACTTGTGTTCCGTCACGCCGATTTGCTTTTGACAGGCTGACGAATAGTATGATCAGAATTTTAACTATACAGTTTGAATTCACACACGTCAACTATAATCGCATCGAAACGTTGGTCTTGTCAAAACCAATGTGTGTACTCTCGCCGGTTATTGATCGGAATAATCCCTTAAACGTATTTTATCGCAACTATCGCAATCCAATTCAACATAACGAGTGCTACCGTACAACGATCACCGTTCCAGTGCTGACAGATGATTCTCGAGATGCAGATTTCGTTCGCCACCCAGTAAGCTGACTGTGAATTAACCTTACAAATTGTGTTATCGCATTTGCCTGTCATAAGCCATAGGCTTTATCCATGCTTTATCTGTGTGGAATAGCCCTTCAAAATACGGCTATCCCAACCCTTGTTCGTTCCTCAAACAACTTGTAAATAATATGAATCCACAGCCGTAATTTTAACTATAATATTCTGAACACAAAACTGGTTTTAATTTTTTATTGGATCCTTGTGCAAGTCCCCAACTTTAATTAAAACTATACCCAGAACTCTAAAATGCTTCTTTCAATTTTTGCAGGCGCATAGACTGCAAATTCTAAAAAATATTTTAAAAATTAAACTGAACAAATACGGGAATGGTTTTCTCCTTAAATGCGTCACTATATGAATCCTCAACAATAATTTTATCTATAAGCAATTCCCAAGTTTAATTAGCATCACATCCATTATTTCCTGTTACTCGTATAATTTCTAATCTGTAATTAATAAAATAATAAAAAATTTAAATTAAATTAAATGAGATGTTAGATCTCCTTTTAATGTATGTCTAAACTGATTTTTAGTCATTCAGGTGCATATGTAAGTACCTGTCAGCTATGGTAGTTATATTGGACCTTTCTCTGAGTTTTTTAATCATGTTTTTAAAAATATATCTTAAACACGGTGAATGAAAACCGTTCCCGCGTTCAAATGGGAATTTTTTTAACTCTTTTTTATTGTTGTCAGCAGGCCGCACCGAAAGTGATCGCGGGCCGCACCAAACAGCCTCGCGGGCCGCAGGTTCCCTACCCCGGCTCTATGGGATGTGTAGTGTTGCACTTACATCTCTACTATTTCCCCACCATTCTGGAATAAAGACCATTATTATTTTTAAAGAATAGCTATTCAGTGTAGGTCTAAGGATTGTATCCATTACTAGGGGTTTTAAAGCAAATGCCCGGTTCGTGGAAGGTGTCTTTGTTGGAACCCGGTCACAACAATTGGTTTTAATCTATTGAAAAATTTTATATTATGTACATATTATATCCCCCAGCCTCGTTTCACTAAATACTTTACTATTATAAATACATAAGAAAATCTGCTTGCGGGTACTATTTTAACTTTGAAATGATCCCATTTTAAAACAATCTTATAATTGTGATATAAACATTAATATCAATGTATAAACCATATGCGAGAAATTATTTTAAAGACTTAAGAATATAATGAATAGATTTTTATTTTCTTTAAAACAATGCAAGAAACGAAGGACGTGGCAATTAAATATTGGACTACTTTACGAAAATTACAACCTTAGGACTTTGTGACAATGATTACAACGCATTTTTTTTCTTTTTGAACATTAAACGCTAGTGAACTAAATAGATAAAAAAATCTAATCAACTTTTTATGACGGAAAATCTCAATGCTCGAAAATTTTTCTACTTTAATGCTCATTTCAATTTTTAAATGCATTATTAACGCTGATATGCTTGCAACTACAAATTTTTCCAATAAAATAGTCAAACTGTCCTACAGCAATTTAGAATCCGAATACCTTGTTAAGTAACGCCTCAGTCACTAGCCAAACACAAACATCGCCAAAACATTGGCGCAGCCGAACTACAGGAAACAAACAGGGTATAACCATATGGCGCAGGATACAAGGAACAGGGTAGAGAGAACAAGGTTCGGGGAACAGGGTAAAATAAGGCACTTTAGGAATGATAGATAAAAGGATGGACACTGGAAGGACAATAACAACATATGAATCTATTCAATGCGCGGTGGTAAAGGCGACAAAATACTTTTATTGTCCTAGAATGCACAGACAGAAAAACACAGAGCTCTTACAGCTTATGATTTACTTTCTTGCTGTTCGATTCCAGCACATTTTAAAGCTAATGTGAGTAGGAAGGGAAGGACTTACCACGCAATACGGATAATTCAAGTTATATTTCCGAATGATGGCTTTAGACCAGGGCGATACTCAGAGTAACTACCATTTTTATTTATTTATTTATTTATTTATTATTGGATAATTTGTATAGCGCCGCTTTTGTGAGATATCACCTCAGGGGCGCTTTACAGTTGATGCAGGTATTACAGAAAATATAAATATTACAAAAATAGAGTGAAGTTAAGTTAAGTAAAATAAAGTAAAGGAACAGGTGACACGAAGATAGAAGATGGAGACTCTGCAGCCAGAATCCTAGGTGGTGAAGAAACTGGGCCAGCTGCTGTAGCGAAAGAGTCCACCGCGTCCACCAGCAGTGCCAGCACGAGGTTCGTCATCCGTCCAGGTATGTGTCTGCTGCTAATAAAGCGCTGACACACTATCCTCTCACAGATACCAGACCTTGGCAGCACCGCTGTGACGTTCTACGAAGAAAGAAGATGGAAACTCTGCAGCAAGAATCCTAAGTGGTGAAGGAACTGGACCAGCTGCTGCAGTAAGAGAGTCCACCGCGTCCAACAACAGCGTCCAGGTATGTATCTGCTGCTAATAAAGCGCTGACACCTCACATAGATAAGAGACCCTGGCAGCACCGCTGTGACGTTCGGCAAGTCCATCATTTATCTCCATGTAATCCTGTTCCTGGTAATTGTTGAAGTAGTGCATTCTGTCCGCAATAAAAAGCGACGGTTATAAATTACCCTGGGCTTAGTAAAAAACTTGCCAGTGTCCAAGCTTGCCCAGTTTCCGAGAATTTTGTTGAAAACATCTGGAGTGCATTTACCAATCGCCGTTTGTTTCGAATGTCTAATATTTTTGTGCAAATTTCCGAATATTCACTTTTAAAACACTGCACTCAAATCACATATTATAAAGTTCTAATAGTTATTAAGTTTATTTTTATTTAAGTTCAAATGTTGATTGATTGATTTTAAAAATAATTTCAAAGGGATGTTGCCTCATTTCCCTTGAAAATACTAAAAAAAACACAAAGAGGTTGGAGGAAGCGTTAGGACGCGTCCTGCTGCCACGAAGGGCGCAATACTACTACATTCTTGAACTTGCGCAAATATTTTCGTAAATACTAATTTTGGTTGTGTGGCTGTTACTCTACACCAATAAACAATAGAACTCGGATTTGATTTTAGTGTCATTTTCGGAATCAAATCGGAACTGATTATGTGAAAAATGCAATAAAGTCACCTATAATAATATAATATGGTTACAAAATTGTATTTTCATTGTCTTATTCAAAATATTAATTAAAATAATTCGTTACTTTTCACGGGTCTGCGCTAGATATTTTATAAATAAAATAAACGTCAAAACAAAAGAAACCTGTCCGGTAGCTGTCGAAAAAAAACAAAATACCAGGAGCATAGAAAAGTGATTGGATAATTTCATTTGGTTATTATTAAAACTTTTATTGCTCAGTGACAATATTCGTTGTTTAAAATGAAACGATGATGAAATTCTTTATATATTTTTTTAAATACATGTTTTTTTTTTTTAAATTTTACCAAGATTTTTCACGGCTCTGCTGTGCTAGTTATTATTATTTTCAGTCTAGTTTAGACAGAACGTGCAACTTTCCGTCTCTCTGTATTATCAATATAATGTGAGTAAGTAAATATGGCCAGTTATTCTGGCGCCTCAAGGAAAATTACATAATAGGAAACTCTACAGCAGAGTCTAGGGGGTAAATAAGGTGTTTGTTTGTGTTGTCAACAAGTCCCCCTAGCCACTGTAGCTTAATCAACTAGAAAGAAAGCCTTTTGGGCAAACTCGCACCGGGAAAATATGCACAGGGAGATTACAGGATTACTGATGGATCCTTGACATTTTAATATGGGCAAAATTCCGCTACAGGATCCAGGCATCCTTTATTGCCAGCTCGGCTTTGTGTTATTGTAAAGAAAGGTTTTTTAATAATATGGCTTAATAAGGGATGACAAAGAATTATTCGGGATAAGTCTCCTGATGTCATGCTTCGTATGAGGCAATTGGATGACTTGTTTGAAATAGAAGCTTTTTTATGGTCTTTAATGTATTTCTTCTGCCTTGCGACAAAATACTTTATTTTATAGAGGATTCTCGAGTACACGGCGCGGTTTCTTCGTACATGCTTTGGATGCTGCGCTTCATTTGCATTCTAAAGTTAAAAATATTAATAATGGGCTGCGTGGTTGCAATCCCGGCGTGCAGAAGTATGTTTTATTTGATAAAATTGTATTATTTTAAAATAATAAATAGTATATTTGCAATATATTCCAGAGTAGCAGATACTTTCAGTATAGCCCTGGTTGTTGACCACCATTCAGGACTAAAATTCAGGTTGCATGAAATGCCTTTTGTCGTGTTTGGTGATATTTATGTTACGCTTCTTTCCCTTTATGTAATATGAACTAGTTTCCTCAATTCTACTTTCATAAAACAGGAATTTCCTAGTCAGACAGTGAATGTTTTCAATGTATAAGTACTGTAAAACAATTTACGTGCTTTTGATAAATAATTTAAAATTATATTTCTAACACTCGTTTCATTCAATCCCACATATTTATTAATTTATTGATATAAATAAAATCTTATGTATCTTAATCATTGATGTAGTTAGGTACTTATTAATTCATCTTTCGTATTATATATCATGTTGTAAAGAACCTGTCAATTATACAAGAATGGTTACTGATACTTGCTTGATAAACGTCCCGTAAATTGTAGTAGAATGGTCATTGTTAGCTAACTACACTATACCAAGCAAGACACTTGCTTGATATAGATCCCGTTCAGTATAGAAAAATGGTCACTGTCACCCAAATACACTATATCAATCAAGATACTTGCATGATAAATGCTTCATGATCACCCACATACGAACTCTGCCTGTATCTGACTGTACCGCCATCCCTTTAAATTAAAATAAAATATTATGAAGATGAAACACAGTACCGTATTTTAAATTTAAGCAAAGAATAGTCAGACTTTTGGATTAAAAAACACGACCACATAACATTTCTTTCGTCATCATACATGTTTTTCTGTTATTCCGACTAACACGACCGACTTGAGTACGTCTACATTGTGCAAAAATTCATCTAAAAATGTGAAAAAACAAACGAAAACAACTCGGGCTACATACTGTATATAATATTTTTTAAAACCAACCCTTTAAAAACGTAGTGGCAGCTCTTTACTTCGGTTGTTTCGAAAATCGAATGCGCCGGATTTAAAGCCACAGACAAAACACTGGGGAGATTCCCGCCGCACCTTAACACCTACGCCATGGGAGGCAGATTATAGGTAGATAACTAGTCGACGTGTCGGTCGCAGGAACCGAGCTTCTCGGTTAGGCACTTTCCATAGACAAGCCTTATCTATGGTCGGCTTGGTTACACCGGCGGGAAACAATAGGTGTTGAGAAATGTAAGGCCAATTTATTTATTTTTTGCTTTTATGGGGGTGGTTGAACGAGATTTCATCTTTAAAGGAGGGGTAAAGATGTTATTGAACTATTATAATATTGATGTAATTTGGTGTTCATGGTCATTTCTGAAGATGTTTGAATATGTGTATAGTATGGAACGCCAGAACTACTCGTTTAAGTACATTCCAAAGGCGAGCTTTATCTATTGTTGGCTTGCCGTGTCAGCAACCAGACAATGGCGACTGATTTATTTAAGACCGGGAAATCTATAGTTTTTTTTTCATAGACATTTTAAATGAGATCTTTTTGTTCTGATTCAAAGGTGAAGGATTATGAACCTCTGTTGTCGTGAGTATTAATTAATTTCTGATATTGATGAAAACGATGGAGTGTTATAGGCATTTTAAAAGTTTTATGAAGTGAAAAAAATGATAAAGATTTGGAATGTTGGTTGAAAGGTCCTGAATTTGAATCTGGAGTTTTTTTATTGAATTGCAAAGTAAATAAAATAAGAATAAAACTTTATTATTGAAATACTTCGTAGCTGATGCAAGGTTTATGAATTGATTGTGTAGAATTTTTTTCCTCTTCTGAATGGTTTCCGTTCACTTTTTTGTTTATATGACGCAAAGTTCTCGTGTATGGGACCCATAATTAAACTAAGGCAACATTTTAACAGCTAAGCACTGAACTAATGTAATAATATATTAAAATTATAGACAGCCCTGATATACTGAGTATAATCACCTTAAACATACCAACTAGAACTACTCGATAAAACGATTAAAACTAAGTAAATTATGATTTAAAACTATTTTTTATAACCTCCAACGTTATAGTATTCCTTTGCCACATATGTTTTAAGGAATCAACGAATTCAATTTTTTTTTTTTTTTTTTTTTTTATCAATATAAAGTTTTTTTACAGTTTTTTTTTCGATGTCTGTCTCACTAGGATAAACCTGTGCCGAGACAGATGTAAATTAATGTTTACATATTTTTTGATACATAAAATATTTCATTACATTAAATGACATTGTGAAAAAGATAAAAATAATAATAATAAATGATAAATTTGTTAATCAGCATCTAATTGGAGTACATACTTATGAAGGGATTTTTATAAAAAAATTTGATCTTAGATCTGTCTGGGCTGATGATCCAAGACTTGATGTCTGTTTTATATTTAAAAAAAAATTCGTATTTATTTATTTATTATTGCTAGGTCGCTTATCTCTAATGCAGTGATGAATGAAATTCTCTTAGATTTACGAAAAGATGTTTAATATTTGATTAATATATCGGATTGGCCAGCCACCTTTGTTTACATTAACCCAACACAGGAGGCCCTGAGGAAAATATTTTCCTTTAGGTCCTGTGTCGTCTTTCGGGATGTTGAAGGTCATTTAAAGGATAAGAAGGAGAGGTGGTTCTGGAAAGGATAATTAATGAAGTTGGGTAGGAATCTAGGGATCGGTGTCCAGGAGTTACGTATAAATACATCCCTCCCGCTGCGGCCCAAAGAGTCCAGCCTCCCCCGATCTGGCACACCACGCAGATGGTGGGCAGGCTCATTCTTCACACACCTCACCCGTTGAACACGGGCACCCCTTCTAAATCACCAAACGTAGCAAACTACTTGGGGTGAAAAATGGATCCCGGGGCGGTGGTAACCAAACCCGCCTCCCAAATTGCCACTCTTCTAAATCCAAAACAAATTCTATTTTAAAACCTTATTTATGCATCACCAAATCAGATAAAGCATACAATATGCAAGTCAGGTCTGGCAATGTCTAATGCAGATACTTCTAGGACCACAGTACCAACTTAGGGTACAGTGTAGTATTTGTGCAGGTTCACGTGGAAGGCTGTGAGGGCCGGGCGTAAGTTTTATTAAATCAATAGTATTTGCTGGCAGTCAAGTGCTGCTAGCGCTGACTGAGTGCCTACTCGATGGGAAGGGTGGGAAACGATACAAAGAGATGCAGGTGGTACGTAAAGGATATAAGAACGCACAATAAATGGAGAAAAAAAATAATTAATACACTCGTAATATAAATAAATAGTTACAGATGTCGGTAGAGTGTATTGATTTAAGTTATTTATATTTAGTTTTAAGATATATATAGGTGGAAGTAGTAATGCCACATGACAGAGACAACATGTCGGCCATACCCGAATGGTTACGAGTACTGCCGATGCTAGCCGATCTCAAGCAAGCAGCTCAGTACGAGATCCCTTCCATTTTAGGTAACGTATTATTGTATTTTATTGAGCGACAGTTCATACATTCATTTAGTTCATCTACATTCTGTCAAAATTACATAAATTATTTTCTTATTGTCTTTCTTTGGGGGTTGGTAATCGCCGATCTAAGGGGGGTGAAGGGGTGATTGGCGATTATTATTATGGCTCTCCTTATCGGAGCTTGCCTTCGTGCTGAAATATGGAAATTGGGTGAAACTGATGTATGGGATAAGAAACTCCACAACACAACTGTTCCAGGATGTTTACTTGGTAACAAGTGCTTAAATAAAAATTAAAAAATCTATATTTACATCGTATATTGATAACTTAAAAACAGTAGGCTTTCTTCGTATTTATTCTCGCCGAACATGCGAAGTAGGTATGGAGTATCTATGACGCGAAACTGAATGGTACACGGAGAAAAAATTGTATTGCCAATTTCTTAAGAATCTCTTCAAATTATGGTCCCCGGTTAGAAACAGGATTGCAGGTCGTTTCATGCACCGAAATACGAAAAAATTGAATTTTTAAGAACACGTGTTCCGACATCGGGAAAAATATTATTTACTAAAAGTATTAAATTTGAATTATTTTACTAAAAGTTTCAATCAGGAAACCTACAGCTTAAGGGCTTGCAATCTCGTTTTTAACCGGATTACGAATGATTTAAAGTGATTCCTAATAAATTAGCAATATTCTCATTCTCAGTAAGTTTTCTCCGTGTAGGAGAATTCGTGAACGCACTAGAAAGACATGGCATAATCAAGTGAGTAATTTACATTACTCCACAATATTTATGTTTACATGTTTAGACAAATATACTCGTGGTGTATTAATTATACTCGATCCACAATACCAATAATTAATAAGCAAGGAAACGTATGTTAACTTAACTATAATTAAAGCCGTTTGTTTCAACAAACACTCTCGAAACGAGCTGGAATCATTAAATATGTTCAACCTTTTTTAAGACAACGGAAATATTTTTAGCTCGCAACATCATTAAAGATGATTTATATAGCTATAAAATCTTATTAACTGTCAACAACAAATAGATTGGCGCCAACGACATTAAAAAAATTCAAGAAAAGTGTGGTGAAACTGCTTAGTAACTATCACAGTCAATAAATACAGAAAACATTATAAATACTCAGTCATATAAAATAATATCCCCAAATTATTGTATAAAAACCTTGGCTCTGGCTAGAATTCATTTTGAATGAAGCCTATAAGGCCACTGTTTGTGTACAAATTTCTGAAAAAAAAATCTAACTTGGACTAAATGTCAATCTTACGAGAAACAACTCTAATACTTAAATTTTTCAACACTGGAAAAAAGAAGACAATTTTTCGACCTTATATAAAATTATTCATGATAATTTTGAAACCACCCATTGTCTGATCAATATTCACATTATGGTTCTTAATAGACGTAATAAGAAGTCATAATATATTTTACCTTGAATAATTAAATAACAATTTTGCGTAATTCAATCAACTGTCTCGAATATTTCGTCTAAATAATACTATTGAATGTGAATACATAGACATCTACACAGTCTCGCATATTTTAAAAGCAAATTAGCAATTTACTAACTTGACATGTGATGGAGAATAGTTTAATGTTTTATTTGTGAACGAGAATGGTTGATATTTACTTTAATTATTATTCTTTTTTTTGTAATGTATAAATCATTGTTTTGTTTAGCTTATCTTTTGATATATTTATTGTTATTTCTAATTTTTATTAGCATCTCTACATAACACGTGAAAACATATTATAAACTATGCATTATATTTATTGTTATTAAGTTTAATTTGTAGAACTCCATTTTATTTTTTAAATTTTTTTATATATACAATAATATTATTATTGGTTTTATAAAAACAGTTTATTTTTAAACAAGTTCTGCTGTGTAATTATTATTACGCGTGACAGCTGTTTCGCCCTCTAAAGGCATTATCAAACTGTACTTTAGTGGATTTAGTGGATAACATACTTTAGTGGATTATTAACACTCTTGCTATTCACAATGTTAATCTTTTAACTATCCAGTATTAATACTCTGTAATAGTTTCAAACAATAAATAAAAATTACTTCTCAGAACATCAAAATATCTGGTCAACTGGCTTAGGTACTTCCTACTTACCCCCTCTTAATCGGAGTACACGCAAACCCCTTGTCTATTTAAGGTTAAGTTATTGATTCGTGTGGTACTCGGTATGTACTTCAATAGCGGATGGTTTGAATCGTTCAAGGGACATTGAACAAACGAACAGAGTCAAGAGTTGGATTGGGCTAAGAGAAACGACAGCACTTCAGGCAAATCAATACTAATTATTATAAATAATACATTCCACAAATAGATCATTCAAAAAGCATGAAATAGTCAGAAACAAAGGCAGCTTTGTTATCTTTAGTTATACGTTATACAGCAACTATTTTTGGTGAACCCTATTCGAAATTAGGAGGATATAAATTGTATATTAAAGCGAAAATCAACCGAGTGAACCTAAATCAATTCGTAGTCACTGTTAGATCAATTATTAACTTTTCCTAAATTTGTTTGCCTGTTCGTCGAATCAAAAGATGATTAGCTATTTATTTCCTGCTGTCGTACCTATGCATATTAACATAAAAGTTGAGAGTTTATTTCATACAGTTTTTTCTGTCGGTTATTTGTAGATTCTCTCAGTATTGTGCAGTTGAATATCACTGTTCAGGATCGAAAATTTGCTCGAAAAACGGAAATCATTTTTAGTGACCAGATCCAGGTATATATTTCCCAACCTTCCTTGAACCCAGCTTGAACTACTTTTTTGCATAAAGCCCACACAATAAGGTTTATGTGACCTTTGAGGTTGCTGTGTGAAGGGTATTTTTGAAGAGAGAAAATTGTTTCACAGCCGAGCTGTTGATCTCAAGAACGAGTTATAGAAAGGACTGTGGTGTATGTCAACCGTGTACAAACTTTGGGCACGCGTTCGGTGTGTTTTCCGACTGTGCGCCGATACTGAAAGGATTAATGACGCTAGTTTATCGGAGCATCTTTAATTGAAATGTCGGTAGAACAAGGACAGCATTCTTATCTGACGACTCTACTCTAAGGATCGAGGATTAAGATAGGGGAATATACAGCCCGTTTTTGCTCACAGTCAAGGGTATTTTGGGACTCCGGACTAGAGGTGGTAACTAAAATTCAACAGTGCATTTACAATGTATACAGGATCAAGGAACGTGTAAATCCTTAAAGCTACTCCATCACCAGGGCTATTATGAGAGTTGATTTAAAACTAGAATTTTTCTTTATAAAATCTTGGATTTGGGTAACAAATTATTTATATCAGTGACGTGCCATAAGTTTTGAAATATTCAAGTAACGGTACGCCACTGCTTTATTCCACAATCTCAGCAGCTTAGGAACAATCCAAGGCTTTAGAGGGAACAAGCCTCCATTTGTAAACTGTAACTGTCTATACCAATTTTGTTGATGAGCACTTATTGTTGAATAATTAATGAAGTTTCCAATAGTCATGGCTTGATTTCATTGTAGGGAATAAGTGGTCCTGATAAATCAGCATTTCAAATTAATGACAAAGTGTTGGTTCTGTCTGAAACTTTGAAGAAGTTATAATTTACCCAGTCGATAGTTATTACACATAATTTATTAGTGTGTTTTGTTAGAATTCAAAGCTTTGGATATTACCTATTTAGTTAATCATTTTATTGTCTGGTGAAATCAAAAGGATAATTACAAGACCCTGAATGCGTACATCTCGAGATTTTTATATGATTTATTAACCGCCCGATAAAAAACTTCGACATTATCAGATTGAATATGTGTGTGATAGACTACGATTAAGAATCCAAATATCGATTTAAATGGACTTAGTTTTTTTTAAATAAATTAATTCTCTCAGGGCCTTTGTCATCTTTGGGGATGCTATGTGAAGGGTTTTTTTAAGGGACGATAGGAGAGAAAGTTTTCGGAAGGAAAAAGATATGTGGGGTGGGTAGGGATCTGGGGGTCAAGTGTCTAGGAGGGACGGACGCATGAATCCATCCATACTATAGACGATGGGTCGAGAGAGTCCTGTTGGATAGGTAAGAGAGAAGAAAGGACTGAAGACTGGAGGCAAATGGCGAGAGACCACTGCCAGTGGAAATAAATTTACTATGCGTTTCCAAATCCATTTATAACATCACTAATACAGCATCGTAAAACCCATCAAAATAATTCACAAGTTTTGCTGTAGAAATTAGTTTTGACAACGGTTCCCATTTCATATTCCGTCAGTAAATCTTTATTAATTCCCAGCAGCATGTTTTTTTTTTCAAATTTTAAAATAAATATTGAACGGACTGGGCCAAATCTATGCTATAGGCAGGACTAACATTTTTTCCCAGTCTCTCTCAAAGAACCCTTTGCAACTTGCGCCGTGTATGAAACGCCAAGTTGAAAAGATTTCATTGAAGAAAAAAAAAAATTTAATCAGTTGAATTTTACTACACTTGGCACATTTTCCACCAAGATAATTTGGGAGGTGAGTATGAGTACCGCCGCCCCGGTAATATTTCATTTGATAATCAACACCTTTGCCATAGGTCACCCCAAGTGTTTCGCTACGATTGATGACTTAGCAGAAGTGTCCGGGTTCATGAGTGATGTCTTGGTGCGTCTCCCCACCAGCCTCATGGCGGGCCGGATCGGGAGAGTTCGAATTGATGCGTGACTCGAGACACACTGACCCCCAGATTCCCACCCACCTCTAATATCATTTTTCCTTCCCAGAACTTCTTCTCCTTCCTTCCCTTAAAATGACCCTCCGCACAGCAAATACATACATGGAAAATTATAATTTTTATTGATTGGGATGTCGTAGTCTTAACTGCAGACAACTTTTATGAAATATCACACATTTTTTAACGAAAATATAATACTGATTATCTTCACTTTATAGCATTGTTCTGCAGTAAGGCGAAGCTTAATGCTAAATCACTATTTTGACTAATCTTTATAACGAATTGGTGTACATTATGAATACCAAAAAATATGCTTTAGTAAAATTGAAAGTTTTCCTATCTTTTCGCTTGAGTAGAATACAAATAAAAAAATAAATTACTCAATAAAAAATATAAATGTAAATTACTAGAAAATTTTTTTTTTCAATAGAAATTTACGAACGCGTAAACGAAACAATTTTTAAAAATACAGTATTTTAGCTAAGATTATCTGTGAAAGTTTTAGCTTACAAAATAAATAAAAACCAGTTTCGTGCTTGAAATCGAACGTTTCCAGACTCCGTTTGTCAAGCGATTTTAATGCCTATTACCTACGATATAAGGTATACCAAGAATATACACATTTGTAGCTTCCTCTTAAAGAAGTATACTACATGTATGACGACAAATTTATTCAACTTTCCGATATATTATAATGTTAAACTTTTTTTTCAGCATTCCGATATATAAGAATGTTGAACAATTTTGTTCAACATTCCGATATATTATAATTTGCAGGAACCAGATTCTGGAACATTGAAATCCTTTATAGAATTGCCGCCAGTGGAAAGGGCCTTACGAGCAATTAGCCGTATATTTCCCATTTCTGGGGATTTGTGGTTTTTGGGCAAAATCCCCGTCTGAAAGGTTCATCCTTCCCTTGAAAGGGAAAGTTGCGCATTATGCTTTCAATAGAGCCAAGCCATGGAAAATTGGTCAAACAAAATGAATTCCTTTTCTGTATCTTTTTTAATAAAAAATATCCATTATTAGATTGTGGAAATTGGTTATTCGTAGGTGCTTTACGGTTTAGGTGTATTCATTTTAATTTCGGTGCTTTAATACGTAGCAAAGTGTCAAAAGAATATAAAAAGTGCAAGTAAATGGTAGAAAAAATTCGGAATACCCCAGGATGACGTAATGAAAGGTGAGCTTAGTTGTTATAAATATGTACAACATGTTTTAAGGCCGCTGGTGATGCTCGGGCTGTTGATGATGCTGCACAAAACCATAAGATAAAATCGACGTTGAAAGGAATTTTAGGATGATGCATGAGGCGCAAGTGGACGATAAAAGTCTGGGACGCCCCAGAAAGACATGGCGCGATCAAGTGTTTCAAATACCGGAGTGAGGTCATGTCAAGAAATGGTAAAACATAAAAATATGTAGGCGAGAGTGACGTAAGGAATGTTGCGTTATGTCTGTTGTGGCGTATTTGAGTATTTGATTAATTTTATTTTAGGGAGGTATCACGTTTTAATGGGACGTCCCTGACCCTTTCTCCCATCAAACCTCTTCACACGTACATATTTTCTTCTTTTCCAATGGGCTCAATTTTTAAAAATAATGTAGGCTAAGGACGGGTTTTTTCACAGAATGTGAAAAATTCATAAAATATCGAAGATAATTTTCAAGTTCTGTTAAAGTTTTGTTATCATTTAAGTTCTGCGAAGCAACTGGCCTACAATCATATAATTACAGAACTTGAAAATTAACTTTGAAATTTAATGAATTCTTCAACATCTGTGAAACAACCGGCTCTTAATAATATTCATTTAATGCATTAACAATATCACATTAAAATCGTACATATAACCATGAGAATATTCAGTTTTATTACCGAGCAATAAATACTATGAACAAAGTGAAATCGTTTCGAAAATATAATAAAAACGTTAGACTTTTATATTTATTAACTTTATTTCCAAGAAATAAAATTGTTATTGACCATAAAAGTAATTGGTTTTCATTATTAAATACTGTTTCAGAAAACATTTAAGTATGTACTTAATACAGAATACGTACCCAAAAAAATCCGGGTTCAAAATCGCTTCTGGCATTTTAGTAACCCCTAAATCCACCCTTATTTTAAACTAAATAACTTGAGGGTGAAAACTGTCAACTTGCAAAAAACACGGTCTATTATTGTTGACACATTAAAGCCAACAAACCGCTTTTAATGCACGAAAATGAAAAAAATGCCTGGATGCATATTTTTAATTAAACGAAAGTTCTCTCACAAATTTCAGTAGCATTTTCTTTGCAAGATTTTTAATTAAAATTTTCCTGACATTTATAGTTTTTCTTTTCGTTTTTTTCCATTTTTGATACTAATTATAAAGATAGAGTAACGCAAAATTTGAATAGAAAATTGTCATTAAAGTTCAGTGGAATGTTATAATAATATCATAGCATTTATATAGCGTAGTTTAGTGTCATTTTTTGACTTGATTAATAAGTCAGAGAAATAGAATTGATGAAATAAGAATAAAGAATGAGTTACATTTGCGATCTTTTTTTTAACAATCTTTTCTAGAGATCTTTTATTCTTAACCTTCCAGCGGGCGCGTTGAGAAATTTCCCTTGAGCGGGCGCTTGTCGTAAATTTTACGTTACATGTAAGTGGTGTTTTCTTTATACAAACGTAAGGGAATTTCTTTAAGGATATGAAAAATCATAATAGGCAGTACTTAAAAAAATATATATTTGACTTTCTTAAAAAAAACGAAGCAACACTCTAAACATGTTAATATTTCAAAACTAAATATTTTATCGACCTATTTAGTCAGAATCAATATTCTCATCCTTACAATTGTTACAAACCACCTCAACTGAAGAATGGTTCTTGCATGTAAAGGACTGGCAACGGCAACACTTCATTGATGCTGAGGATCTTTTCTTATCCAGTGCACATAACCGACAAACACCGCATTTTGGAAAGCTTCTGTTTTCTTCTTCTGTTATCGGTTCAACTGCCCTATCGTAATTCACGTTGAGAAAATAATTTATATCTTGCGGTAAATGTTTGACATTTGATTTGACTCTAGCATAGCTCGAAGCTCGATGCTTACAACTAAGTTGCAAGAGTGGGGGAAGCGATAAGGCGCGTTTGTCGTAAATTTTACGACAGCGCGCCCGCTGGAAGGTTAAATAAACTTGGTTCACTCATTATTTATTTATTTATTTTTTATTTATTTTATTTATTTATTTGCAAAAACAGTACAAAAACCAATACATTGCAAAAGCGGTAAACAAATTATTGAAGAAAATTTTATACATAAGTATACAGTTAAAACATATGCAAAAGCGGTAAACAAAATATGGAAAAAAAATTATACATAAGTATACAGTTAAAACAAATACAATATTTCGCGCTTAAAGTCGTTGTAGGACATATGGAAAATATCCAAGTTAGCTGGAAGGGAGTTAATTAACCTAGTGAGTCTTCCCAGGGGCATCACCATTGGTAAGTTAGTTCTGGACCTGGGAAGAATTAAAAGCCTGTGTTGGCGGCCTCTCGTGAAATTATCCGGGACATAAAGTCCTATTTTTGACAGAATGTCTGGAATTGATACTAAACCATTCAGAAGCTTGTAAGCCATCATCAATAATGCGACGTCCCGTCTGGAACTAAGGCTGCAGATATTCAGCATTCCCGAGATAAATGCTGTTGGAAACAGCCATGGGTAAAAACCAAACTCTCTCATATAGAGGTATCGTAAAAATTTCTTTTGAATTTTCTCGACCATTAGTACATAGACAGTGTCCTCTGGCCCCCATACCTGAGATCCACTCTCGAGAATGCTACGCACTAAGCTAAAGTAAAGCAGCCTAATGACTGCAAGGTTTGTCAGTTCCTTTGAATTGTGTATGACAAAACCTAACATTCTTGTAGCTGATTTACAGATCTTTTCAATGTGAGCGTGAAATGTTAAGCGAGCGTCATACACAATTCCTAAGTCCTTATAAGTCACCGTATGCTTTAGTGATGTATCTTTCATTTTGTAATTAAAATATACGATCTTTTGTGACCTCGTAAAACACATAACTGAGCATTTTTGGAAGTTGAAACCGAGTTTGCTGTCAATACTCCAGTCAATAATTGCATTTATATCTTCCTGGAGCTTTTTACAGTCTTCTAATGATCTTATTCTTAAGAACAGTTTAATATCATCTGCAAAAAGTAAAAAACGGACGAATTTGATTTTTCCCCGAATATTATTTATAAAAATTAGAAACAATAAGGGTCCTAAATTGGAACCCTGCGGCACACCAGAGTTTGTAGGATACGCGTTATTACTTAGTCGGGGCCTCGTCTGTATCTTTTCAATATTCTCTTTGGAATGCGAGGTATGAAATAATATAATAAAATCATTCAAATTATCAATGAAATGAGAAAAATATATTTTTTATCTGTTTAGCACACTTAATCTAGAACGTATTTAATACACAACTGAAAAAAAATGTGGCATATTTTTTACCCTCTAAGCTTTCAAAATTATTGATACCTACAAGTAATATAATATGGGGAAACAGAGGCGCGCTTCCTACATAGGCACACGGGGCTGGCCCTGGACAAAACGGTTGTCAAAACCAGTAGATGCCTCAGCAGGTGATCACTGTGATAATAATATTCGGATATTTTTTATTTTTGTGTAGCGCCGTTTTAGAGATAAATAATCTCAAGTGCGATGTGTTGACTGTTAGGTATCATCAGCACCTTGGCGCCTTGAAAAGTGCCCGGAGCGGACTGCTCCAATTACCATTGTTTAACCATTCTGTGCGAAAACTTGTATGACGGAAGTAGTTGTCATTTTTTTCAATGGATTTACTCTTTTCCCTTCTGTCTACCATGATCCAAAATATGCCACTAGGCACACATGTATTATATCGTAAAATATTTACATTATAATATTTTTAGAAAGTGCCGTAGGACAAATTAAATATATACTAGAACTTCCTAAGTTAGAGATGTTGAATTATACTATTTTTCTAAAGAATGCAGAAGCAGAATACAGGTAGCAGAAGTCGGGGACGCCGAGGAAGGCATGGCACGATCAAGTGAATCAGATACCCGAGAAGGGCCATTTGAAGAGTCAGAATAATGGAAGAGTATGTATGAGACGATTTTTGAATGTGAATGAGGCAAGAAGTGTGTGCCAAGACCGAGTTGTTTGGCGGCCCGTCCTCTCTGTCTACCCTTGCGAGTTTCCAAGCAATGTGTATCATGCTACTCCAAAAATTAGAATTTATTTAATAAAATTAAGTGTTCACCAATTTCTAAAAAACCTTTCCTTCCCCAGAATAAAATTTTAAATGTTTAATTTCAGTCGTAACGATACAACCTCGGTATATTTATTAGAACGGGTAGGAATAACCGTAGAATGGTTTAAAAATAATTTTTTTCTAATAGCGATAAGCATTTTTAATGAACTTAAATTTTTAGTTCAATTAGCCACTGTCTCTTATCTGTATCCTCCACACCAACCTAATCTAGGTTCTAGAACAATAATTCAAATAATATACCTTTACGCGAAACCGTTATTTTTTTCCTGACAGGAAAATTTACATTACCCTAATATTTGACGTTGACAAATTATACAACGAGTGTGGATAGATAGGTACCTAATCGCTATTAAAGAGTTAATGGAAAGAAATGTTGTATTGGCGTGTCAGCGTGCCAGAAGTTAGGACAAGTTTATGTTACTTTTTGATGAAAAAAAAATACCAAACATCGAAATTCTTTCATGAATAAATCTTTAATTTTATTGGCCCCAGATGGCCGATAGTCGAAAAGTATCATTTAATTTGGCAACATGAGAATTTTTACGTGAATACCGAACAAGATTCCCTACTGTCCGGAGCCAGTGGGACAATGACACCCCCAATTGGAGGAGGTTTTAATGCTGAAGCGTGTAGATAAGCGAAGGTGATGAGTAGGAGGAAAGTTGGGAATAACCTAGCTATTCAGATCCGGTCATCAAACAGGGCTAAAGTCATTTCCAGCAACTTCTTAATTATGAATTATTCTCTCGGTTGATTCTTAGAGTATTAACCACGAGCCGCAAATATACACAATGTACCTACGTACTTACATCATTTTATTTTTTATTATTACTTGAATCTATATTCTACGTATGTAAGTGTAAAGAAGTCTGTGGCAAGCAGCGTGTCTTTGTTTTTTTTTTACAAATCATCAATTTTATTCAAAACAGGAAAAAGGTCACTATCTCAATGAGATTTCAAAATGCAACCCCCTTTCCCTTTGAAACCTCTTAAATCAGAGTGGTGTTTGTTTTCAATGAAATTTTGCACATTTGATGTTCAAAATAAGAGGGAAAATACTGCCTGCTCTGATTTTGAAACTCTACGTTTAAGGCCCGGGAAACGCCGGGGACTTCAGCTAATATAAAATATGTCATTCTCTTGTGCCTTATGTAAATTGGCTAAATTAGCACACACTCTTTCAAATCGGTATAGGTTTATATCACTCGTGTAGGAATTGTCTGTCCACTGGTTTTGACCACTTGTTTTCTCTCCACTGAGTGTTTTTCCTGAAAATAAATTTTGTTTTTAATTATTTAATTATAGATTATCCATTAATTACTCGCGGCTTTCATTAAACGCGGCTTTGTGACACGGATTCTAAAAATAATTTTAATTGACCTCGTTAGTATTCGCGTAATCACAAAATAGTGTTAAAACGACAGTTTGTCGAGAAATAAAGGCAGTTTTTAGGCAAATTGATTAAATAAATGTATATAATTTTCGTTATTTAAAATTATATGGAATCCCTTTAACCATGTTTATCAATCGTAATCAACATCGATTAAGAGCTTTCTTTTGCCGAGTGTTCAAAATACTTGGCTCCGAATCTACTTGATTCACCAAGACCACAATTCAGAATCGAAACGATGCTTGAAATGGCCTAAGCCATGTTTTTTTTCAATTAATGACTATCCAACTTACTAACATAGTATAATAATCACAAATCCTCTTCACTACGTATAACGGTACCCAGGTCGACCGCGGATTTTCGTGTTGGTGTTAATTGATTTTTTTGTGATTTTTCATCTTCATGTTGATGGACCTCATCTTTATGTTTGTTGATTTACTTATTTTCATGTTTGTGGACCTTTTCATATTGGTTGGTTTTCTCATCTTCGTGTGTGTTGATTTTCTCATCTTCGTCATGTCTGTTGATTTTTTTCATTTTGATATTTTTCGACCTCATCTTAATGTTTGTTGATTTCTTTATGCTAGTATTTGTGGATTTTATCTTTATATTTGTTGATTTCTTTATTTTCATGTTTGCGAACCTTATCTTCATGTTTATTGATTCTCTCATTTTCATGTTTGAAGATTTCCCTGTCTTCATATTTCCATATTGTTGATTTCTTCAGTTCGATGTATTGGACCTCATCTTCATGTTCGTTGACTACATTTGAATAAGGTACTTCCCAACCTTCCATTCAACAAATGCTTCCCTTCTCCAATTCACTTCGTTTTACAACATCCACTTCACAACAAAACAATTTAAAACCTTATCAAAAATATAAAAAATAATAATTTCCACGTCAAAACACCAAATTTAATCAGTAAGTGCACCTTCATTGATTGTACTTTATGAATTTAATACTAGCCAAACTAACCAGCTATACACTGCATGTTTGGCGTTATATAAGCGGTTTCGTTCCCTTCTCTACTCCTATAATGGGTGTTATTCCTTTAGATACCCTACAACCCTCCCAATCTCTACTGAGCAAGACTTCCTTGAAACACCCTTTGATCTCAACAACCTCTAGTTCTAGTCAATCTTGCACAATTGATCTCTTCGGCATTAGTGCGGATTCACATCTAAGAAACACAACCAACATATGCCTCAACACACATTTATAATAGGTTGAATTTTTTTTAAAAATGGGATCGTTTTTACTATTCTAGTACTCAATAACTCGGCTGAAGAGCCATCTCAAAATATTTCCAACTTTCCAGGAGACTAGGATCCCTAATCAAGGTGTGCTATGGGGCTGAATTATACGGGGAAGGGAAAGTGATTGGAAAAGGGAAAGTTGAGAAGTACTTTTTAATATTTAGTCACCAAATATGGCTTAAATCAATACACACAACTTTTAGATTCTGATATGTTCTATACAGCAGAAGAACAAAAGAGATTGAATTCAACATAAAAGCAACATTAAAGCATCACAGAAGAGAGAAATTATTCTCCAGATAAGTTGGAGTTTACCCAAGTTTCAAAATTGATAAAATTTCCCATTAATTAGCGAAATCAGCAAATCATTACCCTAATCGATAAAATCCGTCTCCCTTCAACGCCAGAAATAGGAATTCACCCTTTTCCACAAATGCTGGGTAATAATATTAATTCTGCCTCCGATGGTCCTGGTACTACCTCGGGTAAACTTTCCACTGTAATAATTAGCGGTGGCTCCGTGTTTGCTGTAATACAAAAGGAAAACGGTTAACACCGCGTAAAACTTTGCTTCGCCATCGAAGTTTTTGGAAAATTCGGCTTTGTAATTATTTCGGAATTCACCATTAATTTATATTTGCTAATCCATTCAAAGTTAAATTATTTAAAGTATTCACATATCGATAATATAATGCTTAACTTTTACCCTCTGTGTTATCAAAAAAGCGTTTTTAATTTCACGGAATTATAAAAAATGATCAATTTTAGATTTTTAAAGAAAGACCAACGTTATCAGATTATGAATAACGTTACAATTCTACTACTGTTATTATTAGCGTGATTTGTAGGTTATGTGTGCAATGGTGAAGTACGTGAAGCGAGCAGAGGAAAGTAAAACTATAAAGCCTGAGTTCTATCAACTTAGCCATAATCAAGCTTATCAACTAATTAGCAACGTGGTCGAGGAGTAAGGCTCTCTACTAGCAAACTGAAGTTGTGCTCTTTCACAATTTATTAATTTAAAAAATACATAATATACTTGCAGCACGTTCCAGAGAGGAAAATACTATCATTAAGATCACAATTTAGAATTTATTTTTTACCAAATGGGAAGGATGAAAAAATATTCAGACAATCGTCTGTCAATACAAACATCTTAACTTAATTATTTTTTTTTAATTTAACTAAGAATTGGTAGACTTAATATGATTTGGAAGAATTCTAAGCATAAGTGGTGCATGATATAAATAGTTTCTTTGACCAAAATAAGTTTTAGTTTGTACCGCCACAAATTTCAATATAGAGCCAATTCTAGTTCATGCTTTTGTTGTGTTCCTTTCAGCAAATTTAATATTGATTAATATTGAATTTGAAGAGACGTTGCTTGAAATGGCTTAAGCCGTGTTTGGTGACCAGATTTGAATAACCAGATACTTCTTGGGCATTATGTAACAATTTCTAGACATTTTTGTTTCATTGAGTTTTATTTTCCAATGTACATCCTGTTACTTAAATTTTGTTTACTTTGCTACTGGTTGCGAAACAACTGTGTCATTAACTAGCAATCTTAAAACTAATCATACAAGTATAGATTTTATTATGTGAGTGGTGTAATTTGGGGATGGAGGAAGGGGGGCGAGAAAGGTGGGAGGATTCATAAAAATAAGGAAACACAATAAATTAGACTTATAGGGTGCTATTATTTTTTTAACTAATTTTTTTTTTTTTTGATAATTTTTAATGTGTGTAAAGCGCACAAGTTGAAATATATATTAACGTTTAAATGTTTAAATTGAGTTTTTTCTTTGTTGAAGCTATGGCCTGTCTCTATTAAATTTAATATTTAAATAATTAAAAATAATTTTTAAGTTAGTTTTAATATTGCTTGTTAATGACACGTTTGTTTCAAAACCGGTAGCAAAGTAAACGAAATTTAAGTAACAATTGTACATTGGAAAATAAAACAAAAAGGTATTTTATCGCTTACCTTTCCTGTCGGTATTTTTTTCACAATTTTTAGCAAATCCGAGTTTATTGAAGCAGAGTCACAATCACATACAGACACTCGGAATTATTATATTTGATGTGTCATTAATAACTAACATTTTTCTTATATATTTTATATTTCCGTACATATTTCTTTCGCAATTTTATTGTACAATGGGCGGTGCAATCGGCATTTATGTGTGCTTGATCGATATGCTAAATTAAATGAAATTAATTTATATTTGACCATATCCATTTAATTGCTTACAGCGCGTCAGTGATTTTTACTCCGGGAATAAAACACTCTCTCGGGATAAATTTAGTATTGAAATATTTTATACTCCTTGTTAAGCGCACAAGGGTACTCTAGTTTTCCGATATATTATAAAATATTTCAACTTATTTTGCTGTGAACGAATGAATTTTCCATTAATTGCGAGTAATTTAAAATTGTGCTTCCATTATTTTGCACGTACACGAAAATTTTACGCTTAATTTGCTACAAATATTTATTTATTTTTTGCTTTGAACTTTTAATGAGAAATTTTTCAAATTTTTTTTTCGAATATTTACCTTTTGATATTAATACCAGTACCTACATTATACATTGATAAAAAAATTAAAATAATTTTCAATTTAAGTGCGCATATTTCGAAGCCCGCTAAAATAATCGCAATCTGGCGGTGTATGCATGACGTCATAGTTGCTCGGGCTTAAAAAAGAGTTTTTCGAAATCTAATGTAGACAGTGACTTCCTCTTGTTTTGTAGGTCAAGTTTGCAAAATTTCAAAAAGTCTAAATAAAACAAAATAACAATAATAATAATAAAAATTTGTATAAAATCAAATCCACACCCATTGGCCCGCCAAAGGGCCAAGACGGAGAATAAAGAATAACACAAGTAAACCCTTGTGGGCATGCTTCGTGATACAAATATAAACCTAATTTGGGCTTATATTTATTTCGATACCATTATTATGAAAATCGAATGGGATTTCGATATATTATTTCATACAAGTGTGTGAAAAACAGGCCGTGTGCTAAATGGTCTAGAACCAAAAGGTAGCACATTTGTTCTTACTCAAGTGAATAATTTCTTCTCATTTTCTTATTTATTATATGGCACGGCAGTTAAAAAGATAGAAAATTTATCTGTTTAGAATAGAAAAGCAGAGAATGGGAATGATCAAAGACCATATTTTAGAATCGGAATTGTCAAAGACCATATTTTAGAATCGGAATAGTCAAAGACCATATTTTAGAATCGGAATGGTCAAATACCATATTTTAGAATCGGAACGGTCAAAAACTATATTTTAGTATTTTTTAATGATAAAATAATGTTTATAAGACAATGTTTTATGCATAGCATGAAAGGATAACAAATAATTATAAGCAATAACAAGTCGCCTGAAATATCAATATAAATTGAAAACATCTCCCAAAACTAAAGTTGGTTGGAAAAAATATAATAAGCAGTAATTTTTGATTGAAGTACTAGTACATATTGAGTTATTTGGCGGGTTGGAAATAAGCCGACATAGCTCAGTGGTTTCTGAGCACCTGACGGGACATCAGAAGGCCTGGGTTCAATTCTCGTTGGCGGCATTTATTTTTACTCGGGAGATATTTTCAATTTGTATTGATATTTCAGGCAACTAATTATTTGTTACCATATTTTAGAATCGGAATGGTCAAATACCATATTTTAGAATCGGAATACTGCTTACAATGGTATTAGATGTACTAGGTATCGAGATATAATAGAATATGTAATTGTATTTTCAAAAGCTTTGGTATGAATCCTGTTGACAAACCTAATAAAAAAATAATGTATAAATATATACACTAATTACAAAATAAAAAAATTGAAAATGATTTTGAAAACATAAAAAAGGAACACCAGGAAAAGAATATCATTATTAAACAACTTGAAATAAAAATTTCAGACCTCGAATACAAATCTCGGTCTAATTTCTTAGAAATAGCGGGCATTCCCCAAAAAAATGGAGAGCAGCAGATGGAGATAGTAAAAAGAGTTACGGCAGGAATGGAAATCCAGCACAATGATATAATTGATATAAAAAGGACACATGATAGAAGGAACAATGCGCCACCGAAACTGCTAGTGGAATTTGCGGAAAAAAAGACAAGAGACAATCTTCGTTCTAAAAGGAAAAATATTAATTATGCAGCTATAAAAGATATCTCCACCGAACCAATCTATATTGCAGAGGAATTGAGCCCATATCAAAGGGAACTGCTCTGGAAAACGAAAAAATCTGCCAATGAAAAAATGTACTCCTACGTTTGGTTCAAAGATCGAAAAATAATGACGCGAAGAATGCCAACCGAAAAAATAATGTATATAAAACATGTAGATGATATAAAAAATATTGTTTAACAAAAGGGCACAAAAACGATTACGAAAAAAAAATATAAAAATGGCTGACATTATATTAACCTCGGAACCAAATGATCTATTGAATTTAAATAACAACTCTTTCAATATACTACACAAAAACATAAGAAGCATAAGAAAAAAATTTGATGAATTGCAAATTTTATTGAAATATTTAAAAGTTAATTTTCAAATAATAATACTTACTGAATGTTGGATAAATCATAAATACATGAAATTGGAAATTGCTGGATATACAACCTACTCAAGTATGAATAACAAAAAACAAAATGATGGTGTAATTATATACATTAAAAACGAAATAAAAGCCGAAGTTGAAGAAATTATTATCACAAATGCCAATTGTTTAAAAATTACAATCAGTAAAGAAAAAGCTATATTAGCAATCTATCGATCGCCCTCAACAAGAAACATCGACCCATTCCTTAAATCCGTAGACGAGGAACTCTGCCTTCTTAAAGAAACGAAAAACATATTTATTATTGGAGATGTAAATATAAATATTTTAGAAAATGGACACCCTAAGCGAATTCAATATCTGCAGATGCTAGCATCCCATGGACTGGAAAGCTTAATAAATGTTCCTACTCGAAAAGTGGACAACAGTGAAAGTTGCATAGACCATATAATGAGTAAAACAAAAGACATTACTCAAACTGTTGTATTTAATTGAACTATAACCGATCATTATACAACTATGCTTTCAATAAAAATAAACAAGTCAAATAAAATGAAGAAAAAACCATTAACAACAGAAAAAACAGAAATCAACTGGAATATCATTAAACATAATCTACAATGTACCGATTGGAAAAAACTGCAAAGTATGAACAATACAAATGATTCATAGAATTATTTCATAGAACTTCTTCAGAATAATATACTATCTAATACCACAAAAATTACTAAGAAAATCTCACACAAAAATGTACATATTAAACCATGGATTACACAGAATGTTATAAACTGCATAAGAAAAAGAGACGAGTTACACAAGAAACTTTAAAAAAATTCCATACGATATACACATGTTAAGATACTACAAAAGATACAGAAACATTTGCAAAAAAGTTATTATGTGTACAAAAGAAACCTACTATAAGAAAAAAATTGTAGATTGTAAACAAAATCCCAGGAAAATGTGGCAAATAATAAATGAAATAACCAGTTCTAAATCTGCCAACGTTACATCAATTGACGTGCTGAATATAAACAATGTTCCCAGGACATACGCTGATAATCCTGACCAAATACTTGAATACGTCAATAATTTTTTCATAAATATAGGATCAAATCTAGCAAAGCAAGTTACAAAATGTAATGAAGATGTACAAATAAACGAACCACCTGAGCAAGGAAATCAGCTCAATTTTAAACAAATTACAGCTGACGATATCAAAAACACAATTTCTTCTTTAAAATCAAATATTTCTTCGGGGGAGGACACAATCTCAACCAACGCAATAAAATATCTCTGTAAAGAACTTATCGAACCACTTACATACTTAGTCAACGTGTATATAACGAATAGCATATTCCCTACAGCCCTCAAAAAAGCGATTGTTATACCAATATTTAAACAAGGATGTAAAAATGTCATAAACAATTACCGACCAATAAGCCTACTAAATGCATTTTCAAAAATATTGGAAAGAACACTAAAAAAACAACTCTTATCCTACTTAGAAGACAATAAAAAAATATCGAAAACTCAGTATGGATTTAGGGAGAACTTAAGTACTAGTGACGCCATAGAAAAAATTACCGATATGATCACTAAAAGTTTAGAGTGTAGGAGAAAAAACTTTGGCAATCTTCATAGACTTACAAAAGGCTTTTGACACAATAGATCACAAAATACTTTTTTCAAAACTTTCAAAAATTGGTATGTCATGTACAACACTAAACTTACTAAAAAGCTATATGACGGAGCGTACACAGAGCGTCCAAATTAACAAGAGAAAAAGCAAACCTCTCCTAATCAACCATGGAGTACCACAAGGAAGCGTACTAGGTCCGATATTATTTTTAATATACATTAATGATATCTGTAGCCTAGAAACAAGAGGAAAAATCATTAGTTTTGCTGATGACACAGTAATTTTATTTAAAGAAAAAGATTGGATAAATACCTACAAAGAAGCTGAACACGGACTTGGTCTCCTGCAAAACTGGCCTAAAAGAAACTCCCTGACGCTTAATGTCAATAAAACAAAATATCTGACATTTTCTAAAACAGCCAGAGGGCAGCCGTCAGAGGACCTTAATCTCAAATTACATTCATGCCAAGGAATTTATCAAAAAAATCAAGGCTTATCATGCCTCTGTCCCACTATAGCACACTCCAAAAGCATCAAATATCTTGGAATTGAAATTGATGATAATCTCCGTTGGAACTCACATATAGATGTAATTACAAAAAAACTAACCAGGTACATATACTTCTTTAGAAACATTCGCAATATCCTCAATATAAACGATATTAAAAAAGTATACTATGCTTTGTGTCAATCACAAATAGAGTACGGAATAACTGGATGGGGGTCTGCCTTGAGCACTCACACAGAGCGGCTCAATATAGCACAAAAAGGAGTATTAAAGACTATACTGAAAGTTCCGCTTAGAACTCCGACAGAAGAAATATTCAAAAACTTCAATGTTTACAATGTACAGAAACTATATTCAAAAAATATTTTATTTAAACTGAAAAAAAACATATCCGAATACTCCACTGCCCAACATAAATACACAACCAGGGCAAAAAGCGAAAATATCCTGATTACTCCCAGTTTGAACACATCCTTTGGACAGAGAAATAATAAATTCCATGCTATAAAATTGTTCAATGCTCTACCAAATGAAACCAAAAAAATAAACGAAATGAGTATATTTAAAACAAAAGTCAAAACATGGCTTAGAGATCAAAGTAATAATCAACTTACAAACATTATGAAGACAATGTAAAGACAATTCAAAACTAAATACAAAAATTTAAGAAAAACTACAGGCCGCCTCAGAACAGGAAACCCTAGTGAGGAGGACTGTGAAAAAAAATATACTTATATTATACTTTAAACCTACATAATGTACAAATTTTGCTATTGATATTAATAAAAAAATTTTAAAAAAAAAAACTAATTGGGGATTCCATAGTCCCATTGGTTTCAAACGGTTGAGATCAGTTGACACTCTTGTGCGATTATTCACATTAACCAACTGAGTAAAATTTGTCAAACTATGAGAAGGAAAACATGAAGTAAAAAGAAATATAACTTTAAAAATAACTAAATTCATATTATAATATTTATATTTATCTTATGACGCATATTAATATCGCATCCAACGAATCCTAATCAAACCACACTAACCGCTACATCATAAATAGAAGAAAAAAACTTTGTATAATTTAATAAATAATAAAGATAAAAAAGATGTTGTGGCGACGTGATGCCAGGCGTTAAATGCAATAGAGCAGCGTGACCCACTTGCTAAATCTACTGTGAATTGTATCGACCGACTTTCTGCGGTCTGCGGGCTGAGGGCTGCGGGTTGTAGAATGGAGAAAAGAAGTAAAAAAAATATACCAAAAAGATCGGCAAAGGAGATTTGTACGTATTATGACTGTGATTGAATTTCATTGACTTCTTCTGTAAATAAAGTTAAAGCGAATGAAGTAAAAACAAATATCCTTTGTTCTTATTATTCCTATTATACGCATTGTTTTGTAGAGGTATCATTCCTGTATTTTCAGTATTTTCAGCTCTACCATAGAATGTCGTTATTCCACGCACAATTTACACATTTTTTATATATTTTTGGTAATAAAAGCAATATTTGTCATATCCCTGTAAAAATCGTTAGTGAACCCCACTGTTAAATTTGGCAGCCACCTCTGGTCCGGAGCCCTAAAATACTTAAAAAAAGAGTGTGTGCAGAAACAGGCGGTCCGTTTGATAGGTTCTCTTATATTTTAATTTTGGAGGCGGGTATGGGTACCGTCACCCCGGCAATCATTAATTGGATAACCAACACCTTTGCTATAAGTCAACCCAAGTGGTTTCCAACGTTTGATGACTTAGAGGGTTCATGGGGTGAGTTTTGTCCAGGTCTTGGCGGTGGATGCGTCTACTCACCCACTGCGTCACGGTCGAGGGATACCGTTAGTCCTCTCCAGCCGGACTCTCAGCCTGACAAGAAACCGCAGTGGAAATAATGATTCATACGTCTGTCACTCCTAAACACACTGACTCCCAAATTCCTACACACCCCTCTTATTCTTTTCTCCTTTTTCTTACCGTTAATGTATCTAAAAAATCCAAACAAATTATCATAAGCATTAATTACTCACCTGAAATATCCACACATATTGAAAATATCTCCCGAATAAAAATAAGTGCCGCCGACGGGAATTGATCCCGCACTTTCTGATATCCGGTCAGGTGCTCTAGACCACTGAGCTACGTCGGCTTATTCCCAACTCGCCAAATAATTCAATGGTTTCATGCAAGTAATTAACGCTTATAATAATTTGTTATCCTTTGTTCTATTCATAAAAACCTTATCTTATAAACATAAATTTATCAATAAGAGAAATAAAAAGAGTTTTTTTTCTTTAATTTCAATCTTAAGAAGAAAAGCCGGCCTAGTTTTGTCGATACAAACTCTTATTTATTAAACCATATTTCCTCTCTGAATTTTAATACTAGTGCAATATAATATAGATATCAATTACCGGTGTCGTTACTTCTGATAGGAATTAGGACCCTCAAAAAATCCTAAAAATCGCCAACAGACATTCAGTATACAAATTTGATAATGTTTAAAAAAACGTACAGACAAAATATAAAGTTAGTCCAATTTTTGAGGAGTAAACAAAACCTCGATTTTGAATATTTTCCTTAGATACAATCAGCCGTGAGATGCAGTTGTCTCTTTAGCTCATTTTTCGGGGGCTAACAGAGATAGTGACAACAGCAGTTTTGTAATGTACCGTTTATTAAAATTTCTAATTCTTTAAAATTGCAATGGGAACGTTATTGGTACCCATCGTTCAGTTGTTAAGCATTTTTTGATTTGTGGCCAAACGTATTTAAAAAATACATTTTCCTCTAATGTAAATACCGCACAATAGTCCCAACTGCTACCAACCTTCTGGAGCCAGTGAGACTATGGCATCCCCAATTAGGGTTTGTGATATAGGTGAAGGTAGTGGTGAAGGGAAAGAGATGGGAGGAGAAAGATGGGGAAATACTTGGGTCTACAGATTTAGTCACCAAATACAGCTTAAGCCATTTTAAGCAAAGTTTCAATTTTAAATGATGGTTTCACACCAGGGCGTTACTGAGAGTTTTTTCCCCCTCGGAGAATTTTCATATTATTTTAAATGACTAAATTGTGAAACAACACAAATCAATCAAATAAAATTTATTTGGGCACGGGATTCGAACCCGTGTACTCCGGATTTCTTGACGAGAGCCTTACCCCTGGACCACGAAGGCCGTCAAAAGAATACGGTGGAGTAAAGTCCTTAGTCAAAATATATGAATATCTCAATAATATTGAAAAAACAACACTTTTTCGATATTCAAATTAGTACGACTAAACTGCTCTGGAAAATTTCACGGCCACGTGGTTACAAAAGTGCAGTCTCAGAAAAAATATATTTCCACTGCAAAAATACCAACTTAAAGCAGAAAAAATCACCACAAGCTCCTGATTTGTATTGTTGACCTATTTCAAATAAAAATATGATTGTTGTCCAGCTTTCTAATTCCTACCTCCATATGCCGAATACAACGTCACGGAGCCCCTTGTCGATCGTATCGACGTTAAAAGCCATTGAGCTCGCGAGTTTGTGGCTGTGAAAGTGAAACGTATTGAACGCAATTAATAATAGTGGAAGAAGAAAAAACGGTAAGTCAGCATTCCATATATTCAATCCTCTTCTATACGCTGTGCGACAGTACCTCGATTCCCTCCCCAACAATATTAAAAAGTGAGAATGTCATGTCACGGTGACATAATTTCAGACACCGTATGGCAGTTACCGGGTTAAAAATGTTCCCTTCTCCATTATCCCATCACTCGAGTTTTATTGTTTCTGCTATCTCCCCTACATCCGGCTAACGGGTTTGACCTCAATAACCAAACACCCTGTATGGCGATGTAAAAACACGGATAGGTACATCATTTATCTTTTACTAACCCCGGCGTGAACTGGGCGCGAGCAATTCTGCTGAATTATATCTTTTTCCCTGCTAAAACAGGAACATACAGGCTGATTTTTTTAAGCCTAACTAACTGACTAGCGAACCATCACGCCGATTAGGAGGGTCTCGGCGTGTACGAAGTAAGCTCAAATTTTCCTTACTGTTATTTCTCCGGGTTTTATCACAAATTCTCTTATTTTATCTTTCCAATCTGTTTAAATCACATTTTTAGGTATTACGGAATCAGTGATTTACATTAAAAACCCTAATAACTTTAAATATTTTGTTGTAAAAGTTGTACTGTGATGTAGCTTTTCAAAACCAAATTAAGTAGTCGCCCATCCGCATAGGGAAGTTTGTGCACAGTCATTTGCATAGGGAGGTGTGTGCACAGTAAGTAGTCGCCCATTCGCATAGGGAGGTGTGTGCACAGTAAGTAGTCGTTCCATTCGCATAGGGAGGTGTGTGCACAGTAAGTAGTCGCCCATTCGCATAGGGAGGTGTGTGCACAGCCAATCAATCGATAGGCTACGATCGATCAAGCAAATTTCAAATTTAGCAAATCAGAGCGATAATGAAAAAGGTGTGCAATATAGTCGTGAATTATGAATACTTGAAGCAGGTGAATGAGTTTGTGTATTTGGAAATTATATTTACGAGAGATGGGAAGGCTTATAGAGATATTAAAAGAACGATAAATGCCGACAGATCCATAAATTTAAAAAAAAACGAAGCTAGCAGCCCATAATGGAGTGCTGATACCTACCTTGACATATAACATTGAGGCATGGAATTGGTAGAGGAAGAACGAAGTATGCTGAATGCTTTGAAAATGAGATCCCTGAGGCCCATCAGTGGTAAAACCATTTATAATCATGTGAGAAATGTGGAGATTCGCAAAGGATACAAGGCTGATATAAGCGTAACGATTAAGATCAAGAAAGGGACGTTTAGACGGTTTGGCCATTTATAACGAATGAACGAAGAAAGAAGTTTAAGGAGAATATAAGACGCGAATTTGAATGGTAGAAGAAGTAGGGGACGCCCGAGAAAGAGTGAGAATAACGTAAGAGTATGTATGAGACGATGTATGAATGTGAATGAGGCTAGAAGTGTGTGCCAAAACCGAGTTGTTTGGTGTACTCTCTTTGTTATTTTTGTCTACCCCTGCGGGAAACAGCGTGATGGTTAGTTAGTTAATTAATGAAGTTACTGTCGAAGATTGGTTAAAAAAACCTTTTTTTCATCCTTTTTTCAATTTATTCCTTAGATTTTCGTGGATATTTAACTCACTGGAGTTTCGCGTTATATATATAAAATTCATCCTGTACATTAACTTCTCCTGTTAACGTAAATTTTTCTTTGTGTAATGTTGTGAAAATTAAGAATTTTCTTGCTCTAATAAAAGTTTGCCAAAGAAAAAAGGAAATAAATTATTGCGTGAAGTCGAGTTTTAGCATTATCAGGTCACGCTATACAGATTTTAAACCTGTTCATAAAAATGAAGAGACAGGAATTAATGGACAAAGTTATCAAGAGAAGTATAATACAGGAGATAAAGAAGGGAGTAAGATGTTTTGATGATGTTTCAGAAGTTTCACAAAGGGGGGTAAAAGTAAAAAATTTGAAGGTCTCATAATACAAATTTTTTTAATGTAGCCAGGTAATACCTAGGTTCGTAGAAAACGTACACCAAGGTTTGCTCTTCGATGGTATAGAGTAATAAGTCGCGACTTTCCACCGAAAAATATGAATTTACTCTAATTTGACTTCCTCGGGCGTCCTCGACTTTCTCTACCTTTCACTACTGATTACCACACTGTTTCCCTTAAAAAGACCATATTATATCGACTTAAATTCGACTAGCATATATTAGAGATTGCTTAATTCGATCTTATCGGATTGCTTTATCAGTGATTCCTGTCATTGTTTGGAGTAAAAATGTTAATCAAATTTTTTTCTCAATACCTAGAGAATTCTAATAAAATAAGAACAGCAAATTAAATATATAACCAGTGAGAAAATATTTTAAAATTAAATTCAAACAACTATATAGAGAATCATTGAAAAAATTATATTCACCACGGAGTGGTAAACTCGTACATTTCAGAAGTATTTGTTCAGAGGTATATACTAATATATACCTCTATCTCTCGACTATACTAGTTTTACTAACTTAAGAAGGCAATGCAAAGAATTATCCAGTAAATGCTACAATGATTATATTATTCTTATGGAAAAAGAGGTTCATCATAACACAAAAAGATTGTGGAATTTTTCTAATGCTCAGCGAAAGAATGATTGAAGTTTACAAAGTTCTATGTATCTTGATAACTAATGTGCTAACAGTACCGAAGGCATAGTCGATCTTTTTGCAGATTCATTTAAAAGTGTTTATGATTTTGATATTCCTGATAGTGAGATCCCTAACGATATATCACTTGAAGAATCACTTAACCTAAGCCATTGTTTCATTGAAATAGCTGCAATAGAATAGGGTATAAAAGCATTAGATTCCAATAAATCTGCTGGACCGGATGGTTTTCCTCCAATATATTTAGAATCTTGTATCGGCAGTTTGACTTCACCTTTATTCATATTATTTATTAAGTCTTTGTCATCGAGGTGTTTTCCGGATCAAAAAAAAAGCTTTTTAATGCCTATTCACAAAAAGGGTGAGAAAATCGATGTATCAAACTACAGACCAATATGTATACTGTCCGCTCTTCCTAAACTCTTTGAATCGTTAGTCCTAGATGTCATTACAAAACAAATCAATAATATTATCGTTTCCAATCAGCACGGCTTTACCACAGGTAGAAATACTTTAAAAAACTTAATCATTTATCAAAATTATATAACTGATTCCCTTGTTCTCAAGCATCAGGTGGATTCGATATACACTAATTTTTCCAAAGCTTTTGATAAGGTTATGAGACATATTCTTGTGCATAAACTAAGTCTTTTGGGCATTAAAGAAACCTTATTGATCTGGATCAACAGTTATCTTAGTAAAAGAAAGTTTTGTTTTAAAATGATTCTGTATAATCTTACATCTTCGAAACCACAAGTGGGGTTCCCCAAGGATCTCACCTCGGACCAATTCTGTTTTTATTATTTATAAATGACATTGTTAGTGTATTTTTTTTTTAATTTGTGTGTTTTTTATTGTTTAACTTATAAAATTGTTACATTGTACATAAAATTAGGTAATAATAGGTAATAGTGAAAAACATATGTTATTGAATTTCTACTCCAATGAAGAGTGCTAGCTCTTGAGCTTGGCGTAGGAGTTATTTCACAATTTTTCATGTTTATATCAGTAATTAACATAAATACAGTACAATAAATGTAAACTTAAAAGAGGATTGTGACGTTTTTTTTTTTTTTTTTTTATTTTTTTTTTATTTTTTTATTTTTTTATTGAATAAATAGTTAATACATAATATCAAAAAACAAGTCCTGCTAAGCCGATTGAATTGGCTTGTCAACAGGTGCTTAAAGTTAGTTTCAAATACATTTTTTAAAGTTATAATTTACATCTTATATCTACAGAATTAACATTTTTTTCATACAATATTTCATACATATTAAAATAAATATTTTTTTTCCGATAGCCAATTTTTCACCATATATTTAACCTTATTCATAGATTTACATTGCTTTATAGTGTCAGGTAATAAATTAAATATCTTCGGTATGTTGTATTCAAACGTTCTCTGTCCGTATTTATTATTAAATTTCGGAACTATTAACCCGTCATTGCGCGTGAATCTAGTACTGTATTTATGTTCTAATTTTTCTTTATGCTGCGGGGTAAATATATACTGAATTATGATTTTTTGCCATAGTATAGCCTTAACAGGTAAAATTTTGGCACTCTGAAACAGCAACGGTGTATTATGTCTCTGTTTAAAAATATTAGGGACGACTAGTAATTTTACAATTGCGTTTTGTACAACTTGGACTTGTTTCAGATTGGTTGTACTAGTATTTCCCCATATGGTTAATCCATATCTTATAATAGATTCTGCAATTGACATATAAATCATTTTAAGTGTTTCAATTGATAGGAAAAAATTTAATGTGTACATTCTGCCAGCAATTGATCTGAGTCTTTTACAGGTTTTTTTTAATATGTTTGTCCCATTTGAAAAAGCAATCTACTGTAACACCAAGATAGACATATTCTGTAACTAATTCTAAGCTTTCACATTTACAATTAGTCGGGATATTTTTATGGATGCAATTAAAACTATGAGAAATAATATTAGGATTGAATTGAAATCTGGCATTAGGTGATCTTATATGCATAACTTTGGTTTTTTTAACATTTATTAATAGTCCTGCATCATGTGACCATTTACAAAGTTGATTAAAGTCAATTTGCATGAGTTCAATTGCAATTTTTAGATCTTTATGTGATATGACCAATGCCGTATCATCTGCAAATACAAAATGTTTAACAAAAGAGAAAAGTTTTTTCATTATAGTTACATAAATTATATATAGTGTAGGTCCCAATATGGAACCTTGTGGAACTCCTGCAGATACATTCTTTGTTTTACTAAAAGTATTATTTATTTTGGTACATATTTTTCTATTTCTAAGATAATCTTTAAATAAATTTAACACATTTCCTCTTATTCCAATTTTTTCTAAGGTTTCTAGCAGTTTTTTAGAGTTAATTGTGTCAAAAGCTTTAGAGTTATCGATAAATAACACAATAACATGTAATTTATTATTTAATTGATTATTTATGTAATTGGAAAAATCTTGCAGTAATTTTTCAGTATTTTTTTTTCTTTGAAAGCCATATTGATTGGGATCTATGATAGCGAATTTTTCAATGTAATTATTTAGTTTATTTGATAAAAATTTTTCGAGAATTTTTTCTAACGCAGGTAGTATACTAATAGGCCTATAATTTCCCAGTTCAATGTGTTTTCCACCTTTAAATATTGGTCTAGTAATGCTACATTTAAATTCTTGTGGAATTTTTGCTTGCTTTATTATCGTATTGATTAAATGAGTAATTATTGGCCCAAGAGTTTTTATATTTCTTTTTAAATCAAACATTCTTATATTGTCAATACCTGTGCTTTTAGAGTTCTTCATTTTTTTAACAATGTTTTCAATATCAGTTATAGTAGCTCTTGGTATAAATAAACTGTGAGGCAGTTCTTCCAGTACAATATTAGTAGCTTTGTGATTGCATTTATGTAACATGTTGCTGATGCTATCCGAGAAGTAATTCACAAAATCATTTGACACAGAATCCTCAGTTCTATCTTTTAACATATATCGTGTTATTGTTTCATCACAATCGTTTTTGGGTTTACGTCCTAAAATATTATTTATCACATCCCAGGTTTTTTTTGTATCATTAAAACAGTTTTTAAATTTATTATTATAGTAGTTAGTTTTATCTTTATTTATAATTTTATTGACAAGGTTTCGTGATTTTTTGTATTCTGTTTCATATGTTTTGTTTGTTGGTGTACTTTTCCATTTTTTATATTGTTTATCCCTTTTATTTATTTGACATAATAATTCACTGCTTACCCATTCATTTATTGCATAAGGTCGTGTTTTCGGGTTTTGCACTATCGTTTTAGAACTACTCTTGTAAAATTTATTAAATAAAGATTTTATTTTTTCATATAATGAAATACAATCCTTATCCTCTATAAGTTTACTCCAGTTATAATCTCTGATATGTCTATCAATATCCTTTTGTGAGATGATTTGAATATACTTATTTGCAAAGTCTACCTGACGTTTATGACATTTTATATTAATAGCAGTGATAAAATGATCGGCAATATTATTTTCACAGACGCAAGCTGTTATTTTCTTGCCTCTAAATTTGACAAATATATGGTCAATACACGTGCGAGTAATTTGTCCATTTGATACAGCTTCTCTGGTTACTACATTGATGCATTTAGTTAAATAATGGTTAGTAAGTAAGTTTTCATACGAAGTTACAATATTATCTTGTTCATCAAGCAAATTAAGATTTATATCTCCAAGTAAGATAATATTTTCCTTACTATTAATTGTCTCAAGATATGATGATAATTCCGTCAGAAATGAAGATTTACTGAAATTAGGAGGTCTATAGATAGCTATTATATTGACTTTAGTTTTGTCCTGGAGTATGAGCTTTCCTGATATATTTTCAAAATGTATTGATTTTAATGTTTTTAGTCTAAATTCAAATTTGTTTCTTATATACAATATAATTCCTCCTCCTGACTTATCAGTCCTGCAGTAGTTATATGCATTATATCCAGGAATATTGTAAATACACATACTTTCATTTTGTACAGATGTTTCACATAGCATCAGAATGTCAATATGCTTCAAACAATTAATTAAATATATATGCAATACATCCCAATATTTTTGTATAGATCTAATATTTAATTGAATACAAACAAGATTATCAGACGAATTTATGTTTTGTTTTTTTATCCAATCTTCTAAATTATTTACTGTACTACTTTCTATTTCATTATCATTATCTATATAAGAAAAATTATTCTGCGCCATTTAATTCGTGATGGTAATTAATTGTTTTCTTGTTTTGTTTAACAGACATATTTTGAGTATAAATTGAAGAATTTAATGTTAAATATTTAACAAAGTAAAAGTGATTGTATTTGAAGCTAATTGGTACAAGTAATTTTTGATAAAGGCTTAATAAATATAAAATAAACTGTATGTTCACATCTAGTGTTATTTCAGAATATTTTTCATATTTAAAAAAAAATTTAAAAGCTGTTTTTATAATTATGAATGTGAAATATAGTACACAGTGAAAAAATGCATGTTTAAGTAAACAAAAAAATGTTTTTGAAGGTGACGTTATGATATTACTATTAAAAAAATAATGTAATATAATAATGTTATTTTTGTTAGTTAATTTGTGATTTTTTATAATTTTTATAACGATATTTATGTAATAAAATGTAATAACACTAAATCTATTTTGAGACAGGTTTAATCTTATTTCTAGTCAATATTCTATTTTTTCTTTTGCTAAAAAGCTCATTTTTTTATACACAATACATTTCGTTTTATCGTTTGCAGAATGCCTGATGTCAATATTCCAGTTCATTTTTTTATTTTTTTTATCACAATTTTTACATTTAGGTTCTTTATCTTTGTTAGCACAATCTTTGTAGGAATGATCACCAGCACAGTGTGTACACAATGGTTTGTCCTTTTCTTTATGAAGACACCTGACAGAAGTATGTCCAAAGCCCAGGCAGTGATAGCATTGCACTAGAGGATGGGCATCCTCTACTTGTATTCTCTGGTATCCCACATAGATTTTACCGGTATATACTAGCCTTCTTCTTATTTCAGTACTAACTTCTATTATGTAATTAGATGTGTTATTATATTTGTTTTTCAAGATCTTTTTTAACGTCATCTCAATTTCTGGTTTATCTATCATCACATCCTTGATATCTTCATTCTGTTCGATTATATCTTGTATTATATCATCCTTATTATAGTCATTAGCAATGCCCTTAAGTATTATAGTTGGTCTTTTCTTTTTAATTTCTGTAGCGCTGATGTCTTTGAACTCGTCTCCAATAGCTTTACTCATTTTTTCCGCATCGTACTTTGTCGAACATTTTATAAGTATTCTATTTTTAGATATCGCATTAACACCAATCACTTTTGCACCAATCTTACTTAAGTTAATTTTCTTCCTGATTTTATTTTGTATATTTTCTGAAGATTCGTCAGCATTGTTCGATGAAACTATTAATTTGTAATCACTTTCCAATGTTTTATTTTGGTTTTCAGCTACTTTGCCGTATCCAAATGTTGGTTCGACTATTTTTCCCTTTGCTTCAGATAACTGAAGAGTTAGATGTCCCATCCAGTTAAATATAGCACTTGTTTTTGTTGTAATTAAGTTAATTTGTTCTTTATTAAATTTATTCACTTTATCTTGAACACAATTCAATAAATCATCAATTGCCTCCTTCGCAGAATCCATGAATTGATGTGGATTCATATTGTTTTAAAGTAAAAAACACCGTTTTTTAATAAAAACCTTAATAGGTTCTAGATATTTAGGATAAACTTTAAATTTCGTTATGTTTCACTGTTTGTTAATTGTTTAATTCACTAAATTGTTGTGTCTTATTGTCCTTTTTTCACAAACAATGAAATAGAGCACAGATTCACTTTTTTAAAGTTTGAAAACACACAAACAACACACGATCGTGAAATCAATGTATTCTGCACTTTTTTACTGCTTAAATATAGCTTTATTTGCGTTTATTTCTTTAAATTAGTATGAGCAAGGATGAAACGTCAAGTCTGTAGGTAGATAAAATTATTGTTGATTATTATTATTTATGATTGATATTTTGGTTGTAACATGAATTGAAGTTATTACATTTGAAAGGTGATATTTATTATTTTTAAAGATAAATTTGACCTTTTTTTTAATAAAATAAAATCTGGTATTTTTTTCACTTCTTTGGGAAGGCTATTAAAATATCTTATGCCTTTTTAAATGTAATTATTGTGCATTTGTTGTCAACACAATACCAAAATTTTCAACAAAATATAGGAATTTGGATGTTAAAATTATGCCTTAAGGATGACTTAAATTTAAGTTTTTTTTATTACAGTTTCTTTATATATTTGTAATATTGCATCTTTTTTATAGAGGTCTTCAATTTTTGGTACTTGAAAATTTTGAACAATGATGCTGAAGAGAATGTTGGTTGTTTTTTCAAAATTACTTTAATAATTAGTTTTTGTACCACTTTTACAGAGCTTAAAATTTTTTCATATTCACCTCCCCACCCAATGATTCCATACTGAATTAATGATTGGACTAGTGCGTAATAGACTTTTTTCAGGTTGTTTAGCTTGAGAACATTTCTTAATCTAATTAATATATAGATACATTTTCTAATGCGCTTAACAAGTTCACATATGTGTCTGTTCCATTTCATTTGTTGGTCTACAATTACACCGAGGTACTTTATTTCAGTTGTTTGGTTTAGTATGGTACATGATTTATTACAAACATCTTTGTTACATTTTTGTTGTGTATTATTATATGAATGTTGGGGTAAATTTTGAATTTATTTATTGTGAATGGTATATAAACTGTTTTTTTTTGCGTTAATTGTAAGTAGATTTGTATCAAACCAGTTTTTTAGGATTTGGATGTCATTTTTTTCATTTTCATTTACAATTTTCCAGTCATTAGTGTCATTACCCTTAATTATGATAATTGTATCATCTGCGTAAGATTTAACTGTTCCACTGAGGTTTTGCTTAAAATTTAAAGATGTAAAAGTTCTGCTCTTCGCTGATGATTTGAAAATATATAGAATGATACGTAGTATAGAGGATTGCCATATTTTACAATCTAATTTGGATAAATTATATCATTGGTGTGCGATCAACTCATTATTTCTTAATATTCAAAAGTGCCAAGTTATCCGTTTTCGTATAATTCAAAGTCATGTTACTTATGAATACTCATTAAATAATGTACTATTGACGTCAGTCGCTCAGATCAGGGACTTAGGTGTTATATTTGATGAAAAGTTGGCATTCACTCTGCATGTAAATGATATAACAAAGAGAGCTATAAAACTGCTTGGTTTCATATGCAGAACGGCGAGTGATTTCAAGTCACTTGAATATTTGAAAACATTGTACACTTCTTTAGTAAGAAGCCAGGTAGAGTATAATTCGCCTATTTGGTCCCCATTGTATAAAACGCATTCTGACAATATTGAAAGGGTACAGCACAAATTTCTAAGATTTATTAACTTTAAACTGAATATTCCAATTCAAAATATTAACTATTTTCTTTTGATGAAACAACTTAACTTAATAACGCTATCAGATAGGCGGATCATCTCTGACCTTGTACTTTTAAATAAAATTATTAATAATTCCATTGACAACCCTGAAATTCTCGCCAAAATAAAATTTTACGTATCGACTAGAAATACGAGGCAAAGTGCTACATTTTTCTGTGACAATTTTAAAACCAACTATGAAGTTCATACACCTATAAATAGACTACATCATTTTGGCAATAAATTTGGAATATTGTAGACATTTTTAAAGATTCCGTATTAGTTATAAAACGAAATCTCTTAAATCATTTTATTGAGATGTATGAATTCACAACTCCGTAGGGAATACACTTTTGTTTTTATATTTATAAAAGTTTATAATATATATATATATATTTAAATATTTATTTATTATTGGATAATTTGTATAGCGCCGCTTTTGTGAGATATCACCTCAGGGGCGCTTTACAGTTGATGCAGGTATTACAGAAAATATAAATATTACAAAAATAGAGTGAAGTTAAGTTAAGTAAAATGAAGTAAAGGAACAGGTGACACGAAGATAGAAGATGGAGACTCTGCAGCAAGAATCCCAGGTGGTGAAGAAACTGGTCCAGCTGCTGCAGCGAAAGAGTCCACCGCGTCCACCAACAGTGCCAGCACGAGGTTCGTCATCCGTCCAGGTATGTGTCTGCTGCTAATAAAGCGCTGACACACTAACCTCTCACAGATACCAGACCTTGGCAGCACCGCTGTGACGTTCTACGAAGATAGAAGATGGAGACTCTGCAGCAAGAATCCTAAGTGGTGAAGGAACTGGACCAGCTGCTGCAGTAAGAGAGTCCACCGCGTCCAACAACAGCGTCCAGGTATGTATCTGCTGCTAATAAAGCGCTGACACCTCACATAGATAAGAGACCCTGGCAGCACCGCTGTGACGTTTGGCAAGTCCATCATTTATGTCCATGTAATCCTGTTCCTGGTAATTGTTGAAGTGGTGCATTCTGTCCGCAATAAAAAGCGACGGTTGGGTAATAAATTGCCCTGGGCTTAGTAAAAAAACTTGCCAGTGTCCAAGCTTGCCCAGTTTCCGAGAATTTTGTTGAAAACATCTGGAGTGCATTTACCGGTCGCCGTTCGTTTCGAAAGTCCGATATTTTTGAGCAAATTTCAGAATATTCACTTTAAAACACTGCACTCAAATCACATATTTTAAAGTTCTAATAATTATTAAGTTTATTTTTATTTAAGTTCAAATGTTGATGGATTGATTTTAAAAATAATTTCAAAGGGATGTTGCCTCATTTCCCTTGAAAATACTAAAAAAACACAAAGCGGTTGGAGGAAGCGTTAGGACGCGTCCTGCTGCCACGAAGGGCGCTACAATAACTATATATATATTTTTTTATTTTTTATTTTTTTTTTTTTTTTATTAGTAAAAAAAAAGATACACGAATTACATAATATAATTACACATTATAGTATAGTTATTAATTACATAATATTAGTATTTGATGTACCCACATAAATAAGCAGGGCTTGTGTGTATGGGGGTGTTGTTATATTGGTTTATATTTGATATGATTCAGTTCAACTGTTCGGAATACTTTTTAAGGTGGCTTTTGAATTCGTTATATGTTCCTTAATACGTATTTAGCTTTCCGTAATCCACACTTAATTTGAATTTACCTTAATTTAATCAAAGATCATAATTTATTGTAAACTATGTAACACAACTGTATTACTTGTTAACTACTTTTGTAAAAGCCCATTAGGGCGTAAATAAATAAATAATAACGTAAAATATTAGGGTAAAACTTTCGATATTTAACTAGCTGTACCCCGCCACTCGTTGCCTTGGCTCAGTCTATCTGTGCAGATAGAGAAACAATTTGCGTGTATTAAATTTACTTCCAACAGATGACACTGTTTTTCTAAAAAATCCTACTTGAATATATAGAAATTCTCCCATTTGGAATCCACATTTCAATATTCATGTACAAGCTATTGAAAGAATACAAAATAAATTATTACATTTTCGAAGTTTTAAAATGTGTATATCAGCAATTTTGTAGAACCACAACACTCTTCCTTATCTGAATATGCTTAAATTGTCAGTCAGAAGGATTTTCACTGCCTCGGTATTTATATTTAAAATTCTAAATTATGCATTTGATTGTCCAGAATTGCTTGCATTGATAAGCTTTTAAGCATTGATTTGGATACCACCACGTAATACTAGAAGATTTATTTCAGTGCGGAAATTCTGGGACTAACAACCATACGTATTCCTCGTTGTCCAGAATACTTATAAAGGGAAATAATTATAACAAGTTAGTGGATATCTTTAATTTATCACTTTAAAATACAGAAAATTGTTACTGAGTCACTTTAGTTACGTATAATTTTTACTATTAATATGTAAAAGCCTCTAAAAAGAACGTTAATAAATAAATAAATAATCGATGCCACCTGATTTGTAAGCCAACTTCAACGGAAGGTACATATACCTAATAACAAGTATATGAATCTAAAGCAAAGTCGCATGCTGCCGCAGAGGAAGGTATAATAGAAAAGTTAGTTGGTGTTGCATTAAATATTATAAAGTTGACTTAGACTCTTTATGAAACTTTTACGAGATTAGGAGAAAGAACCCTCTATAGTAGGATATGGAAGAAAAGCAAGGGGAAAATCGAATTTACGCCACTTATAGAAGATGGAAAACTCGCTTACCGCCACAGTGGAAACTTTTTAAAACTTTGTCTTTTTTAAATATCTTTTTGCATAAAGTTTAGATTTTTTATGAAATCTTGAATTAAGATCTGAACCAAGTGAAAAATATGTTGTTTAACAATTTAGTGTTGAAACATATTTATGCGACATCTCTTTATACGCTAAAACAAAATATATATTAAAAAAATTATAAAAAATATATATGTAATAAATAAATATAAAATATAAATTATAATTTTTATGAGTTACTGTGAGCGCCCCTGTCTATATAGTTTAAAGGCAGGATATCTATGTCGCCACCCGGTTGAGCAGCGTTGTGAAGGGGGTTAAAGTAGGGGCTATGGGAAGAGATTTTTTAATGCGACTCTTGAAAAGGCGCAGATTATATAGAGGAAAAAAAAACAGATTCCGGTAGCTCGTCCACTTACGAGCCGACTTAAGCCACAAAATCAACCAAAACCAATATCAAAATGTAAATTTTTATAGTGATCAATTTGGTTCCAATTTGAGAGGCGGGTTTGAGTTCACCCAGGAACCATTTATTGGATAACCAACACCTCTGCCATAGGTCAGGATGCGCCTGCCCGCCAACTGCGTGGGGTGCCAGATCGGGAGATGCTGCTTTAGAGAGACCCCTCGACCTCTGTCGAGCGTTCGCCTTGCGCCGCAGTTGGAGGGATATATTGATATGTCACTCCTGGACACACTGATCCCAATACACAGCACTCATATCTTTTACCTTCCAAGAATTTCCTCTCCTTTCTTTTTTTAAAGAATACCATCAACACAGCATCCCCAAATATGACATAGGCCCTGAGGGAAATCATTAAATTATTTTCCTCAGGGCCTCCTTTGTGGGTTTAATGTTAAAAAATCATCCAAAACAAACATAGCAACGACAGCTTTTAAGTGACCGTTAAATAAGTGACCGCAAGCACGTTAAATAAACAGATTGATTAGATTATTATTTGAGACAGGTCAGTGGCTAAATTGGCATCGCTTCTGGGTCCCAACCAAGATGTTGTGGGTTCAATTCATCCATTGGCTAATTTGAAGGCATCATAACACGAGCAACATTTTCCGCTTACTGTGGTGGTTGAAGGAGATTTCAAAATATTGTCAGGTTATTCATTATCGGGAATGTTTGTCTTTCTTTAATATTTATTTATTTATTTTTGTAGAGAGACAAACAGCTTTAACAGAGCAAATATAAATATATATATTAATTATAGTCAAGCCAAAAAAGTCTCCTATATTAGAATTGATTGGAGATGGAGTTTTATTGCATAAATATATATATATATATTATAGGTGAGGAGGGGAGGAATAGGAATTTAGGATGAGGATAGGAGATGCTCTGGATACATTCCATACTATTGTATTAATTTTCGATCGTACGAGTTACTTCTAATCGATATTTGTGAAGTGTATTGCTGAAAATGTCTATGTTTTGAAATTTAGTATTATATTGGGCACATATACGTGGAATGGGTGAATTTTTTCTAAAGTTAGTTCTATATGTAGGTAAATGAAACAAATGGGATTGCCGTGTTGATCTTGTTGGAATATGAATATTTATTAAATTGGTTAGCTCTGGTGAGTCGAGGCCATTGTTAAGAATTTTAAATAATAAGATTTGGTCAAAAATCAAACGTCGTGTGTGAAGGGAGTTGAAGTTGTGGTATTTAATAGTATCGGTGTAATTTAAGAAATGTAAGTTTTGTTTATAATTAATGTGTTTAAAAATTTTTTTTTGAATTCTTTCGATTCTTTCAATGTGAGCTTGGTAAAAAGGAGTCCAGATCGGTGTGCAGTGTTCTAGGTGGGGACGGATGAACGCTGTGTAAAGGGAATATAGAGTCTTAGGGTTGCGGAAAGGTTTCGTTAAACGTATTATAAATCCTAGCATTTTGTTGGCTTTGTTGATGATTGCATCAGTGTGTTGAATGAAGTTTAATTTCACATCCAGTATTACCCCAAGGTCTCTGAATATATATATATGAGTTTTCTTAACGACTCTACTAATACTCTAGTCAGCCTTGCTCTCTATATAATTTATACATTGATTTTGTTAATATATTTTATACATATATTGCGCTTTCAAGACCCTACATCGAAAAGTCCTGAAAATAGATGGAGTTATACAATTAATCATTGATGTGATTCGTGCTATACCACCCCTCTTACACCCTTCCCCTCCCCGGGCCAAAATTATTCTTCCCATTTCACTAGAAAAACAAGATTAACGGGCAGCCGTGCCCACTGTTTGGAGATAGGAATGAAGAATTTATTGCTATTAGGACGATTATTGCTTACCAACGCGTTCGATATCGATTGGTTCGGGTTTCTGCTATAATTCTGCGGGTTGGGTAATACCATTGGAGTTTAAGCATTTATTAGCGGGGTTGGTTTATTAAAGGACGGATGAGGCTGCATTATTATTCAAATAGTATAATGTACATCAAATAATTCTATTGTGTTAAGTATTATAATACTTTAGAATGAAAATGATCGGATTTAAGGAGAAAGGCATTGAATTTTGAAAGAAATGGGGAAGCCTGTGGAAGATATGGTACGACCAAGTGAATCATATAACGAAGCCGAATTACGTTAATAGTTAAAATTAGCATAAGGGTATGTATGAGACGATGTAAAATTGTGATGGGGAGGGGAAGAAGATAGCTATTCAGATCTGGTCACCAAATACAGCTAAAGCCATTTCAAGCAACGTTTCAATTCTGAATGGTGGTCTTACACCAGAGCCGATTAATGTGTGCCAAGGCAAATAAATGTTTAAATTGTTGAATTAGTATTGACAGATTAAACATCAATTTACAGCATAGGATTTCTTATTTTAACATTTGGGAAGACAGGCATAAAAAAATGTTATTTAAAGGGTAATTTAATATACCGTCTACTGTTTTAGAAATTTCATTCAATAGCACTATTCCTCTTTTCATGCTGTACCTACTGTGCTAGAACATCTGTTCTGCCGTGTGGTATCTTGAACAATTCTTGGTGAGAACTATGGCCGAAGTTTTCATGCACGTACTTTCTTTGCTTTCCAAGAGGAATATACTATCAATATTTATTGATATCTGAATTCATTCGTTTCTGTCAATGTGACGACAAAGGATGTGCCTACCATTAGATAAGAAATTTTTTTCTATAAAAATTACTTTCATATTTCCTGAAAAGGCCTTGGTCAAAATAAAAGACCAAATGTAGGTATCCTTTATTTATAATGTGACAGCTGGAATAACTTGCCATTAGGGGTGGAAATGAGAAAGGATAAGGAGAATTTGGAGAGATTCTAGCCATTTAAACTTTTATCAAACATCAACATATCAATTAGAACAGGTTACACATACTGACTAGCTTAGACCCGTGAAAAATCACGGGACATAAAATTTTTTGGATAATTGATAATTTCGGGTTAGCTAAAGATGCAGACCCTTGAAAATTACCTAATTTGACTTATATACTGACAAATAAAGACAAATTTAAACAAATGAAACACACATCTCAAATGGGTAAAGAATTCAAATAATTTTCTATTTAAAAAATATTATATTACAAGTAGGTATGTACTTTGCGTAGGTACCTTACCGCTTGTCTAAATTCTTCACACAATCAGTTCCAATTTTGAAAATGACACTCTAAACAAATTCATGAACTAGGGTTGAAATGAAAGACAGACCCACAATTTAAATTAGTATTTTAGAGTAGTGCAGACCCTTTAAAATCACGGGATAGTGTGAATTCCTAACTAACTAGTTCCAATTTTGAAAATGACAACTGAAATAATTTTCTCTTAAAATATTAAATAAATTAAATGTACTTTGTCGCTTGTCGGAATGCTTCGTACAATTTACAGTTCCAATTTTGAAAATATATATTTTTTTAATCCAAAAGTTAAATGTTTTGTAAGAAGATTTTTAAGGTTTTTTTCAGGAAAAATCATGATGCATAAAATAAATGAAAACTTAAACAAATACAACTACTTCAATAATCTCGTATTTTCAATCTTACCATTATAGCTCATGACTCAACGCAAGAAATAGATTCAGGTGTTTATTTATCTATCGTGTCTGTGACATCATGCTCAACTTCTTCTTCTATCCACTTGAACGTCGTTTTGTTCTAACTTTTCTTATTTCTTCTATCCGCTTATATCCCAACCACCTAAAAATTCGGTTCTAAATATTGTTTATCATCTAACTTTAAGCTTAAATCTTGAAAAAAATCTCACATTAGTTGTGCGAACCAATAATAATGTAAACTGTGATATATCCCTGCATCTCTAGCTCAATTGATTAAATTTAGTACTAAGTTTAGAGAATACTAAAAAGCAAATGTTAGTTCTGATAACTAGCCATAGATGGCACTATCTCCACTACGTGGAGCGGCCAGTGCGCAAGCCGAGCTCCGAATGGTTCCGATTCAAACCCGAGCCTAGCCGATCTAAGGTGAAGAGCTCAGTCATGTCTCTTGCTTCGACAAAATTATTCAGGAACTCAAACAGTAAGGCTTATTTGTAATCATTTACGTTGGTAACATCTCTCAAATCATCGAATATTCCCGTAATTAATTATTGTAACTGTGAACGTAGTACCCTTGTATATCATAACATTATGAGAATTGAGAGACTCCTGCATGTTACATGTATTAAATTGTTTTATAATGAATATTTTATGTACATGCTGTCAACGATTTTCGACTCTCTGAACATATTTCCTCCCTCGGTTCTTACAACAAGCCGACCGACAACATTTAAAAAAAGTGCAATGTCAGTCAATAAATAATGATACATCCATCCATCAGTCTTTAAATTACTAAACCTGAAATAAGCAACAAAACGCTCTGATGGGGACAAGGCTCAGTTACTTCAGAAGACACAATGTGGCAACAGGAGACAAAGTCAAATGTCCAAGGACAACCCTGGTAAGCTTGTGGTTTGAATGAGGTTAAAGGTTTTTAAATGAAACACAAATGGTGATCTAAAAATGATTCCGATAGAAAGCATATATTCTAAATCATAAAAGGATAACATAAATGATAAAGCAATGTATTTCTAATAATATATCTAATAATCTATAGAAAATGATGTTAATAGGTCAATCGCAATGATTCTTTCATCTCCGAACCTGTCTTTAGTTTTATTTTCATTTTCATTTTATATTAGAATTTACGAACAGTTGTACGAGGGCTTTAAGTCGTTTCAATACCTTTTGTTTTAAAGAAAGATTGTGTATAATTTGAATAGAAAAGTGGGATTATTGTTTATTTTTATTGTTATTTTTGTTTGCCGTCAAACAATACGGGAAGTAATCGGATTAGGAACAATTGAACATTTCAATGGAATTAAATAATAACGTTGGCAGAAAAAGGGCGATTTTCGAAAATATGAAGTAAGTGCCATTGAATAATAGCAAAATAATAAACAAGACGGCTTCAATGGTGATTTGCACATTTGAGTCGGATGGTTTAAGGCTCTCAGCAAAAAACAAGATCTACTCGATATTTAGCAAAGTTAGGTTTCACAAAAAAAGTGTTTCTCAATTTTAATGTTGATAGGCTGAAGAAATTAGGAACAATTGGAAAACTGAGAAGTAAAAGAGGATGAAGAAGGTTAGACAGGCCTGGGTTCTAAAGCCGTAGATTCTCTTCGGTACCCTGGTGCTCTGACTTCAAGTTGCAATCAAAATTGAAACATTGCGTGAAATGGCTTTAATCGTGTTTGATGCTCAGATCTGAATAGACAGGTACTCCCCAATCTTCTTATTTCCGTCTCCTGCCCTTTTCCACTCTCTTCAGCATGACAAAATACTCAAATTTAGGAAGAAAAATACTCATGCTAGGAGCAGTTGGGACATAAAAGTTCAAAAAAAATATTTTGAGTGATAACATCTTACCAGGCGATGCTGAGAGCAAACATACTAAATGTTTTATAATTTTTTATGAGAAGAAAATTAAAAAGCAATGGTTTGTACATATCTATGATGGAGGTCTTCAAAGATTTAAGTTATCAATATTATTACTTATTGTTGATATTTTTAACAGTTATTTCCCGGTACCGAAAAACCAGACAATATTTTAATTTTTCCTACGTACATCATTATAAGAGAAAATTTTCAGGTAGGAGAAATGATGGGAGACTTAACTAACAGAGACCCGAAGCATTTGTCCACTCGACTACTGGTAAATGCCCACTATGAATATTATAATAATGAACATTATAAACTGCATCTTCGTCGAATAACTCAAATATAAGAAGACAGAAAAAAATTATATCTTTGCACTACTTTCAAAGTTTAATGACCGACAAGAAAAAAATGTTTTATATTTTTTATCATTTTTTCACTTAGCGTCACAAATTTAATTTACAAATACTACACACTTAATCGCATTAGCGCATACCTCACACGCAGTAGAAATAAAACACTCATTGCTTTAACCGGTAACGTCTACACAATTAAACGTACACCCGTAGAATAAAGAAGAACACGAGAAATGTGACGTGGGCGTATTTCGGGATCCAAAATATACAATACAAATAACAAAATAACAAAATATACAAATATACCATATACAATACTAAGTATCAAGTGTAACAGTCGATTGTTTCAACTCTGCGTTATAAAACTAGTTAATCCACAATAAATCACTGCAATAAATAATTTCTCGGTGGTATCTCAATAACTATTGCCATTCGAAACCGTTGGTGTTTTTAAACCGTACTCTGTGCAAACATTATTATAAATTTAAAACGAAAAGTGACATTTACTCACGACACTGAGTGAGCTGAATATACATTTATAATAGTAGTTCCCGCTTAGTGCTGCAGGGTTGTCAAAACTTAATTCTTGTCTAAAATTAAAAAAAAAAAATTATTTTATTGTCATTATGAATAATAACGATAGTGCCGTGTCATCATTAAATATGGCAACAGAATCAATTAGTGCCCTCCATAAAGCCATCACCGATCCTGCACTTAAAATCACCAGGGATCAAATGACAAAAATATTGTCACTACTATCAACCGTCTCTGGAAACATGACAGACGTAGGAGTGAAGGTGGGGATTCTCGTGGGTAAAATTGATACTTATGAAAGGACAATTGATAAGCAACAATTTCCAGTAAACTGCTCTCCAATAAATGATTTGCTCGCGGAAGCAGAAGAAAGAAAAATCCGATCGAAGAATATCATTCTCTTTAATGTTCCGGAGAGCATCTCGGAATCTAATGCAACGACTATCGCAATGGATAAAGAAAAAGTCGTTTCAGTAATAAGTGATATTAATAGCGAAATCATACCAAATTTCGTTAAGATGTATCGACTGGGTGTACAAAGAGTTAACAAAACAAGACCAATTAAGATCGAATTTAACGAATCTGTATCGGCGCGTGAGGTTTTATCAAGAAGTGCAAGAATCAAAAATGGTATCAAGGCCAGTAATGATCAAACTAATTTGCAGAGGGCTCAACTTCAGGATTTACGAAACGAACTTGACACGAGGAAGAAAAACGGTGAAACAAATATCACAATCAAATACGTGAACTCAGTCCCAAAAATTATAAACTGTGTACCAAAAAACTACGACAGCAAATAATAAAGTGCTATTATCAAAATGTGAGAGGGATCCGCACCAAACTTCCCATTTTGGTAGCATCGGCAGCAACCATCAGCAGTGATATTTTCTTTCTATCCGAAACATGGCTTGACTCGGGAATTAAATCTGCTGAATTAGGCTTCCCTAATTTTAATATATACCGCACGGACAGAAATTCTAAAACAAGTGCCAAAACACGAGGGGGTGGTGTAGCCATTGCTATCTCAAAAAATCTCAGTTCCTCAAAAATATCCACGAAGAACCCAAGCATCGAGCAAATTTTTGTCAAAGTGAACACTTCTGGCGGAAAAATAATAGTGGGATGTGCATACCTACCTCCAAATTCTGACGTTCAATGCTACAGCAATCACTGTGAAGAGGTTGAATCAATTTGCGCCCAATACCCTCATACAAAATTACTTCTAGTTGGTGATTACAACCTCCCACATTACGACTGGTGTAATATAAGTACTGACAATTATTGTTCCAATGTTAAAATTCGTGAAGTTAGAGATATGGCCCTGTTCTTGGGACTAACTCAGTGTAATTGTGTTCATAACATAGGTGGCCGTACATTGGACTTGGTCTTGTCTAATGTGTCTGATATATGTGTTGTCAGAAGCACAGAAATACTTTTGCCCGTCGATGTTTACCATCCGCCACTAGAAATATGTATGTCTAATCTTAAACCAATTCCCACTGTAAAAAAGATAGAAGAAACTCGCAATTTCAAAAAAGCAGACTATGTTCAAATTTCTAACTTTCTTAAACAGAGTGACTGGTCATTTTTAGATACTGATGCTGATATTAATGTACAGCTTGTAAAATTTTACTCCATTGTTAATTCTGCAATCAAAAATTTTGTACCTTTGACAGTTTATAGGGAAACTGAATTTCCGAAATGGTTCTCAAAAGAACTGATTGACTTAATTTACGTCAAAAAAATATCCCACAAGAGGTTCAAACAAAGTCGCCTGGCTATCGATTATACTGCCTTTCAAAAAATGAGGGCAGAATGTAATAAGCTCTCTACTAAATGTTATAACAGTTACATGAGTGTTGTCGAAAGCTCTCTCATAGAGGACTCAAATTTCTTTTGGAAATATATTAAATCCCAAAAAGAAAATGGAACTTATATACCTAGTACTATGTCATTCGATTGTAAACAATCACAAAATTTACAGGAAACTGTTAATCTGTTTGCTGAGTTTTTTGGTGGTGTATATGTTAGTAATAGTGTAGACAGTAAGTACTCTTGTTCTAATTTGGTTGAAAACCTTGATATATCTGACTGTACAGTAACTATAGAGGACGTTATGTCTAAGCTGAAGAGTCTCGATTCCCGCAAATCCTCAGGACCCGATAAAGTTCCACCTAGATTCCTAGTTAATTGTATGCATTCATTGTCACATCCCATACATAAGTTATTTATGAAGTCACTCTCATCAGGTGTGTTTCCTGACCTTTGGAAGTTTAGTCATTTGACGCCTATTTTCAAAAAAGGAAATAAGAGCGAAGTAACAAATTATAGGCCAATATGCATAATGTCTACTTTACCCAAACTTTTCGAAAGCCTAGTACTAGACAAGCTGATATCTCAATTTAAACGAGTAATCTCACCAATTCAACATGGATTTATTAAAGGAAGATCAACGCTTTCCAATTTAATATTATACACTAATGATATCGTTAATGGCTTTATCACATCATATCAAACTGACTCCATATATACTGACTTCAGTAAAGCATTTGATAAAGTAAACCACAGAATCTTAATACGTAAATTAAAATTGTTGGGAGTGAGAGGGAGCATGTTTGAATGGTTTAAGAGTTATCTGTTGGGAAGGTACTTAGCGGTAAAGGTTGATTCATTCACTTCTTACAAATTTGCGGCATCAAGTGGAGTACCGCAGGGATCTCATCTGGGCCCAATATTATTTTGTTTGTTCATCAATGACATAGTAAATATTTTTAGCAAAGTCAAAGTTCTGTTATTTGCTGATGATTTGAAGATCTACAGAATAATTAAAGATGATAATGATCGCGCTATTTTGCAGTCGAATCTGAATAAACTATTTGCTTGGTGTTCAGAAAATGATTTGCAACTAAATATTAGTAAATGCCAGATTATTAGTTTTTACAAAGGTAAAAATCCTCTTCATTTTTCTTATTTCATTAATGGCGCTAATCTTCTTCGAGTTTCACAGATTCTAGATCTCGGTATCTTATTCCACGAAAGTCTACAGTTTAACTTACACATCGATGAAACTACTAGCGATGCAATGAGAATGCTCGGTTTTATTTTGAGAATGGGGGCAAAGTTTAAAAATGTGTTAACTTTAAAACATTTATATTGCTCATTAGTACGAAGTAAAATAGAATATAATTCAACAGTATGGTCACCGTTCTACAAAGTCCATTCTCAAGCCTTAGAAAAGGTACAAAATAAATTTCTTCGGTACATCAATTTTAAAATGAATATTCCCATCGAATTTATAAATTATAATAACTTACGTACCGAAACCAGACTTCTCAAACTATCGGATAGAAGAGTTCTAACTGATATATTATTTTTATTCAAAATTATCAAATCTCTCATTGACAGCCCTGAATTATTGGAATTAATTTATATGAATGTACCTGCCAGACAAACTCGAAGCATAGACAGTTTTAAATGTAACAATAACCTCAATACTAACTACTCTTTGTACTCACCAATTCCAAGAATTCATCACCTTGCAAACAAATATTGTAAACTTATCGACATATTTGGTGTTAATAACTTTGAGAGTTTCAAAAGGCAACTAATTTTAGACCTTTTTGCTAAGTATTAACTTGTAGTATTTATTAGCTTTAAAAAAAAAGGTCCAGCCTTCATACTTTTTTATACCTTCATACATTTACTTTACCATATTATTTTCTAATTACCTTGTGAATAAATTATATTTAGCTATTTTATCCATGTACATGTTACACTTATATACATATACTGTCAACTTATTATGTAAAAGCCCAATAGGGCGTTAATAAATAATAAATAAAAAAAAGTCAGACCATTATTTGCTTAAATTTCAAATACTGTTTTTTTTTTTTTTTTTAAATACGATTGTAGAGATGGCGATATTCGATGTCAGGCAAGTGCTAGAGAGAGAGAAAGAGAGAGCGTGCTCGATGACTAGAACCAAAAGTTACTAATGGTCGTTTTACACGACGCATGATTTCGTCCACTTCCCATATGAGTCCTATTTTCACTGGATTCAGTATGAAATAAAGGACGTGTTCTATTTCGTACGCTGATGTACGTAATAATATTGTGTGGATATGTTGAACGTATAATGCGCGTATTACTGATGGTGAACGTGTATTGCTGTTCGTTATTGTGAATTTCGTGCGTAATTTTTATGATTTTTTACGGCAGCGGTAAAGGCAAAACACAGATGCTTCCATGTAATATATAGTTGTGTTCAGGGTGTTGGCATTTTTTGATGATTAAGTACCGTCACAAAATATTATTTATTTTCAAAAGGCAAATATGGTAAGATAATATTGATCCTGAAAAATAATGATTCCGATATAGTTTCCATATGGAAATCGGAATTAAAAGAAGCATCGCATAACACCCTGATTTGTGATATTGGTTTTCATTCAAATCTGCGAGATTTTCATTGTGTATTATTTATTCAGTGCATACCTTATAATCATCACAATATACGTAAAACCTATACAGTTAGGTATACAAATATAATCAATACACCCATTGCTATAACGTTTATAGGAACACATACACAATCGTCATAATATACCCAACACCCATACAGTTATGTTTGTATAGCATCATCATCAATTATTTGAACACACCTCAGAAGCGAGATGACCATAATATTATTAATATTGATCAAACGAGGACTAGTCACGTACGGATATGTATCTACCTACCCATTACGATAGAACAACAACACCGCATTACAAATTAACGGTAACAACCTACATTCCTTATATTCGTACACGCAATGGCTAATCAATGAACCTGGTTAGTTTGTAACTGTTGCTCGAATATAAAAAAATCGTTCGATTTCAATCATAATCAACGTTAATTAATTTGTTTACTTATCTGCGAAGTCTTCCACTTCGCTAATGTGAATATTATGGCAACAACAAAATAATGTTTTTTAAAAAAATTGTTTTTTTTCTTCGTCACTTTCCCGTTGGAGTACAGCACTTAGCGCGCGACGGATTTGGAAGTGTCACGTGATCTAAGTCAGTGCCATCGAGCAACGACAGTTTCCAAACGGTGGCGATTGTTGTTGATACTCGTTGTTATTGCTATCTGTATGTTATATTAAACAAACAGAGGAACAGTTTTTTTTAAATATGATAATTTTTTATCATGGTAAATTTATAACTTTGTAGTAGCCTACAGCATAAATCGAGTTCAAACTTCTAATTCTCTGTACAAAAGCATAAGCCGACGAATTTAAAACACTTGAATGGTGGATTCTGGCCTTGTGAAATTTGCAAAACGTGTTGTATGTTCCTGGAAATTGGAAAATGCAGCAATTGTTAAGAGCCAAAACTTTATAATATCAACTTATCCATAGAAAACAAGACAAAAAATATTATTTTTTTACATAATGGTGCGAGTTTTGGAACTTGGGCGAAGCATAGTATTGAATATTTCAAGTTTTTTTTTATTAAAGCCGTTCTGTCACAAATATATTTAAATATAGGTACTGATTACTTTATATTTCAGTTTTGCAGTACAGACTTCAAAATAATAGTGTCCTACGTAATCTGCAAAACGTTAACGTCAGAACTTTAGGTAGATTACACTGCATCCCATGATATAAGTTAAAAGTTTCCTACAATAATGCATATCGCCAACTGTTTCGCCTACCGAGATACTGCAGCAACGCTACGGAAATGTTCCTAAAGGGGACGAGTACACTCTATCAGAGTACTGCTCCGCCACACACTTAGCTGGAAGTTTATGGTGCAGACTACGCCAATTCAAGAACACCATCATCACTGTCATGGTTGCCTGGATGGAACACCCCTTTATGGCCCTCTGGAGACTAGAGACGGTCAAATATCCTCCAAAAACGACTATCTGCACAAATTGTAATTTATATTTTTTCACTACTTATAATAGTAGACCGTAATGCTTCATTATTTCTATTTGTACGCCTTTCTCAGGCGTCTCTGAATTCTTCCACCACTCACTACTGTATACCATAATGTTATTGTTAAAAACTACATTACACCGACTTCTATTCGACTCCGTATCTCCTTCCGGTGCAGAGATATTGCGTTAAGTATTCCTCGGGCGTCCCTGACTTATTTTACCATTCAAATACTTTCTAAACACACCTGACAGTAATAAGAACAAACTTTGAAATTTTCAGCGATATCGGTTTACTACTTTTCGATTTTTGTGTGCGCAAACAAGTACGCTGAATTTTTATGTGTGAAAATTATATCTCGCTTCAATGTAATACATGTTTTCCCTTTCCAATATTAACTACGGTTGAACGTTTGACCGAAAACTAGTATTTGCTCTTGGTATGACGATTAATTTAGTATTCTTGTTAGTTGATTTTTTAAATCAGTCAAGACACTAATCTAATGCACATCAAATGGATACGGATTTTGCTTGGTTTTTATCAGATACCTGTAGAAGTTTTACAGTGATATGAAAGTGAAATAATTACTTTTCAAATTCTTCGACTTCACTTTCATTCTCTCGACTCGAATTAACTAAATGTTCCAAGAAAATAGTGATTTTATAACTCGATTATATAAGTGTGAAAAAGAGAACTTTACATTCCCATTATTATAAATGCTTTATTTGCAATTATTGTCATTAAATGTACACTGTAACATTAACGGAAAATATTATCTGAAACTAGCGCCCGTGACCCGTGCGGACCCGTGAAAAATCACGGGATATTATAATTGTAGAATTAGGGAAACACATTTTTTTTTAAAATTGTTTTCCTCGGGATTTAAAAAACAAGCAATGTTTAAACCTGAATAAATTACGGCATTTGTGAAAAATTCAAATAAACAATTTTACATTTTAAATGTAGAATCATTATTTTTTTATGATGCTAGTACATACCTTATCGCTTGTCTGAATATTGTTCCCACACTTATAATTTCCAATTTTGAAAATGATACTTAAATTCAAAGCAAATCCAAGTACCAAATAGAGTTTATTGCGTCGGAGTTAAAGAGAGTCACAGCCAAAATTATTACGTCCAATAAGAGTCTTACAATAAAGAACTACAAACAATATTGGTTGAATTTAAGGGTATGACAGCTTAAAAATGTAAGTTTTTAGTTAAGACCTGAATTCTGTTGGACTTGTTATGGATCTTAGTTCCGGAGGGAGTTTATTCCAAGCCTTCGACCCAGATACTCCAAAAGCGCGATCACCAAACTTAGTATTTGGCTTGCGCTTAGGTTCCATCAGTCTGCCTACAGCTGCTGATGTTGCTGATCTAAGAGTTGACTGCCTCAGATCATTGTTTTCCGGGACGCGTAGTTCAGAGATGTAGATGCAAATGTTATATATTTTTAATTATTATGAAGGGTGTGGAGAAGGGAATTAGATGAGGAAAGGCAAGGTTGGGAAGTACCTGAATATTCAAGTCTGATCAATAAATACGGCTAAGCATTTTCAATTTCTAAGTGGTAGCTTTTCACCAAAGCTATATTAAAGGTATCTTCCACTCTAGAACGCACAGCAAATATAGTAAATAAATAATTTTTATATTTAAATTGATTGCCATATAACAAGTTTAATAAATAAAATACCATTTACATTTATTTTAAAATATCTTTTGAAATGTCAAAACAAAAAAAATTCTTGGTCCGACTGAGGATTGAACCATACCTCCCAGGAACTATTCAATAACTCTACTAACATCGCCAATGCCGATCGGGTAGGATCAACATTTTTTTCGTATATTAACTTCTATAATTTCTTCAGATTTCAGATACATGCGTATGTCCACGTGTGTGTACGTGATTACCACCAACAGTTTAAAGAATGCTTTGTCACCCGATTCGCAACTTAACATTCCGATCGGGAAGTGGGTTAATTTCCACTTCCAAAATTTGATCCAAGAAATAGATGTATTTAAAAATTTGCTTTTTCTCTAAAAGGACTCTTCACACGTCAACCCGAATGATGACGTAGGACCTGAGGCCTCTAGGCCTAACGTGTTAAGTTAGAATAAAAATAGTGTTCGAGATTGGTAGACATAAAATATAAAAAAGAAGACGCATTGATTTTAGCTTAATTAATTATGGAGTAATGTACAGAATTCTGTAGACTTTCTTTATATCTATTGATTGCGCATATTACTGGGCTGGACGGTATTGGAAGCGACCTTACTGTAATATAATGGAAGACTATATTGAATATATAAGGTTTCTGCCTCTCAAACTCGACCTTTTCAAAAAATCAATGAGTTCAGTTCATGTAACGTGGGCTTTTTAGGCGTGAACAACGAGTCAATATAATTTGGGTTGCTTTTGGTCACTGAGAAAAATTTTTAACGTGAAACGGGTCTGCCATTTAGAAACGCGTTTCACTAAAGTTAAAAAGAAGAAAATCTGTAATGAATTTCACTATATAGAATCTGGGAGTTTTAGAAGTGTATCTGACGTTCAGAGGAAGCAGTTGTCAGAATGTTGCAATGGTGGTAACACTGTAACATCTGCTTCAGTCAATATTTTCAGTGTTACCACCATTGCAACAGTTGTCAGAATGTTGCAATGGTGGTAACACTGTAACATCTGCTTCAGTCAATATTTTCAGTATTACCACCATTGCAACAGTTGTCAGAATGTTGCAATGGTGGTAACACTGTAACCCAATCTGCTTCAGTCAATATTGTCCATATTTGGCAAACTGTGGCTTACCTTACTTATGAATTGTTGTGATAATAAATAAAAATTAGAGAAAGGGAAGGACTTTTCAAATCCATACGTTTTGATTCTGAACGGTTGGTCCAAATTTCATCACTTTTTATGTTGTTTTCAAAAATTATGAACAGCTAAAAACTGTGCATAAATCATAATTATGGCAGATTGTTTCATCCTTTGTCAGTACGAAGCTCCATAGCTTATTATGGAAATGCATTAGCGCGAAATAACTCAACATATAGGTGCAAAAAAACAGTACATCATAGATTTTACCACCCTAAAACTTATGTTTATAGCGGTTTTAGTTACACACTCGTATATAGACATAATTTCAACTTTAAAGTAAAGATAAGCTTTAAAATACATATCTTTTAGCATTTATTATAATATATTAGATATGATAAAATACATTATCTTTATTTTCTTAGTGCATATTTGTTTGGCTGCTATCTTGTAAATATATATCGACTGTGGTTAGATTAGTATTTGAGGTAAGGGTTAAAGAACATCTCAGCATTGAGCATTAAATAACAATAGTGATTTTGAATTTGCAGATCCTTTATTACAATATGATCAAACTTTTGATATAAATTCAGGGCTTCATACAGGTTATAAAACGTCACATTATACTTGTAATAAATTTACGGGTTAGGTTAATATAGGTCAGGTTAGGTTAGGTTAGGTTATTTAAATAAAGATAAGATATCCATAAGTACCTAGCAAAGCTTTTACATGATGAACGTAGTAAAGTGGGAAATTTTATATTTTTGTTTTTCAGTGGCGGTGCGTCCGATGACAAAGAGGATGCTATGTCTCCACTAAAAATAAAAAGGAGGAAAAAAATACACGTATCACAGAATAAACCTTAAAGCTACTTGAATTTAGATATAAACTTTTCATAAAAGCCTTTTAAGATTACTTCAAATTATTATTTATTTATTTTACGTAAAGTTCCAGTGAGCACTTAGGCCATATTACCCATTATTCCATCTCCCATTTTACCTCATTCCTTTAACAGTAATCCGGTACCTTTTATAAAATTCTCCAGGGTCGTCTTTGGATATGTGGCTTTGTCTTCTGGTTCTACAATGTATCTTTCCAGGTATCTGAGCCTTGTTCCCAACAGAGCGGGACATCTGCACCAATGTCTGTTTTGGAGTCTGTTGATCTTCTTCACATTTCTTACATCTGTTGGTATTTTCCAATTTTCCCAACAACTGCATGTGTCTCCTGAGATGGCAGTATCCTGTTAGTAGTTTCGCTAGTCCCCCCAATAAGTTTATGTCCATATTGATTAGTTGTCTGGTTTGACTTGGGTCTGATTCGTTTATGGATACTTTGGAATGTCTCATTCCGGCGTCCTTTCACATTCTTCCCAATTCCAGGATTTGACACACTTTAAATATGTATTTTGGTGTGGGAAGCTGCTACTCATACGGCTAGCTTGGATCACCAAGCAGTGCTTTCGCCCCTTATCTTGCTAGTCCGCCAGCCCGCTCATTGGTACCCAAATCAGGGTTATTGTATTGATGGTAGCAAATTTATTTAATTTAAACGCACATGGGGATTTTACATACAATGCAATTTTTTTTAATAGAATAAAAATAAAGAGTTTACGTAATATATATGAATATACAGATTACATAAAGTATAAGATCAAACAATACATAGGTTAGTAAAATATAGGTAACATGAAACATGAGACGTAACGAAACGTAGGTAACATGGAATTTAAGTAAGTGAAATAAAAATAGATGATCTGCCAATATCCTCCAAATCAATTGAATAAAAAAAGTGTGAAATTGTTGTTCACATTAGCCTATAAACAATTTAACTTAATTGACAATCTCTTGTACGCTAGATTTGGATAAGAATCGACAAAAGGTCAAATAGAGAAACATTTATATCAATGTAAACATTCCATTAAACTGAGTTTAAATTTTGAAACTGATTGGCAGCGGTAAACATCGATTGAACTTTTCTTATTACCAAGTTTGTGTAATCTTTGAATAAGGTGAGTTTACGAAATAATTGTTTGCAGATTTTGGAACATTATATGAGGCGTTCAGTCGAGTGTCCCGTGTAGGTACTCACAATGAAATAACGCTTGTTAAATCAATGGCATCTAGTCTGCCATTCGATACTTTGAATAGACATACCATATCAGTCACTGTGTGTCTTGATGATACTTGTAAGTCGGTTAAGTGCAAGTTTATTAAAAAAGTATAATTAAGATCTTTGATTGGAATTCCTAATTTAAAATTAATGAATCTCGGGAACTTATGCTGCACTCTCTCTATTTTTAGTTGGTGAATCTTATAAAATGGAGCCCAGATTGTTGAATTTTACTCTAGATTACTTCTCACCAAACCAGTGAATAGCAATTTAAAAGAGTGAACTAATTTAAAATCTTTCACCGTTCTCAAAATAAACCTTAGCATTTCATGGTCTGGTTTGTTATTTAATTTAAATAAGGAATAAAAGATAATGTACTTTCAAAAATAATACCAAAGTCCTTAATTTGCTCTACTCTTATTAGGGAAATATTGTAGTGCTATTTGATGCAATATGGGATTTTTGATTCGAGCAAAAGTTATTGTTTGACATTTTTTGATGTTAAGAAACAGTTCTTTACGGGTGCACCACACTTGTAGCCTCATAAGATTTAATTGTAAAACGTAACAGTCATGGAAATTAGTAATAGTTTTGTAAATTTTAAGATCGTCTGGAAATAGGAGTATCATAACTCCATCAAAAACGGTACCTATATAGTTGATAAACGAGGAAAACAAAACTGGACCTAAATGTGACCCCTGTGGAACTCTGGTGAAAATTTATAATTGGTGTGAATAGTGTGAGTTGAGTTTGACTGATATTTTTCTTTGGTGGATATAACTCTCAACCCATTTCAAATATTCCCCGTTATTCCCAGGTTTCTTAGTTTATGTATAAGAATTTTATGTGATACTTTGTCGAAGGCTTTACTAAAGTCAGTGTACACTACGTCTGTTTGAAGATGCTTGTTCATGTTATTTAAAAGATATTCTTGATGTTTCATTAAATTTGTAAGAGTAGATCTTTTTGCCATGAAACCATGTAGTCGATGTGAAATCACTTTATTTAGCTCGGGCGAGATTTTTGAGAGAAGAACTGATTCGAATAATTTAGGGTTTTTGTAGGTCTATAGTTAGAAATATATGATTTTTTACCTTTTTTAAATATTGGAGACAGAAAACTCGTTTTCCAGTACCAGTTTTCCAGTACAAAAGGTACCAGTTTTCAAATGGTTAAAAAGTTTTGTGAGAGGAGAAGTTAAGACTGATAAACATTTGGATAAGAATATTGGAGGATTGTTTTCGGGGCCTGCCGATTTGTTAAAATCTAGGGATTTTAGTTTAGTTCTAATATCATTTTCTTCAAATACATATTGATTAAACTCGATCTTATTGTCATGTATAGCTGCTGTAGTGTTGAACAATGAAGAGTTGTTGGAAGTATCATAGACTTGCTGAAGAATTCAGCAAAACAGATTTACGACTTCTTGGGGGTTATCGGCCATTTTATTAACTAAATACGTGTTTGAGGGTATACTAGAATCATTGTTACTAAGCATGTTTGAAAATTTACATATTTTCTGAGAACTGGCAGCAGTTTTTCAAGAATGGTCCTGCATTCCAACACCAGGAAGTTGGTGTCGCATCGGTTACTTTTCAGTGCCATTAGAGCTGCCTGGCTATCACAGCATATGCCAACGTTCTTATTCCTGTACCCGATCCGTATATTCTCCTATGCACAGGCTAAGATGGCCTCCATCTCAACTTGAAACACAATGCAATATGTTTCTAGAAGTATACTAAGTTCCCTTGTAGAACCCTGTATACAGACCCCGCCCGTCGTTCCTTCATCCAACTTGGACCTATCTGTGAACCAGAATAGTTTGATATGATTTAAGATTTTCACGGCCAAAAGTATTTTTGTTATTTGTTTTTGGGGTATTATGCCGTGTTGCGCTAACTCCTTCTTTAGCCAACGTTTCGGACAGCATTGCAGTGTCCATCATCAGGGCAGATGTCTTATTGGGGAGGACATCAAATAAAAAACAGAATAGTTTGTGTTTGGAGGTTAGGCCTAGAACCGTGTCCCGTTCCTCATTTTTGAAGAAGTATTTGGCTTGTTTGCCGTCCTGTTCTTGTTTCGATTTCCGTGTGACTATTTTTGGGCAATCACATCTCCATTGACCTTTCCATTGAGTAACCTGTAGGCTGCCGCCATCGCCGCCCTCTCTATTTCTGAATTTAGTGGGGTTAAATTAAGAAGCACTCTCATGGTTAGTATTTTAGTGGTTTGCTGAGAGGGAGAAGTGGGAGTGAGTGAGAGTTTAGTGGCTCCAAGAGCCGCTGATTTCATGCAGGCGGAGGAAGGTGGATAAGTCACATTGAATCGAAATAAACGGTAGCTGACATATATGATTTAAGATTTTCACGGCTAAAAGTATTTTTGTTATTTGTTTTTGGGGTGTTATGCCGTGTTGCGCTAACTCCTTCTTTAGCCAACGCATCTGCCCTGATGATGGACACTGCAATGCTGTCCGAAACGTTGGCTAAAGAAGGAGTTAGCGCAACACGGCATAACACCCCAAAAACAAATAACAAAAAAGGTAGCTGACATGGTCACATGGTGTTTAGTTTGAAGCGTGCCTCACAAATTTCCGAATTAGCACCGATAATTCACGATTTTTTCATTTATTCAATTGATAGTTTATTAACACAATCTTTTGATTTTTTTGATCACCATACTAGGTACATGCCCCTTGTTACGCCGGTTGGATTTATCTGCCGTTTGATTAGAACACCAATTATTTTGCCGCCATGGAAGATCGTCGCGTTAATTATATATGTGCCTCCCCACTATTCAACCCCAAAAGCCACCACTTTGTAGAGGTAAATTTTCTTTAAATCAGTATATCATTTATAATTTGTAGAGTAATGGCTTGTAAAAATCAATTTTTAACACTAAAAACCAATATCCTGTCATTGGAGTCTTATAAAAAACCTCTCTGAAAACGTCAAAACATCGTGACTTACAGAATAATGTTAAAATACTACAATAATTATCTTTTGTTTCTAGTGTGCACAACCCTTAAGAGAAAACCTTCAAGTATGACAATTTAAGGGTCCGCTAAAACAAACCTTGGGATTTACATCAGATTAAGGCCTGATTTCCATATTGTCATTATAAAAAAATGTCAAAAGTGACATTATGTCATATTGTTTGGTTCATCCATTTTGTGAACAAGAATACATACAAGGCTGAGGGGAATATTAAAGTAGGCAGATAAGTACCTGAACATACATTAAACCAATCAATAATTTTATTTACCAACGAAAATAACCTAATATAACCAGGCGTAAGCAATCAATAACCCTATTTACTTGTAGAAACGGAAAATTACTTTGTTGATTTTTATGTGTATTTACGTTTTTACACATAACTATTTAAAAACATGTGCCATCCTAAGGGTTAGAATAGGGAAATTCAAAAATATTACATAAAATCTTTCTTACGTAATATTTTTGGGGCAAAGTGCACAAACTTCAGAAGGTTATTCTACATGATAGTACAAGTTAAAAAAAGATTAATAACCTTTTTGAAATTTCAACGTTTTAACCCCTCCAGCGTCATTTGAGGGTCAAATATGACCGGGCGTGCATATTTTATAAAAATATTTTTATATTTTTCTGTATCTTGCGGAAATACATATATTTTTATTGACGTTAGGACGTAAAATAATAATTCTTTCCAATTTGCCTCAAATATGTATACTGGATTATCCAGTATAAATTTTATTTATACTGGAATCAATTAATAAAATCCTAAAAAAGGCCAAAATGAATGATTCATATTTCGCACAGCTATGGCAATAATCGGTTTAATTTTTAAATTATTTTTTTATTATATGAACGAGATAAAAGCGAAGGTACAGTTTTTTACGAATTCCTCAAACAAAATGAATCTGTCAAACTGTAGTTAGCGTTTGTGAAAAAAAAATCGCGTTTTATATTAAAATTATATTATTTATAAATCGTCAAGTTTATTTTAAATGCTTTCACGAGAAAGACAATTTTATAAAGTTTCTAAAACAGTATTTGTTTTTACTGAAAGTTTAAAAATAAGATGAATATACCTATATCGCATTTGAAATACATAGAAAACATTGCAAACTGAACAAATGCGATGAAAGTACTGAAGGGTTAAGATAGTTTTCAGGTACATAACATGAATTGTTTGTATGGAGAAAATAATATTCTTCGGTGGAAAAATATTTTTATAACGGAAAAAAACAATGGAATATCGAAAAATTTATTAATGTGTTTAACTTCTACCATAATGTAGAATTACCTCCTGAAGTTTGTGCACTTTTACGAATACTGCACAAGAGGCCTAGCAGCCCGGAGTCAGTGGGATAAGGGTATTTTGATAGACTGAATGGGATGGGGGAAAGATAGACGAGATGTAGATGGCTATTCAGACCTGATCACCATATCTAACACGACGTCTAAAACAAGTAACTTTTTGTCCCTAAATGGTGATTTTTTACTAGAGCGATACTGAGAATATAGTCACAAGTGCAACTGGTCAAACCATTGAATTTATACCACAGTAATTATTGTAAGAATTGCTTAGGAATATAATTAAATAACTCTTACAAATAACTATTGTACTTATAGGAGATGTTAACCTAGATCTTTTAAATTATCAAAACCCACTTATTATGTCCTATGAAAATATAATTTCTGATAATTATTTAACCAAATGCATTTGTAACGTAACTAGGGAAGCGGTTCTAGCAGGAAAAGTTACTCGTTCATGTTTAGACCACATATTTGTTCGTTTTAATAGCGGATGTCAACAAAGCAATACTATTCTTCATGTTTATGTAATAATATTAACACAGCGGATCATTTTTTAACTGCAGTCAATATTAAATATATTGAAAGGAAAAAAGTCGTAGAACACGGGGAAAAAATATCGATCCTATCCCAGAACAAAATTGACAAAAATATTTATAATTTTAAGTGGCATACCTTGCTTGAGGAACAAGATTGCAATATGTTATACACTAAAATTAAAAATAATTTTCAGGATTTGTATGATCAAAGTAAAATCGTTATGTATTATAAACCCAAAAAAAGACCCCTCGCAATAAAACCTTGGATAACTTCTGATATATTAGAAAACATAAAAAAAAGATTTACTGTACAGAAGGTGTAAAAATACTCCTACCAATAAATTCTTTGAATTAGAATATAAAACTTACAGAAAAAAGGTTACAAAAGAAATCATTTAATGTAAGTCTACCTTTTTTAACAATAAATTTAAAAATTATTTCGGAAATACCAAAAAACTTGGGATGAAGTTAATAAAATATTAGGATGCAAGTCTAAAAGTAGTTGTGACGAAATAATCTCAAAATATATGTTAAACACGCATAGTGAAGAAACCGTAGCAAATAATTTTGTTGAATATTTTACGAGCAGTGTTAGCTCTATGATACATAAATGTGATTATATAGCTTCGACCTTCAGACCGACAGAAGTTCAACATAGTATGTACCTACCAAGAGCTACCTGCGAAGAAATTAATATCATTGTTAGCAAACTAAACAATTTCCAAGTTACCAGGGATTGACAACATTCGAATGTTTGACATTAAGAAATATATTCATATTTTAGGGCCTGTTATAACTCATTTTATCAATATAATTTTAAAACAAGCAGTGATTCCAGATGAACTTAATAGTAGTATCATTAGACCGATTTACAAAGGCGGCAAACATACAGATGTACAAAATTATAGGCCAATTAGCATTTTGCCAGCCCTAGAAAAAATACTTGAAAAATACATTTCTACAAAACTTGACAAATATTTAGAATTTTTCTCCTTGGTAGATCCCAACCAGTATGGTTTTCAAAAGAAAAAAAGTACGGAAATTTTGCTTCAGGAATTTTCAAATCACGTAAATCATGATTTAAATTTTAAAAAACATGTGTTGGTTTTATTCATAGATAACTCGAAGGCGTTTGATACCATTGATAAAAATAAACTTTTAGAAACAATGGATGCAATAGGAATACGAGGAAAGCTACTAGTTTTGTTAAAAAAATTATTATCGGATCAACAAATAACAGTAAAAATTCTAAAAAAATTTAGCAAAAGAAAATATATTTCAACAGGTGTTGTACAGGGGTCAATTTTAGGGCCAACCCTGTATATTATATACGTCTCAATTATGAGTAAATTGTTTTCTTTCGTTAAACATTTTGTGTACGCAGACGATACGGCACTCGTAATATCACACGAGGATTTGATTACTGCAATGAACCTTATGCAGCTTGATTTTATTGCTCTCCTAAAATGGTCTCATGACGTGGGTCTCATAATAAATGCCAAAAAAACTAAAATTATGCACATAAGATCACCACACGCCAGATACAATTTAATCCCTTCGTTATATACACATACTTTTGACTGCTTACATAGAAATGTTGCACATCCCTGTTCATGTGAAACCATTGATTTTGTCAAAAATTATGTATATTTGGGTGTTACTATTGACTGCCACATGAAATGGGATGTACACATTACTAATGTTTTTAAACTTCTACGGTCTATTGTGGGTAGAATTTATAAAATAAAATATGTTGTGCCTATAAGTACTTTAAAATTAATCTACCTATCTCTGGCTGAATCCACATTCCGTTGTGGAATCACTTCTTGGTAACATTATTGTAAAACTAATATAAGTTATTTCCAAACAGTACAAAACTCCCTTTCAAAATTGTTAATCCATAAATATACCAATGCACACAGAAGCGACACTAAATTAATATACAGGTCTCTGAATTTTTTACCTGTCAGAGGATTATTGTTTTATAATATTGTAAGTCAACATATTATATTGTCTGATTCCTTGTATAGGGAAAGAGTTTTCCATAAACATAATACAAGATTCACCCAAAATGAAGGACTGGTGGTCCCGAAATGTACCAATAAATACGGTGAAAGAACCCTAAACCTTATTGTACCCAGAATATTTAATGAACTACCAATGACAATTAAAAATATAAACGTTTTTACAGCCAAAGTCAAATATAATCTAAGGAAATGGCTATTAGATACTGAGGATTTATATTGATGCACTACTGAAGACCTTTTTTTCCTAATTGGAATTCACATTCTAGGGAAATGGAAAATCGTTATAAATTTGTATTACCTTATGTATATTAAAACCATAGAAGTACTTGTTGATTATATTCATTGGTTCATATTTAATTCATTTGTGCTTGTGTTGTTATATGAGGCTTATACTGCTTCTTACATATTTATATTTATACAATTCTGTAATTTAACCAACTTATTATTTATTGTTAATTTATCATCAACATTATACATACCTACATACTGTTTACCATTGTACCATGTTATTGCAAAAATGTTGTCATTATGTACCTGCTGACAAACTACATAAGTAGTTTAGCAGGTTAAAATGTTAATAAACAAAATAAAAATAAATAAAAAATAAAAAAAAACTAAAACAAATACAACATTTTGATAAGAAAGTACATTTCAACCCAAATAAACAATTACCTACCTGATAAAGCAAGACAGTTAAAATATCTAAACAAAATTTAAAATCCTGACTAATATTGGATCATCAGCAAAGGTCGGGGAATAATTTATTATTCAACTCACCCAAATCTAAATTAAAAGTTCTCTAATCTAATTATTGTTAAAAATACCAACCTGATTTAATCAGTCTAATATTTTTTCATTCAATCAAAAAATGTACCAACCGAAAAAACCTTTTTTTAAAAGGGAACTCCGATTAAAGTACGTAAAATGTCTGTAGATTAGCCTGTCTCGAAACAGGATATCCTGAGTGAGACAACAAAAGGTTTAATTTTTTTATGTTAAACCTGTACAAGATTTTGTCGTTTTTTGATGTACTGTGTCTTTTAAGGATAGATAGGAGTGAACCGGGGTTTCGAAAAGACCCATGTAATTTTAAAGGAAGAGTCACAAAAACTCTTTGAAAAATTATTGCCCATACGAAACACTAAGTACGAGATTTATCATGATTTCTTTAAAAGTTTATAATTTTTAAATTAAATTATATAACTACATTAAAATAAACAAATCGTCCCTTCTCCTAAGATGGGCAAAAGTAATTCTTCCCTACCACGGTTAGAAGGAGGTAAAAAGTTACTAAATATGAAGCACAACCCGCATCAAAATCTTTCAAGACGTAATGTAGTAGATAGGGGTTAAATAGGTCATTTTTGTCCGAAAATTTTGACTTTGAATGCGTGAAGATTTGGTCCAATACCATTTTACAAAATAATGAATAGTTACATAATATTTCATTAATTACCTTTAAAATCCTTCTTCCGGTTGTATTACAACTTGACTAAAAGGCACTTTTTAAAAAGTACAGGTAAATGTATGGTGATTGCCCACATGTTCAAAGTTTGGGGATGGTAATGAGAGACTAATGAAAGATGAATATAATATCACTGTGGCTTTATTGAGGTAGTCAGAGTACACAGAGTCCTAATTAGAGTAGCCAGTGTAGTAGAGGTCTGTTGCTGATGACGAATTACTCCGGACCGATGCTTGTCGTAGAATAGGAGACGAACGGTAGTGGAGTGTGATCACATCGATAAAGTTGGTAAGGCGACAGCGTAGAAGCGGAGACCAGACGAAGTAGCAATGTTTATCACTGGTGGAGAAGACTATGGGTCTTCCCGATGCTCCAGGGAAGAAAGAACCGAAGGTGCGGTAGATTTTGACGGCAGATGATGGCGGGAAGCGAGGCCGGCGAAGATGTCACGAGGGCTAAGCGCAGGACGGCGAAATGGAAGCCAAGCCTAGGCGCATCTCCCAGTTCCCACGGTGTACACTGAGTGCAAATGACTAACTATCTGAGTAACTAAATAAACACTGCCAGGTAGCAGGTAGCGCTGCGCACTCTGCTTATATAGAACCGCATGTATCGCGTAAAGGCGGGAATGTTCCAGAAACGTAGCTTGAGAAGTGTTGATTAAATCAAGCAGCACTCGTACTTTCGAGAAAACGTCGCCGGGCTGTCTGGAAATGATTAGGCTGGATAGGTGTTTTAATCCGTGGCTTGTCAGTGATTTCCCACGTAACCACTGGAGTGATTGGAGTCATATATACACATTTCCACATTATTTCATTAATAGTATTCCTAAAAATATTAATATCAAAACATAGGAAACTGCTTACTGCGACTTAAAGCCAATGAATCCACTTACATTTCACCGCTTGTCCCATATTTTTTAATTCTATAAATATGGCAAAGCTCTCAAAAACGTTTTTACAAAATAGCAAAATATTACAAAAAAATCACTCCATAGTAATCGTGTTTCGATAAAAATCATAAACTAAAGAACCTGAAGATGGTACCCACCGAATAATATAAGAACCACCTGCCAAAATTTAAAAAACTTTGATGTGCGTCATTAAATATTATTTCACTTTTCAACAACATAATTGTTTCTCCCATATTATAGGATATACACGGAGAAAAATGAGTATTGCTAATTTATTAAGAATCTTTTCAAATAATTGGCAATCCGGTTAAAAATGGGATTGCAAGCCGTTTCCCGATAAACTTTTGGTAAATTCCTAATATTTCGGAACACGTATTAATGCACCTGCATTTGCCTTGTTAACATAAAATTACAAAATGCGAAAATATTAGGATTTTTATGAACATGTTTTGCGACCTAAATAACATATTCGTATTTTACTAAAATTTTGTCAGGAAATCTATTGATTCATTCGTTAATGGCCTGCAAGCCCGTTTTTAATCGGATCACCAATTATTTGACGAGAATCTTAAAACACTAATTTTTTCTCCGTGTGTGTTAATATTTGGTGAAATATTAACATCGCATAAATATATATTGTCATACCAATTTCGGAGTAATCAAGTTTTTGTTCATTTTAAAACAACATTCCGAACCATTTCAATGGGACTGTTTATAGCTATGTAGGTGCGAATTTCAAATAATAATAATGACCATGTTCAGTCCATTATGATGTAGGAAGGTAGGTTTACAATAATAATGATGACACAGTATTGTCATGCTTTTCATCTCATTGTGGTGATCTAACCATGTTATCAAATGAATTATATAAACATGGAATAAAATACCGCAACGCCGAGTCACCACGTAAATGATAGAATATCAAGACAAACCTCGACCCGGTTTGATGTAAGGTATTCGTAATATCATCACAATTCACACGTAGATTGACCTATTGAGCAGTACTTACTTACGACTTTTTGTTCTAATCCAAATTCGCAATTTCGTGAGACAGATTTGTTTTTATGTGAGTACCGCCAAGAGTTCCAACTACTCTCAACCTTCTGAAGCTCTCAAAATTCATGGAGAGGGAACAGAGATGGGGAAGAGGAAGTTGAGGAAGTACCTGGCCACCAAACACGGTTAAAGTCGTTTCAAACAATGTTTTATTACACCACCTTTGCTATAGGTCACCCCAAGTGGTTCGTTACGTTTGGTGACTAAGCAAGGTTTCCCGAGTTCTGGGTTGAGGTTTGTCCATGTCTTGGTGGCGAATGCGTCTGCTTACCAATTGCAAGGCAGGCCGGATAAGGAGAGGCTGGATTACGGAAACCCTTTGTCGTCTCCAGCCGGAATCTCGCTCCCAACGCTTTTCATCGCAGTTTCAATTACATCACTCCTGAACATACTGACCCTTAGAATCCTACCCACCCCTCACATATTTTTCTTTCCTAGAACTTCCAGCATCCTCAAAGATGACATAAGCTTCTAGGGAAATTAGTTTTTTCGGGGCCTGTTGTGTAGAGTTAATATAAAAAGGGTAATTTTGAAAGTATCCACCCCTCTGGAACGTGCCGCAAATATACTGTTTGTTTTTTTTTTAATTCATAAATTGTGAAATGACACAAATAAATTCAAATTTACTTGCGCATGCTGGGATTTGAACCTGCGACCTTTTGATTTGTAACTAAGAATAGTAACCACTCAACAGCGGCCGTCGTGAAATCGAGAAAGGGAAAGAGGAAATTTAGAAAGAAGTACCTGGCTATTAAAATCTGGTTACGTTATTCAACTTGAGCCATTGTTTAACTTCTTAACTATAGTTTGTGTACTTAATACCTGACTTTAATAATTTGATGAAACGCCGCTTCGTTAAAAAATAATACCTCAAGAGCCCTTAAAATCACATCAGCGGTGTTTTGCTAAGGTGATACTAAGAACAAAGCCTTGTTAGGTATAACCTTCGTTATATAAACACCTAATTGCTCTCGTATTATTAATGTAATGAATGTATGAATAAATAAACTGTCGTACTTCTGTACATAGTACACTCTTAGTGTAAATAGATTATTATTCTAGATCTCGCTCAGCTTTCTCTCATTGTAAATTTGTATATTTGTGATATACATGAATATCTTTGTTCCTAGTCATTTGTAAGATTTAATAATTATGCAGAGGTAGCTTCATACTTTAAAATTGATTCACTGAGTGTACGGAGGCATCATAAGGATGCACTATTCTTGTATAAAGTAGTTAACAATAATATTCAATGCCCAGAGTTGCTAAACAAGATTCCATTCAATGTACCTGCGCGTTCAACACGCTCTTGTGTCCTGTTCAGGGTTGATCAAAGCAAAACGAACTCTAACTAGAATTCTTGCCTGAACAGACTATGCAATAATTACAATAGCGTATTATCCAAGGTTGGTATTTTCAGTTGCGAACTTACCAATTACATAAAAGAATATTACTCTGATGGTTTGTGAATAATGTTTATATCTCTATTGTGTATATCTCTATTATGTTTTAATTTATATCTACAACCTCTCTCCATGGTTATAAATTTGTTATTTTGTAAATTTTTCGTTTTATATAATCTTTCATATTCATATTTCTTTCTCACAAATTTAAATAACTTATTCCATATTATGCTATCTCAGTTAAAGTCACGAGGAGGAAATCCATTATTGGTTTTATTTTACTATATAATACTTATGTACAAACTGATTAAATGTAAACTGTCGATTTCCCGAAAATGAATAAATAAATAAATATGTATCATCGTAACTGTTAATTTTGACAATATCATAATAAACCTTAATGTACAGCACATATCATTAAATGTAACCAATTATATTCATTGTCCTTATGTACCTGTTTACAAACCACTGAAGTATTTTAGTAGGATTCAAATTTGATTAAAATAAATAAACAAAAATGAAACCAAGTTTCCTGATATTATCACCATGACAATCTTAGGACATCGGTCCGTAACCAAGGCAGGGGTCCGGAGTGGCGGACATTTATTTTATATATTTTTTGGCGACCCCACAGTAATGACCAAAAAATTTAAATTACAACATAGTTACAGTATGAACAAATGAAGAGAACGGAGAAAGACTTATATTTGAGGAGCGAGTGTCGAAGGTTGATACACGAATCTCCTGCGTTCAACGCATGAGCGGCTTTTATAGGTGAAGGCCATTTAGAAGGTCGCGAGGATAGAGCTAGAACGATCGAGCTCGATCTAAACAATACGCAACTTGTATGTAAAGTGCCGATTCATGGTATCCGCACCGAAACGCTCGCAAGCTGTCTAGTAGAGATAATGCTTGTAGGATGTGAATCAGTGCTCAACGCGCGGCGGGCGGAAACTGAATGAAGAATCCACCAGGCCGATGCTCAACATCGTAGATAGCGGAGATGAATGGTGGTGGGGTGGGGACGTTGCGATCGGTAGCTCGACGCCATGAGGGCGGAGACTATACTTGAAGGTGATGTTCATCACTGGTGGGGAAGTTTACGGGTCTTCTTGGTCCTCCGGCGAGATGAAGTTTGGTTTTCGACGCCAAGCCAAAGGCTGGAGATGCGATTAACCTCGACGGCGAACATGGCAAGCGCTTTTGGCTACCGGTCACGGGATGGGCGCCCGTCGCAGTTTTATGTAGTTTTGAGTACCCGTAGTATACTAAATTCAAAGACTGAACTGTAGCGCGACGCGGCTGCGTTTATCTAGAGCCGAGCGTGCCTTGTAGAGCCACAGGGCTGTTCTGCGCGGCTGGCATTGCAAGTCTCGAACGCTCAAATACCGCTGCAAAACGATTCGGAAACCAATAGATAATTATTAATCCATTAAATTTCGATCTAAACATTGTAAGGTTAAACATAAAAAAAGGAGCGGCAGATAGACTTATACCTACCAATATTCAATGTCGGCTTCGGGTATGGGTACCACCGCTTCAGAACCTATTATTGGGTAACCAATGCCTCAGCCACTGGTCACTCAAAATGGTTGCCATAGCCAGATCGGGAAAGAATGGTTGAGCTCTTTATCGGGACTATCTCAATGGGGGGGATGGATTTATACATCCCTCATTCCTGTACACACTGACCCTGACGTATACAATTTTACTTACCAGAACTGCCTCTTCCCCTCCACAAAGCTTCCGGTTAGAGTTAATGTGGAAAAAATACCTCGCGGAAGCTTATTTGAAGAGGTATTTACAAAAACAAAGGTCTTTCAAAATTCTGGAACGTGACATAAACTTAATATCGTACCAGGTTTAACATAGAACCGGATTTGAGAGCCTGTAGCTATTTCTGCTTTGATTTTTACAAAATATGTTTAAAATTGGTGTGTTTCTTGTCTTCTCTTTTACTCTTTTAGAAAAAAGTGTGTAAGAAATAATTAAAATGGCTAGTTACCTTACTTTTACTTTAATATCTACCTGAACAAATATTTGTGTATCCTGTAAATTTGATGTATTTTCTTCTAGAGTCGTTCTTCTACTTTTGGGTTCCCCAAAAGCAAACATCTCTTTTGCTTTAGGAATCGCATCTTTAAAAAGGTTTTGTACCGCTCCTTTAGGGACTATCAACGGTGCTGGATACGTAAAACAACTAAAATAATTTGACATTTGTAATCTGGATATCACCACGGAAGAAAAACCTTGATTGGTAAAAAAAACAAAGGTCGCCCACAATAGAGAAGGGCTTAAAAACTACTGGTTTAAATGGGTTTAATCCGTCTAAAATCAATAAAAACTTGAGACATTTCAGCGGGGCCTATATCCTTAGATAGAAGTCTTTGGAAAAGAAAATAAGTTGAGAAAAACCTTTTGAAAAATCAGTTTGTGCCTTTGCTGTGTTGTGCACCCGCGACCTCTGGGTCAAGAGGTCACGGGTCGCTCTCAGAGTAAATTGTATTTTGTTTGTTCTCTGTACCCGGAAAAATAAAATAACACCTTAGATATATTAATTATAATCCGCTATAACAAATAATAGAAACGTAAAATGCATTTCTTCCAATAGTTTCAAGTAACCGACGATAACGCTATAACTGCTGACTTTAAGTCAATACTAACTCAAGTATTTACAAGGAGTTTATATGAAAAAATAGTATTTTATCTCTTGTTTCGAACCCGAATCGAATGTGCAAAACTTCATCAAATATCATCATTCTGCTTTCGCAAGGGTGAATGAGGTAGATTGGGGTGGTTTTTCGAAATCTGTTGACAGTGACCTTCATCATGTTTCGAGGTCAAGTGTGCAATATTTCATCAATCTCGGAATAAAACTGTAAATATATATATATATATATATATTTTAAAGAAAGACAAATATTCCCGGGTTACGAATAACCTGACAGTATTTGAAAATCTCCTTCTACCACCACAGTAAGCTGAAAATGTTGCTTGTGTTGTGATGGAGGACTTTGTGTTGTGAAGGATAGCGATAGACTCGTGCAAGGTACCATCTAGTCTAGAGTGCACAGAGTGCAAGATACCATCTAGTCTAGAGTGCACAGAGTGCAAGGTACCATCTAGTCTAGAGTGCACAGAGTGCACGAGTCTATCGCTATCCTTTTCATTTTCAATAACAAATAGCATGCGCACTCTCTTTGTTTTAATGGACGGACAGCTGCTATGCTTTTTCCTCTTCTATTGCATGGGATGGTTGGTTGGGACCTCTCAGTCGCACACGAGAATTCCCGGCTAGTTTTCTAAAGTTTTAGTTTTCAAAATTCGACAACCGGAATTCGGGACTGATTTTTAGCAGGCAACTTTATATCATCGTGTTCATAATGAAATAATCTTTAATTTCATATAATTTTTATTCAATAATCAGACCGGTGCAAAATGCTTTTTCGATTTACTTGTTTATACATGGCAACCTGAGAGTTGTGACCGGAAAAGAGTAGGCAACCTAACGTTTGCATATTCTATGGGTTTCATACTTTCGATTGGTATAGAATTTTTATAATAATCAAACCGGTGCAATGTTTAAAATTTTTTTTTTTTATAAATTATTAATTAATCATACCCTGGACTAAAATTTGCCAGGCAACCGATATGCAATATATTTATTGACATATTAAATTATATATAAAATACGTTTCATCAAATAAACATCTCGGTGACGGTCGTTCTTTAAGGGATCCTTTACTAAAAAGTTGAATTATTTGTAGGAGGAAAGTAATATTCTTCACTGGAAAATATTTTTATGTGGAAAAAACTGAGTTTTTCAATAAAAGTTATGTCCCTTTTTTACTTCTACCATCATTTAGAATTACCTCCCGAAGTTAGTGCATTTTACCCCGGTCACTCTGTATAAATATGCACCCGTAACAGTGAAAGATATAAATTTATTTATTTTAATATCAACGGTATAAAATATACCATATAAAGTAAATTATAAACAGTGACATCAGAAAATATACAATTAACAGAAACTCTAGATCAGAGGTTCCCAAACTTTTTTGCCCCGTAGACCACTTGCCAAAAAAAATTTTTTCCGTAGACCCCCTGCCTGCCGAATATTGAATTTTCCTGAAACTATTAACATCCTATTTGATAATCATTTATTTTTTCGTAAAAAGATTCCCTTCCCTTGCCTGTCCAACAACCGGGTGGCGGTATAGTTCCTCTGTCTTTACACTGTGCAGACAGGGGCGCCCTTTTGAGGTATTACACTAAATGAAAATGAAGCAGGATAAGCAACGGGAATTTCTTTCTGTAGCTGGCCCTACAAAACTGCCCCTTAAGTTCTTTGTCAGTGCTTATTTCGGTCAGTTCTTCTTGTCACATGATATCCGATTCTTCGACGTTCCATTTTCATAATTAAAATGTCCTCGAACTTAGTTTTGAAGTCTGTGTGAAGTGCATTTAAATGTTGAACGTCATTATTACCCTGGACGTTTTTCAAAAACAAGTTGGGGAACTAATGTGCAATGTTTTTCTTGAATATATTAATTCTGAAAAGGAACATAGGCTCTATTTATATACCTCAATTAACAACTTTACGAAATATAAAAATATCAAATAAGTAATTTCTCAATCTATTATATTTGTGTTAGGACTATTGTGTCATTTACGGAACTTCTAAATGTTGACTTGAGGTAAATGGGGGTCCGCTCGTATGTATCCCCATTTGAATCTCGTGGACCCCCAAATTTTTTTCTCGCTGACATAGACCCCCAGCAAGCCGATATCGACCCCTGGGGGTCCATATAGACCACTTTGGGAACCTCTGCTCTAGATGGATATAAAAAGTTAGAGATACAAGTACATGCAAAACTTATAGGTAGACTAGGTTAGATTAGTATTAATTGAAATATATGATAGTATAGATACATGATATAATATATTACAATAGTTAAATTGTATGCATTTATTTTCAGGTTTTGGTTGAAAGTAGGTAAGTGGCAATCAAGCTGTTGGTTCACCGTATTGAATATTATTTCTGACCCAAGTTTCCTCAGTTGCCCCAGGCCAGGCAGTTCATTTTTACAATATTTACATTTTATTTGTCATGATTTTAAAGATATGATATTAAAGCCTTTTTGTACCTAGTTTCTGTGCAGTTAAACAGATTCGCTACATCTGCGTACCTATTACTAATTTCATGTAATCTAGGTACAAGTGAGTGTTTGAAATGTTCAGTCTTAGAATTGTTACAATTAAAGAGGGTTTTAGAACGAGTAGCTCTTATGCTAATAGTAATAATTATTCTCTCATGGACTCAATTAACCAGCTGTTACACCCTCATTCCCAACCTGTACATGACAATGAACAATTTACATGACTAGCTTTGGATTCAAGGAGTGTTATTTATTTATTTTCGGGATACATGTTTAGTATAGCCAAAATAAAACCAATTATGGATTTCTTCCTTGTAACCTCTAATAAGACAACATTATAAGAATGAAAAATATTAAAATTTATGAGAAAATTATAGAAAACAAAATATAGCTAGTAATAAAAAATATTGAAGTTTATGAGAAAATTATATAAAACACACAGTTTTATATATATATATATATTTGTAATAATATATTTATATATATATTCACATTAGTATAAAGCTCGGAGTAATTCGACTACTGGTAGCGTTATTGAAGTATTTTGCTCGTTTTAATTGCTGATAACAAAGCCGATAAGGTTGTAGGTATGTTTAACTTTTAATTAGCTGATTGATATCAGATAATAATTTATGATGAACAGTAAAAACTACTAATTTCAGATTTTAACGGACAATTTTTTTATTAAATTTACAATTCTAGAGTCAGGTGTCGGTACCGCCGCCCCGGGAACCATTTAGTGGATAACATATACCTCTTCCATACGTCATACCAAATGTTTCGCTAAATTTGGTGACTTAGAAGGGGTGCCCGGGTTCATGTGGTGGGGATTATCTAGGTCTATTATTTACTATCTACTGTATGGCGGGCCGGATTTGGAGAGACTTTTTTTTTTTTTTTATAGTGAATACCTCACAAGAGTCCCAACTGCTCCCGTCTGGAGCCAGTGAGACTATGGCATCCCCAATTGGGGGATGTTGTGAGGCTAAAGGTAAGTGGGGAAGGGAAAGAGGAAGGTGGGGAAGTACCTGGCTATTCAGATCTAGTCACTAAACACGGCTAAAGCCATTTGGAGCAACGTTTCAATTCTGAATGGTGGTCTTACACCAGGGCGATACTGGTAGTATCTTCCACTCTGGTTGGTTCCAGATTGGTTGGTGGAGATGTTTTTACCTCTCCAGCAGGACTCTCTCGAAGCATTGCCTCGCACCGCAGTGGAATGGATGGATACGTCACTCCTGTACCCACTGACCACCAGATTCCTACCTACCCCTCATACATTTTTCCTTCCCAGGTCTTCTTATTTTTTTTATAAAAGCCTCCACAGAGCATCCCCAAAGATGACCTAGGCCCTGAGAGAATTAGTTTTCCACGTAGCTTCCGTGTGGAGCCAATGTAAAAAAATAAAGAAAAAAGTGATTTTTGGGGTAAACTGCCGTGTTGAAATTCCTCTTTCTTTAGCCAACGTTTCGTACAGCGTTACAGTGTCCATCATCAGGGCAGATGTGACAGTGAACGCTGTAAAGCTCTCCAAAACATTGGCTTAAGAAGGAAGAAGCCCATCTCGGCATAATACCTCAAAAATGTCTTGGCGTGTAATTATTACCCAAAATAGTATCTAGGTACTCGCAGTATCCCCCTAGTGAAGACCACGTGTCAACCTTCTCCTCCCAACCTTCCTGTTCCTCGTCTCTTTTCTCTCCCGTCTCTGTCTAACCAGCCATACAAACTACCCAAAAAAGGGATGCCATAGTCTCCCTGGCTCCGAGCAGTTGTGACACTTGTGGGTATTTCGTATTAAAGGTTTTTTATTGGAACTTTAAACTAACCTAATTTTGAAGCATATCGTACGATACATAATGAGGATATAGCGACAAAGATACATAATTTTAACATTTTTTTAAGTATATCTGTTTTCCTTATGTGACATGGTACACGATTTCCAAATGCCACTATCGGAGATGCTTTGGCATCTCGATTTTGTGGAATGTTGTTAGTAACATGGGAAGAAAATATAATTTTGGAAACAAATACCTAGTTATTGAAATGTGGTTACTGTGCATAACGTTGCACTTTAGGATAGTGGTATTTTTCGTTGCAATGCTGATTTTCTTAAATATTCAAATTCAGATTGAAATAATTCGTGGCAAAAGATGATAGATAGATAATAAAGTAATCATATAGACAGGTCGTACGTGATGTAATCGTTATAGTATCTTCTGTGACCTGTGAGATACTACTATAGTATCTTCTGTGACGTGTGAGATACTACTATAGTATCTTATGTGTCGTGTAAGATACTACTTTAGTATCATCTGTGAAGTGTGAGATACTACTATAGTATCTTCTGTGACGTGTGAGATACTACTATAGTCCTATCTTCTTTAATGAGTGATATTTTTGACATAAGCCAGTGAGACCATGAGTCCAATTCCAGTTTAAGAAATGTTCTGGTTTGATGTAATTACGAGAAAGGAGAAGCAAAAGGGGATGGGGTACTTCCCACCCGGCTATTTAAATCTAGTCAATAAATAAGCTTATACCTGAAACTAAACAATGTGAAAGGAGGCGAGGAAGATACCTACCTAGCTAATTAGATCTGGTTTTTGGCAAAGTATCGATTCTGATTAGATACTGGACTCTCACAAGGGTGATACTAACAGTATCATCCACGTTGGAGGCTCCAATTAATCAATTTCTCAGTAAAGCCTGACTGGCCAACAGAAAAATAGTCTTCTATTTATGAAATTAAGTCAATAATATTTTATTGATTTCGGACAATATATTTTCTCAAATAGCCTTACATACCTAAGAAAACTTTGTTATAATTTTGTAGTTAATTGAGAATGAAATATATTTCTCAACCAATCTTTTAATGTTGAATATTTACGCAATTAAAAATAAATAGGTACCTACCTACTCACCTAAATTCATACATAAAAATTTAAACAATATTAAGATAAACGAAAATCATCTTGCAACATTACAAAATCTTCACAAAAATGCGACGTAAAGCTGAAAACAAAATAATTTCAAAGTATTAGGTAATATCGAAAATTAAACGGGATGAAAAAAAGTTTTTCTTCACTAAAAACAAGCAAAATTAAATATTAATTTAGACAGATTCCTGGAAATAATAATTGATCATTTTACAACGATGAAAATAATAGATAAAATGTTAAAAAATATAATTAAATGTGTAACTAATTCTTAAGACTTACCAATTGTTGCAGAAAATTGTATAGCCAATATTCAGTGCAGTAGTCTTATAACAACAAATGGAATGCTCCTCCAGTGCCAAAAGGTCCCAAGCGCCCGTAAGAAAATCGATCCTAAACTGACACGCTAATTTACCGTTGAATTATTACAGGAACAATTAAAACAATGATTACTTCAAGGCGTTGAGAACAACCAAATCGCCAAATAAGTCTGCTTGTAGAAGAGTTTTATTATTATTATTTAAATATCAAAGAATCCATACCAAAATACGCATCCGCGGTAAATCAATGTATCCAAAAACTTGGCGCGTCGTCTCTGCGGCGATTTTCAAATTAACAGGGTGGTTGAAAGACAGTACAGCTCGTAAGGTATTGGTTTTATTGTGTAAATATCATCACTGGCAGGCGCGACTCGCTGTGTTTTACTGTGTAATGTATGACTTGACAGTTGACAGTGTTAGCGTGACGGTTCGGCGTGCACGGGGCCCAACCTTACCCGACGAGAAGCGGATGCCAACTGAATGAAACTAAAGTTGCGGGGACGCGCGCGATTCGCCCGCGCAGTGTTGCCACCGGCAGAATTCAGCGCTTGATTTTCCGGAAAATGTTGCGGTACCTATCCGCCGCCGGGAGCAGCTAACGTAATGGCGTCGCCTGTCATATTAAGATCACAGCTGTGAACACAAAATTGAAATACTCAATTTAAGTAATATTATACAAACTGGGAGAGTTTTCCAGTACTAGTAATGTGTATTCTTTACAAACTATTTAATTTTGTATTCGTTTTAAACTTGTAGAACTTATTAATAACATTATTAAAAGTTGTTTTTTTTAATTACGCAATAATAAAGGGTGTTCTATAATACATATTCAATACAAAATTAAGAGGGAGGTTGCGAAGTATTTAAAAGATTATAAAGAATTCGAAATGGGTAACATATTAATATTCTAATATCTTTATTTTTAGGTTTCATTTATTTTATTATTTTATTTTATTTTTTGATTGGCGTCAAAAAATTTATTAAAATTAATAAATTTTGTCGGATCTGCTCTATAATTTTAATATTTTCAGTATATAATGATAATGTATGTCATTACTAAAACAGTTTGTGGTGTAATGGTCAGCATAGTTCCTTTCAGAGCAGTTGATCGGGATTAACCAAAACGGGTTGTGACAAAAAACTGCCCCATGACTTTACTTACATGTACCTCTAATTTGTGATCTTCTCAGTAATATATTGGTGCATGACTGTTGTATGAACCTGAATAAATAATAAAAATTTTAATAATATTTTCTGTGCTAAAGCTTTAATTTTTCAATAAGGATGAAATAGTATACCAGTGAAACCAGCAGTATCAATAATATCATTGTCACATTCCATCGTAAATTCCTCAATTTTCTTATCTTTAAGCCTATTCAATTCTCCTCTCTGTTATCAGATGCTATAAAGAGTTTCTATGGGAGTCCATGCTCGTATTTTCCTCTCTGAAGATTATCTATGTCATGTTTACCATCGGATGTTCATCATAAAATCCCTCTGTAGATAAAATCTTTAAACTGGATTTCAATCCTCCACAGCTTATTGAGGGAAGGAAGTAGGTATATAATCTAAACTGCGAAACTATCCCGTTTGCCATTTCGTACTGCATAGAAATTTTTATCTGGTGATAATTTTGTCGTTGGTACCTGCAAAAGCATTTCAAATCTTCTTTTTCTTCTCTGGTGCTGTAAAAAACTGAAAAGGGAAATCTTTTGATTCATATCAACAGAAATGTGAAAAATCTTTTCGTGGTTGTGACGTTTATACACGGAGAAAATCAGTATTATTTTTTTTTTTCAAAATGCAAACACATTGCGACTTGACATTTTAAATAAATGATATGAAAATACTTGATTTTTAGGTCACTTTATTGATACATTTTATTATATTCTACGGAGGTACTGAAACCGGTAGACAATAAAATTTTCAATAAAGTGACCTAAAACCAAGTATTTTCATTTCATTTATTTAAAATGGGTATTGGTAATTGGGTTTCCTGATAAACCGAAGGTCGCAGGTTCAAATCCCGGCATGCGCAAGTAAATTGTATATGATTTATTCGTGTTATCACAACTTATTAATTAAAAATAATAGATACTCTCATTATATCTGGTATAAGACCATCATTCAAAATAATACATTGCTTTAAATAGCTTTATCCGTGTTTGGTGACCAGATCTGAATAGCCAGGTACTCCCCAACCTTCCTCTTTCTCAACTTCTTCTTCTCGCCACTACCTTTTGCCTGACATCATACCCCATTTGGTGATGTCATAGTCTAACTGGCTCCAGACGGTTTAGGAGCAGTTTTTTTTATATCCACACAGGAGGCTTTGAGGAAAAAGCCTCACCTCGGGGCCTCTGTCGTCTTTGGGGATGCTGTCTGGAAGATCTTTTAGGGAAGAAAAAGGGTGGTTGGAATTTGGGGGTTAATGTGTCTAGAAGTGACCGATGTATGTAACCATTCCTCCCACTGCGGTGCAAGGCGATGGTTCGAGAGAGAGTCCGGCTGAGGAGTTCAAAAGGCTTCCCTTAACCAGTCTCTCCAGATCCGACCCGCCACGCAGTAAGTAGACAAACGCATCCACCGCCACGGCCCAGACACAACCAAATTAACCCTGGCCGTTGCTAAGTCACCAAACGTTGCGACCCACATGGGTGACCTATGGCAGGGGTGTTAATAATCCAATAAATGGTTCTCGGGATGACGTTACCCAAACCCGCCTTCAAAATTGTAAAGTTTAGACTCTTGTGCGGCATCCACATTAAAAAAATAACAGTAATTTACTAAAAGTTTATCAGGAAATCTGTTAATTCATTGGTTAAAGGCCTACAATCCCGTTTTTAACCACATTACGAATAATTTGAAGAGATTTTTGATAAGTTAGCAATGCTCGTTTTATCCGTATAATATTTTTTGTTCTATTTTTTAAAGGTTTTGTTTTTTGCATTCACAAAAACAAGGTTCGTTAGTATTATGGTAATTGTTATCACATTATTTCTACGATTAAAGTAGTAAACATAAAAGTAAGTTATATTAAAATAAGTTGTAAAAACTGAATAAATATAAAATATGAGATTTTCAGTGGAGGTACTAATGATTTGAAAAGAAGTTTTGAAAAATTTCATGAAAATGGTGTTATTGATGCAATAAAAAAACAAACACAAGGCACGAACGTATGGCATTGCACAACCGGTGTAAATTTGAGATTGTTATGGAAATTATTTCAAATCATGCGTCAAAATTTTTACAAAAAGATAAAGGACATATATTGTTTTTGTTTCCATAAGTTATAATTACCTATCAAATTTATTCGGTAAAACAGTGTGTGCATTTGCGTATTTCTGTAGTTGGGGGCGTCGCTGCTGTACATTTTAAACACTAAGATAATGAGTTAGAAAACAGTATTTTTTCTTTCGTTAGTTCTAATTTTGGAGGCTACTTAAAAAAAGTTTGAAAATTTATCAGTACCTACAACAGCTGATCGGAATTCATTTTCATAAATATCGTAAGCCACCTAACCTTACTTAACTTAACACAAAGTAACCTGACCTAACCTAAACGAAACTAACTTTACATAACCTATCCGTCAAACATAAGCTAAACCATTAAAAAACAGATTGTAGTGGGCAGGTACCTAATACGGGCAACCTACTAATCTGCACTTATAAAATACACCAAAACGGGGGGCAAAAAGTTTAAAAGAACCCATTATTCTTTACGTATTCATTACATTTGATTGATATTCAATTCATCAAAGTCCTCGTTATCAATTGTATTTCATCTCTTGAGTATATAAGTACTTAATTAACCCTACTTATATTAAACACTATTTACATTTTGCAACTGAACGATAAATATTATTTTTCATTTCGTCACACACTGGCGTCCGCATTGCACAAATTTCTAGATAATCAATAACCCATGGCGATGCTTTATGCCAATGTGGCATGTTATTGGAAATAATAATTATAAACCCTCAATATCTCCAAAGAATATTACAGAAAGTCCCATATGCGATAACATTAAGCCGGTAGCCATTTTAACTGACCTTCGGCAATGTTCGAAAAACTTCGGAAATGATCGGTACGTTATTTTCCGCGCACGCGCATTTTCATACAAATTCCAATGCAGTGCACTTCTTAGCCGATACAAAAGTAACAAATTACGAAAACAGGTCGAAATGGTGAATCATTGTCATAAATCTCGTATTTTGGTTGTATAATATTGATTTGACCTTTTTACTAACTGTTAAATTGCTTGTTTATAAGTTTTGCATCGTGATTCACCATTTGGTGTTGAACTAATTACGATAGAAACTGAAAAGGTTCATTTCATTTATTGTTTGTTAAATGTACATGCGTCGCGATACTCTATACTTCTATAAAGTATATTTTGCTAGTTAATAATAAAAAAATTTGAAACGTGATTCCAGGTTTTGTTATCCGCTAATTACACTAAAAAAAGATGCGATGCGTGTACCGATTTCTGAAATAATCTTCCCCTTAAAAAATGTGTCATTTTGTTATAAGGTAGCATGTTTAAAACTTAAAATTTTTTTTACACACTACAATAATAATAATAATAATAATAATAATAATTGGATAATTTGTAGAGCGCCGTTTTTGTGAAAAATCACCTCAAGGGCGCTGTACAATTTATTTCCTAGGATCTACATTTGTTATTTAGAAATGATACCAAAACATACTTACCTGGCAAGTCACTTCCAACAAACACACTTATATTAAAAAGTTTATGCTTATAAAAGATAGAACTGCACGCAGAGGACACTATATCAAAAAACACTGATCGTCGCATGATCTTAAGTCTGCTATAGTTTTTTTATTTTAATTTAAATGTATTTTAACTGTCTTAAAAGCCTACAAATTGTTATCATTTTTATTTATTTATTTTTAATTATTATTTTTATTTATTTTATTTTATTTTTAGTATTTTTTACATTTTGTTAATTTAAATTTAAATTGCCGTCAACTGTGAAAGTTTAGGTTTCTGAAATTATGGATACGACTGTCTGAAAAGGTGCGTTTTAAGTTTAGACCTAAATTCTGTCGAGTCTGCGATCATTCTCAAATCATGTGGCAGTCCATTCCAGGCTTTAGGTCCTGACACGGCAAAAGCACGCTCACCGAACTTAGTATCTGGTGTGCGCTTTGGTTCCTTCAACCTTCCGATAGCTGATGACGTTGCTGACCTAAGGGTTGACTGTCGGGAGTTGGAATCTTCTGGAATACACAATTCTGATAAATAAGCCGGAGCCATTCCGTTAAGTGACTTAAATACCATCCAGCATACCTTGAACTGGATTCTTTCAGGACATTTGAGCCAGTGCAGATTTTTGAGATGCTCTGAAATGTGGGAGTATTTAGATACTCCGGTGATAAGCCTTGCCGCGGCGTTGAAAACGGATTGTAATTTGTTGATTTGACATTTAGGGAGACTTGCATATATTCCGTTGCAATAATCTAGACGTGAAACAACATAGGAATTGACTAGCAATTTAGTCGCCTCTGTTGGCAGGTTTCTCCGCACTGCTTTAATTTGCCTTAATTGAAAGAACCCCGTGCTTACAGTTCTGTTCACCTGAGTTTTAAGGGAAAAATTAGCATCCAGATTGACACCCAGTAATTTGATGCACGTTTTTGGAGTGATGTCACTTCCGGAAATGGTTATTGGGGAGTTTTCAATGTTATGCTGACGTCTGCTTGTAGCAGTCCACAGAAACTCAGTCTTTGTGGGATTCAGTTTCAATCTATTTGAGTTCATCCAGCGAGTAATTGCTTCTATACACTCAGTTATACGAATTTTTAGACTGTTTATTTCTTCTGGTAAGCAGTAAAAATAAACTTGCTGGTCATCAGCGTAGCAGTGAGATAGAAGGCCGAATGATTCTATTATTTTAGCGACATCATTTGTGAAGAGGATGAAGAGTAGTGGGCCCAGAACGGACCCTTGAGGTACTCCAGATGAAAGGGTTGCATAATTTGATTGGTTTTTTCCTACTTTTACGGCTTGTAAACGGTTGGCCAGGTACGATGTCAGCCAGGTCTTAACATCACAGTTTAAACCAAATGATTCATCTAATCGTTTAATAAGAAAGTCATGGTCAATCGTGTCAAATGCAGCACTCATGTCCAAGACTGAAAGAAGTGCCAGTTTACCCGACTCAATGGCAGTAGTTATGTCCGACAAAACACGTAGTAACCCGGTTTCTGTGGAGTGGAACCGTCTGTATGCAGATTGGTATTTAGTTAATAATTCATTTGAATTTAAGTGACATATGACCTGTGAGGCAGCGATTTTTTCTAATATTTTTGATATAAAAGGCAGATTTGAAACGGGTCGGTAATTTGAAAGATCTTCAGCGTCCAGTTGTGGTTTTTTTAATAATGGAGTTACGATAGCTGATTTAAGGGATTTTGGAAAGTCACCCGTGCTAAGTGACTTATTGAAAAGATGAACTAAAAAGGGAGCAATTTCATTGCAACACTTTTTCAGTAGCCACGTTGGAATAGGGTCGAGCGAACACTGCTTGTTCGGTGAAGTAAGAATTAATTTCCTTACTTCTTCTAGGGATGTAGGTTTGAAGGCAGAAAGGTTTTCTCTATTGCATTTAGTAAAATACGGTGGTGGAGCGTAGGTTGTTAGGGCTCGTATTGACTCAATTTTGTCAAGGAAAAACTTGGAGAAGATTTCCGGAGCTATGTCGATTGTATTTGGTGCATGGACATCAGCAATGACTGTCTTAACCGAGTTCCAAAGACTACGTGGATTTTGACGCTCTGAAGTGATCCTATTTGTCCAATATTCAGACCTTTTTGAACGGATTAAGATCGTGTACTCTTTTTGAGCCTGTATCCAATCGTTCCGTGATGTAACCCCCGAGTGTCTGTAGGACCTCTCCAATTTACGCATCAATCTCTTCTGGCTCCGACATTCTTCGTCAAACCAGGCATCAGATTTTCGTAGACGCCGAGTTTTTGTAGAAATTGGAGCATATGTATTTAAAAGGGTTGAAAGGATGGTGTTATAATCTGCTGCTAGTTTGGTTGGCGACTCTGTTTCCCATGCGCTATGTGTACAGAGCGGAGAAGCTTTTAGTTCTGACAGGAAGTCGTCAAAGTTAAAACCGCGCCATGCTCTTGATGTGATAGTAACGTAAGGAATTTTCGGTGGGTTAAAATCGATTTCTGCGCGAATAAGTCGATGGTCTGATAGTCCTACATCCACACTATCCGCTACCAGAAACGGACCGCCTGACTTTGAGATAAAAATGTCCAAAGTTCCGCCAGCATCGTGAGTTGGGGAATTAACCCATTGACGGCATCCGAAGCAGTCTAATAAATCAGTGAATTTAAGAGTATTAGGTGATTCTAGACGCTCTAAGTGAATGTTAATGTCACCTGTTATGAAAATATTATCGGAAAGTCCCACAACCCGCTCGAGAAAACACGAAAATTCATTAAAAAAGTCCACAGTGATTTGTTTTGAACCAGGCCGGTATAGGGTAAATAAAATGAATGATGCTCCTGCAGACGAAACTCGGCATCCCAAGTGCTCAAAGGTTCGGTATGCACCAATTGACACCCTTGTTAAACGCAAGCCCTGGCGACCTAAAATCACGATACCCCCGTGATTTACGCTAGCGATGTTGTCATCCCGAGAAATTGTTGCTTTAGGTCGGGCTTCTTCTAGCACGACATAACCTAAAGCTCGGAGTCTCTTTATTGAAAAAGAGTCACTATTTTCGTGCCAAGTCTCAGTTATGGCCAGGACATGAAGATTCTGTTCGTTGAAAACCTCCCCTACCTCCTCTATCTTGTTATTGAGAGATCTAACATTCCAGGATCCTATACCTAGTTGACGGCTCTTAAAGTTTGCATGCCGTTGTATACAAGCATTAACTGTGTTATATTCTCTCTCCGGAATCGGGAGAATTTGAGTTGCTACTTTTCCCTGTTCTTTTGTTGGCGGTGACGTAACTATTTCGATGCTGTGTTCCAGATGTTTTTTCCTACTGCGTCCAGCTCTGCAACCACGAAACCTAATTTTACGGGTAGTTGTTTTAGTAATAACGCGTCCAAGGTTATACAGCGATATCTTTGCAGCTATTGCAGGGTCCAAATAGACACTTTCACTATCAAGTCTGAGTAGTGTGGCCCGGTCATATACGACATTGTTTACAACCATCATAGCCCGGATGATAGGGATTAATAGGGGATTAAAATTATAGCTAAAGTGATGGAATAAATTTTCATTGGTTCCATTTTCGTGTTTCGAGGATAGAATCTCCAAGTTTGGTATCAAATGTGATTGTTTGAACCACTGAACAGAAAATCTCTAGAAATGTAGTCTATGCCGATTTAAGACTTTTTAAATAAAATTGATAATCTGTTCAAGAAATAATGTAAGAATTTGGGTTTACGAAAATGGTTGAACAATTTCGGCAGAAGTAAAAAAAGTAATGTTAAAAATAAATTACTTCTGGTGTGCAGAAAAACATTAATTCCTCATATGAATATTATTGATAGTGGTACACGTTTCGTGTGTAAATGTGAACCTAGGTAATATTTCATAAAAACGCTTTGTAGTTAAAACAGCTTTACATTAAAAGTACTAAGTGAAGTCCAAGGCCTGGGTTTTACACGGAGTTTTAAACAATGACCTAACTCTTGTTTTAAGTGTGCGCAGTAAAGTATTTTTAGGGAAAGGAAGAAAAAAAGGTATGAAGTGTTGGTTGTAATCTGGAGATTAGTGTGTCCAGGAGTGACGAACGTATGAATCTACTAACCGCTGCGGCGCAAAGTGATGGGTCGACAGACCAGTTGGACAGTTCAAAGGGTCTCCCCAAGCCAGCCTCTCCTGATCTGGCACGCTACAAAGCTAATGGGCTAGCGTCCTGAACACACCTCACCCATTGAACCCGGAAACCCCTGCTAAATCTTCAAACGTAGCAAACCACTTGAGGTGATATATGACAGAGTTGTTGGATATGAAACCCGCGTCCCAAATTTGGTTAATGATATAAAATACCTAACACTGTCAATCATGAATCTATAAGAATGTTTATAAAGCAAAAAAATAATACTTCTTTATTTTTATTTCTTCAGTGGTTGGAACACACTTTCCTGGCATTGCCAGATAGCGGGGATGTTGCCAGATAGGGAGGGTATTGCCAGATATTTAGGGTAATGGGGTTAATGGATTCAGTTCGTATCTGCAAATGGTATTCTCGTTTTGACAATTGACTTGGCCTCTTTTATCGGGGTGTTGAAGTTTGGCAAAATACATTGAAAAAACTAGTCTTTCAAAGAAAACTTCGAAATATAGTTCCGGTTTGTAGTTATTACCCGGTTTCGCCCGACCATCAGACACTTTATTGTTGTACAGTAATAATAACGTTTTTTAATTACTCCCATAACTCGTAATAGAAATATTACGTTCATTTGCTCAGAAAATGGCATTCAAGGAGATTTTCCATTTTAGGGTCACTATTTTTTTATGAATTGTTTCACCATGGCGGTACTGAAAATATCTACCACTTCAAGATTTGATTGGAGTATGAAATTTTGGTTCTTAACTAGTGATTTTTTAGTCTATGTTTTTTAACTTCATATTTTTGCAACAAATTAAGTCCAACGTAGTTTTGGAAGCGTGCGTTACGACTTAAGACGGACTTAACCCTTGCAGTTACGTGTATTCGTAAATGTATTCGTTTTATTGAAAAAACTTTTTGTCCCCCGTAAAACTCAATAATTATCAAATTAATAACAAGATTTAATATTAACCATTTGTTTATAATACTTCCTCTTTTTTTATATCTGCCTAGCTGAAGACCCCGGCGTTGCCCGGCCTTTTTTGTGGGAAAGGTGGGTGAGGATATATTTTAGAAATCGCATATAGACAGTTAATTTCTTCTAATCGATATCAGAATAAGTCGGTAGATTTGTTTCAAAACAAGCCAATATACCCTATTCTTTAAAATATGTTGATAGATAGACTACCTGAAGTCCCTGGAGTTGCTCTGGCTTTACATAGAATTTATTTTTTCAAAGTCAGATGTAGTAGAGAGAAATTTTCCTCTTATTTTGAAACCGAGTGTGCAAAATTTCATCAAGAAGTGTCAAAATTACTCTCAAAGAGGTGAGCAAAGGAGTCGGGGGTTGTTTTCAAAATCTCATCTAGATAGTGATCTTCCTCTTTTTTTGAAATTCATGGATGCTGAAATAAAACTGTAGATTTGTATAAAAAAACAAAGACAATAGAAATATACATACACTATTCTGTATATTTAACTAGCTGACGTATACCCGGCGTAGCTCTGGAACTGATAAATGGCCAAGGGAAAAGTTTTGAGGTTAGAGACCTTTTTAAGATATACAATTCCATATTACATTATTTTGACGTATCTCGTAAGGTTTAGCCAGCGTTAGCAATGCCCAAAAATATTTTTTTTACTACTTGATTACAAAACATCGGCTTTTCTCTACTTTCTTTAAATGTAAAATGCATGTATTATATATACAGGGTTTTCCAATAAGAGGTGTTATTTTGATATTTAATCGTAAAAGATGAATGGTTTCGTTGCTTGTGTGGCACGTAGCGCCGTCTTGTTGAAAGTAAACGTTGTCCAGATAAATACCATCTAATTCCGGCCATAAAAAATTATTAATCATCTCTCGATAGTGCAATCCATTCAAAGTAACTGTTGCTTTAGCCTCATTTTCGAAAAATTAAGGTCCAATGACTCCGCCGGACGATAAACCGCACCAAACAGTCACACGTTGAGGATAGAGAGGCTTTTCAACAATAACTCTTGGGTTTTCCGAGCCCTAAATACGACAATTTTGCTTGTTGACGAAGCCATCGAGGTGGAAATGGGCCTCATCACTCAAGATGATTTGCATTTGATTCACTCAAGTGAATTTTAATAATTCTAATGCGTTGTTGAAGCGTGTATCGTTCTGTAATGGTTTCCCGTCTCCCCCTATGTTCTCGTTAACGGATTAACATTTTGCTCGTTTGATTTGGCTCTTCTCGCGGTTTATCAACCCTTCAATCTTAACGAATTAATATGTCACGTTGTGTCAATTTTTTGTTTCGACAGGGATTAATTCATTGAAGGATCCTTTTAATTGGTTGTGGTAACTTTGGTTCTTTTTAGATGAGGCGTGTTACATTCTGTATGGTTTAAAAATAAGACAATGACCGACTACCCTGATTTTAACTACCTTTTCCTACCTTGTTTGCTCGCCCAAACGTTTCCGGTTGCTGCAGTTGATAATGTGCTAATATAATGAGACAATTAATTACAAATTAAGTACATGAAATTCACTATAGACAATTCAATTCAAGATGCACAAGATTCTAAGTTAATGATTTGACTATGGATTGTTAGTTTTGTGAGTTATTTCTATGAGTAGGTATTTTCGGGAATAGCTAGAGACAAAACATGTGTTGCTTTCGATTGGTCTCCGTCCAAATCCCACCCATCAACGTGACCAGCTCGAGAGCAGCCAAGTTGATGGTCCAATCCCAACACCTCCAGAAATGAATTGAATATCGCTCAGCGACAGATGAGATAATGACATGTTTTGCCTCCTGCCGGAGGGTGATGAAGGTGGAATGTGGGTCCTTGGTGGTAGCTGTTGATGTTGATGTTGATGATGAATGATGAAGATTCATCTTATACCGTTAGGTACAAGGGACTGCTCCGGTCCGGTGGCATGATAGCCTGGTGTCAGGAACCATATGGGTCACGTGGGTAGCGCGAGGTTTAGGTCGCGTCAACCTCCCCCAAATCGATGATGAGTTGAGCTTCGCCAGCATGCCGAAAATTAGGAGTCCACTCTACTAACCTCAAACATAAACATATACTGAAGTGGTTTGCATCAGCAACGTCAGGAGTTCGGGAGTCCCGTGAACACCCCTCTGGTTTACGCTCGTAAGGATAATGATGAATTCAGCTTCAGTTTGTTCGACTTCGCCTCTGCAGTCACGCTACTCCAAATAGCTCCTGGCTCCAGTCTATACAGCTTCTCGTTCCAGTAGAGGTAATGACACATATTTATCATATGTACAATACAAAACATACTTCAAGTCTTTCGTCCACACTCAAAATAGTCATGTCAATATTTAATTTGGATGAGGGCGTCCATCCGACATAACGAATGTTTCCTAGACGGGAGATTTTACCCCACTTCAAAGTCATGGTCATTCGCTCTATCGTTTGTCACCCTCCGTCCGCTTCAAATATCAAAGAATGGTAGAAATTGATATCCTCGACTTCCGGCGCTAAGGATCAGGGATACTGGAATCATCAGGTCGTGAATCTGAAATCATCCGATCTCCGTCAGCTCAAACGGTTTCAGTCGGAGTCAATTTCCAACCTAATTCTGGATGACTTCTCCTCCTATAGTGGGGTAAGTACTTATTGGATTTGACAGGAAGGACGTCAGAAATCGCCGAGACAACTTCATATTCGTCACGATCCCTTCGTTCTGTCAGCGAGAAAATCCTCCTCACACGCCAGCCAAGAATAGCATAGCCCTTATCCGCTTTGTTCCTTCGTCTACCAGCTAACTCAAGTAGGAAAGCCCACTAGCAATTTTCGTTCCCTTCGATCTGAACTCAGTGAAAGCGTCCTCTCACCAGCTGAAAATACTCGAAACAGAGGTCTATTCCAGGTGACTATCTAAGGTTGGTCCGCCAACACCTTCGACAGAAACCGGTGCTTGTACGGGAATAACTCAACCACACCAATAGCAGGGGAAAAAGCCGGCGCTGCTATACTAAAATAGACGTTATATCGGTATCCAGGGTTATCGACTTTGCTAACACAAGAGTCCCTATTAGGCAAGCCAAATTACAAATTTCGTTCCCTTCGCTTTTGTCGCTTTGGTAAGATAGGACAGCCTACGGAAAATTCGTATACTTCGTTCCCGTCAAACCCATGAAAAATTAAAATCTCGCTTGATAGAATAGGAATGCCAGACAGATGCACTCTCTCGGCGACTAGCCTCGATCCGCTGCGTTATTCCGATTCAAAAATGAATTAAAAGAGCGATGTTTGAATAAATTATATTTAATTAAATATATTTTATGAATTCCGTATAGAATAAGTTGAATTCCCAAGGAGGATACGACAACTCATTTTCAAATAACAGGCATTGAAGCATTTAATTTACCGTTCTATCCGTTACTATAAAAACACTGCATAAATACAATGGTTTGTGTTCTTTAAATTTTGGCGCTAAATATAACTACTAGAGAATTATTAAATCATTTTAAACTCATAAACAATGTCTATTGTTGAATGATCTTAAGCGGCTTCAGGGTAACCGCTCTTAGTCCTTTTTTTTTTTTAATGGCCAGGTCTCGTAATTTATGACCTCCTTCGCTAACGGGTACCTATAGTGCTCAAGTTGAATACCCTTACTTCAAAATACAATTGGATTATTTGGTTTACATTAAGGAAATAAGTGTTAATAATTAGATTATAATAGACTTACCGATACATCTCAGTGTCAACAATCCAAATAATTATAAAAAAACCAACACAGTCACATGCAGAAAACTCATGCTGTTAGAAAACCGCACCTTCTACACTAAATGATTTTAGCCGTGTTCGCGTCCCGACGATTAATTCTTGTTGACGCGCTTCCTAGTTTTTACTAACTCGACTATCTTAAAACGCTGACCGATCCTGATTATTCCTGACCGTCTCCCAGACCTTGAAACTCTGACCCCCTTGACTGTATTTCCCGCCTCCCAACGTTTTCAAACTGACTATCTTGAACCGCTTTTTCTAACCACCGACTATCGACTTCTTTCTTCCGTTCTTCAACGCTAACTGTCTCGACCGTCTCATTAACCACGACTATCGACTTCCTCCTTCCGATCTTCAACGCTAACTGTCCCGACCGTCTCCCCGCGCTTTCAAATCCAGACTCCCAAAAACTGACTACCCGCCCGCGCTCCTTAACCACGACTATCGACTTGCTTCTTCCGACCTTCAACGCTGACTCCTTGACCGTCTCCCCGCGCTTTCAAATCCAGACTCCCCCTTCTCAAACCAACCCCCCAAATCACCATATGCGATTTCTAATTTATGTTCTTTTGAATTCTGAATGCTTTTTGTTTTCAAAAGACAGAAATGCACTAAAGGAACACATCAATTATGGCCCTAGAACCTGTCACATTAATTTTAAATCGTTTCAAAACCAATAAATTGTTACTTCTCCAGAAAAATGTCTAATTCTTCGTTCAAAGGATGAAACTTGACTACCCCCAGTCCAGTGGCGTGTTGGCCCACCAGCATTTTAGCCTCTTTTCAAATTACCAACCTAATTATAGAATGTAGTAAATAATTATGATGTGATAGTTTTATTTTTTTAATCTTCTTGCGAGATTTTAATTTAATTAGGCAAATTCGAAACTCGTCCTGTTAAAATGTTATTTACCTCGCTATTCATAATTATAATTCGTCTGAATCCTTAGAAAATTACGTAACTATATTTAACGGCGTATTTCATACTTAGAAAGCCACTTAGTAGCATTGCTCAACCTAGTTGAATTGTTTCTTATCGACCTCGTTAGGTTTTTTTTCCTATCCCCCCCCTACTCTGGCAAATCCATTGCTACCCCACTGAATAAAATCTAAGAATTCAAACGACCATCACGGAGGTCTGTGACGATACAGCGCATGTTCCTATTTTTTTTCTCTACCCTAATAAATCTAAACACTTGTTTCTAAAGCAGCTTTAAGGCCAACATCTGGTAAACTCCTACTTCGTGAAATCAACTGAAAAATTCTTTCTAACCATAATAAATCAACAATAAAAAAAATTTATCCCAGGGCGAGTCCATCACAGTTCCATTTTTATTAATGGCGTAGTTTATACTTGTCAAATATCAAAAAATGACAGCTTTAAATGTAACATCTACTGAAATAGCGGGCTATTCAAAATAACACCTCTTATTGGAAGACGCCGTATTTATAAAGCTTACGGAAGCAGTTTTCTATATGATAATGAAAATCCTATCAAAATCCGTTACGTATTTTAGACGAAGTGCACATACAGACATACGTGGATAGAGACTTTTTTATGCTATTTAGATAATAATAAAATAGAAAGAAGACTAAGGTTGGTATTTATTGTAAGCTATTTTATCTGCCCATTAAACCTATTGACCTTCACCCTAAGCCAGTGGTCCGCAAAGTGCGGCTCCGGAGCCGCATGCGGCTCTTTGGCTCCTTGAGTGCGACTCTGGCACAAATGCTAAGGTCGCTCTGCTGTTTTTAAACTCTTGAAATAATTCCTCTTTTAACAAACACCATTTCAAAACAACAATTTTAAATATGAGGGAAGCATTTCCCAGCAGATTTCAGAAGTTTAAAAACCGCAGAGCGACCTTAGCATTCGTCAAAAATCCTCTTATTGACATTGGTAACATTGAAATACAATTGCAGGATTTAAAAACAAGGAAATATGGAGCTCTAAATTTCAACGTCTTTATATTGATTTGGAAATATTGGAGAAGAACAATTGTGATCCTTAGTTCACAACACAAGTGGTCTGTTTTGAAAGACCTGGAGAAGGAAGACATGATCATTTTCAACGTTTGGAATAGTATTCCTGACTCTTACAATCAGCTGAAAAAACTCGCGTTTGTTGTTTTTTCCCTTTTTGATTCTACATATTCATGCGAACAATCTTTTTCAAGCATGCACTTAATGAAGAGTAAACTGAGAAGTCGTCTTATTGATGAGAACCTGGAATCATGCTTAAAATTAAAAACAACAACATAAAAACCTGACCTGAATTTTCTAAGTGTTTGTCATTCATTGATGATTTAAATTTATGGATAGGTTCCTTTCTTTCATTTTATTGTCTATCAACGGATACATTTTTGTTAAGGGTGAAATCACGTTTTATTCAGTTTACCCGTAATTTAATGAAGGTCTTAAATTATAACAAAGGTTTACTAAATTAAAAAACAGATTTGGCTCTCAGAATTTTTTTGAATCGTTGTAATGTACCTACATATTTGACTCTTTGTCCAATAAGTTTGCCGACCACTGCCCTAAGCTAATACATAAAGAAGAAACACCTTTCACATCAAATTGACACAGAATCGAAGCCAAGGATTTAACGTTTTTATTGTTTTCGATTGAAAACGAATTGGGTTTAATGTAAAAAGGAAGAATAGTTTGAAACCGGTCGTCTTTTTTAACGTCGTGCCATTAGAGAAATTATTTGTATGTGAGCTTCTCTGAGGGGAAAAACGGGCCAAAGACCTAATGTAGACTAATCGAAACCTATCCGGATTTTATAGACCAATAAAGGGTAGCTAGCTCGCTATTAGGGTATATTATTTTGCTGGTTGTGTGTATAGTGTGTAGGGTAAATTAATGGTTCGGCAAGAAAACCTGATTATTATATAATATCATATTAACTTGAATCGAGCCATGTCAAGAGTCAGAATAATAGAAGAGTATGTATGAATGTGAATGAGGCAAATATTGTGTGCCAAGACCGAGTTGTTTGGCGGTCCGTCCTCTCTGCCTACCCCTTCTAGTTATTTAGTTTATAAACTTCCGGTTCGAACTCAAACAGACGAAACATTTTAAACTTTTAAACTTCAACAGAAAAGTGTGCAAAATGTTTAATCAAAATTGAAACCGGAAGAATTTTTTTGATCCATACAGTACTTTTAGTAGAAAATTTGAATTCTCCCTATAAAAAACAATATGTACTTTATCATTTTTCTGTTTTAAACACATTTTCGAATTAATTGATTTTTTCCCTCTTTTCTTTAAACATTGTTTATTAATAGATATTGTGAATTTATTCTCATTTGTTCACTTAAGATCATTTTCTTATAAACATATATACATTTTTTTCCTCTTTAATTTATATAAAAAATATTTGACTTAGCGGCTTATTATTTTTGAAGTGAAATTTCGTTACGCGCGTTATGCATTTTCGAGGACCAGAGTAAAACCGACTCAAGACCGTCACGAAAAACCGTGATCATTTCGCTATAGGAGCCTAGCTAATATTATATACCTAGTTTAGGTCACTCTCCAAACTCAGATTCGCGGTCTAGAGGCAGAGCGCCCGACTATCGTCGTGAAGAACCAAGGTTCGATCCGCGCTTTAACTATATTTTTTTTTTCTTTTTGTGATTTTTTTAATACGAGGAAAAGTGATAAAATGCTCTCGTGCTGCGACTTTTAGATATTTTGACTATATGATATTTTGGTCGAAATATAGCTTACAAATCGAGCCGGTAGAGTCGCTCGGTATTTTGATTAATTATTTTTATTTTGAATCATTAAAATTACTGATCAAGGCCGATAACGCGACGAATTACCCTCGCAGACGTGCGTGACAAGTTTTTTTAGTAAAAAACACAGCCGTAAGTGAGTTTTTCAAAATTTAGAAGTGTTTTTCAAATTCAGACTCCATACGGGTATGAGACTGTTAAAACACGATAGATCTTTTCCAAAACGGACAAATATACGGAAATATTTTGAAAAACGACAGATATGACTTCACACTGCCGATATATCTTCGATTCGACCCTATATAAAGCGTTAACGAGACGTTATATGATATTATTCATTTTCCGTGTTTGAAAAAGAAAATTTGTCAAGTCAATTGAGGAGTACACTTAGTATACGCGGTTCTTGTCGCGCGAGATACCTCTCCTCGCGGTCTAGAGGCAGAGCGTTCGACACTCGTTATGCAGGACCCGGGTTCGAATCCCATATTTTTATAACTTTTAATTTTTTTTATCACATGCTACTTATAAATATGTCAATAGACAGAAAAAAAGAGAGAATGAAATGAAAAGAGAGAGAGAAGAATACTAAAAGTTTCACTTTCGTCGCGCGTAGGCTTGCCACACACTGTATTTTTTTTAACAGCTGTTAGATTTGTGAGAAATAATTAGGGTGAAGGCAAGTTCTTCATTGTACGTTTTTTACTTTATCTCGTTTCATGTACATTATGTATCTGTGTTTTCTCCAAAAAAATAAAAAGTTTAACCTTCCTCCCCAGTTACTGGAGTGGGCTACAACCCTAACACCTGATCCAAATCTCAATTGGATGGTACCGATATTTATTTCGTATATATTAAAATGCGTGTGTTCGCATGAATGCCACCAAAAGTTGAAAGAATGCATTGTCATCAAATTTTTGCTTCCAAGATTCCATTTCATTCATTCACTAGCTGTACCCCGCCACGCGTTGCTGTGGATCAGTCTGTCTGTGCAGCTAGAAAAACAATAGTGGGTGTTGTTTTACGTCCTACAGATGATAAATAAAACATGTTTTTAACTGTCACAGGTGATATCTATATAAAAAAAACACACGAGTATTCGAACACAACGTTGTGTCATAATGCCAAAGCAATCGATGAAGAACATTCGTAGAATTAAGATTTTAAACAAACGAACATTTACATTTTTATTTATATATGGATTCAAGAAAACGAAATCGAAAATTCAAATAGATTTTTCAAAAGTACAGGCCGCCTCAGAATAGTCCTCCCTAGAGAAAAGTGAGGAGGTTTGTAAAAACTTGGAATTCATTTTTATATTATATTTTATATCGCTTGCAAACTTTGCCATAGACAATAATAAAAATATTATAAGTTTATTTAGAAAAGGTGAAGTGAATCCTTTTAAGAAATCATAGATATATTTAATTTATAGATACTAAAAAAATGTTTAATTTTTTTTTTAGATTCCCTGTTTGCATTTTCGAATGAAAGCCCCCTAAATAAAATAACTTCCATTGGTGAAAAGGCGGAATTCAAAAATGTATGAATTCGTCCTGGGTCAAGGTCTTATTCCTCTACGTTCCTGTTTCAATGAGTTTTACAATATACAGAAGCAGATTGAGATTAACTATTGCCAAAGTTGGGTCTCTGTTTTACACCATTGACCTCCGAACTTGTGGCCCCATCACCCGACCTCATACCCCATACCAATGATAGCCCATAACACTTCATTATTATTAGTGCCGAACTTAAATATTGCAAATGACATTTTGCTGGAAGAAAACGAAGGTTGTAGAGATTTGATAGATGGGGGAAAGAGGGCTTTGAGTCACGTGGGGTAATTGTACATGGTAGGTAAGTGTAAGCGGATTTTTTTCACAAAAATCTTGCAGGATTCACCTGCGCTCATTTCTCAATTCTGTAGCGCTTTAGGTCACCTTGAAGAAGGTCATGTGTACAGTGACCCCAATGAAGAAAATAAAAATTGATTGGTAAAACAATTTTTCACGGTTTTCTTAGTTGTGGCGCCTCTATTGCCAATGCTATTTTGTTACCAACTGTGTGAAAACGACGCTGTCCATAAAATGTTTTGGTAAAATAATGTTGGTTTCGATGGTGCAAAGAGGCGATTCTCTCACAGATAACCATTCTGTTTTCTTTATTTAGATTCCATTTTTGTGATAGGATAAGTGTACGCGGGGTAAGTATACGTGGTTATATGGATGCGTACACTTATCCTTCAGTGTATTTTTAAAAATAATATGCATGTTTCATATCTTGTTTAATTTTTACATTGAACTATTCCGTGTGGTTATGTTAGAAAGGATCCGGATAGTTCATTTTGCAAAGGAAAGCACAGCAGTACTTAAACTACGGATTGAGTATATTTACCCCGCAAATTGGTCAAGTGTAGCACGATATAATTGTAATAAAAAATAAATAAACACTAACGGACCTCCCTAAAGTATAAGATACAGTAAAAGAATCCAATTTGCTAACATACTTTATAATGGCTAAATAACATGTCTAACGCAAAAATGCTTTGATATAAATTTATCGACACTAAATTTGAAAAAAACTAATTATTTGTAATTTAGCATAAATTGTATATAACAAGTTAAAGCATAAAAAACAAGAAATATAAATAATAATCCACTCTTGGACAAATACACAACAACATAACTGCAAAAACTTGTGTTTAGTAATAGAAAGCAAAACTGAAATAAAATAAGCATTACAGTAGACCAATGCCTAAAATGGTCCACATACATAAACATACTCAAAGACAGAGTGAGAAAACTAACTTATATCTTTAGATGTCTAAGACATTTACGAATACTAAATAAATATTTACTCAGAATGACATACTTTGCTTTCTGCCAATCACTAACTTATAAAAAACACACACAACCGCTTTATATTGCATAAAAATTAATATTAAAAGAATTCTATTTATACCGTTTTCTATTCATCAGAACTTCTGTTTCAAGAAATTAAAGTCATAAAATTAAATACCTTATACTTCTATCATGCAACACTACAAATTAACACACATAAAATTGAAAATAAATATGCACCTTTTAAAAACAATAGATTATTCAGACAAACGTCAATATTCCCAAATCTGAAATTTTAAAAAACAATGGGGCAATTCAACTATGAATATCTTGGAATAAGATTTTTTAATCCATTACCAGAAAGTATCTGAAACATAAATAATAACAAAGATTTTAAAAATCACATTTAAACACACTGAAAATATAAACTGAATACTTTGGTATATACATAAAAAATAACTAACTAAATTACACATCCCCCATACAAGCCTAGCTTTATTAAGTTAGTGCATCTTATGTTTATAAATAAATTAAAACTAAATGTAAATAAGATGAAATACATGCATATAGGCAGAACAAATACGCATGAGGAACCAAAGGTTTCTATAAATGGAGAAATCATAAAAAAAGTGGAAGAAATTAAATATCTAGGTGTTATTATAGACTCAAAATTGAACTTCTCAAAAAATGCAGACTATACAATTAAAAAAATTGCAAAAAAAATATCATTTCTTGGTAGAATCAGAAACAAAGTAAATAAAGAAACATGCCAGATAATATACAATACAATTATATCACCATACTTTAATTACTGTTCAAGTATTCTTTTTCTCTGCAATAAAGAGAAAATGAAAAAAATGCAAATACTGCAAAATAAAGCAATGCGAATAATACTTGAGCGCAACATATACACACGGATAAGAGACATGAATATTTTGACGGTGAAGCAAACTGTGTATTTGAATGTACTTATTTTTATACATAAAATTAACATAGGGATGATGTCTAAGGAACTGAAAAGAAAAATAAATTACAATAACGAGATACACGGACACGGGACGAGAAATTCTAAGCAAATTAGATTGCCAACAAGAAAAAAAACAAGCACCCAAAAATCTCTGATGTACCAGGCCGTTCAACTCTATAACAAAATCCCGAAGGAAATTGCTGTGATAGAAAATATTAATAAGTTCAAAAATGAATTAAGAAAATATGTCTATCTCAATTATTAATGTTTCTTTTTTGTGACTTTATTGAAATATTTAAAGAAAGATTATGTTTGCCAAACAATGTACATGTTTATATGTTTATAAAACTATTAGCACACACGAAGATGTGAGCTTACTTAAGATTAATAAATAAATAAATACATTTAAAATTACGCGCTACAACAAAAAAGAGTCAACAAGCTTCTTTAACCGATGTAGTTTTAAGCCTTGACCGATTACTCATATTAGTTACATTTGGCGTTAAATATGGATAAAATATTGTTTTATTAATATCTTGTGTATGATATTAATAAAAGTGGACAATTGTTTAGAAGAACTAAGCGCCTAAACAGACAGACGCGGTGGCGAATTATTATAAGCAATAATTAGTCGCCTGAAATATCCATACAAATTTAAAATATCTCCCGAGTAAAAATAAATGATTCCGACGGGAATTGAACCGAAAATTGTATGTCCGGTCAGGTGCTCTCGACCACTGAGCTAGGTCGGATTATTTCCAACACACCAAATTTGCATGGATATTTCAGGCGACTAATTATTGCTTATAATAATTGGTTATCCTTTGTGCTATGCCTAAAAAAACCTTGTCTTACAAACATTAGTTTATTATTAAAAAAAATAGCGGATAACGACTATATTTTATATTATTTAAAGATTTCCACAATTCTGAAGAAGTTAATCCTAGACTCAAACCACTTTGCTATTAATGGCTGCTGATTTTATTTTAGTTTATCATCTCATAATTTCTTCTTTAATCTTCTTTTATTTACAGCGATAATAATGTTGGCACGTACAAAAAAAGTAATAAATCCTAAAAGTTATCATTTATTATAAAAGCGGGGAACGGGTCGGAAAAACAACCCCTACACGGAACACTGATACAATCCCTTGACTAATTGTAAACGGGACGTTATTCAAACATAACTTGTACAGAAACAACAGGGACGCATTCGTATGTGCAATGTGTGCGACGCACTCGGGCGGCCGAACTCAACGGCTGCCTCTCGAGTTTACCTATTCACCGACCGCAACTTGACCTGGCTGTTTTCAAGAATAATTATCAATTCATTGATGATAATACTTATATATCTAAACGAAACATGAAAAAGAACAAATCACAGAAAAATAAAATGATAACGTTATTAACTGTGAGACTAACCCATTATCTCTGACCTGTCGGGAAAAAGTCTTTAACCACTCGATCATTATTATTAATTATTAATTCATTCGACTCTATCTCGAATAAAAAAAAAACAATGTTTTTAAAAAATGAACCACCTATGAGATTAATATCATCAAATAATCCACATAAGGAAAAGGTTAACATCTTCTACTCGTTATTATATTCAACAGCTCGTCTGTGGAGTGATTTACCAGCCTCTATGTTTCTTCCCTCCTACAACATGGGTTTTTTTCAAGATCCAAAGTTCACTTGAAGGCTTTCCCCAAAAAACCCTCTGATGACTAGGCCGTAAGAGAAAATATTACCCATGTGGAGTTAGTATAAATATTAATCATATAAATACGAGTAAAATATAATAGGACTATTTTACCGTTAATTTCTTTACTTAAATAGGAATGCACTTGATAATTGGGAGATTATAATATTTCTGTCCGTCTAAGATAACGAGTTATTTACTATCGTGAGATAATTACATTGAATATCGAGCAAATAGGAAACTCTGAGTTATTCTAGCGAAGGAAGGAACTATGTTGTACTGAGCTGCTGGCCTGGAGATCGGCTAGCATCGGCCGTACTCGTAACTATTCGGGTACAGCCGACATGTTGTTTCTATCATGTGGCGTTACTATACTATTTACCTATGGAAATATCTTTAAACTGCACAAACTAAATATTAATAAGTTAAATCTATACACTCATCATCTGTACACCAGTGTAATATTTACCAACATGTGTTTTTTTCGTGCAATATTGTGTTATAACTTAGTTAATATTTATAGTGATCCCTCGCAGCGGCCCTGCTTCAACACAACACGACAGCGGGATTTCACAGCGATGTTACATCTGATATAAAAATGTATTTCAGATACAGAGATACCTAGTAATTTAACACTTTTGGTGGCAGTCGGAAGCATTGCGAAGGATTGCGAAAGTGTTTTTTTATGTTTCCCATTGCTTAATCCGGAAAAATAATATCAAACCACGAACAACTGTGCGCTGTTGGTACAATGGAATAAAGCGCAAGTGGAATGCTTTTTAAGGGTACTGGGAATTAATTTTTATATCAAAAGGGAAGCTAGCAGACCATTACCAAGTTCTGATTCCAATATGGTTATGAGTTAAGTATGAATAAATTTAGCAAAAGAAACACAAAAGTAAATAAATACACGAAATAAAAAGGGCACTAAGTACCAAATTAAAAAATAACTAAATATGAAGAAATGGTTTTTGTGCCATTGCCAATAATATAAATAAATGCCCTGGTGCCAAAAAACAACATATACGCTCATCCAAAAGATGGCTTTGTGCGCAAGAACTTGCATGTTTTCTTTAAAAATAAGTGCGAAATACCATTAATTTCAACTGATATTTGTATACAAATGGCTGAAAACGGAGGTTCGGCATCTTGTTCAATTGATAAAATATGTCGTAAAAATGGTGAAATATTGAAAAGTAATAAAATAAGAATATAAATAATGGGAGTATTCATGAAATATTGTCAGTTTCTCAGCTTCAGTTTTATTGCCATTTTTTATTTATTTTATTCAATTTCCGTTGGAGAAAAAATATTTATGAGTCGCATTTACGTTAAAATTATTATTATTTTTTTTTTTATTACAAGATAATACATTACAAAATGATAACAAATTAATAATGTATTATTCCCAATGAGTTTATAAAACTCATTTCGGGAAAGACAACATTAGAAAGGACAAGGCAAATAAATAAAATACATTAAAATAAATAAACGCAGGTGTTATTATGGAGTACCAGAGAAAGATTGTGTTAGTCATTAATGAAACCGCTAAGGAAATATCTTTTAAGAGCTTTTGTCAATGTTTTTTTGTTAGTTGCCGGAAGTTTTAAATTACTAGGTAATGCGTTATATTGTTTGTGTGCAATGTATTGTAAGGAGTTAATTCCAAATTTGGTCGTGTAAGTAGATGATGATAAATGTATTTGATTTTGTGATCGTGTTTTGTGCTGGAGTATGTCAGAATTAAAGACTGGTTTAGTGTTGGTGTGTGAGGAGTGTTGAATTATTTGTAGAATGGCAGTTGTGATGTTATACTTTGGGAGAATCGTAAAAGGAAGTATTTGTGTCTGTGAGTATATATCTTTGACATGTGTATCCCATGGCAGATTATATATATTACGTATGGCTCTATTTTGAATTACTTGTATTTCGAAACTTTTTTTTTGGTAATGGTTCCCCAGATACTAACTAGATAACTCAGGTGGGAGTGGATCATAGCATAATATGTTGCACGCAGTAAAGATGTGGGGAGCACACCTTGGAGTCGATAAAGTACACCGGTTATCGGGGAAATTTTGGATTTTACATTCTCAACATGGGAGTTCCACGAGAGGTTAGAGTCTATGAGTAACCCCAAATATTTCGTTACTTGAACATGTTGTAGCTTTTCATTTCCAAGAATGATATTCATACCCATGTTATCTTTTTTTCCGAAAGTAAGGTAATGGGTTTTTTTTTAACATTGAGGCTTAATTTGTTTAATCGAAGCCATTTAGCCAGCTTTGCGAGATCTTTATTCATTAAAGCTTCAAGTTCCTTCTGATTTTTACAATGGTAGTAAATCACAGAATCATCAGCGTAAAGTTGAAGTGAATAAATTTGAATATTGAATTACGAGATTTGAATGTATCCAAGGATAATGTGAGCTGATTTATAATATTTATAATTACCTTTCAGCATCCAGAAATGCAGTGTAGTTACATTTACAAGATCCAAAACTACATTTCTATTCCCTTATCACATTAATAAAAATATATTAACACGCAAAAACGAGATTCGTGACCTTGGGGTGATCTTCAAAGCAAATCTCTCTTTCAAATCCCACATATATGACATTGTCTCCCGCGCCAACAAAATGCTTGGATTTGTTCTTCGTAATGCGAGATCATTTACTAATGGAATTGCAATACGGAGAACATATGAAGCGCTTGTCCGCAGTATCCTGGAATACAGCTCCATTATTTGGGCACCTTCTGAACAAAACCATATCTTAGAAATAGAAAAAGTACAAAAAAGGTTTATGCGTTACCTGTATATGAGGGAATATACATACTATCCATTCCTGTATCCATCCTTGTTCTTAACAGGAATGCTCGATTTCAATACATTAGAAGCCCGCAGAAAAATATTCTTAGGCAAACACTTTTTTAAGTTAATCTCTGGTACAATACATAATCCGCCTATGTTGAAAGAGGTTAACTTTTATGTCCCTAACAATTATACTCGAGGGAGATCCCATGCACTCTTATATGCTTCGAAAGCGAGGACTTCTGCCTATCAGAACGCGCCAATAAACAGAGCGACTCAACTGCTTAACGATTCTGCATTATCCATCGACTTTTTCAATGTCACCTACAGACAATTCAGTAACTATCTTATAACGCATGTGACAAAATAGTAAAACTGCCTGTGTAAACCTTTTAATTTGTAATCTTCTCCATGATATATTGGTGTATAACCGTTTCATGGAGAACATGAAAAAATAAATAAATAAATAAATAATAATAATAATAATAATAATTTTATTCCAGAATGTGGGGAGGTTAGTGCAATCCCACACGTCCCATATAGATATACATTTTTTTGTACAATAGATATAATAAATTATCAAAAAAATAAGGACAACTATGCAGGGTGTGGTCTTGAGTGCGCTTGGGCCCAGCGCTCACTCAGGAGTGGCGCTTGGTGCTGGTAGGTTGCGGTCACCAACGTGTTGGCGGAGGCCATTAGCCGCATCCTGGCTCCAGTGACCCGGTGTCTCATAAGGCCGGCAAATCCATTCAGTCCTAGTTCCGTGAACATTGTCGACGCGCTGCTGTATTTTCGGTATCCAAATAGGATTCTACAGGCGTCATTATATTGAATTCGGAGTCGTTCCATCGAGCAAGTTCGGTAGTGACACCATGTCTCACACGTATACAGGTCAGTACAGAATGCGTTGAACAGTATTTTTTTAACGGTATTGCTGCATTTGCAAAATCTGCGGGCAATCATGTTAGACACTATGCTTAGGCTTCTCCTTTGTCGTTCGATATCGCCATCGTCTGATAAGTCTTCATTAATAATGTGCCCCAAGTATTTATATTTGCCTAGTTAAGGTATACGGGGATCATCTTACTTGTATCTTTCTTTTTCCGTGGTGGAAAGCAATCAATTCCGTCTTCTTCGGGTTGTACATCATATTATGCTGTTTTCCATATTCTTCACAAATTTTTAGGAGTAATCTTAATCCCTTGATCGACGGAGCTAGGAGGATCATGTCGTCCGCGTAGCTTATATGATTCATACATATACTGTTAACATGACAGCCTGCTCTGATGTCCAGGCGACTTGACAACTCGTCCATGTATACATTAAATAGAATGGGGGACATACACCCTCCTTTCCTTACTCCTGACCGCAAATATATCGGCTGGGAGGATGTACTTGCCCACCGTACAAATTTTTTCTGCTGGGAGTGCCATCGGGATAGTATGTTTATAAATATGGTAGGTATATTCCTAGTTTTCAATTTATCCCATAATGTTTTATGACAGACCCTGTCGAAGGCTTTGCTTAGGTCTAAGAAGCACCCGTATACGGTAGTTTTTCGTTTCTTGTAGAATTTTATTATTTGTTTTGCAGTGTATATTGCCATATTAGTGGATAATCTACATTTAAATCCCATCTGTTTATCTTTAGACATTAGTTTATCATGTATCTCATTTAATATTACCCTTTCAAATAATCTTGCAGTTATAGTTGCTAAAGATATTGGCCGGTAATTGCTGGAGTTAGTCATGTCAGGCTGTCCCGATTTCAGAATTGGAGTTATAATCGTTTTCATCATTGCACCCGGTATATGGTTGTGTTTAAGTATTGCGTTGAACAGTATGTTTAGTAGTTTGGGTATGTATCTACCTCCGTATTTTATGTGTTCAATACTTAGGTTATCATGTCCCGGAGACTTACCAGCCTTAGTGCCTATTATGGCCTTCATTATACTACTTTCAGAGAGGTAAACGTTTTTTTCCATCATATTCCATAATATCAGGGAAAGACGGTATTTCATTTCCAGAAATATCTTCAAAGGTTCTTCTAAAAGTATTAGCAATTTCCTCCGTGTTTGTAGACCCATCAATTTGGCTGGCGATTTGATTTTTTGGTTTGATCAGGTTATTGCTTTTCTTCCAGAACTGGGCAAACTGCTTTGTGTCAAGTGATTTTACGATATCGATATCGATAGTATGAAACCTTACCTATGATCACGGGCACCCCTGCTAAGTAACAAAATATAGCAAACTACTCGGGGTGACCTGTGACAGAGGTCTTGGTTATTAAATAAAATTCTAGTGTGTATTATATATTCAGTTGTAATAGTTATGAAAAGTAATTTAATATAAATTGCCAAACATGCGGGGAACGCAAGGAAAACATTTAATAAGTGTTTAAAAAATTTAGATTTAGATAAAAACTTGAATGAGTAAATAATATGTATTTCACGCGTAAACAAGGTTTACAAAAAGTATCCGACCTGACAACTGAAAAAGATAATGTTTGCAATATATCTGATCGCATACAAAAGTTCCAAGGATCCCGTAGCCTGATTTGCGATGGGAAAAGGGGGTGGGGGTTGTTTTTTGAAATCTCGTGGAAACAATGACTTTATCCTGTTGTAAAGATCAAGTGTGCAAATTTTATCGATCTCGGAATAAAACTATAGATTTGCATGAAAAAAAAAAAGCTACATCTCCACAGACTAACTTACTAACTAACTCGCCGTTTCCCCGCAGGGGTAGGCAGAGAGGATGGACCGCCAAAAAATCGGTCTTGGCACACACTCCTTGCCTCATTCACATTCATACATCGTCTCATACATACTCTTCTATTATTCTGACTCAAGACATGGCCCGACTCAAGTATCTGATAGACTTGGTCGTGCCATGTCTTTCTCGGGCGTCCCCGACTTCTGCTACCATTCACATTTGCATAATATATTCTCTTTACACTCCTTTCTTGGCTAATTTGCTCTATATGCCCAAACCATCTATGCGTCCCTTTCTTAATCTTACTCATTACGCTTGCATCAGCCTTGCACTCTTTGTGGATTTCCGGACCGCGAACCGCCACGGACACTTCTTTATATTATATAATAGATCGAGAGGATATACAAGTTGATCTTCCCAGCGTTGTCCGGGTTTTATTTTACCTTAAAAAATTCTGAACCCATCAAAATTTTGCATTGGGATGGAAAAAGGGGGATGAAGTGCTTGTTCAAAATCTCGTCTAAAATATACCATCATCTTTTTAAGGACAAAAATGACATGAATCTCGGAATAAAACTGTAGATTTATATTAATTATAAAATATACTAAATAAATAGACAGAGAGATAGAAAATTTAAAATCATATTCCATAAATTTTCTTTATTGAACGCATTGCTTGACATTATAAAACAGCAATTAAATTCTAATATAAATGTGTATATACCTATATACTTACTAAAAAAAAAATCTGATTGGACAAAACATCTCCATGTTATAACTTGTTTAATTTACCACAATCTCTCATTGTTACCAAAGGTCATAGATTAATTGCAAGTTAATCTATTCTGCTGAGTTCAATAGGGGTATCTGTAATTTTATACTACGTATGTAGGTACGAGGGATGTGCGCAGGGATAACGTAATTAATTAAAATAAACAATGTTGTTAACCCAAATAATTCTACGTAAATATCAATTCCTCGGAATGTATCATTCATTATCTGCCGACGCACAAAATATTTGTTTAAAAATCATTAGGCACCGTTATTAAACCTTCTGACAATGATATTGCGTAAGAACGTGAAATCAACATTTATTTTTGAAAAAAAATATTTTTAGGTACCTAAATAATGGAGTATAAAACATAAATTTTGAAAAAGAAATCAAGTGAAATAGGCACCATTGATGTGTAAATTATCTATATTATGAATAATTCGTCAAATTAAATTGCGTATTATTTTCGGATAAAGTTTATTACAATTTATTAAATGATTCTAATGGCACGAACAAGTGATCCACAAAATATTTAAAAACTTTCAATTTTGAATGAAGAAAAACATTATTGAAAATAAATTGAATCTGAAAAAAAAACATGAATATTCCACTGGCTAATATAAATACTCCCCCAGGGCAGTAAGCCAAAATATGCTGGTTATTTTATTGGTTTGAATATATCCTTTGGATATATTTCTACATCTTTTGGATGTAGAAATATTGAATTTCATGCTACGAAACTGTTAATATAATGCTTTATTAAATCAACCGAAAAAATAAGTTAGTATATTTTAAACTAAAGAAAAAAATGGCTGAGGGAAAAGAGAAAGAAATCAACTTGTGAAATCAACAAAAGCATGTTTGTCTAACAGATGGCGCGGTATGTAAAAAAATGCACGTGTTTACCTGTCAAAGGTGTTATCTGTATAATATAGGTATATAAAAGATACATACACGAGTATTCGAATGCAAAGTTGTGTCAAAATTTCAAAACAATCTGTGAAGAACTTTCGAAGATTTAAGCTTTTGAACAAACGAACATTAACCCTTTTATTTAAACATGTATTTTTTTTAAATACATAGACAAATACAAATAACAAAAATTAAATGGCTCACTTTACGTTTATTTATTTTTTTTTTTTTTTAATATTTTTATTTATTTTATAAAATACAGTATAATGTTTAAATTTACATAGTAAGAACATATTTCAATAAAAATTAACATGTTTACCTTTACAAGAGTCTAAAACTCGTGTGTAAAGGGAAAATAATAAAAACTTAACATACATATGTAAATAGAAGAAAAAAAGAATCATAAAAACATATAAAGTGAAGAGATTTTAGTTTTTTTATACAATAATTTATAAAATAATATAGTGAGATATCATCGTCATTCTAATTCGTTAAATTATTTATTGTAGTGAAGTTAATTTTATTTTTAAATTTATTAAAGTCCGGTTCTAATCTCATCTCAGTCGTTAATTTATTAAACCATACCACTCCAGTGTACGTGTAATAGTGTTGTGCAAAACTGGTATGCATTAATGGATATGGTATGCATTATGATATGGTATGCATTAATAATATGCATTATTGTAACTAATATTACGGATGGTGAAAATACATGTAAAAACACACTTATTTTACTATACAAATGTATTTCAAACGTTACTTTTACCTCACTTTTTTTGTTGTTTCATAAATAAATCAATAATAAAAAATTCCTCTTCAATTCATCAATATATTTTTTTTTGATTCTGGTTGGAATCATTAGTTTCATGAAGGTGCACATTTTAATTCTTATGTGGTTAACTTCAAGATTTTAATATAGAGCGTGGTGTTTTCTCTTTCTGACAACGTTTACATCATATTTCTCACAACAGTAAGGGGAGACACAACGATTTCTTTGAGAGCATATGAGTTGTTCCCAAAAGCCATATTTTTCCCTTTCCTCCCACTCTTTTCAGCCAAACACCATACTCCAATTGGGGATGCCATAGTCCCATCGTCTCCGGATATTTGGGATCTGTTGTAGCTCGTCTTGTGAGATATTCGCATTAAAACTTATATTATACATGTGTCTGTACTTTTTGAGAACCCTGTTGATTATACATTTTAATGACTACAAAATAGTTCTATAACTTGCGAAAATTCGCGAATTACAAAACCAATTTATGCGACGGAACCTCGCCAAACACGCACCGTGAATTGTCAGGCATTGTCATATTGTTTAGTCAAACAAATACTAACAATATCCAAGAATTACTGCCTAGTGACACAAGACAATCTAGATATGCCCGTGCTTCACCTAAAACAACCTTTTATCGATCTGCCTAATAATTATTGAAGAAGAAGATTTGGTACTATTAAATCTTAACTAAACATGAAATAGAAAAAGAGACAGAAAAATAAAAGATGACAGTCTCAACTGGGAATCGAATCCATGATCTCTGTCTGTGGGAATGTTACGTTAATGGTTGAATTTTGAATTCTTCACCTTAGCAATTTTTAGGATTTTATTCGTGGCGTCCTGTGTAAGTATACATATGTTTGAGGAAAACAGAGAAGAATTGTTATTCTTCTATCTGACGCCGAAAATATCACGTATTTCATTCAGCAAAATAAAATCATATATGATGTATGGATGCCGGGTCATATTTGGCCCTAAGAAGCTGGAAGGGTTAAGAGCGTCATCCATTCTCACTTTCACATTCTCAAATCACGTATTTCAGCAAAATAAAATCATTAAAATCAACCGGTCGGTGGCCGAGTTGACATCGCGTTTGGGTCCCATTCAGGCGTAGTGTGTTCAATTCCTCGGCCGGCTAAGTCCTCCATCAAAACACAAGCAACATTTTCAGCTTACTGTGGTAGTAGTAGGAGATTTTCAAATATTGTCAGGTTATTCGTAACCCGGGAATGTTTGTCTTTCTTTAAAAAAAAAAAAATTAAGATGTATTGACGCCGGATCATATTTGGCCCTAAGAAGCTGGTTGGGTTAAGAGCGTCATCAATTCTCATCTATGGGTAGCCACTGCTTTTATGTCCCAAGCAATTTGGGAGGTGGCTATGGGTACCACCGCCCATTTATCGGGGTGTGTTCAGGCGTCGGCGGTGGTTACTTCTGCCCGCTAGCTGACAATTAGACCTCTCTAGCTGGTCTCTCTCCTCCTAGACATTCTGACCCCTAGATTTCTACTACCTCAAATACCTTTTTCCTACTCTGAAATACCTCTCCTTTCTTTCCTTTAAATGACCGGCCACACAGCATCCCCATGGAAAATATTTTTCTCAGATCCTCCTGTTTGGGGTTAATGTAAAAAAAACCAAGGACGCCATCGTGATTTAAGCAGTCATCGATTAATCTTGCTGCATGCCCTAGTTGAGTATGGAGATGCCTGTCGATGGTGCCTGTCTCACCAGGAACTCTTGTATTGAGAGCAGGTGCAGTTTATAATGGTACGTATACCTACATTTGCAAACCGAAACGCTAACCGTACCACGAATTACGGAAAAGGAACGAATCAACTGCAAGCGGCGTTTCGCGCCATTTGCGGTTGCTTTGTTTCTTTCCCATAAGTTTAGGTTCAGTTCGGCAGTTTGGCTCGCGGATGTATACGTAGCACAACATAAGCAGAATAGAATATTACATTTAAAATAAAAGACAATCAGTATCTTTTCATAGAAATACATATTTATAAACATGTTTTAATAATTATTGTAGACAATATTAACCACTCTGAAAAAAAGAAAAATTTAGAACTTGAAGCCAGACCCTCGCCTTGCCGGAGCGCCACTACCAACTGAGCTAATAGGGCATGGAATCCTATCTCCTTTGGTCATATCTAACTGTATCATACTTCGAATAAGAACTGCCAACATTATTTTCATCTTCTCACCGCACAATTTTATTGACTGCTATCTTTATGTATGATCGATGATAACTTGCTTCATTAAATTCAATCTAGACAGTGTATTAGATAAAAATATCCTATTTTAATGTGCGACATCTATTGACTTTTCTGCAAGTCTAGGATGAATATTTATTTTCAGAATAACGTAGCGCTACCAACTGAGGCGGGCGAGGGTCCTACGTTATTCCAAAAATAAATATTTTAATAAAATCGTGGATATTTGATCTATCTTGGCTAATGATTCAAGATTTGGTGTCTTATTTTTTTTTTTATTTCAAATAATTTGTGTTAAAAACCAGTACATTGTATAGCTTCGTTGCAAAGCATCACAAATTTCTTTGGCCAAAAGTTGTTTTAGCGAAAGAGATCATTTTTTTGGTTTCTAGTATCACGAGCAGTTTAGACAGTGTGAAAATTATTTCACACATTTTGGCATAAAGATGCCTAGTGTCCAAAACACAGATTCTCCTGAAGATTTCATCTGGAGTGCTTGTGATCGGTAGTTTTAGATTTTCCTTTATGAGTAACTGCCCCTAACTAATTGCCTATATCAGTTCTTAGTATTGTTTTGAATCTTCAATGTACGAGTACACAAATTATTATAGTATTTAATATGTTATTGACGCCACTCTTAAACCTACGATATTTGTGTTTGTGCCCAACTTCATGTGGTTGGTTACTATCGGAGAGCGCATCTAGTGTTGTTATATCAATGAACAAACCAAACAACAACGCGCGTCTATTTACGATTAAAATATTGATCACGTATATACTGCACCGGCCAAATTTATGTGTCCACTAAAAGTGTAATAAATGTCAAAAAAATTAATAAGTAATATTACCACGTCAGTTGGATACGTCAGAGAGCTTGATGAACAACTTATCAATTCGGTTCCTTTCCAATATATTCGGTTGACATATAAATATGAATATCATAAAAAAAAACAATAATTTTTTTTTGTGGATGTATTAGAGAAGAATGTTACATTTTGTCTTGTGTTCCTAGTCGGTACATGGAATTTTATAGTGGCGACGATGCTGTCAATAGAGTTGCCAGTGAGATTATGGCATACCAAAATGGGGTATATTGTGAAGATTGCGGACAGGGGGATAAGATGGGGGGAGAGAAAGAGGGTAGTACTTGGCTATTCATATCTGGTCACCAAGCACGGCTAAAGCCATTCCAAGCAAGGTTTTAATTCAGAATGGTAGTCTTACACCAGGGCGATACTTAGATTACATTCTTACACTCTGCCGCAAGTATACTTTATATTCTTTTAAATAAATAAATTGTGAAATATACAAATTCATAAAATAAATATTTTCGTGCGCCGAGATTCGAAGAGCTTTATCCCTCGACCAAGGAGGCCGCCAAAATAATATAAGGTAGGAATTGAATTATGATAGTTCTGTGAATGTTTTTTTCTGTAGTCCATGAGGAAAATAATTCCTCTTGGCTTTTGTCATATTTTGGGATGCTGTGTGGAGAGTCTTTTTTAATCAATGGAAGAAGATGAAGTTCTTGGAATATAAAAGGAATGATGGTTGGATAGGAATCTAGGGATCAGTTTATTCAGGAGTGACGAACGTATGAATATATCCCTCCCACTGCGGAGAAGGGCCATGAGTCGAGAGACTAGCTGGAGAGGTCAAAAAGTCTCCCTAAACTAGCCCCTCTAGCGACTAGCGCATCTTGAACACACCTCACCTGATTAACCTGAGCACCTCTGCTTAATCACTAAACGTAGCGAACTGCTTGGGGTGACCAATGGCAGAGGTGTTGGTTACCCAATAAATGGATCCTGGGGCGGCGGTACTCAAACCCGCTTCCAAAATTATGAATGTATGTGTGGAAAAATAACCGGAAGAAAATACGAAAAAAGTAGAAATTTGATCTTCAACGCTAAATTCCATGAATACTACCGGAAGTTAAAGTTTATTGTGAGTACCTACGTTGATATGTGTCGTGTGTTAATAATTTTCTTTTTAATTATTGGAGACAATATTAGTGATTTCTAAACAAAAATCTGAAACAGAAAAATCAGAAAAGGATACGGTCACATCTAGGACTCGAACCCAGGACCCTTGTCTTTCCGGGTCCCGGAAATTAAATATTACAATTTGAGGTTTTACTCAATAAAGTTATTTCGAAAAATAAATTTTCTTTTTTTTAAACTTGTGATTTTATTACAAATTTCTTTTAACATTTTTATAAATTTGATAAGATGGTAATTTTACGCTTGACAGAAGGCATAGTCAAATTGTATCTCATTATTTACTTAAATTGATGCTAACTTATAGGCGTATTGTGTTATGTTATATTGTATTAACGTTAAAACCGAATTAATAATAATCTAGAATGAATAATTAATTTAATGTTTTATTTTGACAAAACAATAATATTATCATTTTTGTGGCCAAAAACTTTCGTCCGGCAGTGTACCTACCCATTAGCCATATCAGAAGGGAGAATTAGGTTTATACTTTTCCCAATTAATATTTTGTTAATCGTGTTACTATGGTAATAAATAAATAATACGACATAAAATAGACAACGATTTAAAACACAATAAAAATGCGTGCACACGATATCGCGCCTTCGCCGTGTCAACACTAAAATATCATCAAAATTATCAATTTTCAAAATGTCCTCTGAAGAAATTATAAAACAACTGGAAAGGGAAATTGGTTCGTTAAAGCCTGAAAAGCCTTATTTGGTGAATTATTCAAGTGAACATGTTAATTTGGCCTGGGAAGATGTGAATGTGATTGGTTTTTCCAGTTTTACTAACATGCAGTACGATACCCTTTACAAAACGCAGATTAAAGGTGTTAATAATGATTGGAGCAACATTTACTGGTACTTTTAATTTATTTTAATAATATAATTGGTATATTTTAATAGTATAATTGTCGAATTCCGCTGCATGCAAAGGCTCTTTAAAAAACAACACTTGATTTTTGAGACAATTATTTAAGTCTTTAGGGTTTAGTTTGCGTTATTTTAATAATTTGTGCGTATTTCCTTACCTTCAAACTTAACTTAGATTGAGAAAAAATGTAACTTTAAGGCATATTTTACCATCTCCCACCACATAATTAGTTATTTCTTTTAGAAATTAAGTTGAAACTAAGTGATATTTATATATTTGTTGCGTATTAAGCGTGCAGCGGAATTCGACAAGTTTAATATGGTTTTTAGCTACAATTTATGAATATTTATGACCAAGTTAATAAATTAACAGTGTTAATTAGAGATGCAACCGAACCGTGATTTGGCCGAGTACCGAATATTCGGCAGCGCACTCTGCCGAAGCGCCAAATATTCCGCCGCCGAATAGACACGAAAGTCGCTACTGCCAATATGCAAACTGAGAGAATTAAGAAAAGTGCAATTACATTTAAGATAGATTTTTATTTGAAAAGTACTCGTCTCGATCGTAAGGCAAACTATAATGTACGTATACATATGCGAGTCTAACTGCCGAACTGAACATCAACTTATGGGAAAGCAACGAAGCACCCGCAAATGGCGCGAAACGCCGCTTGCAGTTGCTTCGTTCCTTTCCCGTAATTCGTAGTTCGGTTCGCTTTAAAGTTCGCAAATGTATACATACCATTAAAACTAGTGGTCTCCAAACGTAATACAATATCCAAACCTATTGAAGTTTGTTAAAATTTACCTTTCGTCACCTTGCAGTAGTGTATATAGTGATAGTGAGAAACTATTTTCGGAAGCTGGTATATTCTACGAAGGAAAACGCAATCGTTTGCTACCAGCAAATGCAGAAAAACTCCTTTTTATTCACCACAATTTGCCTCTAACTGATGTAAAATATTAAGTAACGTAATATTCTCTTATTTTTCATTATTAGGTATTCGGTATTCATCCGAATAGTTGACAGTATTCGGTCGATTACTGAATATAAAAAATAGCCGAATACCGAATAGAAGCCGAATATCTCTAGTGTCAATAACGAGTAAAGCAACTGTTTTACTAACACTTTTTCTAATACTAATTTTATTTTACTCGGTCGTGGGTTCAGCTATCGTTCTTCTGATGGTTAAGTCCATCATCGCACAAGCAACATATTTCGCTTATAATGATGGTAGCAGATTATACTCAGGATATTCCATAACCCGGAAATTTTTGTCTTTCTTTTGAAAAAAAATTTTTACTAACACTGCCAATTTTAATATTGCTTGGAAATAAAATTTTCTTGTGATATTAATTAATCAATAGAGGAAGATACGATACCTAATAATTATGTTAGTTTTGTGTTTTGTTGTAATTATATAGAAGATTGGAGTCGAATTCAGATTTAGAAGAGAAGAGATGTAGAATGGAGGGGAGGCTATTTTAGATAAGACTTGATAGAAGAAAGGATATTTATTTAGAGATGGACAACCAAAAAATATGTTATCTAAAAATTCAACTTATAAAACACATAATGTACATCTGGGGATTCAATCACGTTAATTTTTAAAAAAGGTGAGAACGAACGGAACTATGCCCAATCCTCATTTGAACAAGTGAGGAAATATTTTTTTTTGGAGAAATGGGGGAATTGTTGAAACCATGGTTTTGATAGGATATTTCCCTCTATTGATTTAACAATATACATACTTCCGCCACATACATACAACTTCATTAAAAAGTTTGACTTTGTCATTCTCGAATATCATAAACCGTTATTATATCCTTGTCCTTTTTTCATTGTAGGGAAATCAAGCTATCAAATGTTTACGGTGAATCCCACATATAAATGCTAAACGAATACATTACAATAATAATTCTGATAAAATTAAATATATTGATTTTTATTTTAAAAAAACATTCTTACAACACGATCACACCACCAGAATTCTAACCAACCGACGCGACAGGGAGATGCCAGGCTCCGAGCTAGAGAGGGCAGCTTATTTTTCTATAGAGCTTAGAGGGAAGGAACAAAGAAGTAGTCAGAATAAACTAGAATTATTTACATACAAGCTTGCATGTACCCAGTGAGGGTTAAAAATACTTTTTTTCATAAAAAAATTAATAAAAAAATGTCTTTATTAGTTACATAGATGCAAAATATATAAATGTTGTGGATGAATTTAGTGGAATGTAAATAATTATATTCAGAAACACATGGAAAAAGCTCCGCAGGTGAAATATTTTCACTAATATTCTCAATAGGGGTAAGTATGTGGTATAGGTAAAGAGGGTTAAATGTGAATTATAACATTCACAAAGACACGGAAAAAAGTGCGAATTTTTTTCTATGGTATCCTCTTAGGGTAGGTATGTGGTGTGGGTAAAGTTATTGGAAAATGAATTATTATGGAAAAAGCGCCGTAGGTGAAAAAAATTCTATTGTTTTCACAATAGGGGTAGGATTGTGGTGTGGGTGAAGGGAGTGGAATATGAATTAAAACTTTCACAAATACACGGAAAAAGCGCCGCAAACGAAAAAATTTATAGATCGAAGCGCAGACCAATAAATGCTTTCGATTTTTATTTACCCCAACAATATTTAGACGAAAATTCTTTCTTAAATAAAAATAATTTAGTATTGCTTAAAACGGAACCTTTAAAATACATCAGCGTAACCAGCTAGTAGCCGAATGGACAAATGCATCGAATTCCCACCCAGGCGTCGCGTCTTCAAACCACTGCTAGCTAAGTCATCCATCGTTGCACAAGAAACATTTTCCACTTACACGCAATGTGATTTTTTCCGAGTTCTTTGTCCTCATTTTGGAACAAATCCGGGGTCCCTCCGACGTTAGGGTTCTACGGAAAATTTGATATATTATGTTTCTGAGTCCAGTATGCTCTATGTCTACCAAAATGTCAATGGTGCCAACCAATTTCACAGCTTCCCAACAAAAGAAATAAGTATTGTGCCTTAAGTAAATTATTTCCCATCGGGGCCTGCTGTGTGGAGTAAATATTAAAAATAAATATTATAAAAATCGGTTCCTGATAGGAGCCCCCCACCCCGAAATTGGGGCTCTAGTCCGGGACCTCTCCGGGTCTAAGCGGAAGTCCGGTCCCGACCGTATCTGGCATGTATCTGCACTAAACTTGTCACATTTATTATAAAAGACGACACGTTACGTCTGTATCTGGCACTAAAATTGTCACATTTATTATAAAAGACGACACGTTACGTCTGTATCTGGCACTAAACTTGTCACATTTATTATAAAAGACGACACGTTACGTCTGTATCTGGCACTAAACTTGTCACATTTATTATAAAAGACGACACGTTACGTCTGTATCTGGCACTAAACTTGTCACATTTATTATAAAAGACGACACGTTACGTCTGTATCTGGCACTAAACTTGTCACATTTATAGTTTTGGCGCCAGTTACAAACGTCATTTTTTCCTTTAATTTTTTTGTTTACCAAATTTGTACCTTCATACTACTTCAGCACAAAAAAAAATCATTTACCTAGCTCCTAAAATCTTCAACTTTCTCTCTGACAACTTCAAAACCGAAACCCAACTCCATACTTTCAAAATACAAAGAACTCTATAAATCCTTACATCTGCTATATATTTCAATAACAACACCGATACATTCGACACTCTAACCAACTAATCTTCATACATCTCTCACATTCCTTTCCAATTTTTTTATTTAAATTATCATATAAAATATTTTTAACTATATCTGCATTGTATAATTTAATAAAAGTTAAATTATGAAAATCTTCAATCTGCAAACTTCACACACCATAAAATAGGGACATCCCTATCATGGCGAATGAAATAATAATAAAAATTTATCTACTGTTCTATTTTTTTTTTCCTTGTAATAAATTTAAAAAATTGTGGAACAACAACAAAAACATAGAATAAAATGAATCGTATTTTAATTTCATTAATTAATTCTTGGAAATCAATTTTTAAGGGTGTTAGTTCCTGATTTCACCACTAACAAACTTACCACGAGCGGATTTTTCGGGGAAAAGCTTTGTGTGTATTTATTACGCTTTTTTAAAGGGCCCAAATAAATAAATAATATCTGCGAACACAAAGCTTACACTTTCCATAGTTAATTTGATTTTCTTTGTTTTGTTTCAGTGGAAACAAACCACGTACCTACATAAACAGCTTGCATCCCAAATCAGAATATCAATTTCGTTATAAAATCATAGTAACCCGTTTACAAGAAACACCCATACCTTCAAAAAATGAATTAACTGAACTGTATTCATCAGAACTAAATAATACTGCAAGCAAAATGACCATAGGCAGCATTACAAAGCATCAAACCCCATCAATGGACTCCATACTTAAAAACAAATCTACAAGTGAAATACGAAAAAACAAATCACAATTTATATTAGAATCGGTACCGGAGATTCAAAAAGTGGAAGAAAAATCATCAATCAGTTTGATAAATGCTAGAAATGCATCTAAATTCAGCAGACATAATAGTTTATTGTTCAATACAACAGCTCAAGAAATTAATGACAAGGTACTCTCAGCTAATGAATTGTATAATTTGAATCTAAAAATTGATCAATTGATTGTACCACAGAGGCCACGAATCGAGACTCAGTGGTCGGATGTGTTGGAGGTGTCCACGCCTTTGGATGAGCCGTCAAATGTCAGTCTATTCTTGGCGATAGAGGGTGGATTTCTTAGCAAAGCCGAGACGTTGTTTAGTATTTATCCTGGAATGGTTGAATCCACTAATATGGACGGTTTGACGCCTCTGATGGTGGCTACAATGAATGGTGAGTCTGCAACATTATATTATACTTGCTGACGTGTACCGGCGTTGCTCGGGGTTATGAATGGTTCAAAGTAATGTTTTGAGGTTATGAATTCTACTGAACCCGAAAACTGGCTCTTTTTTTAAGATTTATTTATTTATTTATTTATTACAAGATAATACATTATAAAATGATAACAAATTTAAAATGTATTATTTGCAGTGAGTTTACAAAACTCATTTCGGGAATGACAACATTAGATTAAAGACAAGACAACATAAATACATTAAAATAAATAAACGCAGAAGTTATTTTAGAGTTCCAAAGAAAGAATGTATCAGTCATTAATAAAACTGCTGAGGAAATAGCTTTTAAGAGCTTTTGCCAATGTTTTTTTGTTTTTTTGCCGGAAGTTTTAGATTACTAGGTAATGCGTTGTATTGCTTCTGTGCAATGTATTGTGATGGAAATAATATTATTGTAAATAATTCAAAATGTTTCCTTTTTATAAAATTTTGTTTCACTTGATCGTGCCATGTCTTCCTCAGGCGTCCCCGACTTGCACCGTTCACTACTGTGTACCACATTGTTCCTATTAAAAAACTACATTATATCGACTATCATTCGACTCCGTATCTTTTTTCAATGCAGAGAAAATGTGATAAGTTTTCTCAGACTTCTTATACTAATCAAACCACTCTCTAAACACTCCTGACACTAATAAGAACAAATTTAACTTTTAAATTTTCACCGAAATCTGTCTAGTAGTTTAAGATTCAGTAAAGGACAAACCACGAAATATTAATTTTTATACTGGGTGTTAAGGGGCAGTAAAAAAAATGAATGCCGCCGACGGGAATTGGACCCGCACCTTTTGATGTCCGGTCAGGTGCTCTGGACCACTGAGCTATATCGACTTATTTCCAACATGTCAAATAATTAAATATGTACTAGTATTTCAATCAACAAGTACTGATTATTATATTTTTTCACCTGTAAACAACCAACTTTGTTGCCGACGAAGCTCAGTGGTCTAGAGCACCTGACCGGACATCAGAAGGCGCGGGTTCAATTCCCGTTGGCGGCATTTATTTTTACTCGTGAGATATTTTCAATATGTAAGGATATTTCAGACGACTAATTATTGCTTATAATAATTTGTTATCCTTTGTGCTATGCATAAAAAACTTTATCTTATAAAAATTAGTTTATCATTAAAAAAATTATAATCTTTGATGTAGATATTATCTAATATGGTAACAATAAAACCACAATTTAACTATGTATCCAGATATTTTTCCAAAACCCTATTACCTCTACTACAGGGTTTTCCAATAAGAGGTGTTATTTTGATATTTTCCCGTAAAAGATCAATGGTTTCGTTGCTTGTGTGGCACGTAGCGCCGTCTTGTTGAAATTAAACGTTGTCCAGATACATACCATCCAATTCCGGCCATAAAAAATCATTAATCATCTCTCGATAGCGCAATCCATTCACCGTAACTGTTGCTCCAGCCTCATTTTCGAATAAGTAAGGTCCAATGACTCCGCCGGCCCATAAACCGCACCAAACAGTCACACGTTGAGGATAGAGAGGCTTTTCAACAATAACTCTCGGGATATAATTAGATTCACTTTTATAAAAAAATAATTATTGCATAAATAAATCGGTTTGATTTTTAAATACGACCTTCGTTGTCGAGGGGTAAGAGCCTCAACTAGCAATCAGGGGCTCACTGGTTCAAATCCCGGCGTTCACTAGTAAATTTTATTTGATTAATTTGTGTTATTTCACAATTTATTCATTTAAAATAATGTTTAGTATGTATATTTGCGGCACATTCCACAGTGGAAGATTCTCTCAGTATTGTCCTGGTGTAAGACCACCATTCAGAATTGAAAGGTTGCTTGAAATGGCTTTAGTCGTGTTTGGTGACCTGATCCGGTAAGCAGTTGGGACTCTGGTGCAGTATTCGCATAGTAAAAAATGTAATTCATTAAATAATTACTCATTAATTATCATGTTCATATTTTGTGTTCTTTTCTCTTTTTGTCTTAATTGCTTCATTAAGTTCGCTTCATACAGCATTCTTTTTTCCTTTCACAACATTTTCACTACATTAATTCTATTATTACTATTGTTACTATAACCAGCGAGATTATGACATCCCCAATTGGGGTATGTTGTGAGGCTGAAGGTGGTGGGGAGGGGAAGGAGATGTGAAGATGAGGAAGTACCTGGCTGTTCAGATCTGGTCAACAAATACGGCCAAAGCCATTTCAAGCAATGTTTCAAATTCTGAATGGTTGTCTTACAGCAGGGCGATAAAGTAAATATATCTACCACTCTAGAATGTGCTGCAAATATTCTATATACATTCATTTAAATGAGTAAATTTTGAAATATCACAAATTCATCGAATATAATTAACTCGCACACGCTGAGATTTGAACCCGCAACCTGTGGCTTAGTAGTCGAGAGCCTTACTCCTCCACCGTCTGATTTAGTTTGACTGCTACTAACCTAAATACAATAAATCTTTCAAACACCTCAGCACAGGTTCTCCTAGTGAGGTGTTTACAAAACACAATTATAGATTATTTTACACTCTACTACCATGTTTTATATTAAGTTAAGTATTATAACCATTACCCGATGAATATTCCATAAGTCTAAACTTAACTAGAGGTGCACAATTTACACTCGTGCTGTGCCAGCGGATTTCCTGCAGAGCATTGTACCTTCCTACAATAAAAGTGCATAATGATTTTATGTTTTATCAAAGGAACGTTAACACTAAACTTTTTCCAACTTTTTTTCACCCAGGCAACACAGAAATGGTTCACTTGCTCCTTCAAAGTGGTGCCAATGTCAACACGCCATCCCCCAAAGACCACAAGACAGCCATCATGGTTTCAGCGTTTCACCGGAAGCTCTCCATCGCAAAGATCCTGAATGAGAATGGGGCCGATCTCAAAGCCAGGGACATCAACGGTCTGACGGCCTTGCACTATGCAGTCGAATCCAATCATTTGGACATTTTGAAGTATTTCTTGGCAAATGGTGGGAATGTAAAAAGTGAGGATAAAAATGGGTGGACTCCTTTGTTTACTGCAGGTAAATATAATGGTTCCATGACAAAATATAACATTAAGTAAAAGTAAAGAGGAGTGAAGAAAAGGAACAAACCTAACTTACCATCATGCCATTCGCGCAGGGGTAGGCAGAAAAGACAGACCACCAAACAACTGTGTCTTGGCACACACTCCTTGTCTCATTCACATTCATACATACTCTTCTATGACTCCAGTATCTGGTTCACTTACCATACCTAACCTAACGGTTCCATGATAACTCAACACAGTGACAATTCAACACACTTTTAAAAAGTGATATAAAGTCATTACAAACGATGAAAAAATTATTTTTTTTAACCTAACCTAACCTAACCTACTTAACCCAGTTAATAAAGTTTTTGTTTCATAACTTTCCATGACTTTATATAACTTTTTAAAGATATCCGGTCACCGTTTTTACTGCATCCAGCTCCTCAATTATTTTAAGTTTGTCTTTTCAGAATTGGAATTATAATATCATTTGATTTTTCACAAGTCTGCGTGGGTTATTATGTATACTATCATTTGTTATTGTTATTGGTAGAAGTGAATTATGAATGTGTCTGCTTGCCCGATGTAAGCTAAAATTTTGATTTACTTCAATTGAAATTGGTCAAATGTTAATTCTGTCTGGAACAATAAGGCTGTAAAGTGGCTGTAAGTGATTTATCACAAAAAACTGTACAAATTAATTATACAATTATTATTATTACCAATTTGGCTGGCACATCTCTAGAACCCACGCAGTAGAAAGGTCATCATTATCTCTGTCTACCTCTGAAGACAAGACGATTGATGCGCAGAATATGTAATTTGACATATTAGTAGCTTTTTCCAAGATCCTCATTTCATTTTTACAGTTCTTCATCAATATCGACATTGATTCTCGAGCATGTAATAAAATTCAGTAACATGTGTGGGGTCTACGAGTTGAAAGGTTGTTGTTCTCTCCTACCCCTGCAAAGAAGTCAATTGATGCTTAGAGTGAATATATTTTTCCAAGGTACTCATCTTATATGTCTAGTGGGACGGCCCAGACATACCTAGTCGGGAGAGACAACTTAAGCTGTGCCTGATATAGATTGAGGCCACTGAATTAGCGCAGGATATTGACGTATGGAGACCTCGTCGATGCAATGAGTCTCCAACCCGAATAAGACAAGGGGGAGAATATGTATGTTTTCACCTTTATGTTACAGTTATTCAATCGTGTGATGCTGACATAGTCAAGTTCCTAGTGGATCACGGATGCAGCACCGAAGCCAAGGACTCGCAAGGTCTGCAGCCAAAGCACTACGGAGAGATGATCAGGTCCAGCGAGGATGTGCGGAAGATCCTGGACATCAACTACGCCAAGAACAGGTCCATCATGCATTTTAGGAGTCTAGCTAAGAAGATTACAATGACTCTTCCTCCGAAAGGCAACCAAATGAATGAGGGACAAAATGCGGCTGTTGAATAACTGCCTGGAGTTTAGATACTCTCAGTATCACCTTGGTTAAATAAACACCTCCCTGTCCTTTCAGCATTACAGTATACCCCAGAGGGGTATTTTCAGAAACTATCAAGGATACTGTTAAAAATGTATGGAAGATTTAAAGTAATTTTTTTTTTATTTTCATCATCATAAAAATGTGTAATTAAAAATTTTTCTTTCACAATTACTGATTTTAAAAACAATCTAAAACTGCACATTTGTAAACGATTCGAACTGGCTACAACGTCATAAGTAGAAAACGCTTCTGGATGTTAAGACAGCGATCACCAATGTTGATCGCCATCATGTCAACAGCGCCATCTTCACGAACAAAAACGTGTTGTATTGGCAGCAAATAAAAATGGCACTTTTTAAATCATTGTAGAAAATTTATTTATCAACGTAAAAGTAAAATAAAAGCCATAATTTTTTCCACAATAATAAAAACAGTGAAATTACCCCATAGTCCCACTGTTTCCGGAGAGAGTGGGGACTCTTGGTATTCATATAAAAATAAGACACTAATTCAACATTAGAATGTGTATATTTTACACAATTGATAAACAACCATTTACCTTACATTGGTGGTTGTTTATCAGGTGCGTAAAATTAAAAACACTTTTTTTTACATTAGCTCCACACAGGAGGCCCTGAAGAAAATAATTTCCCTCAGGGCCTATGTTATATTTGGGGATGCTGTGTAAAGGGTTTTTTTAAGGAAAGGAAGGAGAGGTAGATCTCGGAAGGAAAAATATAATAGGGGTGGGAAGGAATCTGGGGGTCAGTGGGTCGAGGAGTGAAGGATGTTTGAATTCACCCTTCCCACTGTGGAGCACGGCGATGGATCGAGAGAGTCGTCCTGGAATCTCTTGACAGACGCATCCTGAGCCTGGGCACCCCTGCTAAGTCACCAAACGTAGCGTTCACTTGGACTGACCTATGGCAGAGGTGTTGGTTATCCAATAAATGGTTTCCAGGGTGGCGGTTCCCATAACCGCCTGCCAAATCGAAAAGTTTAATAGTAAAGCCCATAATCTATATATGAGCATAGAATATGTCATTAACTCCCAAAAAATTGTATGTGCGTAATAATCTGTGTAGTTAAGTTCTTACAATAATAAAAAATTTGGTATAATTTTTAATTACTTTAATTAATTCATAAGCGTATTTACAAAAGATGTCCAATCCAACAAGATCCACATTCTTCCTATCCAGAACAATATTGGTAACCCAAAATAATAAACAGGAGTATAAAAGTGCTTCTTATAAATAATTTGTTTATAAAATACATTCAGTAGTTTTGTGGAAAATAAGCTTATAGAGCGCTATAAAACATATTTCCAAAATAAAACAGTTTTAGTTGCATTGCTATTCAACATGAATTTCACAGTTCTCTTTGTAAAATCAACTTCAAAAATACGTCGACCACAGTCATTTTACCAAAGTAATATTTTAGTTAGAATTAAATACAAATCAATAATTATTTGCACTCGGCAAATGGCAAGCTTCACAAAAATATTATTGTAATTTTATTCCATTGATTTAGAATGGGTAGATTGGCTACCTTGGAACACTAAATGAAAAGTCTCTGACAAAAAAATTTGAACTCGAACGAGAAGTTTACGATCACTAGCAAAGTGGCTTGGTTGAACTGATGTGTCCGAAATGTCAGAAGTATCCGCGACTCTCTTTGCAGCGCATTACCGTGATTGGAGGAGCCTGGTTGACAAAAAAAATGACCTACTGGCACAGCCGGTATAATTACCATGCCACATTTAACATACCCGATAGCCTATCAAGAGATTCTATCTCAATGGATTATTATAACAAACTTATAGATAGTTATAGTTAACAATATACAAACATGGAACTAAGGATACATAATGGAAGGAGCATGAAATGTGTGAAGGTTTTGACAGCAGAATTGGCTTTTTGACTTGACTGCGAACTGTTACTGTTGGAGTGGTCATGATGAGAATGGTCGTGGCCGGAATGGTCATGGTCGTGCATAGAATGATCATGATCGTGCATAGAATGATCATGATCGTGCGTGGAATGATCATGATCGTGTCCGGGTTCTGGCTCAGGTTTTGGTTCATCGGTGTGATCAGACATATGATGAACTTCTCTCTTAACCTTCTTAATTTCTTCCTCTTCTTCATCATCTTCTTTAACCTCATCGTAGATCTCTTCGTGGATTTCAGATGCGTCGTATTCAGCATCACTATTAACATTTTTCGTTTCTTCATGACCGTCAAATGAATTCACCAGAGTTAAATGCGTCGCTTTTGAGGCAGTATTGCTATTACCGCCTTTGAAATTCTGATTAATACTTCCTGGGAAGTTGTGACTGTTGCTTACTGATTGTAATTTTGTTACCTGTACCGTAGAGCCGATTTGTCCTTGTATCAAACTTGGGATTTCTCCTTTAAAAGGACCGAATTGCGGAGTCTTCGTCAAGAGTTCTGAATTGCTTGATAATTTGCTCGAGTATTTTCCCGCTGCGGTTTTCTGTGGACTTGTCAAAGACATGTCAGAAACAGTGTGACCATCGTATGAAACAACAGTACCAGCTGGGAGTTCGATATCATCAGGTTGCTCGGCCATAACGGGTCTAGCTTTGTTAATGGGTGGAAGATAATACGCATCGACACGATCTGCAGCCATTGTCATATCATCTAATGTCTTCTTGCTATCTGAATTAGATTTAGATTCGGGGAAAACATACACGGGCCTCGGACCAATCTCAACATACTCTAATCTCTTATTGCTATCATTATTATTGGTACCATTCTGCAGCCTTTGGATGTGACGATCTGGTGGAGATGGGATAAACATTGGCTCGAATGATTGCGTCAATTGTTTTTCATAGAAATCATTATTGATCAGCTGGTTATTAGGTTCTTCTTCTTCTTCCGATTCAGAGCTTTCTGAATCATTTCTTCTATTAGAATCTGTATCGTCATCATAGTCGGTAATTCTATCTTGTCCGGACAGCAATGGCTCTCGGATGATCGGTTTAAAACCTCCTTCGATGACAACTGAATCGGGTTTGAAACCGGTGTTAACAGCTGGAGTCAAAGTTATCTGATTTTCAGGTGGATTGGCTGAAGAATTCATGAGTTCAGATGGAGTGATATTTGCCGGACTTCTAGATGATTCTTCTATTCCTGATACGGCATGAACAATATCAATTTTACTGCTGGAAGTGTGTGTCTTTGGAGTAGTGCTGGCTGATCGGAAGTTGGTATACGCAATGTGGTGTTTGGTAGGCATCATTTGCTGGTCTAAAGGAATGGGGTTATCCATGGGTTTACCCATGATGATCTGTCCAGGCTTGTTCACGTAAGTAATGGGGAGATTCAACTGATCGGAGTTATCTTGTGCTGGTGGCAGAGACATCTGGGACTTTACAACTTGCTGGCCAATGATGGTGGGCTGTCCCAAAGTAAGTGTTTGAGCATTCAGAGAGGGTTTTCCCAAAATGATGGATTGTCCATTGGGAGACTTGTTTCCACTTCCATTACCATGTCCGTTGTTATATTTCTGTCCGATTCCATTGTTGTTACTGAAATGCATGCCATTGTTGTTGTTATTCATGCCATTGTTGTTGTTAATCATACCATTGTTGTTGTTATTCATACCATTGATATTGCCATTTTTCATGGCAATGTTATTATTATTGCTCATTCCTGGTTTCATTCCTTGTGGCATCACAATTGGAAGTCTTCCAAAACCGTTGATGGGAGGTCTGTTAAAAGGAGGATTTTTATACATCTTGTGTGGAGACATGAAATTGGGTTGTCCCATCATGAAAGGAGGCGGCATTCTGTTTGGCATGTTCATCATCGGCTTCTGCATTCCTGGTCTTCTCAATCTCATTTCCTGAGGAGATGGTCTTCTAAAATACATATTATTATTCCCCATCATTGGTGGTTTTCCATGAGGCCTCATGAATGTCTGCAATGTCATGGGTTTCTGATTGCTTTGCAGAGCCAAATGAGTTGGGGCGTTCTTAACATCCATCTGAAACTCTTCATTGTTGATATTCTTGTTTGGAATCCTTTGCTGATTTCCTTGATCTTTATTATTATTGTTTCCATTATTAGAGGCTGGAGTACTATGATGATAAACAGGATGCCTTTCAAATGCCTCATCCCTCTGGTTATTATTTTGCTGATTAGATTCAAAATCAATCACTTGTTTGAACTGGTTTTGCGAGATAGGGATATTGATATCAGGTCTATTGATATTATTATTATTACTGAGTTCAGGTCTAGGATTCTGTTCGGGAGAAACCATTTTCAAATCTCCAGAGAAAGAATTGCCCGATTCGCCGATGATGATGTTATCTTTAGGTTTGCCAGCGATTTCTCTGATCGTGACTCTGTTACCGGCGGAATTGATAAGATTTGGGTTATCTGAGTTTTGTTTCGATGAATCTTTTTGCTGTTCGGCGAAGCTGTTGTCTGGCTTGACTCTCGTGGCAACTCTGATGGAAGGTCGAGAGACTAGATCATCGCTGATATCATCATCAGTGGAGATGCGATCGGGAGAGGTAAAGGTCTCCTTGACCTCGCTGGCTTCGGCGGAAGACTCACAGGAATCGAGGACATTGATTTTCCAGCCCAAATAGCGGTGAGTAAAGCACTGAAAGGAAATTGAACAAAGATTATACAGGTTCTTTTTAACAAAAACTAATTGGAAAATGTGCCAAATTTGGGAAAAATAAGCCAACAACTAGCCACAATGTCATTTCTCCAGAGGGATAGAGAGAGAAGATGAAACGCCCTCCAACTCTGGCACGCATTCCTGGCTTCGTCAACATTCATCTTATAAGACTCTTCACCGTTGATTAGCAGAATCAGAATTCACCCATGGGCAGGGTTACAGGGTTTCACCGCTATCTAAATAAGTTAAATGACAAATTCGACATATTCTTTGAAACCTTCAGTGAGTTTACAAGATTTTTGGCACTCCATACTAAATGTATCACTGTACTTCTACAACCAATTAGATAATGTTATATTATACACATGAATAAAATAAATATTTGGATGGTGGATTTAAAATTATGAAAATTTTTTTTAAAGAAAAACCAACATTCCCGGGTTTTGAATAACCTAACAATATTTGAAAATCTCCTACTACCACCACAGTAAGTGGAAAATTTTGCTTGTGTCGTGATGCCTGCCGTGAGCATAAGGCCTGGGTGAGAACCAGACGCGATGCCAACTCAGCCACAGACAGGCCAGTCAGGCAGCTAATAGTTTTATGCTGTATATAAGTAGCTATTTTGGGGACCTTTAGCAGTTTTTGGTCACACTGTAAAAGTAAGGAAGGCCACGTTCAGCATCCAAAAAATATCTTTATAATTCCATACCTGATAGTATACAGTATCGGGCGTATGTTTCCCGGGAGTCCATGTGACCACTCCTGGCTCTCCCTGGTCACACTGCAGCGTGAGGGAGCGTTGGTAGGCCCCGAAGGAGCCGTACTCGTCAGCCCCGGGTCCGTCTATGTCCGGCGTCCAGTTGCAGAGTCGGCCTACGCCCGTGGGAATCACATCGCCACGACGGTTCTCTTGCACTCCCGCAAAGATCTTAATGTTCTGGAAGAGTGAGGTTATGTTGTTATTAATTTGTTTGATTTTGGGCCTTTGTTCCTGTTGCATTTTAAGCTCGGTTTGAGAGATATTTACGATCATCCAGTTGCTATCGTGTAGGTTTCAACATTCCTAACATTCCTGAGTACACTGAAATATCGGCCCTTAATATTTTAGCTTAAGTCTTGGATTTATCAATCAAAGGTATCTTTCTCTGTCCAGAGGTGGCTGCCAAATTCAACAGTGAGGCGTACAAGCGTTTTGTACAGGCTAGTAGCTTAGTAGTTGTGTACTATTAAGGTATCTACAGGCCCGGTACAGGACGTTCAGTTTCTGAGAGGCTAACATAACTCTGGCTTTTATGCCCCATGCTTGAGCTGGTCACTTAAGGTTACATTAAACATGTTAATGGATAGCCTGTTGGTAAGATTGCCTCCAATGAAGGAGACTAGATTATCATTTTCAATCCCTTTCAGTCGTAATCAGACACACTTGTATCTTTCAAATATTAAATTCTATAAGATTTTACTTACCATTCTTGCCAGCACAAAATTTTCATTGCAAAGTGCCCTCGAAGTGATTTTTCACAAAAACAGCATTATAAAAATGTTCAAATATATAATTATTGTAAAAGTAGGTAGACACTTACTGCCCTTTCCTCGTCTGTTTTATGTTCGTAGCCTCCTTGCGGGTCGTCAGTGATGTAAAAGGGGTGGTAGCGCGCCGGCACGTTGGGATCTATCCCGCCCTCCACCACAAAGGTGTAGGTCTTGCCTCTGACCACGTTGATCTCAGGAATCAGCAAACCATTTATGTACCAAGAGATTCCCCAGCCAACATGACCTAGAAAGTTATAGACATATCATATCTATGTAAATAAAAATGTAAATGTTCGTTTGTTTAAAATCGTAAATCTCTGAAAGTTTTTCACCGATTGCTTTGAAATTATGACACAATTTTGAATTCGAATATCCATGTGTTCTTATGTGCCTATATCATATAGATGTCACCCGTGACAGGTTAAAACATGCTTTTTTTTTAAAAAGACAGCACCATCTGTCTGATATAAAAGCAACACATGCTACTGTTTCTCTATCTGCACACACAGACAGAGCCACAGCAATCAGTAGCGGGGTACAGCCAGTTGTTAAATAAATACATAATAAAGAGATATAAATAAATTGCTTGCTTTTTTATTGTAACAAATAATAATGGTTCAATTTATCCATTTACAGTACAAGATTTTCACATTTTAACATTCTTAACATTTGGGAAGGTCAGTATACAAAAAGTTTTAAAATTATTTAAAGATTAATTAAATATATCCCAATAACATTATATATAGCAGCCATTGTTTTAAAAATTCGATTCAAAAGCACCATTCCTCTTGCCATACTTCTCTGCGCTAGAACATTGTGGTATCTTAAACAGTAGCGTCTACTATGACTGAAGTTTTAAGGCACGTACAAGTCATAGCATTCGAAAGAGGAATGGGCTAACAATAGTCATGTATTATATTAAAACTAAGTATTGCAAGACTTTCATAACACCTGGTTTCTAGGCTTAATCTACTTGTTGCCTCAAGTAAGTCCATATGGTGCATGAACCTGGGATAAGTTTCATGCGTCCACATATATATACCTGAGTATTTTTTTCTAGATTTGTTCCAGCGTATTAGTTTGGTGCGGAGTCCATACACCACTAACAACTAGCATACTCCAGTTTACTTCTTATAATGCCATAAAATATGTCTATCATTGCATCTGGGTCATGCTGTAAAAATAGCGGCACATTTATTTATATAGTTAGGCTAGGTTAAATTACCGGTAATGGCGGAATATCCCTGCTTGCCTCCGGTGGGTCCCATCTGTGCGTAGAACACTCCATCTTCAGGTTCATAGCAGTTGATTGGAGGGATCTCCCAGGCATTGTTCTTGGGGGCTGGCCTGGGAGTTGGCACTGGGCGAGGTTTCCTTGTGGCTTGCTCCTGAAATACAACAAACATAAATATTAAAACAAACCAATTAGCCATCAACGTCATTTCATCACAGGCCGGCAATTTATGGATAATCCTCATTTATAAATTGACATTGTACCATGAACACCCTTATGTTATTAATCCTACTCTTTAAATGAGTCGCACTTGATTGTGCAACGATGAAATACTCCATATTAAATTAGATTTTAGCATAAATAGGCACAAAACTGTAAAATGAAGTACACAATGAATAACAGTTTTTGAAGAAATTAATCTTCCATCCAGTTGGTTATTGTAAGTTTGATAACAAAACACACATTACACTATTTGCCATTGCGCAAATTAAATAAACTAAAAAGCAATCTAATTAGCCTAATTATGGTATTAGATTAGTTATTTACCAATAATAATTACAGAAAAACGATATCTACGACGCTTTGACGTCTGATGCCATATTGACAGCAATTCGAATTTGACATTAGAAATCAGAACAACAACAGATCAATAGTTAGTGCGAAATACCAACATGAGGAATAAAAATGTTTAAATGCTTTTTAAGCGGGGTAGCTTGCTTTTTAATAAAATGGCTCCTACAGTGAGATAAAAATAAGCCTTTTTTTCAACTTTTCGTCAGCCTTGTAGTGGCCATCATCAAGGCAGATATGTAGAATGTAATAGCTTCTTGAGATCCTGGAGACACTATAATACAGTTGCCCTCCATTTTTATTTTATTCCTGACTTAATAATTATCAACGTTTTTACGCTGCTCTCAGTTAATTTCGGAAAACAGTGCTTCTAGTAAATCCGTTATTTGAAAGCCTCAAAAGCCGGATACCACAATGTTTTGAATACTAACCTGTCGTCCCTAATAGTATTAATCGAACATCTATTTTTGTGTAAATATTTACTACGCTTCTGTTATGTCAATAAGTTTTTTTTTTACCTTATATCTTGTAGTTTCGCTGATATCGCTGTCATATTGATCGACTTGGAATTTGCTGCCTCCTCTATCGTTGGACGACGTCTCCACCAGATACTGGCCATTGTTGACAGGTTTGCTGGCACTGCTGGCTGGCTGGCGGCCACTGCTTTTCCTGATCGTCTCCGTCATCTCCCCGACTTCGTCCATCTCTGGCATGGGGCAGTTCCACGCTGGGGGGCGACCGAAGTCCAAAAACTTATCAGCCTGGAAAAATATAATATACATTTCGTTATTAAAAAGTAGACTTTTCCTTATTTCGAGGGTTTATTTTGTCGTTCTCCATAATATGTATTTTTAAATAGTAAACGGTATCAACTGGGGATCGAACGCAGGACTTCCGTTTTATAAAATAAAATGAAATAAAGTAACATAGTAAAAATAAAATAATTAAGGGGTTTATAAAAACTAAGCGATATGTATATAATTGATGGTCGGTTCTGTATAATATGTGTACTATGTAGGTATATTTTTTACTCTTTTAAGGTAAATTTATTTTGTAGTATAGCCTTTTTTGTTCTAATCCATATCTTAATTTTGTTTGTGGTTTTGTTTCCCTCATTTTTTGTGTCGAGTGTCAGATTGTTCAATGCTTTTATTGCCTGGTATTTGTGGTATCATGGTGGTATCTTTGTCCAAAGCTTGGTTTATCGATGGAAATTTTATGTTTTGTATGTACGCTCATCTAACTGGTCTATTATTATTCGTTTGTGTTTGTTGAAATTTAGTTTTTTTGGTCAAACTTGTAGTTAAGTAGTGTCTTTATGTATATTTGGCTTATGTATAATACTCTCAATCATTCTATATTGTTATATTGTTGTAATTTCCATATGACCGATAGCTGAGTTTGTTGTTCCTCCCTAAGCAATGATACCGTATTCTTTAATGGATTGGCAAACTCCATAATATATTGTTTTAGTTTAAATATGTTTATTATGTTCAGGAAAATGTGTCTTGTTTTGAGGAGTTTATTTGTGATGTGTTTGATATAATATGTCCATCTGAGGTTACGTTTTATTATGATTCCTAGATATTTTATTTTGTCACTTTTTTCTTAAGTAGGACAAACAAAAACAGAACCCGAAAATCAACATTGAAATTTGATGAATTGTTCAAATTCTACGAAACAACCCGTCCTTAGTATATTACTTATAATATATCGGAATATACTCGTATAATGACGAAATGCGACAATATTAGGATTCTTATGAAATAATGTTCCGACATCGTAATAAAACTATCAATTAATTCGATCAGGTCCTGCAATTCCGTTTTTAACCAAATTACGAATGCTTTTAAGAGATTCTTAATAAATTACCAATACTCATTTTTCTCCGTGTATCCAAGAGAAAATCGGTAGGATATGGCCACGAATAGTAGCCATACGTTATACTCCCTCAAATAGAGAAAACTGTTAAATTTCTTCTGAACTCTCTCCAACATGAGGGAATACTTTAGCTGGTGTGTACCTCACTAGACCAGGAGCACAGAACATAACAAGGATACATGTAAATAATAATAGTTGAATGTTACCTTGGTGAAGTGTGTGTGGTATGACACCTCCTGCCTGGAGTTCAGAGGCCCCACGGCCCACACGATGGGCTGCGGCTTGTCGTGGAAGACCGGCTTGTCGAGCTCGTCCGCTGCCTTCAGCGGCCGCTGGTATGTCACGATGGAGTAGCCGTTCACCATGGCCGCGTTCAGCAGACGGACTGAGTTGCTCTTTTCCTGTGAGACAAAATACATCATTATGAAGGTGGGCAAGCAGCAAAACAATGTTATTTTACGGTTCCGTGACAAAACAGAACACTGGAGAAAAGTTAAAAAAATAACTTACCATCTCTAACCTAACCTAACCTTTTATTTTTCATGTTCTGTTTCGTTCCCGTTCTGTTTTTATTAGATTACATCTTTTACATATTTCAATATGCAGGGTCTGTGTGTTTACGAGATGCCTTATCAACTAGCCTAGTCAACCCTTAGGACAGCAGCGTCATCAGCTATCGGAAGGAACCAAAACGCACACCAGATACTAAGTCCGGTAAGCCTGCTTTCGAAGTTTCAGGACCTAAAGCCTGGAATGGACTGCCACATGATTTAAGAATGATCACAAACTCGACAAAATTCAGAGATAAAACTTAAAACTCACATTTTTAAACAGACGTAAATAACTAAATTTGTAAAAATTAAAACAACTAAGAATTTTAAGGTTGTTTCATAAAAATCCTAAAGAGTCCTAAATTCTACAGTCTTTTAAAATAAATATCAACTCTACTTTTGCCTCTATATTCTAATAAATGTAATATCATTAGTAATACAGAGTAAAATAGCAATTGTAAAATCAACGTCCATTGTTTTTACTATAGTGCCCTCTACGTGTCGTAAACTTATGAATAAAAGTGTGTTTATCTGAAGTGCCCTGCCAGGTGAGGACGTTTTTATGTATCTGTTTATAAATAATAACATTAGGTAGAGCCTAGGAACTCATAATAAATTGTACAGCGTCCTCGAGGTGATTTTTCACAAAAACGGAGCTATACAAAATTTCCAATTATTATTGTTACAAGAGTAATAAAGATAAAGAGGTAAGAAAGTTGGATGCATATAACTTATTAACACAAGAACGAGATCCGTTCAAAAATCGAAACGTTTGCTGAAAATTTCCATAGCTATTTCTATATCTGAATGTCTTGGCACTTTCCAACCTTCCACTTTTCCATATCCTTCTCCTCCACCAAACCCTTCAATCTAACAATATCCCCAAATGGGCATACCATCGACAGTTGGGGTTGGGTCTCTTACACGGTATCACATTAAAAAATAATTTAATCTGCCAAAATTCTTTGCGTGACGTGCAGGAACAACGTATGTTTGTTTGTTTGTTTTATTTTCTCCTACATTATACTTAGTGATGTAACTCTTTTTTTCTAAAATATCAAATTAATCAATAAAAATAGTGCAAATTGATGGCTTGGACAAAAAACTTTCGAAATGAATAAGCTATTTTATCAGAAATCGATGAAATGAAAGCGAACTAAACTAAATAGTTTATTTCTGACCGCCGACGATCGATATCTGCAGATCGATTATTTCATAATGGGGTGGAGCCTTCGCCATTTAAGTATGTAATTACTTTTCAAATGCAATCTCCTTCCCACGTTCTGCAAAATGAAATCAATTACATTAATCCAAATCGACCGAAACTGGGTTACGTCAACTTGAATTCAATGGATCTTTTTGGATTAGTTTTAATGATTGAAAATAAACGCCTTTTTCGTAACTCATTTTATGAGCATGCGAACATAAGTCAAAGTTGAAATATGTTTCGTAATAATGATTGGTTTTGCACAACTCAGTATACTGTACTTTAGATGTTAACTTCATCAACTACATACAATATAAAATGTTATCATTTTTGTAAGTCACGTTGAGTCTCAAAATGTGTTTTTGTTGGAATCTGTGGGACCTAATCCAACATTTTACTTCAACATACTTTGTCCTTCTGGTCCTGGTATATCCGCAACTTATTTCTCTATCAACTTACGTGTAGTAATTTTAATATTCTCCTAACTACCATTTCTTTATTCTTCGATCACCATGCAAAATTTCGGATCGTAATTCGACCATACGTGGTTATTCAACGCGATCACTGTTTTTACTTTCCACACCTCAAACCAAACCCTCAGCCCCATACTTCATGGTAGATATCAGAACCCCACAATGCACCGCTAGTCTTGCTTCGTTTAATTTGTTTGTTATTAGCGATAGGTTTTTCATTAATTGCTTTTTCTGAGTGCTTCATGGCATTGCGTTAATCAATCTTCTCTTCTATTAACCTTTACTTTCCTTCCAATCCTTTGTATTTTTACAATAGATAATATGTGAATTATACTGTGACAAGTACAAGGAGCCATTGCGGCATCACATTCACAAAATAGAATAATAAATAAATCTAAAACATACTAAATGGCGGGAAAGAATAATAATGACAACTTCTAGACTTTGGAATTTTTTTCTACTGTCCAAATTTCATTGTCACCTTTTTAAGCAGCCTACAGCCCAACTACTCTTGCTCATTACAGCACTCCTCAAAGCCTACCTTGTAAAGTAAACATAAATTTGATGGAATAGACTGCCCTGAACTCCCATCTTACACTAACCTTAAAATACAACCAAACATACCCGTCACACCAAACATTTTCCACATTGAACAACAAAACAAACGCTGCAGCAAACTTACAAAATTTCGAGTGTTCTCCAAACATTCAAAAATCTTTACCCCAACTAGACTTTCGACAATTTTTTGACTCCCTACCGTCATTTAAGAAAAAACATTACAGGTAACTTAATCAATGCGCACTCAAAACTCACAACTACTTAACACAATGCATACATTTAGGTAGGTACACATACACATGCACACCAGTGACATCACATATTCTTTTAAATACATCTGTTTCAATTTAGATTTTCTTTTTTAGAATTAATGAATTAAAAAATTAATTAATGAAATGGAATCTTTGAAGTGGAAATTAACCTACTTCCCGATATCCGATCGAGCTGAAACTTAGCAGATGGACTCGTTGTCGATGACTGTGCATTCTATTAACTACTTTAGGTGGCACTCATGCACGCACAAGCAGTTTCTGAAATTGGGTGACATTATATTTAAAAATGTACAGCAATTACTATACGAAATAAATGTCGATGCTATCCAATTAGAATTTCTCTTAGATGTTAGCAGCCGACTCCAGTCTCCGGGGAGGGAGGTTTAATCCTCAGTCAAACCAAAAAAAAAATATTTGAAATTGGCTACTAGTCAGCCCGAGAGATGGTGTAACTAGGTAGATTTTTTAAAATAGATACAATCACTCCAGATACTTCATATAGTTATGTCATTGGTACCGAGCCTGTTATTACTGTTTGTTTCGAAATTAATAATGGAACAATTAAATTAAAAGGTAAGGTAGATTGATTGGTTCCTCACCGCGAGTCGGTCATCAGGGCAACTGCCTCTCTGTCCAGCGCACTGACTCTTCGCATCCAGGAAGTAATCTGCAGCGTACCCCTTGAGGGTGGCTCTGTCCACCCAGGCCACCGCAACATCAGCTCCCACCATGCGGCTGTGATCCTCTTCACCGGAGATGCCGAAAGACATGTATTCACCGTCCTCTGGAATTACATCACATTTCATTATGCCTAACTGGACAGTATTTGCACAAAACAGTCCAAAATACCGATTTTTATTATTATTATTATAACGGTTCGTTCTCACATGGTAAATGCCATGCATTTGTATTGGACACGTGTTTCCAGATGTAAACTAGTGCCAGATGGATCAATGACTCCAGTTCTTTGCTCCATCATCTGGCACCTTTATTGAGATGGCGGTACCATGAGCTCCAAAACAGTTAACACATTTAAATGAAATCTTATATCCTAATCAAAACTCGTCATTGGCATTCATGCGTCTGTTACGTTTGACGGTTTCAGCACTGAGTCAGGAATTATTTTTCAGATGCCTATTTAGAGGCTCCAGACTTGAGGTGGCGACCAAAATCAACGGATGGGGGCCCCAATTGGTGGAAAAACAAGGCCCCGAATATTTAAATTCACCCCTAATATAGGGTTTTCCAATAAGAGGTGTTATTTTGAATAGCCCGTTATTTAGGTAGATGTTACTTTTAAAGCTATCATTTTTTGACATTTGACAATCAAAAACTACTTCATTAATAAAAATGGAACGAGACACGCTTCAACTACGCATTGAAATTATTAAAATTCACTTGAGTGAATCAAATGCAAATCATCTTGAGTGATAAGGCCCATTTCCACCTCGGTGGCTTCGTCAACAAGCAAAATTGTCGCATCCGGGGCTCGGAAAACTCAAGAGTTATTGTTGAAAAGCCTCTTTATCTTCAACGTGTGACTGTTTGGTGCGGTTTTTGGTCCGGCGGAGTCATTGGACCTTACTTTTTTGAAAATGAGGCTGGAGCAACAGTTACTTTGAATGGATTGCACTATCGAGAGATGATTAATGATTTTTTATGGTCGGATTTGGATGGTATTGATTTGAACAACGTTTAATTTCAACTACGTGCCACACAAACAACAAAACCATTGAATTTTTACGATTGAATATCAAAATATCACCTCTTATTGGAAAACCCTGTAGAACACGGTTTCACAAATTGTCTTAAGAGTGGCAGAGTGAATAGTGACCTCACATATGCAGGCAGAAATTAAAACAAAAAGAAGAAGATAAAAATCATATTAATTAGCAAGCACTTTTAACTATTTTGGAGTGTCTTTTCCAACTTAAGTACTACTTGACTCTAACAATGTGCCAATGATGTCAGTCACTTGTAAAATGTACATTTCAGGCACGTGTACGTACTTCAGTTAAGTTCACTTACCTAATTTAGCGACCAGTTGAATAACAACACTTTCTCCAGCGACGGCCCATCTCACTTCAAAGGCCAGATCATCATACAGCACTTCGCAGTTGAGCTTGGACTGAAAAAAACACAACATTACTTATTATTTTTACACATTGGACTTGCCCAATAATAATTTATTATATAAGGCGGTTACGTTAATACTTCGCAGGTTTTCACTTCCTTTTTTCGGTTAACCCTTTGCACTCTTGTGACCTGCAGAACAGACACTGCACGGACTTTACGTAGACGAGGTTCTGTTTTTGTAGTTTGTACTTGTGGCCATTTTCGAGGCCTGAAATGTGTTCAGTTTTGAATGGCAACTGAGACAGACTTTTTGCACAATCCGAACGCATGATTTTTGCTCTGTATCAGAGGTCCACACGAAGATAAAATGAGTATTGCTGATTTATTAAAATACTGTTAAAAACGAGATTGCAGGCCGATTACTAGTCATATTTTAATACATTTATAATATATCGGAACACGTGTTCATATACCTGCGTTTGTCCTGATATTATACAATGACGAAATGCGAAAATGGTAGAATTTTTATGAACACGTGTTCCGACATAGCAATAACACATTCGTGTTTTACGGACAGTTTATTAGGAAATCTATCAATTAATTCGTTAAAGGATTATGAAAAATTTTACGACAATCAAATGAATTAAATATGTTCAATTTGATTACAAATATTTTTCAACAAAGAAATCTCTATGGGGACCCAGAACAAGATAACAGTAAAATACGTAAGGGGAGCCAGAACAAAACAACAATAAACCCTTTTATACTTTTGCTTACGGAGGAGAAAATAAAATAATTTATTAAAAAGAAACCGTGTGATGAAATATTATAACACGCTGCTCTACGCTCTTCAGCCCTTCTAGTAGGTAATTTTACAACCATTTTATATAAATATGTGAAAAAAATAAAAATTCGCTTTATATACAACTTTCTTTATTTTATTTATTGCAGATACAAAAGTATAAAATATTAAGAGTAACTTACGACTATCATGTTAAAGGTTTATTATAATGCAAATCAAAACTGAATATGTTTACTGGCCGCAAAATACTGTTGCCTTCCCAACCTTCCTACCTTCCGATCGTCCGACCTTCCGACCTTCCAACCTTCCGACCTTCCGATCCTCCGACCTATCGACCTTCCGATCATCCGACCTTCCGACCTTACGATCCTCCGACCTTTCAATCTTCCGATCCTCCAACCTTCCGACCTTCCGACCTTCCGACCTTCCGACCTTCGGACCATCTGATCCTCCGACCTTCCAACCTTCCGATCTTCCGACCTTCCGACCCCGCGACCCGCTGGGAGCTTCCACCATTCTTTTCACATTTACACGAATAATTATTCTTTTCGTACAAACATTATCACAATAAATGGTAACTACATAAACTGGTAAAAATCGCTTATGATTCCTTCGTATCTTTCCATTGCCGTACAAATCCCAAAACGTCCTTAAAAATGTAAAATCAATTTGATGAAATCTCTTAGTTTTGTAATGTATTCTCGTAATGACCGTTCTACACTTTTCCCGAGGAGAAGGACCTTTCTCTCGCGCTGTTAGTTGCGTAGATTTATTGTTGGTGATGTGTAGCGACTGTGTTGGCGAATTACTCCCCATCACAACCCTGTCCAAGATGACTTGGTCACAAAAACCGACACGAGAAAGAGAGCCGACAAGGAGAGTGCATCTTTTCCACCTGCTGAAAGCGTAGGGCAAGCATTACATAATGTGATGTAAATTGAATGAAATCCATAGTATTTTATTCGCGTAGCGAAATCGATAAAATCTCAGGAATATAAAATTATTTTAATTAATTTGTCGGAAACCCTTTAAATAAAATGGTTTTAAAGCAGAATAGGCTTTTGTACAACCGTCTATAAAAACAACATTGCTTGCAATTTTATATTATATACAACACTTTAACGCATTAATATCAAGTAAAACACTCAATTTTTTGCACCTCTATTAAAAAAAGATGTTGTCAGCTTTGTGATTTTTTCATAATAATTAGTAAACAATAAGAATAAACTAAATATATTGGTTAACGGTTCTCAAACGTAACAGGGTTGCTGAAACTATTTTACACATGAAACTATGCCAAACATGTTAAATATATGGATGTAGAGAAATTCACCGCAAGCTGTAGCAGAAGACTAAAAATATCCACGAAGATCGGCTTATGAATAGAACTGCAAAAATCCTAGATATTATTCATAGCGTTATTAGTTTTAACAATATGGTACCTAGTAAAAAGAATAAGTAGGTAGGTACCTAATATAACAGAAGTATCACGTTTTTATCCACAGAAAAACAATTACTAACAAAACTACATCTCAAAAGAAACTTAATGGTCCTTGTATAATCCATCACATGAATTTTTTTCTTCTCGGCCACTCTAAGCATTTTACAAACGGCTGGTTTAAATGTAATTTTAATTCGTTCGTAATATCTTCAATAAACTAGTCCAGATAACTTTCACCGCACGTTTTCGGCTTGTCGATTATTTATCCATGGGAATAATCGACCTTATATAATACGCAAACCTTAAATATCCATTGTATAATAAAGAAACACATGGATGGGAAACTTTAGTTGTTAAATCTCGTAGCCTTAAAGTGTGCGAAGTAAAAATACAGTAACTGACAAATTTGCGCCTATTATTTTCAACTAGAGATAACACAAGATGAGTTGGAATAACGCTGCCACCTCAAGAGATATATACAGTTCTTAAAAAGTGGAAAGTACCAATAACTATAAGAAATATATAGAGATTGAAATATGAATGAATGATTTGGAATCAAGACAAATTTTACCGAAATCATCAAAATCTAAATTTGATATTATACTGGATACCGAACACAACTAAAGACGACCGTTGGAATTCAAATATCATCTGATGACATTCTAGAATGTGAAAAATATAGAAATCTGGACAAACATGTATTGATGGGTTAGTGATCAAAAAATAACTGCCAGCTTCGGATGGGTGAGAGTCACCAAGAATCGACAAAATTGAAGATATTTGAAGGAGGCCCATTTTCAAAGCTGAGACGTTCAACTAACTCGCCCTAAACGCCATGGAAAGAAAGATGCTAGGCATATGGCCATGTTACAAACATATGGCTTAGATTCCATACCACATCACAAACATTGCAAAAAACGACTTAGCTGAAATGGATCTATATCTTGCCTATGCAAGAAAAATGAATATAGAAATGTTGCTAAAGTGGAGACCAGACAAAATTTTGGAGAGTGCTGCAAACGATTGACAAATAGAGAACTTTCTTAAAAGCAGGACGCCAGAAGGCTTATTATGAAGAAGAAGAAATAATAGCAGCTTAATAATTTATTTAAAAAAAAAAACACACAAATATGTACGACGATGACATTTGAATGATAGAACTCAAAGATTAACAAAATAAACAACATTGCAACAGAAATAATGAAACGAATAAACATGCGCCTTCTTAAAACAAATAAATCCATAAAACGTCCCAAAGAAAAGTTGGCGTTACCGGCCAGGTGGTCAATGGTCTTGTTGCATCACTGGGAAGGTGATATAAGAATCAGGTAGATAGTCCATCTGTTGGCCGATACCTGCCCACTTGCGCAAGAAGCCGTTGCTCCGTTGAGGATGCATAATCTGTATTTTGCATTAATAATTCAACATCGTGATAATGGCGGTACGATGAACAAAACTGATCTTGTTTGAAACCAAATATGTATTGTAAAGTTTCCTTTAAAATGCATAAATATAAAATTAGACATACGATCAGTGACTACTGATTCAAAATGAAATGTAAATTGACTAAAGTTGTCAGAATTTCAATGCGGGAAAAGCTGCACAATTTCTATGACAACAGAGCTAACCGTTGGAGAGTTTTGCTACTTCACACAAACAGATTCCTGTTTAATATAATATATGCAACACCAGTAGCGAGGTTGAGGGGTGCAGGGTGTATAATTTTTTTCTAAATTACATTTACCAATGGACAGGTGCTTAAAGTGTATAAGAGATATACGGTTAGGCTAAGAACCTGGGGAAATAGATGCGGCAGAATGTTCACTAAGATTCTTTAATATAATCGAACATCCAGAAGAATAAGATAATAATGATAACCTTATTTATTAAAAAGCAAAGTGGTGCGCGGCTTCACAAACTTCATTCGTATAAGCAATTTTTTTATATGATGAAGACTTACATTAATATTATAGTGAAGTGAGGGTTAGTATGGTAACAAGACGCCGAGGCTACAAAAATAATCTTTCAAAAATATAAAGTTTTTTTTGTAACACCTAAAAATATGTATATATTGTATAATATTTTATATCACTTTGTGGTAATTACGACGAAAAATAATCATTTTATCGATAATTGTAACTAGAACTGTAGTTTTTGTTAGGTATTTTATAATAATTCGTAAACCTACTGTGTGTATTATATTTTTTTTATAAAAAAAATACAATAAAAAATCTATGATTAAAAAGCAGCATTCGGTGTAATATTTACATTATTTCTCCAAAGTAGGTCACGCCACTACCAAATACAGGCATGGCGATATATTACATCGTTTTGCAACTAAAATAGTATTTACATGGCAGTGTTAAATAGTTGGATACGTTTTGTACAATTCAGTGATTCCTGATATAACGCAGCAGAATGGCTGAATCTCGTTGTTTGGTTATGGCTAGCGATTTATAAATATAGATAATGAATATTATAAATAATACTTTAAAAGAAATAGCTGTAAAATTAGCATAGGACGGTCTTAATCAATGCTTGTCTTCATTAACATAATCTACCGTTGTGGCTTAACGCTCTGGCTAGGAGAGTTGCGCATATGAGTTCGAGTTGGTTTCGCCGGCGTTGAACGAGAATCTACTAAACGTCCCGCCGCTCTGCTGACCTCTGCCAAGGTCAAGGTCATATCTTCTTCTCTCAAGGTCGGCCGGGCCGCTGAGAGAAGAACCTTGGGTTTGGTACTGAGGATGGACTAGGTGATTCTGATAAAGAGGCTGCTGTTGGAAATGCTCTTGATTTTGGTATTGCGGTTGGTTCTGTAGCAACTGGGGAACTGTTTGCTGAGCTATGTACTGATGTTGCAACACTTGCTGTTGTGGTACTATTTGCTGTTGATTTTGCAGCAATTGATTTTGTTGTTGTACTCCTTGGTATTGGTTCTGTTGTGGGACTACTTGGTACTGGTTTTGTTGTGCCACTTGCTGACTTTGAAGCAGTTGTGTTTGTTGTTGTTGGTAGTGCTGTGGAGCTATTTGCTGTTGTTGTTGAAACTGCTGAGGAGCTAATTGCTGTTGCTGTTGATATTGCTGGGGTGTTATTTGCTGTTGTTGATGATATTGCTGCTGTGTTTGTTGTTGATTCTGTGGCTGCTGTACGTATTGGAATTGTTGGGGGTATTGGTTATAAAACGCCCTTCCTTCTTGTGGCGGTTCGTGATTAACATAGATCTCTTGCGAGGGTTGAATCAAAGATTTCTCAGCCCTATGGTTACTCTTATCAATTCTTCCAGTCTGTCTGTCGTAGTTATTGTAGTCGCTGCCGAAGAGCTGTTGCGCTTGAGGAGGTTGAAAGTCATCAGCTCTTCTGTGGATGAGAGAGGGAGCTACTGGGTACACTAGTTGAAAGTTGGCGTCGTTCACGTTGAGAGGAGCTTGGAACCTTCCAGAACTCGGCTCCAGGCTCGCGACTGCGCTATTTATGAATCTAGTAGGAGGCCTGTAGGTGGTCGCCTTGAGGTTTCCTTGGTTCTGGTACTTTGAGGAGGAACTGGTTCGGCCGGCCGTGGAAGTGGAGGAAAGGAGTTCCTGGTTTCTTTTCTGTAACAACAGAAAAACGGATGCTCTTCAGAGATGGTAGTGAAATAAGGTAAAGCGGGATGCAGAGAGCTTGGGATAACTGGGAGAAGTCGTTGCGATCGAACCACAACAAGAAAGGAATAAACCTACCAACTTGGGCAATTCCAAACAACACAAATATCACCTGATTAAAGCCAAATGTAGAGCGTCATGCCAAATTCATAACAAGAGATTCAAACCATACCATTTTTAATCATATGCATGACCATAAGGCCAACTACAGAAGACTAAGTTAGGATTTTTTAATTATGTTTTATGTGATAAACCATCTGCCCGGAGCAAGTGGAACTATAGCATTACAACTTATGAAAGGCTTGTCAGGCTGAAAGAAATGCGGTAGGGGAAAGAGAAAGAAAATGAGAAGTTTTGTAAGATCTAAAGCTATTTCAAGAAACGCTTCAATGATGATTTTAAGTCTCACGCCAGGGTGATTGAATTTAAACATCTGGAACCAGACGCAAATTCAATAGATATTATTTTATTTTTACTACAGAAATTAGAGAAAAATGATATCCTACTTTGGGTTTCGAACAAGTAAATTTTATCCGAAGCAAGAAAGCTTACCACTATCTCATGGAGATCGTCCAAGCGTTAAGCCATAAACTACACGATAAACTTAAGAGAAATAATGTTAGTTCATACGTTTATCGTAGTACATAGAATAATGTTCCAGTGTCCGTATTGTAACTAATAAAGCCATTATACCAGCTTGGCCTTAATTATTACATTTCAAAATTGCATCTCCTAATTGTGTAGACCGCAGCCTCCGCTATTAAAACCAGACAAAGCAAACTAATATAAAAGATCACGTAATTTTTATGAAGGGGCCTCTTTTTTTAATCATATTAAACGAAAGTAAATTGAATCACAGAAGTGTGGGTTTTCCAGCCAATTCATTTAAAATCTCAATTGTCTAAGTATCGTTAACAACGTTAATTCCTATACTTAAAGACTCTGTATTATGTGGACTTATCTCTCTATGTTATTCTTCATACAATTCGGTATTACGTGATCGCCGATCACTTTCGACTCAAACATTGGCATCTTGAACCGGTTTTGTAACAAAAAACCAGACGCAAAATTGCTTGACATTAAATCCAAATGATGCAAGAAGATTGTAAAAAGAGACAGATTTTATAATAAAAGGAACTTTATCTGAATATTCTTCTTGGAATCAAGGTCTTTGAATTTTTCTTTTTTATTGTGAGCTAACTATATTTGCTACCGTAGGTAAGCAATCTCCATGATTTTATGATTAATATTAAAACTAAAAAAAATTTGGTCTAATATATCAAACTACGTGTTTTTTTTTATTTAAGGGTTTACTTTAATTGTGAATGCAAAGTTTACCATTCTGTAAGTTCCCATTCTTTCGTGGTTTCCAATTGGCTCATAAATTTGTCTCACTTTTTCGGTTCATCATAATGGCACGACATCCCAAAGTAGAAATTGGCCTCCTCCACTTCGATTCTGCGTCTGAAATCTGCTGGTTCGAGGGCAAAGAAGTCAATTGTGAAGAGCGGTCACATTATTGAACGAGATTCCTCGGAGAAGATATAAAGAATGCGGACCTTGTGCAGACATTATGAAAATCTAATGGAACAAGGGTAGAAAAATTGAAAATCCTCCCCACAGAAATGTACTAATTTATTTATTTACTAACGCCCTTTTTACGAGCTTTTACATAGGAATGGTAAAAAATATACAGCGTTATGGAACTGCCTCAGTAACAATTTTTTGTATTAATTTAGTTATAAATTGAAAATGGCCTCGCATAATTATTTCGCTCCGTTAATATTCTGGACAATGAGGAATACAAATTATATTTAATCGCAGAATTTAAGCACTGAAATAAATCCCGATTTCTAATATTACGTAGTAGTAACCAAAAGCTTGCCAATACAAGGAATTCTGGAATATCAAATGTGTCATTTATAATTTTGAATAGAAATACAAAGTCAGTGAAATCCTTCTTTCCGACAATTTAAGCATATTCATATAATTTTAAAATGAGTACAATTTAAACCTTTGGAAACGTTATAATTTATGTTGTATTTATCATTTTATATACAATAGCTTGTACATGAATATTTTAAACTTGGCTACAAACGGGAGAGTTGTATTCAAGTTGATTTCCAACAATGGCATAATGTAATCATTTTGCTTTATATTAGCAGTCCAATGGCATTCTACAAATAAATTTAAAGTGCGTTAATCTCTCGTATATCAAAGATAAAATTGCAATTTTTTGCAAAATTTTGGCTAAAAAACTAATGTATTGAGGATTCCGTATTATGCACAGAAGTGTCATTCAGATATCCATTCAATTATTACAACAGCTGAGCAAATAAATATGCATCTATCAAGGTAATCTGATCTTTAATTTTTGATACCGCATTAGGATTTCAAAAAAGTGGTTTACTTTCGTAGACACTAATAGTCACTAAAAAGGGTTATCATTGTTGACCGTAGCGCCTCATGACCGTCTTTCCACTTTTTAGGCTCTCGTCTGAATGTGACTTTTCGAACACCAATGACCAATAATTTCAAATATACGAGTATAAAAGGCCCAAGCAGTCGAACTTATGTTTTAGCCTTTTAGTTTTATGTAATTTTGACATGTTTTTATGCACGTAATTAATCTAAATCACATTTTTTTCGATTCGAAACAAACTTAAACTGAAATTTAATCCTTTAGATGAATAATAATCAATATTAGAGTCACGTGGGGTAACCGTACGCGGAGTGTAAGTGTTCGCAGTGATGTTTCCGACAAGATTGTGCCTGTTAAGCGCCCGCGCGTTCCTTAAATCAGTAGCGTTCTGGATCGCGCCGAAGCAGGACATGTGTACAGTGGATGCTGATTTGTCAATAAAAACTGGTAGGTAAATTACTTTTTTTCGTGCTTTTCTTAAATTTTTCATCTCCGTTACCGATGTGTGCTATTGTGTAACCAGCTGTGTCAGAGCGACGTGGTCTATGATAATTTTTGGTGAAATATTGTTAGTTAGACGGGTGCAAAGTGATAATTCTAATAAAGATAACCACTAATCTGATTTTTAAATTGTATTGAATTTTGGTGTGATGGGGTAAGTGTGCTGGGGTAAGCGTTCGCAGTTGGACGATTGCGAACACTTACCCCATAGATAAAATTGACTTTATAGCATAATATTTCAACTCTCGTTATTTTTTTACATTGAAATATGCCGCGTGTGTACGTGAGAAAGCACCCGGAGAGATCAGTTTGCACTCAAGAGCAGATTGAAACTGCAAAAAGGCTTATGAAAGAGGGGAAGAGTCAGCGGGCTGCTGCAGATATTGTTGGGATCAGTGAAGCCACTCTGCGTAAACGCCGCAGTAAAACTGCGTGCAGTTGTCATTTTTTCGTGAAACTATTGATCTAATAATTATTCATTTATTTTCAGGCTGAAATCGTTGATTAAAAAAACTGACGAAATGTTCTATGGCCTGACTGCAGACAATGAGAAAATTCGTTTACGAGTATGCTGAAATCAACAAGATCAATCAATACCAAGTTGTCTCAATTTTCAATAAAGCCTTCAAGAAAGGTTCAACTCTGGGGAATGCTGTATCAGGTTTTAACGTAAGCGGAATACATCCTTTAGACAGTGAATTCTTCACCAAAACTGATTTTGCAGCTGTTTCTGTTACTGATATGTTCGAGCCCCAACCTGACGTATCTATTATCTCTCCGTTAGCTAATCAAGAGCAAAGTGACATAGGATCGATAATTAGCACAGATATTCTGAACAACCAGATCTCTTGCTATGTCGAAATACATGCGGCACCGAGCAGCCCACAAACGCTTCTCAGACATAATAAAAATATTATTCGTCAGCTTCTTACGATCCGATTGAAGATGAAATTAAAGTTCAGGCCAGCTCTCCACCACAAGATGCAACATCAGTCCTTAACGTCCCAATATATGTTGTAATTCCTCTGCCAAAAGCAACTAATACACAAAAACGACGAAAAAATGCTTGCAAGTCTGAAATAATTACCTCAAGTCTCTATAAAAAGAAACTTCATCAGAAGCAGAGAGATGCAGATGCAAAAATGGTCCGAAAACCAATAATTAAAACCATGGAAATCGGACGATCACTTCTTTTCAAGAAAGTCGCACCACAAAGCGTAAGGCGGGAGATTCCAGCATGCATAACTGTTAACATAACAAAGAGAGCACAAAAACAGGCTTTTAAGGACTATTTTTGCCCACAATGCAAGGAGAAATATCGAGATCGACCAACAGAAGATTGGATAGAATGTATTGTGTGTAAAGCATGGTGGCATGAGAACTGCACAGACTACGATAAGGGGCAATTTAAGTGTGATAATCGCAATAGAGGGTAACTCTTCGCGGTGCGAACACTTACCCTATGGTATGCGTATACTTACCCCACACACGGGGTAAGTGTACGCAATCGACATGCATGTAAACTTTTTTATATAACTGTTTGATTTATGAACCATATGAGGTTTTTATGGTTGTTTGATGTGCCTTGAGAATCGATCATTTTAATAAACAAAAAAATTGAGTAAGATTCCTAAAGCTTTTTAATACAAAAATCCTAATGTAAAAATTGCGCACGGTTACCCCACGTGACTCTATATAGCACGACATCAAAACTGAGAACAACAGAAGTGCACGAGCAAAATAATTCTTTAATGTGTATGCGAATTTTAAAGACGTTTTTTTCTAAATTTAAACAGTATGTTATTTATTGTATGTAATGAAATGAGTAATAGAGCAATGTAATAAACAGTATAATATTTACTTATACTTAATGCAGACTTCTTTAATTTGGAGCCATTTTCTTCTTCTATCTCAATCTAAGCAGTTTCGACTAATGCATATTTCTTGGAAATCATGTACCGTGGTAATCAAGAATTTGTTGTTTTAGCAAAATCCATAATTTCACATACTGCCGTGAAATATCAAACACAAAAGAGATATGCTTGTTAATAATCCTGGAATAAGAAACAAACCACAAGAATAATTTTAATATCAGCTTCATCATTTAACAGTCTACAGATGCGGCATATATAATTGGGCAAGAAGCGACTGCGAAAATGGCGGCCACCTTTGCAAGAGCCGATATTTATGCAAGTGGATATTTAGAAAGGAGATTTTCAGGTTATTTGTGATCTCATACACATTATAATTATATTGTGCTCACAGTTCCTTACACATAGTGGAATACCAAAGATCAACGCGATATATTCCCTAGCGTTAGACGAAGTACCACCGCCCTTGCAATTTTCACTGCTATTTTTTATTATTGCGCAGTACTTTATTAGTCTACGTATGAAAAAACAAATCTGCTTACAGTAAGAAAACTGTGTGAATATAATACATCTTAAGGTGAAGCACTACCAAGTAATGAAAAATCATATCTTTTTGGTTTGCTTAGAAATATTTAGTAGAACACATCTTGGCCTTTGAAATAACGCATAATAATAACCCCGTTTCGGTTGCTGTTAGTAATGTAGTTAGTGTTGTAATTTTACTGTATAATGTGGCAAAAAAAGTTCTTTGGAAAATGATTGTAAAACATTCAAATATTTGTTCCTAAACGTCACAAAATAAAATAAAACAATTTATTTTGGCGATATTTTTTCTTGCATAAATCAAAACAGGTGTTAAGCGGTAATTTAAACCCTATCGCAGTCTACATAAGGAGTGTTATTGTTAGCGGCCCGATTCCAAATATTACACGATGTGGTGCATCGCCTTAATATGATATAATATATATATAAAAGGATTATAAACTCACACCCACAAACACAAATGACATCACAACGTCATAAAGTATTACAAACGTTTTACCAGTCAACATTATAACATGCAAACACCACACAAATGGGACGAGAAAAGCAATCCAATAGCTACTTTACAAAATCGCCTCCCAGAGTTTTTTCCTGGTTAGTAAAAGATTGAGTTTTCGTGGCATTTTTTTTCGATGATTATAAAGTAAATTTCTTTTTTTTTGCGTATTTTTTAACCTTTTTTAAAGTTCATAAATAAGAATGAAAGCTGTTTTATTTGAGATAAAGATATAAAATTGACATTTTACAATAAAAGAAGAACAATTCAATGACCCGGGGTAGACATGGCATGATCAAATTAATCAATAAAAGTCTTTATGTAAGAAGTGTATTAAGCAAAACGTTGTATGAAAGCATGTACCAAGACAGAGCTGTATGGTGGTACATTCTATCTGCCTACCCATGCTGCGAAACGAGTTGATGGTTAGTTAGTTAAAATTCGAAAAGAATTACAAAAAAAATCTCAGGCATCATCTATGGGATTTTTTTCACGACCAATTAAATCTATTTGTATTTATTATCGTCAAATAAATCTAGCGATAAACCAATAACTTGTGTTTTGTGAAAACAGTAAGTAAAAAAGCTGTTACAAAAGAAAAACTCTGTCCGAAATTCAAGGTCCACAGAATAGAGGTTATATTTTATGACAGCAAATTTTATAAGCATTATAGGGTGATAGATGAGTTAATTACTTTGTTCGAAAGAATGGAATAATTCAAATAACTTATTAGATCAATTAAGATTACAACTAAGTACTCAATTACTAAAATTATGAGAACGTTAAAGCACTATGTGACACAAAGCTAGACAGTGAAGCACGTCACGTTACCGCTCTTTACGACCCATTACAAGCCCGTATATATGGAATCATTGTGGCACAACTTCATCTGTCACGGTGCTGGAGAAGGGCAAAAAGAATTCTGCCCAAGTACGAATACCAAGTCTAAACTCAGTTGAGGAAAGGTGTCCTTGTGGATTCGATCGAGATATATAAGTCTAAACTCAGTTGAGAAAAGGTGTCCTCGGGTATTCAAGATATGTAAGGTTACGTTTCAAATTATTATCCATTGCCGCATTTTTTAACAATTTTTTTTTTACTAACGATTAACATACTTATTGTCTCTTAATTTTTCTTTCTTAAACAAAAACTACATCACATACAGTACACAGTAGGTATGAAAAAAACACTATTTTACAAATACACTCTTTTTACAAAATTAGTCAAAAACCTAACCTAACATAACAAAACATTATTTCGATCAATTAACTTTTATTTAAATACATCTATATCGTTTTCCAATAAGAGGTGTTATTTTTAATAGCTCGCTATTTCGGTAGATGTTACTTTTGAAGCTGTCATTTTTTGACATTTGACAAGTAAAAACTACGCCATTAATAAAAATGGAACGGTACACGCTTCAAAAACGCATTGAAATTATTAAAATTCACTTGAGTGAATCAAATGCAAATCATCTTGAGTGCTAAGGCCCATTTCCATCTCGGTGACTTCGTCAACAAGCAAAATTGGCTCGGAAAACTCAAGAGTTATTGTTGAAAAGCCTCTTTATTTTCAACGAGTGACTGTTTGGTGCGGTTTATGATCAGGCGGAGTCATTGGACATTACTTTTTCGAAAATGAGGCTGGAGCAACAGTTACGGTGAATGGATCGCTATCGAGAGATGATTAATGATTTTTTTATGGCCGGAATTGGATGGTACTAATTTGGACAACGTTCACTTTCAACAAGACGGCGCTACGTGCCACACAAGCAACGAAACCATTCATCTTTTACGATTGAATATCAAAATAACACCTCTTATTGAAAAACCCTGTATTTGAATTTCACCATTGTTTTCGTGAATGAATGCAAACCTTGGATGCGGAAATTAACTTACTTCCTGACATTTTATCCAACTGAAACTCAGCTTATAGACGCATTGTTGATGGCAATGATTTTTTTTAACTTTAGGTGACAATCACATGCACGCACGAGGATATATGTACACGAATTTCTCCGAAATCACATGACATTACAGCAGTTAATATACGAAATAAATGTCGGTTCTACGCGATTGGCATTTGGTGAGGTTGATAGAGTTATCGACTCCAGTTTCTGGGTAGGAAGGTTCAATCGTCAGTCATCCAAAATGCTTTTTACGTGGTGATTTTTTTCAAAAACTACATCACGTAGCACGAACATAAAAAAAGATATTTTATGTTCGTTTTTTATTATCTCTTAAAGCGCAATATTTTTAGGTTACCCAGTAGTACAAGAGCAAAATTCACGCTTAATGAATCCCAACTATTTAAAATGAGTTCAAGACGTTACCAGTAGGTACCTACTTATAACAATTACCTACCTTTAGCTATTCTCATATGCCACGGGCAGTAGGCACTGTAGTAAGTGTTGGCAGTCTAGGCACCCACTAACTGACTAACAACTGACTGCCTTCTCTTGTTATGGATAACTGTAAACTTTATTACAGTTTTTTCCTCATGTGAGCGATTTCATTATTTACACTCTGTTTACGTTTTTATCTGTTCACGACGTACAACGTAGAATCTGAAATAATGAAAGTGTCTAGTTATTGCTCTTTTAACGCGATTTGTATTAACATGATTTTGAGAACCGCGTTTTTAAGATTTTGAGCGGAAAACATAACTATTATTTTACTAATAATTAAAAAAAACAACGATAAAGGTACTTTTTTTGGTAGTTTTTTTACAATAATACATCTATTTAGAAATATCTTTTAAACCTTAAAAAAATGGTTTGACTGAGGATTGAACCTTCCTACCTAGAAAATGAGTCGACAACTCTACTAACCTCGCCAAATGCCGATCGGGCAACAATTACCATTAGTTCGTATTTTAACTGCCGTAATGTCATCCGATTCCAGAGAAATGTCCATGTAAGTTGTGTACGTGATTTCACTAAAAGTTGATATCTCTATATATATATATATATATATATATATATATATATATATATGTGTTTAACAGGGTAAATGTAATAAGAGATCTTGGAGTTCTATTAGACAGTAAGCTTATGTTTCAATCTCACGTCGAGCATATCACGTCGAAGGCTTTGAAAATGTTGAGATTTATCTTACGTCAGAAGCCACCTGGAGTACGCTTCAACAGTGTGGAACCCTCATTGTTCTACTTATACAGCACATCTAGAAAGAGTTCAGAAAAAGTTTATCAAATATGTCTCTTATCGCGTGCGAAATTATGAATACTATATCCCTATAAACCTTAAATCTCTTGAACAACGCCGTGATATCAGAGACCTATTGATGCTCTATAAGATACTTCATAACCATATTGATAGCCCATACTTACTACAAAATATTCATTTCAAATGTCCAAAAAGAGTTACTCGATCTCTGGATACGTTTATATTCCTAAAAGCAATACAAATTACCTTGAAAATGTATTTATAAGAAGAAGCTGTAGCACATTAAATAGATTATGCCCAAACATCGATTTGTTTAACACGAACCTAGCTAAATTCAGAGCATCCGTAATAAAGTGATACTGCATCTTATTTAACCAAAAAACTTTTTATTTCATTGATTTTTTTTTAAATATTTCAATTGATTAATACATTTTTGATAATTGATGTACTTTATCAGAATTGTTTGTATTAGGTTTGTTGTTATGTATTTTTCTGTTATTGTTTGTTTTGTCGTTATTTTATTGGTCAATGACATAACTACTCTGATCACTGTCATATATGCATGTATAAAGACTGTTTATAACGCTAATAAATAAAATAAAATAAAATGTTTCAGCTTGATCGTATTTCGAGAAGTGAATTAATTTCCGCTTTTAAGATTTGCATTCATTAAATCCTGAAAACAAATGTGAAATTAAAGTAGATGAATTAAATTCCAAATAAATTTTATTTGATTAGTGTTTGTTATTTCAAAATTAATTATATTATTTTGAAAAACAATACATATTGCGGCACATTTCAAAGTGGTAGATGCTTTCAATAACGTCCTGGTGAAAGACCAACATTCAGAACTGAAGCGTTGCTTGAAATGGCTTTAGCCGGGTTTGATGACCAGATCTTAACAGTCAGATATCTCATCTTCCTCTTTCTCGTATTTTTCCCCTCCTCACCTCGTTCAGCCTCATTACATACCTTAATTGTTGAGGATGCCATAATCTCACTGGCTCTAGACGGTTGAGAGCAGTTGAGACTGATATGCGGTACTTAATAGAAGTTACGTAAATTTGTTACAAACTTATATATTGTTCTAGACCGACAGATCAATCTTAGTATCAACTAAGATCTGTCGGTGTCTTGTATTTTAAATATATGCTTTTGTCTATTGTAATTCAATGCCTTTTTTGTAGATTGTTTTTGGTTAACGCTTTTGCTTAAATTTATCTTTGATTTTTATTTTTTACAGGAACCAACTGTTTATTTACACGTTTTGGGTTTCATTGCCATTGACAAGGTTATTTGCCGTTAATAACTTATTAATAATTAACTTCGCTGAAATTTATAATATTTTTTTTTAATTAAAGCTAAAATGGGTGTAGTCTTAAAATGTATTTATAAATAAATAATTTTCTACTCGAATTCGTGTCAGATTTCATGACCCCTTTTTGATATTTTTTTTACACTAAGCAATTAAAAAAATAATTATTATTGTGTTTTGAACTATTTTTACAGATTTACAACTCACAGAGGAAATAGCGTTCAAGCCTTATCTTAAGCCTTGATCTTACACTGTATTTCCCGATTTGATTGACCTTTCAAGGGTGTTCTGGCCATCGTTACAAATTATGGAGAGAGGAAAGGCAAAAGAATATTATATTAGTTTTAGTTAAAAAGGTAAATTTCTTAATTATACGGAAGATTGAAGTAGAGAGTTCAGACTTAGAAGAGATAAGGTGAAAAGTAATTAAATATTTGTATTGTTTTACAAATTTCATTCGAAAGCACTATTCCGTTTATCATGGTATGCTGTGCTAGAACATATGTTATTCCGTGTGGTGTATAGAATAAGTCGTGGTGATGACTACAGCGGAAGTTTTCAGGCATGCCTCTGCGTTCCAGGAGAAATGGGCTATATTAAAACTAAGTATTGCAAGATTTGTATAACGTCCAGTTTCTGGGATAAATGTATTCGTTGCCTCAAGTGAGTTCATATGGCGCATGATAAGGATATGAGGATAAGTTCCATGCATCCGCATGAAGAAAATACCTGAGGATTTTCTCTTCTTTTAGCATATTTTTGTATTTAGTTTGGTGCAGATTCTTTCTTATAATTTCATAGAACATGGTTTATTATTATCGTAATTAGTCAGTGAAAACCTGCAAATTACCGCAATTTAAAATATGTTTCAGGTTAGTTTCATATAATGTTTGTATGATGAGGTTTGGTTATTTAATATGATGAGAAAGGATGTGTTTGTTTGTGTATCTACCTGGGGGCTGACTCCGAGCATCTTGAGGGAGGGGGGGACGTTGGGCAGCTCGGGGATCTTGATGTGACCAAAGTCCACTGTGAAGGCTTCACACCACACGCCGAAGTGGCGGATGTCGAATATCGTCAGGTCCTAGGGAGAAAAATGCATTCATTTTATACGCCGAAGGTGCCGTTAAGGGATAGGGTCGTTTCCCGAGATTAAAAAATCCCGATTTGACCTTTTTAAGTCCCGAATTGACATTCAAAATCATTTTTTAAATATATATTCATGCAATTTGGGTTTTTTCTTTAATTTGTTGTATGGTGATATTTTGAATCTAAATTAATTCGTGAATGATAATATTATAATTTTACGTTGTAATTCTATCTGAAATGTTGGTTGGTTGGTATTTCTTACCCCAGGTAAAGTGAGTACGATGGTCTTTCTGTCGTACTTGATGAGCGGGGCTTCCTTGCCGTTCTCGTCTGGGATCCTGGTTCCTTGAGGAGAGGGCTTATCTTCTCGTCCCACCCAGAATTTGGCATCTGGAAAAAACAAGCATAATTAGTTTCAATTTACTAGAATAAATTTTGTAGGTTATACATTATACACGTCAATGTTATTTTTTATTTAATGCACTACCAAAAAAACAAAAATACCACCAATCAGAATTGAAACGTTGCTTGACCATGTTTCTTTGGCCATGATTGGTGACTAGATGCATAGCCATATACAGATACCTGAATAGCCAGGTACTTCCTCATCTCCCTCTCCCTCATCTCCTTCCCCTCCCCAATACCTTCAACCTTACAACATACCCCCAATTGGGGATGACATAGTGTCACTGGCTCCAGACGGTTTGGAGCAGTTGGGGCTCTTGTGCGGTTTCAAATAAAAAAGTAGCAAAGAGGAAAACGAATATTTGTATGGAATAAGATTTAAACAATTACAAGTATATCCAAAAGTAACAAAGAGGAAAACTGTCATTTTTATGAAATATCATTAACATGTTTAATTTATGGTTTGAGGCGGTGGTTTCCCAAAAACTTTTTGCTGTCTAAAACTATTTTTATTTTTTAAATACTGTATTTAGCAACATCTTGGTTTAGAAATAACCGTGCAGATGTCATGTAAATTTAAAACTTACTATTGATAAAATAAAATAAAATCCTAGAAAAGTTAGTTCGATCGCCATTAGAAGTTCAAAATGGCGCTAGTGTCTAAAGCTTAAATACAAATATTATCGCTATAACTTAAAGCTATAGAAATATCAGATGTGTTATTTAAATAACCTGATCCTAATCCTGATGATGGACACTGCAATGCTGTCCGAAACGTTGGCTAAAGAAGGAGTTAGCGCAACACGGCTGTGGACACAATACTGCAATGGGACAAGCTGAGGGTGTGCTACAATAATGCATACAGGCAGCTCATGCAACTACCGAGCTTCTGCAGTGCCTCCACAATGTTTACTGAAGGGAGGGTGCACTCATTCCCCGCCTTACTTCGCCACCGACTAGCCAGCTTCTGGGGTAGGACTCAACCAACATCATCTGAGCTGTGGACACAATACCGCAATGGGACAAGCTGAGGGTGTGCTACAATAATGCATACAGGCAGGTCATGCAACTACCGAGGTTCTGCAGTGCCTCCACAATGTTTACTGAAGGGAGGGTGCACTCATTCCCTGCCTTACTTCGCCACCGACAAGCCAGCTTCTGGGGTAGGACTCAACCAACATCTGCTGCATCCGAGTGGCTCAGTTCCCCACTCAATGAGCGATGGATGCAGATGATGCGGCGGCCTCCCTGATGGACGGTTTCATTTAATTTAATCTTATTGTTTTTATTGTATTACCTATTTATATGACTATTTTATTTTTGATTTATATTTTAATATTATGTTTAGGTACCTGCCTAATATTTTTTTTTCTCTTTGTTTTATCTTATTTCCATTTTCATTATTTTTTACTTTATTTTATTGTTTCCCTGTTTTACTGCATTTCGTGTAATATGGCAGACTGGGATTGCACTATCCTCTCAGTTCTGCTGGATTAAAACTTAAATAAAAATAAAATAAAATAAATAACACCCCAAAAACAAATAGCAAAAATACTTTTGGCCATGGAAATCTTAAATCAGTACTGCTATAACTTAACGCTATACAAATATTATTGCTATAACTTAAAGCCATACAAATATTATCGGTATAACTTAAAGCTATACAAATATATAAGCAGAGATGAAGACGAATTCTTAATATTAATTTAGTTTAATTCGGAGTCACGCTCATAGTAATCCTATGTAATGTTATAATATACTGCACACCCCTGGCAAACATAAACGGTAACCTACTAAAAGCACGCGTGAATGATAAAATATATTTTAAAAATCATTTTTCATTTTAATTATGCCATAGGCACGATGACTCGCGGCGTGAAATTAACTACTTGATTATAACCACATTAATAAAATCGTATAATTTCATCAAGTCATCTTAAATGTCAATCAAAGCCAAGGTGGCCTTATTTAGGTGACCTTCAAAATAAAATCATCACACAAAAGGTAACATATGCATGTGTTTTTAAATGTGTGACTTTGATATTATAATATTATTATTGACATCATTAGTGATGAGTACCTAAATCTGATTTTTTTATAATAGGAAATCGTTTAATTATTTTGTATCGAGTTAGGCTTTTAGCGTGTTGGTATTCGAGACAAGAATAATAATTGGTATGGGCTTAAGTAAGAACATTCGTTTTGTTAAATTAATATCCAAACAAAAATTACATATTTCAAATAGTTAACAACCTCATAGTTATCGTTCAAAATGAAGAAAAATATGGTGTGAACGGGAGATACTTATGTACGAATGTTAGAGTGAGCACGCTAATATTTAAAAGCCAAATAATATTTAAGAGAAAATTGTGAATATATTTAATAAAACACGATTTGTTTAAAATAGTGCAAAAATTTCTCGATAAATGCCTATGTTGCATTTAAAGATACAGAAACCTCTCGACAAATGCCTAAGTTGCATTTTAAGATACAAAAATCTCTCGACAAATGACTAAGTTGCATTTAAAGGTACAGAAACCTCTCGACAAATGCCTAACAAGCATTTAAATATTCAAAAATCTCTCCACAAATGCCTAAGTTGCATTCATAGATACAAAAATCTCTTGATAAATGCCTAAATTGCATTTAAAGATACAAAAATTACGAGACAAATAACTATGTTGCATTTAAAGATACCAAAGTCTCTCGACAAATGCATAAGTTGAATTTAAAAATTGCTAGAGGAATGCCTTAATTAAATTTAAAGACACAAAAATCTATAGTCAAATGCCTAAGTTGCATTTAAGGATAAAAAAAATCTGTAGACATAATTCTAAGTTGCATTTAAAGATACTAAAATCTCTAGACAAATACCTAAGCTTGCATTTAAAGATACTAAAATCTCTAGACAAATGCCTAAGCTTGCATTTAAAGATACTAAAATCTCTAGACAAATGCCTAAGCTTGCATTTAAAGATACTAAAATCTCTAGACAAATGCCTAAGCTTGCATTTAAAGATACTAAAATCTCTCGACAAATAATGCCTAAGTTGCATTTAAAGATAAAAAATGTGTTGTTAATTATTTGCGGAGCATACTTTGCAATATTTTTTTCTATCAAGGGAACTTAAATAATTACCGTTTCCGTTCTACAAATGTACAGATATTAACTTCAAAAATAATATTTTTGCTTTTGAAAACTTAAAAAGTGTTATGTTCAAGAGAAATATGTAGGTATGTTACAAATCGGTAGAAATTCTGAATGCGGATTCAAAGCGCACCAGAATTTAATTCGTTGTCTTAATGTCTATTTGGGTAACATTCATAATTCACATTACACTGTAACCTTGATTAGAACTAACTGTGTAAAGTTAATTAAGTTTAAGAGGTCACACTGATGAGGTACCTTAATTGAAATTTTAATTTAATTAATACAAAGATACTAACTGTAGGTACATTTAATTTAACCTTAGGTTTGCCTAATGTCCAATACGACCTGATTATTGTCTACGGTTAATATATTATTAACCTTTAAAGTGCTGGCGTGGATTTATATGTTTTTCAAAAGTTCACCCAATTAAATTTATTCAGAAAGATCGTGCCGCAATGTCGTGATCTGCGTTTTTTTCTAACGATGAGCAATTTTATCGAAGATAATCGACTGATTTATGTATTAATATCTTGTGACGTGCAATCGTGAAATTCTCGACTGGTAGCTCGATTATTAAGGTATAAAGTTTTGGTACAATGAGCCACTTGCATTAATTATTAAATGCATTTGAAAAAAATAAATGGCTGAGAATGCTGCCTACCATTTACAAAAATCCGTGTTTTTAGCTTGCGATGTCAGTACTCGAAAATGAAAATAACCGGATTTTGTATGCTCTTTTTATATTGATTACTAAAACCGACCCGTCAAAGTCACGGAATATTATAATCCCAACTTTTAAAAAGAGAAAATTAAAATAATATTCTGTTGAAATAATATATAATAAAATATGTAGGTAGGCACCTACTATATCGCTTGTTTAAATTCTTCCCACAAGTAGTTCCAATTTTGATAATGTCACTTAAATTCAAAGCAAATTCATTCAACCAGATTTCACGCAGAATTAACAATGCATAATACAGGCAAATAAAATTAGTATATTTAATGATAAAACTCAGCATCGATTTTTTTATATAGCAAACACACAGACAGTGAAACTGACGATTCTAACTTTCGCGTGCTGTTAAAAGTTGTTAACTTGTCATAAAAACTATTTTTCAATTGCTTGTTTTCTACGATTTTGAACCATTTAACAGTTTGTAAAATCCATGTAAAAAACTCACTCTTCTAAAAGTTTTGGTAGCATTAGCCCTAGTTGACATTTAAAATAAAAATTACTTTTTCGGTATTTAACATGCACGTAATACTTTCCGAAAAAATCTGTGTGTTTTAAAGTGCGATTCAAAAGTCTAAATACCTACCTACCCCGTAAAATTCAAAATTATTTGAAAATAATACATCCATTTTTATTAATAGATATATTTGAAAATATATATTTTAAATGGTTTGACCGGGAATTGAACCTTGAACCTGACTAAAATTAGTGAATCGCGTTATCACTTAATCCTGATCAAAATTGGATGGTACCGAAATTTATTTAGTATATTAACTGCTTTAATTTTTTTAAATGTCACCCAACTAAGAGAAAGGCGCGTGTGTGTGCGTGAGTGCCACCAAATTTAGAAAAAATGCATTGACATCGACAACGAGTCTACTACGTCAAGTTTAGGCTCGTTAGAATGTCGGGAAGCTGATTCATTAAGATTTCCAAGATTCCATTTCATTCATTCATTCAATCAAGAAAACAAAATCTAAATACAAATAGATGTATTTAAAAATATGTATTGATCGGTTTGAGTGTTTAAAAAAAACCTTTTTTTTGGTTTTAGGCATTTCACCCTGAAAAGAGTGCTTTGTGAAAAAAAAAAAAAAAAAAAAAACCTTAATGAACTGAAAAAAAACATCATGGTGCATGTGGCTCATTCTTGAATATGTACACTGTACACTACTGTACAGGCTGTGGATTGGTGAAGGGATTTTTGAATGGACGATATTATAAAATAGTATTGGGTGCCATTGATTCTAGCTTTTGCAAGACCTGTTCATTACTCAGAACAACCAAACCAGTTCTGCATTAGATTCACAATATTGTGGTATTGATACTTTACAATTGACAATAATATGAATGGATCTAGTTGTATTGGTTTATTAATAATAAATTATGTAATGGTTATCAGTTGATGTCGGCCGTATGAACACGGGGAGTATATTCGACTTGCTCTTATAAGTAGTTATGACTAGACTCGTATTAACTAATCCCTTTCAACAAACCTTACATTAACCACCTAACACATTGCCTGCCTGGGTACTGATGAAGTTCCTCTAGTTGTACACAACACAGTCATGGAAGCTGTTGAGTGTGAAGTTGTCGAGAACCTTCCTATTTCGCCTCCCCAATTCCTTTATCCTCACGACATCCCCCGAATCAGAGCAACTCTTAGGGTCAATGTCAACTTTTAGAGTGCTGTGTGGAAAGTCTTTTAAAAGAAAGGAGAGTGAGGAAGTTCTGGGAAAGAAAAAGGTTTGAGGAGTGGGTAGGAATCCGTGGTTCAGTGCGTCCAGAAGCAAAGGACGAACTCTTCCCACTGCGGTGCAAGGCGATAGGACAAGAGTCCTGCTGGAGAAGTCAATGAGTCTCCTCAGCCGGCTTATCCCAATCCGGCACATCACGTATTTGGTGGGCAGACGAATTCGCCGCTAAAATCTAGGCAAACCTCACCAAACGTTGCGAACCACTTGGGGTGACTGCCATGATTATGTTCACGGGGCGGCGGTACCCATACCCGCCTCCCAAATTGTAAAGCCGTTGCCGTAGCTTCACTAGCACCGAGCACTTGGAAATTATGCGTGGTGATCAAATTTTTAAAATAACTTAAAGATACTCAACCCGGACAATTACAAACAAATAAATTTGTTGTTGTTATACTAAAAATATATGCTTTCTTGATGACTTCAGTTTCAATAATATTTCATATAATATTATGTTTGAGACTGTCAAAACTTCATCAAGTGTTCATTTGAATACTTTTCCACAAAATCCTACCACCACTACTTGTTTATTGGTCAATTCCATTTAGCATGTGTGCATTCGGTCATCATAATTACCGCTTTATTTCCTCATTGGGTTCTTTGTATCAGATACCACTCACCTCATTAAAATTAATCAGACTTTACCTCAAAAAGAAACCAGCAACTCCTTTGTTCATTACATAAAAATGGCAGCTCTATTGACGATGGTAATACCTGTATGATTCGATAACTATTGCATTCAACCAAGTCGTGATGAACAGATTAAGCTCAATTTTAGAACTTCCTTTCAAATCGTGTTTTCGTAGATTATTACATAAAACTAGAAGCAATCCTTCAGCTTCTGTTTTAAATTTCTGGTGTAAAGAAACTCGACGGAATAAAAAACTATAATTTAATAGCTCGCTTTTGCCAGGTACGTGCAAAAGAAATGCACGACTCTACCAGTTGTTTTTTTACTAGGTTAGTTTTTGTACCGATTACCAGTTTTTGTGGGCTATTTGGAGCATACGGAAGATTACAAAACTTATTACAAGCTTCGTTGTTTTTTATTGTTCTTCTTGTTTCTTTAAATAATGTTTCTTATATCTAAGTGAGGTTTTTAATGTTATGCGTAGCCAGTGAAGTCGAAAAATTGCATCCCCATGGGCTAAATGAAGCGTGAAAGGGATAAAAAAGAGGGAGGAGCTGTAAAGCATCTATCTAATGAAATCTGGTCATTGAACGCAGATTATTCCATTCCCAGCGACCGACGTTGCCGTTCAACATAAAGATAACAACATAGGCGTCTAATGGGTCAAATCTACAAAGAATCAGCTAAGTTTGAGAAATTGGAGAGGCCTACCCAGAGCATAGAAGTTCTGCTACGCTTAGCTGAAAGTAAACTTTGGTTTTGTGGAGTTCAACATATATACTCGTGTATTTTTTTTGAGATTTATAAATATCCATACCTGGAGCCTCTCCATCATAGCTGAAGTTTGGAATGAGCAAAGTCTGCGCGTCCACTAGGACGATATGATCAGAAGACACTCCGTGCACGCCGGACAGGGCACCTATCTTTTGCGGCTTCGGGAAGTCGAAAGAGCGGGGGATCTTCACGTCTCCAAAGTTCACCTGGAATAAACATCTTATGATTAATGCATGTTCATCTTCTTTTATGATATATGGTGGGTTCGAAGTATGACTTCAAAATTTATGTACCAGACATCGTTCTGTGGATCACATAAATTTCTCTGCGAAAAGCTTAAAGCGAGCACTCGTCATCCACATGCTTGATGGTCTGCATCGCATCACAATCGCCTTGAGTCGAGATTTCAAGGTCTCGTCTACTAACCATTTGGACAAACAACCTGGATATTTTACATTTACAAATCGAGCGCAGTGAGTGAGTGCAATATTGAAGATTTTTCTTTCTTGTAACAGTTGTTGAAAAATCATCGGCACTACTATCCTTGTTGTTTCTAGAAAACGCCACCACTTGTTCTGGTCTTCCACTATATCTCTCCAGGTGTCAATGCTTAAAGTTTAAGTGCTAACCAAACACGCTCAGTAAAGACTTCCAGCCCTTCTTGAAGGGATTTAGAAGGGAAAGCTCTTTGGTTTGGGCTATCTTCTATCAATGCTAACAGTTTTATCACGCCCTAGCTGCATTTATGGATTTTCAACTGCTATCATTAGAGTGTTAAATCTTCGCGTTCATTATTTAGGTGAAAGCCCTCACCAGATAGAAAATACTGAAAGAATATGTAGAAAAGTTAGAGGAATCACATTAATAAATTGGATAAAAGAAGAAGAAATGAAAAATATTAAAAACCGACAAAAAATAAATTAAGGCGAAGGAATCGAAATCAGGGGAAAATATAAAAAGACAAAACACAACGATGTAGAGGTAGGAGTATAAAACGCGGGAAGGGCAAAAAAAAACAGAAAAATAAATGTTCGGAAGTGAAAGATGAAGATAATTAAGTAGAAGCTAAAGAAGATAACGTAAGAGGAAAAGAGAAAAAATTTAAGAATTGGAGAAAAATAAAAATATGTGAAGAGATCAATGTACCTACTACGTCCATTATACGTACCAAAGATGCAACGACCTATACTCGCTACACCGCTAATCTGATAACACTACCGAAATCACCACTCAAGAACTCAAGAATCAATGGCCCTGATGTTGTTGTGTGGAATTTCTCTGGGTGGGCAACAGCCAACTGACCGCTTTATTTTATTGTGTACTTATCTCCCTTCAATAGGTTATAACTTTATGAACCTTTGCTTTCATTTTTTTCTCTTCTAGGTTACAATGATACTGGAATCTTTTAAATATTTTTACTGATTTATCTTACTGGCTAGAATTGTACTTCTTCCTGGTTTGTACTGTTACACCCTCCCCATAAGGAGGTAGAAGAGCCCCTTGTCAATGGCACAGGTGGTGCCTTTAATTTTTCTTTTTTAGGCGCTTATTTTCTTGCACTTTCTACTGCGCCACCCCTGACGGAGCCGTGGCAAGGATAGGACTCTGATCTACAGTTCTCTTGTAGTCCTGTCGGCTGGAGTGAATTACATAATTCCCAGAGTTCTTCAAATTTCTCTTCTCCACTACCCCACCGTCTTCATAGGTATCAGGTCTGGCCACTGTGCTGCCGAGGATGGTGGAAAGGGTTCGTAGCACCGTCTTCCCGTCCCACTGCTTACGGTCTCTCGTCGGGACTGCCTGTAGTACGCCAAAAGCTATGACTGTTCTTGTGTATTGTGCCATGGGAACGTGTTTAAATTTGCTTTTCTTTTATTTTTTCTTTGTACTCTCTATTGTATGTTCTTCTTTATAAATGTTGTCTCTCCACTAGCTTCAAGAACAATAACAAACTGCCTTGGATGAGAACACTTAAACGTTATTGGTGTTTATAAATATGTGTTGTAACGTGTAGGGACATTCACCATTAACGTGTAGGGGGCTTTTAAAATCATTCAATAGTAGTTTAGTTTTAAACAAAGTAGAGTATTGACTTGAGAACCGATAGAGGGACCCATCTGGTCCTTAAAAAGGTTCAGGAATGTGGTGAATGCCCTTGAATGCCAACTGGCCGTTACCTCGAAATCAGTGAAGTTGAGAAAATATCCAAGATTGCTGACGCAACGGCACATAATAATGAGAATAACTTACGGAGAATTCATCACACCAGATGGAGAACCACTTGATGGAACTGAGTGTCTTGCCCTCGGGCAGAGTCAGGGTGATGTCTGCCCCCCGATAAGGCTTCAGAACCTCCGCGGAGCCGCGCTCGTCCCGCAGCCGCTGCGCACCCACGTTACTGGGGGACTTGCCGCTGCCCACATAGAAGTAGGCGGCTAAAAAAAAGATACACAACATACATTAACCATCATGTGACCAGTGTTAGATTTTAACAAACCGCTAAGAATAGTGACGAAAATATGAAAATAAGATGAAAATTGGTTCAAGGCATCCATCAAGGCACCCTATCAGCTGCGCCAAAGCTATATTATGATGAGAGTATAGGATTTAATGATTACTCTTATTTGGGGCAATAATTGATTTATTAAATACGCGATACGATTAATGTAGATGTTATTGAGACTAGCGTCTACACTAGCTGTGATTTGGGATTTTATTTTATATGTTGTGACAGATGCTAAACAACAGTGTGACCACCCAACTTTCATTTGACAACATCACTTCGCATATACACATACCTAATAATTATACTTTTCAATGTAGTAAGGTTTCAATTACGGATCTATATTATCTATCTAAAAATGGCATTGATAACTAAAACATTACCCAAATAGGTCGACAAACTAGTGGGGATTTTAAGTTTAAACGTGTATTTAATTTTTTATGTATGTTTATAATCCAACTCATTTATCAATCATTAGCAAGTAATGATATAGTATTGTTATTTTTATTATTTTTTGTTATGAACTCCACATAAGAGGCCCTGAAGAAAATAATTTCCCTCAAGGCTTATGTCATCTGCTGACTGAATGCTGTGTGGAGAGTTTTTTTATGGAAAGGAAGTTATAGAAAGGAAAAGGTATGAGGGGTGGGTAGGAATCTAGGAATCAGTTTGTCCAGGAGTCACGGACGTATGAATCTATCCCACCATCTGCGGCGCAGAGCAATGGGTCAAGAGATACCATTTGGAGTAAATAATAACTTCTTGGGCTGTGTTGTGTTAGATTTTAGTTTAAAAAAACTTATCACATTTATCGTTAGTTTATCATAATCTTGGACTTGTATTGATTTATAGTACATGTACTTCATGTCTCTTTTAATATTGACCCCAATAGCACAATGATAAAGCTTTTTACTGACCCTGGTGCCGTGTGTTCAAATCCACTTTGAGTCACAAACGAATTAATACATTTCATTATTGTTTTGTAATATCTCATGTTTGTTTTTAGCAATATTGAGATAAGCATCAATAAAATGTTCTTATATGGAAGAAATTATGATTAATACGGTATATCTTGATGGTAAAAGGAGTCAGGGTCACCCAGAAAGGTTAGAATGACCAAGATGAATGAACAAAGAGACAGAAAGATCAACATAAATTTGAAGATATGGTATGCGAAACGATGCTATGAAACTAACGTAGGTATAACCATAACTTAAGTTTAGCCCACCATTACTTGAGCCTATATAAGGAGGTACTAGGTTTCAACTTTTTTCATATGAATAACATGAATTTAAATAATTCAGTAATTAAAAATAATATTTTTGGTGGTGTGTCTCTGTGTAACCTTTCTTTTCTTCTTTTTTAAAAGAAAACCAAAAATTCTCAGTTTACGAATAATCTAACAATATTTAAAATTCTCTTACTACCACCACAGTAAGCAGAAAATATTGTGATGTGATGGAGGAATTGAACACACTACGCCTGGGTGGGACCCAAACGCGATGTCAACTCAGCCACCAACCGGTCACAAGATCAAGCACTGGAATTTGTTGTGATTTTCAAAATTGGAGCAGATTGCCGGAACGATTCGGTGAAGCTCAACAATTTGTATTTCTTTTGTTTAAACTTTGACTGTTATCAGACGTATTTTTTCAAGTTTACTAACGGTGTTCATTCGAAATGTAAATTCCTTATCGTCTTGTGAAAGGCAATGACTCTGAGGTAAATATTATTTTATAAATGCTTTCAGCTTCACAAATACTAGAATCACAATATCGCGTTATTTTATAAATGCTTTCAGCTTCACAAATACTAGAATCACAATATCGCGTTATTTTATAAATGCTTTCAGCTTCACAAATACTAGAATCACAATATCGCGTTATTTTATAAATGCTTTCAGCTTCACAAATACTAGAATCACAATATCGCGTTATTTTATAAATGCTTTCAGCTTCACAAATACTAGAATCACAATATCGCGTTATTTTATAAATGCTTTCAGCTTCACAAATACTAGAATCACAATATCGCGTTATTTTATAAATGCTTTCAGCTTCACAAATACTAGAATCACAATATCGCGTTATTTTATAAATGCTTTCAGCTTCACAAATACTAGAATCACAATATCGCGTTATTTTATAAATGCTTTCAGCTTCACAAATACTAGAATCACAATATCGCGTTATTTTATAAATGCTTTCAGCTTCACAAATACCAGAATCACCATATCGCGTTATTTTTCACGTGCGCTTATTTGATATAAACCAGAGCATTTTATTTAACTTACTTTATAACTTTGTAGCGCAAGTTCATCTTTAAATATAAATTCGTCGTGGAATTTTGAGGAAATAAATAAATAATGTATGTGAATTAATTGTGCTATTACAGAACTTAATCATTTAAAATAATGTGTAGCATGTATGCAGCACGTTCCAGAGTGCTGGATACTTACCGAATCGATATTCTGAATTTTGTTATCTCATCACGGCGATACTTACAGTACTCACTTACAGTATCGCTCTGATGAGATACCAAAATTCAGAATGAAACGTTGCTTGAAATTATTGTGCTTTTCTGCTGATAATTTGTTAAAAAGCTGTAACGGACCTGGAATGTGCGTTTAACAGGAACTTTCCTTGACAGACTTCGATGAAGCCGATAAATCACTATTTTCCATCAATCTTTACTACGATATCAGTTTACATTATGAATACAAAAAAATATGCATAGGATAAATTAAAAATTTTCCTATAATTTCCCTTTATTAGAATTCTAGTAAAAAAATAATTACTAATATAAGCGTAAACTACTAGAAAAAAACTATCCAAACAGACGGAACGATTAGTCATAAAAGACCCGGTATAGTTTTACATAACAAAATTTAAAAAATAACTTATATCATTGATGTCGCTATTCAAAATTACTGTAATATTCAAAAATCTGTTTCTGAAAAAAAAAAAGAAAATACACAGAGTTAGAAAATGAAATTAAAAGAATTTGGCATTCTCAGACAGTAAAAATATTACCATTTGCTATTTCGGCTACTGGCATTATACCTAGCTCTCTCATTAAAAATTTAGGCGTATTAGATCTTTTTTTTAATATTTTATTTAGTTATAAGAGTTTACATCTTATACCTAATATATTATTTTTTATGACTACTACAATATTATTTACTTCTTACATACTAAAATTTAGATTTCACAACATTGAGACATAATCCATTAGATCTGTCAAAGAATTTATACATAAAAATGCCAAAATCAGTCATTTTGAATACAATATGTAGGATTACGAAAGATTTTTTAAATATTTATATTGAGGGATCAGTAGAATTTATAGACCCTGTTAGGAGTTCTACCGAGCCGAACCCTCTGATATGAAAATATCTGGAGTCGGTGAATTATTTTCCCATTTGATCTCTGGTGAGTTGACGTGTTGTTCTTGTATTGTTTTTGTATTTATTTTGCTTATATAATGCACTTGCATAATGTTGATTGACTAGATGATCATTTGTGGAAAAGTGTGTGGAAGGGTTTAGTTTTTCCTATGGGGAAGATTTAACCCGGACATAAAGTCGGAAAGTATTAAAGATTATCTGTAATAGTTTCCCTTGATATTTTTCTTTCTTGTGAAATTATTCACGAAATAAATAAAAACCACTTTTGCTGTGTTTATAGACTCCATTTGCCGAGCGATTTTTATGCCTATTATCTTGATTCGTGGCATACTAAAAATTTGGACATTTTCGGCTTGTGGCTTCCTATTTATCTTGTTAGTTGAAACGGCTAAAGCCATTTCCAGCAATCTATCGTTCCTGGATAGTTTCCATTTACCAGGGTTGAGAGTATTTTCCACTCAAAAGAAGATTTCTAATCAAAATCAACATGATTATTATAAAATGTCTAACAAACATTTAATGTTCGACTTTGACTGCGTACCACATGCACTTTCATGCTCTACTGCAATAATTACAGTGTAATCTTCATTTGTCATAATAAATGTTACTTACCATTACTCGCAAACAATAGAAAACATGCCGTCTGTCTCAAACAATTGCATTTTCAATAGTAAATAAAAGTTTTCCCTTAAAAATTGCTTAGATAGAACTTTGGATTTTTCAGCGTGACGATTCAATAATAATAAGAGAAAATCACCTCGAGAGCGCTTTAAATGTATTAATATGGTATATGCACAATTACAAATTATTCCTTGTAATATACATATTAGGTGGTAACACATTCGTTGCATGAAGCTTTTTGTAATTTTACCATTAAAATTGCATTTAATTGTGAGTGATTGGTACTGAACCGGTTAAGGGACATACCTACATGGGGGGTCAGAGTGAAATAGACAACTTTAAAATATCGAATCGATAGGCGTAACTACTGGTGATTTTATATCGATTTCCTAAGCAAGGTTCGACATCGATAACGCAATAAATCAGAAATCTATATACGATTGCAACTTTGGAGCATCTCTCTATGAATTGATATTCCTAAACTTTGACAATATCGAATTGAAATATTAACTTCAATATATATATTCAGTCCGCATGTACTTTTACACATTATTAGCTGGAACGGAATCAATTGATTGCAGATATATTAATTAAGTCTCTACGGATCGTGTGTACGATTTCTTTCAGTTTTAAGAAAGAAATTTATTAGTGCACCTCAATTCATTAATAACACAGTTATTTTGCATACCGAACGACATTATCCAAAAAGCTGTGCATATTGACAGCTTATCTGATACCTCGTTGGCCGTGATAAGAGCAGCGGCTTTTGTCTACCGACTCTCGGAATCATATTCTGGCCGTGCTCGCAAATATCGCAAACTGACCTCAGATAACGAATTTCGTCAATATCGTATGTATCGATCTACCATGCTAGATACCCTGATAACTTTAACCAGCAATTTCTGAGCTTTAATTTAAAGAACCAAATCTTGGTGGCATTTCGGTCTTCAGTGACTATTTTTTATCTTTTCGAAACAAATGTTGTATTGTTAACTTGATTTAACAGCTCTTGCATGATATAGAACTTTATTTATTTAGCAATTTTGAGGCAGTGGGGAGGGAAAGGAGGTGGGAATTAGAAAGATTTTGAATTACCTGGCTGTCATATATGGCTGCATATGGTCACCAAACACGGTTCAATACATAATATCAAGTAAAGTTTAGATTCTGAAAGGTAGTCTTTGAAAAAGTAAATACTGAGATCATATCCCGTAGTTCTTTCATCTTTCAACATATGAAACTATGGACAATTAGAATTCATAATCGGTAGGCGCAAATGATCAAACAACATCATTAGAAGGAGAGATTTCATTCCACGGTGGGATTTTAAATAAAATACACTAAAAAATTATACTGTCAAATTTTTGCTATTAGTCCTGTCTATTTCTTTCACATATAATAGAAACAAGAGAGATCTTATAAGGATGGGAGCATGTAACTCACAGGGTCAACTAACTGCCAATTTAAATCACACAAGTCGCATATTACTCCCATGGATGGTTGAATCAGTAAAATTTCGTAACCATTCAGCTTCGGGCAATAGAATGGCAAACGAATTCAGCAATAACTTTGAATGTTCATTTCAATCTTTATACTATAACATTTACCTATAGAATTTTAAACGATAACATCGATTGAACCGAACTTCTGTCCCTAATTAATTTTAACATACCTTAGAGGCATACACGATATACAACGCTATTCCACACGCATAATAATTGCATAATTTGTAGAGCGCCGTTTTTGTGAAAAATCACCTCAAGGGCGCTATAAACCATAAGCACACATATTCCTCTTTAACACTTTAAGTTTTTAAGTTCCTAAAAAAATATATGTAATTTATTAAGATAATATCTTTATATTTGTAAAGCCGAAACGGTAATTATATGAAATTCTCTCGATAGAAAAAAATCGCAAAAAAACTCGAATAATTATTAAAAACAAGTTTTTTCCGTTGTTTAATATTTTATAAGTATGAAAAAATTCACAGTGTATCTTTAAATGCAAGTTAAGCGTCTGAAGAATTATTTTTGCTCTATTTCAAAGAGTCGTATTTTGTAAAATATTCTCACAATTTTGGCTTAATTATTAGTGCGCTCCCTATAAAATTCGTATTTACATATTGCCCTTTCAAACCATTTTTGCGCTCACGCTTACTACGGAGCTTTAGAAAACAAATACAGCATCTAATTATCCGTGCTCTTTATACACTCACTAAACTCTAACTACAACTTTTTTCTGATTGACTGCCTAAATTCAAAAGTAACATCATGTCAATCATATTATAAACTGTTAAATGCGCATACATATACACGCTCACGTACAAGCCTATAGACTACACACATCACCCGGTAATTACTGAATATACACATAACACACCAGGTACCCAACTTGAAATATTTAATATCTGTAAATCACTGTTAGCGACTGTACTGTTTTTTTTCTATAATACATTTTTTTAAATACCCATAAAATAACCATATTGTAATATAACCGTGAGACCGGTAGAACATCTAAAGACATAAACGGATATGTTTTATCTACGGGTTTTCTCCCAAACTCTTTTAATAATATTGACACCAATCTGGAGGTTCCAACCTTATTTATTATAAACTCTGTCTCTACAATAAATATGAGAACAACAAAAATGACTTATGATAATTAGGTTCCAATAGTCGAGTGGATAAAGACGTTGTACCGGTAAGACTTATCATTTATATTTTTCTGTGTCTGGTTCTGTTTCATACTTCGTTTAAATGTATTAGTATTATATTCTTCTTCAATCAAATATATGTTTTCGAAGGCTTAGGATAACAGGGGGCTATCTATAAAATCATAGTTTTGAGATAAACGCAATTAATGATTGGAATGCTCATATGCCCAACTGTATGCCCAACTGTATGCCCAACTGATATGTCCAACTGTATCTCTTAAACGGCTGTATGTACAAGATAGAACGTCGTGTCATTAATAAAAATGATTATGGCTATACCGAAACCAAGCTTAAGAGGAAGCTACAAGCTAAAAATGTGTATATTCTTGGTATACCTTATATTGTAGGTAATATGCATTTAAATCGCTTGACAAACGGAGTCTAGAAACGTTCGATTTCAAGCACAAAACTGGTTTTTATTTATTTTGTAAATAATTTTATGAGAAAGCAAAAAATTTTATCCAGTGAAACTGTCACAGATAATCTTAATCTTATACTACTGTATTTTTTTTAATTGATTCCTTTACCCGTTCATACATTTCCATTTAAAATATGTTTTTTTTAGTAGCTTACATTTATATTTTTTATTGAGTAATTTATTTTTTTATTTGTATTTTACTCAAGCGAAACGATAGGAAAACCTTCAATTTATCCACGGCATCATATTCATAATGTACACCAATTCGTTATAAAGAGTAATCAAAATAGTGATTTAGCATTAAGCGTCGCCTTAAATCAAAACACGAGTTTTTTGTAGTCAGGCCCCTGTGATCCCAACCGCCTGTATTAAAAAATAATATAAAAAGAATGCAAATTCACATTAGCATCTAAGAACTAGGGTACAGTGACAAAATCACGTATTAAATTTTCAAATTTACCGCTTGAAGCATACCGTGTAATTGTGCGTGAAATTCCCAAAGTACTGACATTAATTTATCAAATCGAGCAGAAAATCTAACTGCTTTCTCACTCGCCCATACCAAATGAAGACGTTCTTTCCAAAGGCACGCACAACGCGTGAATTTGTAGCAAAATTACTATCTTTAAAGAATTTTTATCAAGAGTACCAATATAACGGATATAAATACTTATTTAAAAATTCTTCTCCCATGAAAATTCACTCCATAAAAAACACAGTAAATAATCTTCACAAAAATTCAGTATAATTTTCATGCGATTCGGAACGTAAACATAAAAGAAACTATACTTCACATTGAAAAGTGATAAGTTTCTATCAACTTAGTAATTTATTTCCACTCTCGGATTCATTACTTTACTACAAAAAATAAGTGGAACGTGTTATAGATGACATACTTAACTTTTATATAAATAAACAAGAATAATAAGCAATTAATACGGCATTTTTTCAGTTTCTTGATTTGATAATAAATAAGAATTACCTCCATACGTTTGTGGTTTGCGGCTAAACAAGTTGTTTATTATATTATATTTAATCATTTTATCAAGTACAGGCTCCTAGTAACTGGAATAATATGTCATATTATATTAAATGAAGTTTGTATTTCGTTAAAGAGGTTTATAGTATTATTTAATGCGATAGATTTGATTAACTGATTTGAATATTACCTTCACAATTACACTAGGTAATTTTATATCATACTAGCTGAAGTTCCCGGCGCTGCTCGGGATTTACGCATAATTTCCTGAAATCATTTGTGGACAGTGATGTTCCTTCTATTTTGAACGTCAGGTGTGCAAAATTTCATTAAGAATTGTCAAATTTCTGCTAAATCTCATGTAGATGGTGACCTTCCTCTTATTTTGAATGTCAAGTGTGCAAAACTTCATCAATATCGATTTTAATAAAAACCAAATGTACGCTGCTCTCCACCGATGCTCTTCTTCATAGGAAAAGAAGATAGATCAATTACTCCTGTTAACATTGATAAAAAACTTAAATAAAGAAGAATTAAATAAATTACAAATTATATTTCATGCAATTTTTATGGAAAAGCAAAAGCACGTAAAATAAGAGCGAGTCCCTTTTCCGTATAAAAAAATAAATCTAAAAAAAAATTGATAAATACTATTTCCAATCATACATTTTTACGAGTAATAGTTAGTTACGGTTAGGTAAGGTTGGGATTACCTTCGTAAGGTTCGCAATGATCTTAAAACGAAGTTTATAAAAATCACACGTAGAAAAATGAGTATCGCTGATTTATAAAAAATCTCTTCAAATCATTCGTTATCTGGTTAAAAACGGGATTAGAGGCATTTTCCAATAAATTTTTAATCAATTCCTAATATATTAGAACATGTATTCACACACCTGCATTTGCCTTGACAATATGTAATGAAAAATTTGCAAAATATTATTATTATTTTTATGAACAGGTGTGCCGACATCGTGATAATAGATTCTTTTTTAATAAAAACTTAACAGGAAACCTATCAATTAACTAGTAAATTGATAGGTTTCCAACGATATTATATATATCCGTTATTAACTAGTAAATTGATAGGTTTCCAACAGTTCCTAACCGGATTACGAATAATTTGAAGAGATACGATACGATAGATAAGAGTGACCGGTAAGTGGCTGAGTTTGCGTCGCGTCTGGATCCCACCCGGGCGTCGTGAGTTTAATTCATCGGCTGGCTAAGTCCTCTATCACGACACAGGCAATATTTTCCGCTTACTGTGGTGGTAGTAGAAGATTTTCAAATATTGGCAGATTCGTAACTCTAATGTTCGTATTTTTTTCATTTCAAGAGATTCTTAATAAAATAGCAATAATTATTTTTCTCCGTTCACTTTGCAACAGTTTGTTTTATCTTGACTTTATTATCGTCAACATCAAAATATCACTTTTATCATCGTTTATCTCTGGCCAGTTTTAATCTACGACAACATATATTCCTAATAATATGAAAGATGAATAATATATTCAACAACCTCACAATAACAACTTCCAGGCCCAACTTGAGTTTGTTCCCAGAGGCAGAGTTTAGTTAAGTCTTGCATAAATTATATAACAACGATCAAATAGAAAGTACGGAATACTAATGACTTCATTTCACTTCTCCAACTCTCATAATGTGGATGTGTTCGAGTTTCTGATCAGTATCAGATACAGAGTAGAAGACAGATTAAAATTAGAAGGTGCAGAAATTGACGACTTACTGGTAATAGTAATGAGTACCCCGCTCACAATAGTATGGCATATGTACTAGATATAAAATTTAAATTTTATAGCAAAATAAAATAAGCGAAAAAATAAAATAAAAATTTCCTTTTAACCACTTTAATGACTTATATGGATCTTCATGGTAATGGAAATATATACGCAGCACCTCACATTTTCAAACCTAAAATCAATAACCACTCGAGTGATTTTCGCCATATTATGCCCAGTTTGTAAAACGTCTTGAAAGATCGCAAGCTATAATATGATAGAATTAGCGTATTTACGATTTGTTTATAATTATTGTATTAATCTTAAAAATATAGAATAAACGGTAAAATATAGGTGGATGATTGACTATGTAGCACTTTAATTAGTTATGATTTTTTTAACTTATCGGCATACTAATTTTTATTTGTCGCATCACATGTGCATACTTTAAAAGGATTACTGTGAAGTATTGCACCCCATATTTCCCCACTTGTTATGCTTTTAGATAGGTTATAATTTTATTGTGTACTATCTAAGTATGTGGGAAAAGTTTTAGTCGCTCCAATGAGGCGGGCAATATCCCGATGCGGAAAAAGTGCAGCCCCAAATTGGCGGCAAGTATGCCGATGGGTTAAATGAGGGTGTGAAATTTCCAACTCCAAAGTCAATCACTCAACTCATATTCCAATTGTTGACGCGACCACTCGACTGTTTAAATAACATTCACACAATACATATTATTCCGACTGACTAGATCCGCCCTTCCGCTCCCTCTCACCATCCCATCCCCATAGGCTAGTGTAAATCTTTTATCTTTTATATTCACTAAATGAAGACACGTCGGTGAAACATTTTATTGGTTGAATAATTACAGATGTTTATACCATACCATATATCAAAAACTATCGTTGTTTCTAAAAACAGGCTTACCATAATATTTTTTTTAAATCTTTCAAAACGACCACATATACAGTATTTTTTATTAATTATATATCTATCAGAAAAATATGTTCATAGCTTGTAACAGTAGGTGGGTACTTAAAATTTTAAAGAACTTATGAATATTCACAGAAACAGGAGAAATTAAACACGTGAACCGACGATTAGTAAAATGGTATTTTAATTGTTCATTTTTGAGAGGTTAAAATATCTATTGTGCATATTCAATAGACTTGAATTCATAATTAATAGAAATTTGGTGACGTACCTACTGAAGAGAAATCTTTATTACCTGCTTTTACGAGATTAATTTATTATTAATATATCGAAGTTTTTTCTTAATGAATTACTAATATTTTTTTTATTTGCAAACGCTTTAATTAATAAAATATGATTTTAAAAGAAAAAAAAAAACCTCGATGATGTGAGATAAGTCGCGGATGCGGTAGCATACGCTTGTAAAAACGTGGTTCTGCCGAAACCGGTTGTAATATTCATATATATATAAAAATATGATTTGTTCAAAAGTCCCTTGACTCTGTGCAGAAACGGGCGGTCCGTTTGATAGATTCCCCAATCTTAACAAACGGACTGCAATCTTTAGAGCACAGGCGTCAGGTAGGTATGCTGTCCTTGTTCTATCGGTATTACAATGGAAGATGCTCTGAGGAACTAGCGTCATTGATCCCTTCGGCACCGGTGCGTAGTCGGGATACACGCCAAACGCGTGCCCAACATTTGTACACGGTTGAGACTTGTCACATGAGAACGGGTCGCTTCTACGATTCGTTCTTAAGTTCAACAGCTCGGCTGTGGAACGAACTGCCGGCCTCTGTGTTTCCTCCCTCCTACAACATGGGACTCTTCAAGACCCATGTTCACTCCTTCCTCTCCACAAAAAGACCCTCCACACAGCATCCCCAAAGATGACATAGGCCCTGAGGGAAATTATTTTCTTCAGGGCCTCCTGTGTGGAGTTAATATATAAAAAAAATAAAAAAAATACAAACACTGCCTGGTAACAAATATACATAACTAACTAACTAACCATCACGCCGTTTCCCGCACTTCTTGCCTCATTCACATTCATACATCGTTGTGGCCCGACTCGAGTATCTATCTATCTATTGTGCAACGATAAAGAACTTGAAGTATGAAAAGATTGAACCCTCGACATCTTGCTAGGAACCCAGCGCTTTAAACCTCTCGACCATTAACTGAATTCGATTCTCTTGATCATGCCAAGGTCTCAATTTCTATAACCTAACTTCTTATACTAAACATTTAAAAATTATAATAACAACTTGTATAAACTTTTAACAATCAGTAACTACAATATCTGACGTGACTACTAACGAATTTGCATCATACCAAGATTCCATTTCCAACATCCGCAACTTCTAACAATAAATATTTTTTTATTAACACCTTTTTTACGGTTTTTACATGTGAATAGAAATTATACCTTCTTAATAAATATACATACTTAGTACTTATACATGGTAAATACTTATACATAGTTAATACTTTTACAAGGTTAATAATTATTCATAGGCGTTAAATATATGGCAGAACTGCCTCATTAACAACATTTTGTCTTTGTTTAGTGATAAATTTAAAATTTCCACTAATTTGGTATAATTATTTCCCTCAATTAGAAGTATTCTGGGCAGAGATGAATACATTTGGTAGTTATTCCCAGAATTTCTGCATTGAAATAAATACCGACTTCAGGTATTACTTAGAGGAATCCGAAAGCTTATCAATGCAAGCATTTCTGAACTATCAAATCATTAAGAATTTAATACAGAAGAACGAAGTTAGTGCACATCTTTCTGTCTGACAATTTAAGCATTTTCATATCATTTAATCATTGGTTTTGCTGGAATACCCAATATAAAACTTAAGAATTTATTTTGTATATATATTCCCTATAGCTTGTACATGATTAAATTGATGTAGGTTCCAGGGTAAAAATATAATATTTTATTTCAATTTATATGGTTAAAATTTCTAACAAATGTTTATATTTATATCATCATCTTAGGTGCGTTAACTTTTAATCGACATAAATGACAACATTTGAAGAGATTAAATCTACGCAATAATTGTAATAATTATTTAATAATATATAAATTATGCAGAAAAATTCGCACTCCCGTTAGGAGAATGTAACGGCACCACCCGAGTGAATGGAATATAAGCTATTTATATTACGGCCTCTCGCAGCATTTACCCGACCCGAGAACGCGAGTAAAAACTCGCTTTGCGGCCTCAGTACTTCGGGTAGAAGCACTGGCATCTCCTCAATCTACTGTCCCCTTGGTACTGTTAATGTTATAATATGTTGTATGTTATGTCACAGGTGGAAAAAGCGTAAGAGTGTAAGAAAGAAGAGTATTATTGCGAAATGCGGCAATTTGTGGTTAAAATATTGGTTAGTGTTATATGCCGCGTTGTGGCGACAGAATTATATCATGAATAAATTCTACTGGTCAGTAGCTGAGTTGGCATTGCGTCTGGGTCCCACTGTGTTGACTCGACCTCCTAATTGTCCTAACTCGCTTGAATGAGGTTTTTATACCTCTTTATCCCCAGCGTTCAGTTCGCTTTTGCAAGATGATATCGTGCTGAGCCTAGCTAACTCTGAACATCCCCCGCCCCTGCGATATTGCACACAGTAAAATAAGGCCTTCGCTTTGGGGTTGATCTACAATAAATCCCTTAACTTCACGTTGTGTGATTTGTCAATTCGAAGCCCACCGTTATGGGGTGGTAGGTATTTAATGTCTCCTTTCCATGGTAACTCCCGGTTCTTTTTAGCCAAAGTGTGGGGAAAACGTCCATCGACCCTCAGCGAGTACTACAAGAAACGAGTACGTGTCTCACCTAACTTTCGAATACTGGACCCTATTGCTAATTGACCTAGTAGTTTCTATCATATCTCTACAATTTCCTTGTATCCCCGCCCTTACCTAATGTCCCCGTGTTTATAAATTCTAGATTGTGACATAGAACCGTACCCCCCCCCCCCCTCCTTTTGTGTACGTGCTACTAAACCCTTCGTTGAGTGGGGTGTTGTTTCCGCATAAGTACTGGGACTCCCTCGTCGACCTCTGTAATGGTGTACTGAAACTAGATAGATGGATTTTGCTGTGGTTAGTAAACTTTGGGTGTTGCGAATGGAAGTGGAAACGAGAGAGAAAAGGAGATGGGAACGGATTGAATGACGAGAAAAGGTTTTTTTTTGCAAACTGGGTCGGCACCTCACTGCCCCAAATGAAATGGTCGCTATTCTTCCAAATGCACAACCCCAAGAACCAATACGTGTCTGGCTTTCCCCGAGGTCTGGTCTAACTTCTTCTTATAGTCGCCTTGACACCTCCGGACCGCTCACGTCAGAGGGAGAGGTAATGCACCTGTTGGAATATCCCAAATCACCCCGCCCCGCTTCCTCCGACGGACTACTTTACTGACTGTAAAAGGGGAATTTTCATTGCTTCCCTTGTCATGATGCTAAACGCGTGCATGTTTCAAATAGGTTTTTTCTGGTGAGGCTTTCAACGTCCACTAGCCGCCAGGCCTACTATCCACCTCACGAAGGTTGCTGCAAAGGATCTCGAGGGTTTTCCAGTCGAGTTGCATCAACCTCCGGGTAAACCCCGCTTTAGTATGTGTTCGTCCTCCGATTTTGAACCCTCGTTCATCACGCCGACGTCCCCTCCACGCGATTTTGAAAGACTTGGAGCCCGTTCAATTAAACGCCTTCGCAGCGAACCAAGGCCCAAACATTCCAACTTGACATTAATTTTCATACTGCCTCTCGTGTCCTCTCATCCGACCCGGCTCCGCGAAAAGGGATGACCTCCCGAACTCTTCGTGATTCTCCATACAACGTTGACGCCCCGAAATCTCGTGATGAGGAACGTAGAAAATCTTCTGAGCTGAGGAAGTTGTGTGCTTTCCCAAGACAGCTTACGGACAACATACTCCAACGGCGAGTTCTAAGCCGAGGCCAAAGGTATTTGGGAATTTGTTAGTGAACATATAAGGTTATACAAATATTATTAATTTGATTTTTTTTTATTTGTTTTGAGCATGAGTTGGTTGCAGCTAGTCGCTTCCATGTTGATTTGGGGTGCCCCTGCGCGGCTGCCAACTCGGTAGAGTGTACGACTTTAGTCGTCAGACACAGACGTCAAGTGATTTATGGGGGTCCCTTTTCTTCCTTTTGGGCCGTGCGTCGACCCTAACTGCTTACAAATAAGTAGGTCATTGGCCTCGTGCTAAACACAGCTGTTAGAAGCAAGCAAACAGTTCTAAATGTGATACTATTTTACCAGTATCGCAGCCCTGTCCGAGCTGCTGGTTGCAGCCCCATCTTCGTCGCGATTTTAATGTTCTGGAAATATATATACATGCAATTTCACTTACCCCAAAAGCGTAATATTACCAATCCAGTCGGGATATCGAAGACATGTACATTAATCCGCGTCCAGGAACTGTAGGTATGAGTAGAAGCCCCTAAGCCGTTAAGGGTTCGTATTAAATTCGAAATCGATTCTCTATGTCACCCGTCTACTCGCCAGTAGAGACTATAACCATATTGGATCTAATTTTTTCTAGCTAAATTTCTACTTTCATACGCCGCCCCGTAGATAGCACATAAATTACCGGATACTAGAATTCGGAATGTTTAAGCGGATCATTTCTTTCAATAGAAGATCTCTTCCTCCCTAACCGTAAGTTGATAGTTGACATGCATAGGTATTTGTTGGCCTCCACTGTACCTAGTCTAGATATCTCTCCCTATCTGTATTTCAGAGTATCTAAGTAAGTATTTGCCGAGATCTATCCTGTCTTTATTTCCCGTAAGCAACTCTCGAAGGTTATTAGCTAGCCTTTCATTACCCCTTTGAGTATGAGCGTGTAAAACACGGGAGTAGCTTCAGCCGTGTTTCATTGCGAACTATCGGTAATCTATATAGCGCCGTTCTCCTATGGAGAGTCACCGACCCCCTCCCCCTCCCTAGAACCTTTCATATATTATTTGCCACGTTCACTTCGATTTTTTCACTAAATTATTATATCGTGTAAACCGTTAAAATCCCTTCCCGTGCTCGCAAGGAAAACACTGTCTCTTCAATTTCACAATAAATTTGGAACTCTGACTTAGCCGTTTTCGTCTGGTCATTTGATAATTATTATGGTTCTCTATTTTTTCCTCCTCTAATGGCACACGCGTTATTATTAAACATTACCACAGTCGAGTTTCATCGTTTTATATTAGTCTGAACCAAGAGACTCCAACCCGTGAATTTAGTATCGTCTAATTATGAGTTTACCCTTTTTTTTTGGTTGAATCTAATTAAATTTTAAAACACTTCAATTATTTCAATTAATATTAAAACCACAACTTCACTATATTTAAAACTCTATCAGTTTAGTTTAAAGATAGCACACCAAACTGTCGCGACGTTAAGTTCTCGAAGACCGACTCCAACCAAGTTAAAACGAAAAAGCCCCGATTTTCTCCAAACAACGCTATTTAATAATGTTTTTTCGAATAAATCGACTTAAAATTTGTGCGACTTTCGCCTTTATGCATTCGAGGTTTCACTTCCTGTTAAGTTTAGAATTGCATAATCCCGTTTCAGGGTTTTTTGTTCCCGCCTCCCGATTTGAGATAGACACCTAACAACCTGTCGAGGCGGGTGCAGGCCCGCACTCGGTGTCCTGACCTCCGAGCGCCCCCTCGTAAATGATATACGGCGATGTAGATTATTGCGTAAAATTATTAGATTATTTTTCCTCGTACACGTGTTGTGCCCGTAATATTGGTTGATTTCCGGCCTTTAGACTAGGTGTAGCTCATTTCTATATCGTTGTTTTTGAAATCTTTCCGAGAAATTCGCTATTGATATGGATAATATAATCAATAAATTATCCCAACTAACGGAAGCTTTTCACCTATTATGTCCAGCGCTTGCGCAATACAGTATCCTTCCTTGTGTGCTGCCTTCTAGCATTTGATTGGTGTCTACACGATCCGTGGGTGATCCCAGGACACATATACCTTCCTCTCGGTGATGACATACGTAGGCATTCGTTCCGAAATTCGACTCGACACGTTTTTGTAATTTCGCCTACCTGTTTTGACTCTTTTCGTGATATCCGCCGCATATCTTCTGGTAATCTTTCGTAACCCATCGCTGTCCACTACCCGAGTCGTTGAAACCTCTTCCATCATGAGCTAAACTACCTTTCGGGTTTCTTTTCGATTCCTGGTCCTTTCTTTTCGGTGATCTACGCCCAGTACATCCCTGTTTTCACAGTTTTTTGCGTCTTGTTTTAGCCCAACCCATATACTCTTTTCTCGCTTCATCCAGGAATTTCAATATATTATCCTCGTAACTTTGTTTACGCGCAAAAAAGGTCGTAAAATTTTGATCGTTAATCAAAGACTTCGTGACCCATTAACTTTTATGTCTTTTCTTAATTACCCAACTTGCATCTCCCCCGTGTTAATATAATTAGGCAATTTCGGCCAAACGTCCTATCTTAAGTTAAAATTTGTGTTCACTGTGGCCACTTGAAAGAGCACTCAGAAGTTCAGCGAACGTAAACAATTCTCTCTACGAGGATCAACTTGTAATATGTCTTCTGGACCAAAACATTCTAAAAACCCCCTCTTCTCCCACCAAACCGTCACCCCCCTTTTTCGTTATCGATGGTTGGGTATCGCTTCGTTTCTGCCCTAGAATGCAATTTATCGTCGAATTCCAAGTGCCTTTACACGCATCGTGAGACCGGATCCCAAGGTTAGCTCAACAGTAAATCAACCTAGAGTGTTTCGTGTCTTTAGACCGCCCTTAGTCTCCGTGATTGGCGAAAAATTATTTAATTGATTTTGGGAATGGTCTGATTCGTTGAAACCCAACGCGCCCCTTTTCAATTATTACGTGGTTAACACCTATTACCGACGTAGGTTTCTATAATAAAGCTTCTAGGATGTCCCAAAGATGTCCATAGTCTGTTCGTTTCTCCCTATTCTCTGAACGTATTTTAATTTATATAAAAAAAAATTCTTTACGTTCTTTTACCCCAAACAGGTCCATTACACCACCCAGGCATAGTATGTTCGATTCCCCGACTGGCTAAGTCCTCCATCACGACACAAACAACATTTTCCGCTTACTGTGATGGTAATATGTAATGTTATATGGAGAGATGTGCAAAATGGGTACCCAAAACCATTTGAAATGCAAAATGGAAATGGGTCAAAAGTTTTCCATTTGAAAATGCCAAATGCAAAATGGTTTTTAGAAAAGCATTTAAAATGCAAAATGCAAAATGCAAAATACCTATTTTCAAAATGCATTGAAAATGCAAAATGGTTTCTCAGGTCAAACAATTAAAATAATTGTAGAATTTTTAAACAATTTTGTCATTTAATAATGTACATCAATGTAGAACAAACATATTACATGATGGTAAATTCAAAAACACCACGACTACAGATTATGAAACCACAAAAAATTTGCGCGGGAATAATGTTGCCAACGTAAAAACATAGAAACTGCTATCTAACATTTTATATTACAGCGTCATGGCCCCATGTTCAGTATTTGAATCAGTATTTTTTGTAATGGTATCACTCAATTGCCTCAAGGGAGCAACTTGACAAATGTAAATTATCTCTCATAGCGAGGTTGAGGAACGACTGATATTTGAGGCTTATGAAAAAAAGATGAGTGGAGTTAGTAGGAGGAATGTTGTAAAAAAGCATTTAAAATGGAAAATGCATTGAGAAAAGCATTTAAAATGCAAAATGCAAAATGGTTTTTAGAAAAGCATTTAAAATGCAAAATGGAAAATACCCATTTTGCATTTTGCATTTCCATTTGAAATGGATTTATTTGAAATAAAGCACATCTCTGGTTATATGCATTGTTGTTATGGCTGGATGAGATTACGTTTGAATGGAGATTAGTGAAAGTAATAAGTTGAAATGAGAATTTATATTAATGTATGAAAATAATGATTCGATAATTTGTAACGGGCCGTTTTTGTGAAAAATCACCTCAAGGGCGCTATACAAATTATTTACGAGTTACTAGGCTCAATCTAATATTATTATTTACAAACAGATACAGAAAAACATATTCTCCTGTCAGGTCACTTCAGATAAACAAACTTTTATTAAAAGGTTTACGAATTTTCACGCAGAGGATACTATAGTAAAAACGCTGGACATTTTATATTTGTTATTTTACTTGCATTACTATTGATATTACAATAATTAGAAGATAAATCGTAAAAATATAGTTCATATTTATTTTATTATTATATACTTGTTATCTATCTCTTTGTATAAAGTGGGGTGTCTGTGGCGGGCGGCATGAATTTCATGTTTAAACAAATCTACAGTTTAATCTTTTAGCTTCAAAACAAGAAGAATATCACTGTTTATATCTGATTTCGAAAACTTTGCATAAGGCCCGGGCAACGTCAAGGATCTGGTAATCAATAAATAGTTGGTGAGGACGCTCAGTTGACAGTCGGACAGATCGAGTTCGATACTCGCAGCGATAAATCGGCTTACTCCCTTTTGACTGTGCTTTGTAAAGAGATATAGACGATATTTATAGATGTAGTAGTTCCAGAGAGAGGTTATACGTACGTCATCGACGATCATCCTGAAATGCTTACATAAAAATCTTCCTTCTCACACGTCTTGTATGGAAACGAAAAAGACAGCAGTTATAAGATCTCTCTCTAGGACTTTATTTGGGTGATAATAGCCCATACGATGTTATTAAGTAATCAACCAACTGATAGTTAATAAAATGTTAGCAAGTTTAAAAATATATTCATTTGGTTAAGTACCGATATTTTCTCTATAAATTGGGCTTATATTTTTAATAACTATAAAATCAGAACATAATTCAATCGATACCTATCTTGAATTATAGCATTGAGGAAAACTATTTAACCATTTTCTGGCTTGGTTATTTGTCACATAATGAACAGTCATTTTCTGGGACAAATAAATTAATCTGATCATGCATGACTTACTACAGCCTCGAGGACATCGTTGGTAAAGCGAACAGCGAACAATACAAAAACTAGGCGATCTTAAACTTGATAATTTCGTACACAAAATTGATATAATGATTTTTAAAACAATTATAGATTAGTCATAGTACAATATGGAAAGAAGAAAGAAAAAAAAAGATTATACAACTAAACAATACAAAAACAAAATATAAACCTGTCATGCAGTGACCTCGTTAACCTTTTACCCGCTAAAAAATTATACCTAAGCGGTTGCCCCCACGCGGCACATTTTTTGTTTATGAATTTTTTGTCGAATGTTATTTTCATATCAACCATTTTATGTAAACAAAATCATAATCTGAATTATTAACTATCATAAAATTTTCCTCCAACATCGAAGTATCAATAAACATTCACTTGAGATAAACTGAAATAAAGATAATGCCATAATTGTGTTAATATAAACACACTAAGTGATTTCAACCGAAACAAAGAATCCCTGTCATGGCCGACTGTAGCGACGTACGATGTAACATATAGGTACCTACCTACTTGTGTAGAGAAATATGAGTCCTTAGGATGGCCACTGCGCCGACGCTCTGCTTTTAGTTTATATTTCTTTTTTCACTGACTTCACTTAGTTTTTCTTGAGTTGACATTTTATTGACGTTTATGCTGTGAAATTATTATATATTGTTTTCACTGCGATAAATTTGCAATAATATGAAGGTACACTCACGACAATAGTAAAAAATATATACAAAAATACACTTATAATTTTTAAAAAGGTTAGTAGTTTTTTTTTTCGTGGTAAATACGGAAACATGGGTAAACACATAATGTCACATTACACTCTGAGCACATGTATCTTGAATATTTTTTTACTTTAGTTTTCAGTTTGGAGTTGGTACATACACGACACAGCCGACATGGGTTTGCACGTTTTGCCGTTGAGGGTATTATGTCTGGCATGTGTTTTGCTAATCCTTTGGCTGACAAACGGAGTGGATCATCAGAAAAACGTGACGTAAATTGAGATGGTTCACTGTATTTTTCTATTAATTGTCTTATAACTTTCAATTGAAAATCTGCTAATGTAGTATTTTTTCCGGTAACCTTGTTGAAGAGCGTGTGCGAATTTAATAAATAAAGATCTATTATATGGAAAACCACTTTTTGTTCCATTTTATTGACTTCCTCGTGCATTTCAAACTGCTCAACATCATGTCGGTTTTGTCGACTGCGCCCATATGTAAATTGTAATCCAAGATACATTTTGGTTTAAATATTGGTTCATTTGTTTCCCTGTTAACTCTTCCTATTGGAGATGAAGAGCTGTCGTGTATAGTTGTGATCATATGAATTTCACGCTTATCTTGCCATTTTAAAGCTAACAGTGGTCCACGGTGTTTTGCCTCTATTTCCCCCTTTTTAATTTTTCGAAACTTGGCATGGTCTTTCTATTTTTGCGCACTGTTCCACAAGCATTAGTTTTCTTGCTATGAAGAAAATCAAATAGTTTTGGGCTGCTATACCAGTTGTCGACCCAAAGATTATGTCCTTTACCCAAATAATTTTCGAGCAATGTCGTTACGACAGCTCCCGAAACGCCAAGGCACTGATTGTCTGTTATGTCCGTACCTTCACCAACGTAAATAATAAAGTCTAAAACAAAACCAGTCTTACAATCGCACATGACAAACATTTTTATTCCGAAACGGTGACGTTTAGAAGGTAAATATTGTTTAAAAGCTAACCTACCCTTAAAAAGAATCATGCTTTCGTCGATGCACAAGTTTTCTTCGGGTACCAATGTCTCTTTGAAGATTTTTCTGGTGTGATCAACTAACATTTTAATTTTATGCAATTTGTCACCAGGGATTTGTGTTCTAGAATCACAGAAGTGTAACATTCTATGTAAAATCTCGTACCGATCCCTTGGCATGGTTTTTCCAAATATGTTATTTGACATCAAAGGATCGGTAGACCAATGCTCTTCTATCGTCAGATGACGATTTCTGGTCATTAACATAGTCAAAGCAAAGTAAATATACATTTCTTTAACCGATGTCTCCACCCATCTGTTGAGGCGAGAATGTTTGGATGGTGGTCCCTTTTCAAGAACAGCCAGATAAAATTTATTAGTCTCTTCAACAATTTTCTCCATTATCTCATTATTTAAAAAATATTCAAAATATGCCACTTCTTCTGAATTATCTGAAAGTAATGTAGACGGATTAACTCCAGACAAGAAGTCATCAAATTCATAAACAATTGGTATAAAAGGACCTGTACTCCAATTGTTAACTATTTCTTCAGGAATAACATTTGATGTCTGTTCTGATGAAGTACTGGGGTGAGATGGCAAAGTCAAAGGTTCAGCAGAAGAAGTTGATGGCTGAACTGACGGCATTGAGGTATCACTTTCATATTGCTCATCAATAACAATATCTGTGTCGTCATCATTTATTTCAAAATCACTATCCGCATCTAACATTGTTTCATATATTTCAATATCAGATAGGCCACGTTTCGACATTTTGAGGGTTGTTAAAAAAAGTTTTTTTAAATTCATACGCAACAAGAACGTAATACAAAACACAAACACAAAACAAAATATTTTTAAATCGAATTAGTCACTTTAAAATAATTATGTACACAACAAAATAAAAAAAATTCAAAGTGGATATCGACGCACAAGTCTTATTACGATTGGTACGGGGTTCACGCCAGAGACACTAGCTTCTTTTCGCGCGTGTTTCAAAACTGTGACTGACGGCAATCGCCGGGCTCTCGGTTTTATTAATTTTATAAGATAAACAATGAAGTAGTATATACAAATTCTCAGAGATGTCGCAACACAAATGAATATTCTTATTTTTAAAATAAATTTCGAACGAATACGGTATACATGTGCTTGGAAAACGAAGTCGAAACTTGAAAATGACTAAAGTCAGCCGCCGCGTGGTGCGAACGATTTGAAGAAATGACTAAAGTCAGCCGCCGCGGGGAAAAGATTAAAATATGCACTGCTAAAATGTTTAATTAATACTACTTTATACTTCAGTAGATGCATATTAAAAACATCAGCCAACATAGCATAAGAGTTATCAATGGTGTGTAATCTATTTATAACAGAATTGTACCCTAAACCAAAGTATAATTGTTACAATAATGTATTCTAGGGAACCCCGATCTAATCGTAAAGTATAATATGTTATGGTGAAATTCGTATATGCAACAATGTTTTAAATAATTATTCTTTGACGGAAGTCTGAAACATTGTTTTGTGGAGATTTTGTAAGGCAAACTGGGTCTCGAAAGGCAAACGCATGTGCCTTTTCTTTCTAGAAGATTGAAACAAGGTTATTTGTGAGTTCGAACTATACTGCAGTAGTTTTCAGGTTAAAACCTTCACAAATACACAAAGGAGGTTTAAAATAACGTAAATGTGAGTTTCTTAGTAAAACACACGTATTGTGTGCATGAGAAAGAGTTGAAAAGCTACAATCATAATTCACGATTCAAACAAAAAAATAAAAAATTTACTAGCATTTATGGTAATTTTTTAAATAACTAATTTTACAGTAAGATATTATAAGGGTTAAAACAGCTGTTACCACCATAAAACTAAAATACTTGCACAACTTAATAATTGGTTAGCCAGTCCTGTTTTAACTCGACCATCTGTCTGTTAATTTGTCTCTTACGTTCCTGTTCCGGTTCAAAATGGTGGCAATTTTGGATACTATCTTTTTAACCCGCTAGATTTCGCATGATCGTGGGTCGTACTAAGCTGTCAAATCGGAATGATCAATATAATGGTACCTTCCAGCCTGAAGAAAGTTTTAAAAAAGAACTGTCATTGAGATATTTCTTTGGATAAATTGTATAATTCCTTGATGATTTTTTTTTAAATGTCACGTCATATTATACATGGTTTATAATTATGTATGTATGTATTTAGGTTCCTGCTTACAAATCTTATGATTACAGAGTGAATTTTGGTTCTGATTTATTAAATAAGATAAAATTTATTTATTTATTGTTTCTTTACATTGTATATTTTTTACGTTAGAATTTTTAACCTCACTGGGACAAGCCTGTGTTGAGGTTAGGTGGAAATTAGAAACATACTTTTTGGACGTCAAGTCACAGAAGTGATCTTTTTGGCATTAACCCTTCAGGGTTTTTCTAGGCCATCACTTCAAATTATGTAGAAAGGGAAGGCGAATAAATATTTTAATTTGTTTAAAAGGGCACGTTTCAAAATTTATCGTATTGGAAGATTGAAGTCGAGTTCAGACTTGAACTTGAAGAAATAAGATGTCAAATGGAGGAAGTCAAAAAAACTAAAATTATTCTAAAACTACTAGAACTTAACATTTTTAAATTTGATTTACCTAATATATTTTTTTTAAATAATGGAGCTACGATTTACAAAATAACAATAAATAAATTTTGAGGGCTTCAAAAGTTACTTTAGGTACTGAAATTAATCAAAATGTTACAGAAAGGATCGGGATAAATTTACTGTCTACAGGTAATGAATACCTAAGTAACAAAATTTTAAAGCTTTGACAATGTTGTAAAGAAACAAAATATGCTTATTCTCATATATGGTTTCGTTTTACCAAAGCATCTTAAGGATTGTCTCCGGAGAATCATAATAATTGGATATCAAAATGATTTAGATTTGATTTGATTTTAATGACTTAGATTTTGCGTTTTTTTGAACAAGGTATACTGGATGACTTTTGGGAACATGAGTTGTTTTTTTTTCCTCCTTTGTCAGCAAATGATTTTGGCAAAAGTCAGTTATTAGTAACAACTTATTCAATGTCAAAATGTTTTACAGTTCTGCTGATATATTCCTAACACTAGTTAATATTAGTAGAGAATTGACTAGAATATTCCACGCAGGTGCCCCCTTGCAGACGGGACCTTTACCTTATTCGGTCTCGATCTAACCAACTCACAAACCTTCCAGTGACTACGAGATGGATTGACAAGTTTAGTGCAACGAGCAAACAGTCTAGTATTCAGATCAGGTCAATCGCCCACCGCTGGCAGGTACAAGAACAGGTTAGCATACTTTCATGGGTTCAATTTCCATACCACCGTAGGTTCTTCGCGATACCCGCCTTGGAAATTTGTAACCAGAAACCGTGCCCAGTTCCGTGGCTCCGTAATCTGCACCTGACGATAAAGCATGAGAGACTTTGGAATGCATTGAAGCCGTAGCACACATAAATGAAATAATTGATTTGAACCGGATTCTGTTGAGCTGGAACCTTTAATAGGTTCATAAATATTACCCTAAAATCTAATCACATGCTTACACCAAATATGCATTCAACAATTATCTCCAAACATTTTAAGGCGATGCTATACGTAGTAATGCAAAATCATGTGTTTTTGGTTTGAAAATTTGGTCGCTTAGAAATGTTTCAGATGCTTTAATTAAATACATCTTGACCTTTGAAATTATCGAGTATTTTTTAGATAAGCCTTTTTATAAGCCCAGAAAAAAATAATGTGTAGGCCTATGAAAACTGCTTTAAAGTTCAAAATGTCCTACTTACGAACCTATTTTCAGTTATGATTTTATTGTATAATGTGGCAAATTAAGTTATTTATAAAATTATCGGAAAAAAATTAAATATTTATGCCTGAACATCCACAAAATAAAATAAAAGGCACTTTTTGGCCATGTTTTTATCATGCAGAAATCAAAACAGGCGGATGGTGTTAAGCGGGAAACTAAACCTTATCGCCATCTACATAAGGGTTGTTATTGATAGCGGCTCAATTTAAAATATTACACAACGTAGTGCATCGCCTTAATTACATTTTTACCGGTTTTTAATGAGTCTTACCCAGATTATGTACGCAATTTCCGAGGTTTCCCAAATGCCACTAATCAAAACTGTTTCTCAAAATTATTATTTAGCCCCTCAGGTTTCTGGCATATTAACGACCATTATATTCCTGAAAGACCTTGCCAGATCTTAGAATTCGAGTGTATTTCCGTTTTGCAAGAAAATCCAAATAAACGGAACATTTCTTAACGTATCCGAAAACTAAACAATGTTTTTAAAATGTGGTGAAATAATCTTTAAGGTGATGCACTACATCGTTTAATATATTAAATTGAGCCGCTATCAATAACAACCCTTACGTATATATACTTATATGGCGATAAGGTTTAAATTCTCGCTTAACACCATCCGCCTGTTTTGATTTATGAAAGAAAAAAACATGGCCAAAAAGTGCCTTTTATTTTATTTTGTGGATGTTCAGGCATAAATATTTTATTTTTTTTCGATCATTTTATAAATAACTTATTTTGCCACATTATACAATAAAATCATAACCGAAAATGGGTTCGTAAATAGGAGAATTCTAACATTAAAGCAGTTTTCATAGGCCTTTACATTATTTTTTTCTGGGCTTATAAAAAGACCTATCTAAAAAATACTCGATTATTTCAAAGGCCAAGATGTATTCTACTCGCAGTATTTAATTAAAGCATCTGAAACATTCCTAGGCGACCAAATTTTCAAACCAAAAATACATTATTTTGCATTACTACGTATGGCATCGCCTTAAAATATGTCAGAAATACAGAAATAATTTTGAAAATATTAATATTTTAATTATTAATGTTAATTTGTTTTAATTAATAATTTTTCTTCGTCTAAATGCTGAACTGAAATATTTTATTAATTAAGTGTATTATAAATTATTTTTCATTACTTTTTTGGGATAAGTCTGAATGATTTTTGCCAGTCGCTAAACAAGTGACGGAATATTTTAAGTGTCCCGTGGTCCTGACCCACGGCGTATTCTTGACTTGATTCGACTTGTCACATTATTTTCTTATATTATATCTACCATATGTCTTTGCTTTCATGTACCTTTGTCTACTCCTGTATTTTTCATTTTACTTTATTCGTGTTATTATTTTGTAATTTGTACGATGTCCGTTAATAAATAAATAAATATTAATTTCACCTCATTTTCTTTGTTGTTTCGTACAAAAATAATTTATATTACGTTCCGTTGGCTTCATTTTAATTCCTCTGTATCATTCATTATTAACTTCTAGATTTTCATATAAAGTTTTGTGTTTTCTCTATCTAAAACTGTTTAAATCATATTGCTCACTATAACAGTAACAGAGACACAACGGTTTCTATGAGATCTTATGAGCTGTTCCGAAAAGCGAAAAAATTGACTCTCTGGATCATAACGGTTTGTTTGCAAAACAGAAAAATTAATTTTGGTTTATTTACCTGGTCCTTCTCCGTCGTACTTGAAGTTCTTAATAAAGAGCGTCCTTCCATCCACGGCGTAAACGTGACCCGACACGGCGTGATGCAGCTCAGAGAGCTTCCCGAGGGACTTGCCCAGGTAGTGGGCGGACTGTGATGTTCCTGGTAAAACAAACAGACAAAAGGATCAGACAAGAAAACAGTTGTGGGAATGTAATACATAATCATAAACATCATTAAACATGCTAATTATTTCATTGTAATTCTGGTTTAATGAACTCATTTTCATAATTGGAACTGATTGTGTCAAGAATTCAGACAAGCAATAATTTTACATTAACTCATTTTTGAGGATGCTGTGTGGAGGATTTTTTTAAGGAATGGATCGAGAAGAAGATCTGGGAAGGAAAGGGGTATGAGGGGTGGGTAAGAAGCTGGGAGTCAGTGTGTCTAGGAGTGACGGACGTTTGAATTCATCCCTCCCACTGCGGTGTAAGGCTATGGGTCGAGAGAGTCCTGCTGGACAGGTTAAAAGATCTACTTCAATCAGACCTTTCAAACCTGGCACACCACATCGCAGGTGCTAACATTTTTTACGAGAAAGTAATTTTATTCTATTTTCCAAATGTATATTTCTTTTGTTTAATTTTCTTAGGGTCAATCTTGACAAGATAAGGTTAGATTTCGTGATTTTTTTACTTTTTAAGGTAATGCTATTATTAATGCGACAATTATAATACTTGACAATACTATTGCAATAATAGATGTACTTAACTGCGAGGAATATAGTTACAATAAGGCTATAATAACATACCTCAATAATAATAATAATTAAGTTCGCATAACACTATTCTTCTGCATGGGTTGTACACAATGAAAATTGCGATTTTTTTCTCCATTTATACTGTTCCACTAATTTCACGCGCCAACTCACCAGCTGCATGGGATGCCAGATCGGGATAGGATACTTTGGGGAGATTTTTCGACCTCACCAACTGGTCTCAGGAATAGATTCATAGATCCGTCTCTCCTGACATACCTCACCACCCCTTATACATTTTTTCATCCCACAACTTCCACTACTTCCTTTCTTTAAAAAGACCCTCCACACAGCATCCCCAAACATGACGTAGGCCCTGAGTTTAATTATTTTCCTACTGAAAACAAGCCTTTTTAAACAATAAATATTAAGTATTGAAAGAAGTATTTGAAATGAAATATTTGGGGGTAATAATTGACTCCAAATTAACTTTTGCTCAAAATACAAAACAAATTATTAAAAAGATTGCCAAAAAAATCTCACTGTTGGGAAGAATAAGAAGATTCCTTAACACAGTTTCCAGTAAAAATGTGTACGCAATTATTGTACCACACATAAATTACTGTAGCAGCATCTTATTCTTATCCAACGACGGTTTAATGAAACAAAAATGACAATTCTACAAAATAGAGCAATGAGAACCATATTGAAGAAAAATAGATACACAAAAATGTTGAAGGAGTTAAATATCTTGTCATTTAAACAAATTATTTACTTTAATACCATATTTTTAATTTACAATGGCCATACGTCTAGTGAATTCCTAAGAAAAATTGATAGACTACAGAACAAACACACACATGAGACGAGGAAAAGAAATGAATTGAGACTCCCCTTCAGGAAAAAAACACAGAGTCAAAAATCATTGATGTACGGAGCGTTGAAGATATTTGGAGAGCTACCAGAAGAAATAAAATCAGAAGAAAACTTAAAAACATTTAAAATTAAATTAAGAAAATATGTGATTGATTCATTTTAAATGTGTTACTATAATTATATGTATATAAGGATTGTATTAGGACATAGATAACTATGTACCTACTTAAAATACCACAATAAACAATAATAAACAATAAATAAATATGGTGAAATAATGTCAAACCATTTAAAATGTCATTTTAAATTTATTTTATTAATTTAACATTTTGAATTCGTTAAAATTAATTTGTTGTTTAAATGTGATGCTTTTCGTTGTTGAATCTAGACGACAACTAAACGTATAGTGATAAAGGTTTCGTACAGAATTCGTAAAATACATGATAGGTACGCAAACGAAACCTACAAAACACTTTCGAAAAATTTCGATTTCGTGGCATTTTGATAAAAACAATGCATTGAGAAACGTCTATTCGTGAATAGAAGTGATAAAGTATTTTATAATCTGATGGATTGTGTTGTTTTTGCTAAGAGCGTGGTACAGACACAGCCATCGGCCATCAACCATGATGCATGATTGCCTCGAAAGTATCAATTTCAGACACGACACATTTTACTCTGAATTTACTCTCACTTCATGAAACAAATAAGAGAACAGGCCCGATGGATTCCCATTCATCAGTAAGAAATATTTTTGTTAAATATCTATTATTACAAAAAATATTAAAGTGACTATAGGGTTCTATAGAACTCTTAGTTTGGGAAGAATCTTGCAATCGTATATAAAGATAGCAGCCAATTAAAATACGCGTTAAAAAATGAAGATAATGTAGACAGTTGGTAGTTGGTAGTAAAAAATATGACCGAAGGGGATATTGTCAAATTAAGTTAGTGATAGAACAAAGCTCCAGCAAGGCTAAGGTCCTGTGTTCAATTCCTAAATGAGACCGAATTTTTTTCTAATGTTCGTTTGAGAGTCGTTGACATTATCTTCATGATTATATATATTATAGTTTGAGGTTTTCCTCGTTAAGTTATTCCAAATAATATGTATTATTATATCATTTATTTTTTGACATTAACCTCACACAGGAGGTCCTGGGGAAAATAATTTTCCCCAGCGCCTGTGTCAACATTGGGGACGCTGTCTCGAGGGCATTTTTAAGGGAAGTTTTGGTAGGGGGAAAAGGTTTAAGGGGTTAGTAGGAATCAAAGTATTAGTGTGTCCTGGAGTGATGGACTTATGAATCTATCTCTCCCTCTATGGTGCAATGCGATGGGTCAAGAGAAACCAGTTGAAGAGGGTCAAAGGACTCCCCAAACCAGCCTCTCCCGATCCGGCAAGCAACGCAACTGGTGGGCAGACATCCTGAAAACGACTCACTCGATGAACCCGGGCACCCCCGTTAAATCACCAAACGTAGCGAAACATTTGGGGTGACCTATGGAAGAGGTATAATAACAAAATCCCACACAAGCAAGGCCAATGTGTGGGAGTTCTTGTTACAAGCAGTTTAAATTAACATAGTATGATGCTTATGTATATGTGTTATATATGAGTGGCTATTTGGCTAAAGCAGATATGGTCGAGGTTTTAGTGTTTCGGGGTATTAATGCTGATATTTTTTTTGTCAAACGCAGATCATACGGTTTTTATTTTAATTTGCTGAATTTGTTTAAAATTTAAAATTCAGCAAATAAAACCATGTCTGCTTCTGGCAAAATAATAAGTATTTAATTTTATAGTCAATACATTATATTTGCCAATACAAGATTTGGTTACCGTTTTGGTTGGTTCTAAATTGATTTTAGACTTTTTATTGTTAAGCATTGAGAAGGGAGAGGCAAAAATGGTCAAGTAAAAAATCGCATAATCACAGTTATTTATAAAGTAAATTCACTAAACGTTTGCCAGAAGATGTTTCAGAATGTTTTTTAGAAATAAAATTTATTGATTTCGTAATTGCGAAAAAAAGCAGGTCGGTAACAGGAATCATAGAGATTATAGAGAGTGACCAAAGAGGCCGTCTTACTTCCCACTTTTTGCACTACTTTACAATGTAGGTGACAAAATGTATACAAACACGCGAAGTGTTTGCACGCAAGTGCGTTCACCTACTTTGACGGGTAACGCGATACATAAACAACCGAATAGAATAATTTTGTACGTTGATATTGAATAAAAACAAAACGCTCTCTATAAATAAAGTTTCGATTTTGTCGAAATTCCTTGAAACCACGTGGACCCTGTTAAAAATGGATTGCAGGCCCTTAATGAATAATTTAAGAGGTTTTCTAATAAACTTTTAGTAAACTAACAATACATTATCACGATGTGTTCGAACACGTGTTCCAACATCGTGATAATATATTCGCAGTTTACTAAAATTTTAATAAGAAACCTGTTAATTAAGGCCTGCAATCCCGTTTTTAACCGGATTATCGATAATTTTAGGAGATTCTTAATAAATTAGCAATACAATTTTAAATTTTATCTACTTTTTTACAATTGGTGTGCTTGATTTATGTTTTTCAATTACCCTCCATATATTTGTTTTGTGGCTAGACTAGCTAGAAGTCCCCGGCGTTGCCCGGGCTGATTACTGAATTACTTCAAAATTTTACTATGAGAGTTGAAAGATTGCGGCTTTGATTCTCGTTTAAATTTGTTTATGTGGTTATTGGGAATTTCGAAGCAACTTAAAAATGCTTTAACAGCGTACAAAAATAACACAAAAACCATCATGTATTTTTTAAATGGAAACTCAAAACATAACACTCTGCAATCTTACAATTATTTCAGATGCAATTACAATATTATCAAGGCATAAAACCACTTACAATACCGCTCAAGTAAGCAGCGTGACCTATTCGGAAATATTATTATGTTCAATTGGATACGAATCAGTATGTGAGTTCTTATTTTCGTCAGTAAATAATAACGTGAGTTCGGTAAATAATGTCCTAATGACATAAATAGCTCCTGACATAACTGTTGTCGAGAACATGTGTCATCGTTCTCGAGCGTAGCGACTTGTGTTGCATTTCATCACATCCACAATCACATTATATCAAGTGCCACATCGTACCATCAACGTTTTTGCACAATAAAAAAAATGACGTTTACAGTGTTAAAATTACCAAATGCACCTATTTAAAAAAATCTACCCATAAACAGTGGAACATAAACACGTATATGTTTTTGTGTCATTTTCAAAATTGGAACTCACTGTGTGAAGATTATCTACCTGTAATATAATATTTTTATTTTTATTTTCAAATTTGGAACTGATCTGTCATAAAAAGTCTAGATCAATTGTAACGTCACTGTGAGACGATAACAAGTCTTGATCAATTGTAACGTCACTGTGAGACGATAACAAGTCTTGATCAATTGTAACGTCAATGAATGTGAGACGATAACAAGTCTTGATCAATTGTAACGTCACTGTCAAAATTTTATTTAGTTAATATTTGTGTGCTAATTTATTTATTGATCTAACAAATAAATAAATTGCACGCATGTCACATTGACAAATCGCGACGCGTGTCTCTTTTTGACACTAAAACTCACTGCATACACTTGCGCAACAATAGCCGCGTCGATAGCCTTTATTGCGTATTAAAAACTCTTGCCCAATCCAATATTTATCTTCTGAATGAAATACATGATATAAAGGCAAGAAGTGAATGCATTTTGTAACCGCTGAGTGCATGTATTAATGGCTAGAATGCAATGCAAATAATAATGCAGGTGTATTATTGCTAAGTACATATTTCAAGCATGTGCGTTCTACTATTTGCGTCCTAGACCGATATGAAAATTAATAACAACGATAATGAATTAAAAAGGTCGGAAAAAATCATTTAATTTTTTCAATAATTGAATATTATATATTGCTCATGGATATTTTTATGCTACGGGATAGTTTGATAAAAAAATCCATAATTCTAAAAATTCATAGAGCCAAAACGGTAATTATATGAAATCCCCTCGAAAAAAAAAATAATCGCAAAGCATGCTTCGAAAATTATTAAAACCACATTTTCTTCTCTTATTTTACAGGTTATAGATATGAAAAAAAATTACAGTGTATCTTTAAATGCAATTAGGCAATTGTAGAGAATTATTGTCTCTATTTTAAATGGGTGGTGTTTTATTAAATATTTTCACAATTTTCGCTTAATTATTATCATTTTTTTTAATTAGCGCTCTCCCTCTAACATTCGTATTTACATATCGCCCTTTGAAACCATCTTCTTCTACTTTTTGAACGCTTACTACGGAGTCTTAGTTTGATTCAAATAAAACATTAAATTAAATGAACTTTACGTCAGATGCAAATCCAAGTTGCTTAAAATATATCTGTAGGTTACGTACTATAATAATCATTCAATGTTTACCGTCTTATAAATAAACTAGCCCTTTTAATATAGCCCTTAAGTCTTTTACAATTGATATTTTTAAAATTGGAAGTTGAATTAATATTATATTCAACTAGCTTACCCAATACTAAATCAGTACTAAAAAATTCCGAGATGTTAATTCATTTAAATTAGACGATTTCTGATGAAAATGTTTGCTGACTTTATACTAGAATTTGTTCAGAATTTTTTTTACTTGATATTATAATGTGTTGCAGTTTTTAAAAGTAATAAAACATCGGAAAGGAGTCAGATTTTGAAAGACGAAAAAACAAAATGCTAACTATTCAGGCAATTTTGTTCGCTTTTGGGAAAAACACATTTGCTAGAAATCGTTGAATCTCCCTTACTGTGCTTGTGATAAATATGAACTAAATTATGTTAGAAAGAGAAAACACCACTCTTTGTATTCAAGCATATGCGCTTTTATGAAACCAATGGTTCCGAACGATATTATAATTTTAAAAATTAAATCAAAAAATTCAATTTATATATAAATTATTTAATTGAATTTTTTTCCCAAACTAAAGAGGAGGCCTAAAAAGTTAAAGAAGTTTAAAGTTTGGCAGGAAAAGATAGATTGATAATGTGTGGTGGAAATGATGCAAGAAGTGTAATTTCAGGTAATAAACAGGAGAGGAAGAGAAAATGCTTATCTGAACAAACGTGTTGTACTTAAAGTATGTAATTGAATAATTAGAATGACACCATTTTTACAACGCATCAAAACGGTGAAGTTTTTATGTTGAGTTTGAAATGTTTAGGAAACTAAATAAGCTTTTTTGCTAAACTGTAATGTCCCAGCTTAGCAAGTTTATTTCATCATTTTTAATGTGTTATAGCTTTTTTCATCTCACATACGAATTTTTTATGACTCCTTACAACCTTTCAAGAAAATAATATATTGTTCTGTGAGATATAAAATGCTATAAAATTGTAAACTTTAATATGTATGTGCCCATTATTTGATCTTTATTTCTCACATTTTAATAAAAATGTACCTCAACTGAATATTATACTTAAGGCGGTGGAACACTTCGTGTAACATTTGGAATCGGGTCGCTAACAGTAAAACTCCTTATGTATATGGCGATACGGTCTAAATTCCCGCTTAACAGCAGCTGCGTTTGCAAGAAAAAAACGTTGTCAAAAAGTGGGTGACATATGTTATTTATTAAAGTTTGGCACAAATATTAAACAAAAATTAGATAATTTTATAACGAATTAAATTTTCCACACTCAGCAATAAAACTGTAACCGAAAAGAGGTTCGTAAGTAGGATATTTTACACATCAAAACAGTGTTTATAGGCCTGATAATTTATTTTTTTCTGGGCTAGTAAAAAGACTTTTAAAAAAGTTTGATTATTTCAAAGGCCAGTCTATATCAATTCTTATTTATTGCGTTATCGACATCGGTTTGGAAATCGGTATAAAATCGTCGGTAGTTACGCCTAAGCTTTCGATTTCTTGGTCAAAGGGTAAGGTTCTAGACTAGCAAGCGGGAGGTCGCTTGTTGTAGATGGCAATACGGTAAATAAATAAATCCCTGTGTGCGCAAATAAATTTAATTTGTGTTATTTCACAAATTACTCAATTAAAATAATACACAGTATATTTGCGGAACGTTACAGTGAGGATGATACTCTCAATATCGCCCTGGTGTAGGACCACCATTCTTAAATGGCTTTGGCCGTGTTTGGTGACCGTATTTGAATAGTCAGCTGCTTCCCACCTAACTCTTCCTCTTCTCCTTCCCCTCCCCGCTATCCTCAGCTTTACAATATACCAATTGGAGATGCCATAGTACCACTGGCCTGGCTCCAGACGGTTGGGAGTAGTTGGGACTCTTGTGCGGATTCACATGAAAACGGACCCTCAGAGCCCATTTTGTCAATCCATCACATTAAAAGTCCGAGCTTTTCGTTGCACCCGAAGTTTTATTTAATAAGAGAAGGTTTCGCAAAGATCATATAAAATATTAAACTCATTTTAAAACCATTTCACAAAATGATTTGTTGACTCTACACGACTTGACTGCGACATGCAAAGCATTTTTATCATTTATTATTGCCAACGCAACAATACTGACTTAAACTGTTTAGCCTACACACTACACGACGTGTGAAATACTCCGTGGTCTTGCATAATATGTGACTTTCTGCGTGTCTGTCGGTATATTGTAAGCTGTAATAACTACTTAGTAAGTAACAGACCAGAGAGCGTTCAACTATAACCTTTGTAAGAACTCTGTTTTGAACTCGATGCCGCAAGAACATGGGAAGCTACGAGAATGAACATTTCATGTAATAATTTATTTGGTAAGGAAGCGATAAAAATGTGCTTAGGTATTACCGCACGGTTATAAAAAAAACGCGAACATAAATTATTTTCGTAAGGATTTTTTTATGATTTGAGTTCTGCTCTGTGACTTAATCTGAATTTACGGGTGCTTTGCATTTTTCGTCTATCCTTTTCTTTAATCTTAATTCCTCCGCTATTTTTTTAAACTAAAAATCAGAGGGAAACTCAGGATGAATTGTTTCACGAAATTTGAATAATTTATCCATCATTATTCAAGTTCTGCGAAAGTCCTAGAAGTAGAACAGAACTTTCAGAGAACAGAAGTTCTGTGCAACAACCCGTCCTAAGTGTTGGACACAATATGGTGAACTTTAAAAAGAAAAGGTTTGAAAATTTCAGCATGTCAGAATGTTTTTAAACAGATACCAAATGTTATGTCCCAATATTCTATTGTTTTCATCATTTTGCTATTTTTTGTTTTATTTTTTTTTCCATCAATTTGTCTTATGGTTGATTGAGTTCTCAGTTTTGGATTCATTTTATTTTTTATTTTTTTTTATTAATTTTTATTTAAGGTTATTAACAAAATCATGTGCGCTACCCGACTCCTAGACAATATCTGTTCTGAGCCAAATAGTAGTATAATTACATATATTTTGTAGACAAATCAGAGCTTAATAAAAATAGAAAACAATAGATAAAATAATGTAGATATAAAATATTACATACATATATAAAAACAAAAAAATTTAACAAACTTTAGTGTGAGATTCTTATTGAGATGGAGTACCTCATAAAAACGTATCGTATGTAAAGTTGTATTTAAAAGTAAAAATAAGTAGGAAAAATGCTAGCAGTTTCATTTAAAACATTAGAAAACGTAAAATTGTCTGTGTAGGTGTAAAAAATAAAAATATATGAAATAATAACACGCTCAATTGCTTAACATAAATGATGTACCCAAAATAAATAATAAATACAATGCAAGAAGGAAAGAAAAATTGCACCAAAGAAAAAAATTTAAAAAAAAGAGAGAGAAAAAAAATAGTATTCAATATATGGGAGACACATTAAAAACCATTTTCGGTGTAAAAATTGCATTTACTCAAAAATTATGTTTATTAACACGGACGGTTTGCAAGTAACTTGTTAATGCAATTTCTATTATTATTCTTCTTGTTTTCGTTCGTGTTCTTAGTTTTGTTATTTCCTTTTTTTTTCAAAGTCCTGTTATTTTGTTATTCTTTTTTTTCGTATTTTTATGGCTGCTTTTTTCTTTTATCTTGTTTGTTCATATTCTTATTATTTTTTTCTTCTTCTCTAATCCACAATAAATATTTACTCTAATTTCACACATAATCATAAGTGGCGATATATTTACTTGTTTTTGGGTACTTATTTATTATACGTTTATAAACTTTAGTGGTCAACTTAAGCAGGTGAATGTCGAAATAATTAAACAGTTATAATATATCGGTATAGTACTTGCGGCTTAGTAGCACAGTTAACAGTCCTGTTTGATATCATTGAGGTTATCAATTAATAAATTGCGTATTTAGTTTCACATTAATCTGTGGTCATGCTAGTTTTAAACTATCATTCACCAGCCAATAAATCATAAAGTAATATCAGTTATAGTTTTACGTACAAATTTATTTATTCTCAGGGCTTCAACATAACCACAAGTCATAACCATAGACAATCTAAAAGTTAACGTATTAAACCATTTTACTAAGTATTTACAAATCAATCTCATTTATCGTTAATTAATAAATATAGGTTAATTTACAATGTGTTTTACTTTTTCATTTGGTGCAGTATATTAAAGAATGGATAACCTCGTTTAAGTGCCTACATTTTTAATATTATTACTAGAGAATTCGTTTTTTCAAACTGACATATTTTGCATAATTTTATTGAAAAAACATTTGTAAAGTTATTCTTGCAAGTATGACAAAGAACTAAAGTTACTATTTTAATATGTAATCATCATAGCAAGGTTTTGGACGTTCTGAAAAACTATTGTAATATAAACTAAATGACTAACTAACTAACAGGGGTAGGCAGAAAGGAAGGACCGCTAAACATGTTTGTTTTGGCATCTTGTCTTATTCACATTCATACCTCATCTCATACATTATCTTCTGTTATTCTCCGTTGTCGAAGGTTAAGACTCTCGACTAGTAGGCCCCGAGGTCCAAGGTTCAAATCTTAGCTTGCGCAAGTAAATTTTAACTGATTAATTTGTAGTATTGTACAGCACAGCTCCCTTGAAGTTATTTGTCACACAAACGGCGCTATATAAATTAGACATTATTATTATTTCATAATTTTTTCATTTAAACAATATGTAGTACATTTTGCGCACGTTCCAGAGTGGACGATACTCTCTGTATTGTCCTGGTGTTACATTCATTCCTGTTCAATTTTTATGCAAATTTTTTGCATTTTTCCTGATTGTAATTATTTGATGTTGAAGCTTTTACTGAAGAAATAAGTTTTGTTAATTTAAAAGAAGTTCATACCAATTATTGTGAGCATGCTGAGAAAGATTTGGGTAAATGAATCAATAATCTATCTCTGCTTCTCCAGCGTTCCACTTTGAGTGTTTGTTGATGAGTTCTCAGTTTGGCAACATGTCTAAAGTATTTTAGAATTCCCTGTAGGCAGACAGATAAAGGCCTATTTTGTATGCTTAACTCTTCTAGAATGGAAATAATTGTAAAATAATTAACAAATCCTGTTGTGAGGCATTTTGATATTTGTAACTTGATTTATGTGAACACAAAAGTTTCCCAACTGCTGTTGGGAGCCAGTGGAACTATGGCACCCCTAATTGGGGTATATTGGGTAGTTGAAAGGAGATGAGGAAGATTGGGAAGTATATGACTATTCAGATCTGGTCCCCAAACATGGCTGAAGCCTTTTCAAGCAACTATTCGATTCTCAATGGTGGTCTTTCACCAGAGCAATTTCAGGAGAAAAGTATTGGTACCGCCTCCCGGGGAACCATTAATTGCATAACCAACACCTTCTTCAGAGGTTCCAAAGTGATGCGTTACGTTTAGTGTCTTAGCCGGGGTTCCCGGCTTTATAAGGTGAGGTTTGTCCAGATATCTATGTCTTGGTAGCAGATGGCCACCAACTGCACCAACTAAGGTGGATTCATAAACTAGTTCCAACTAGAGCTCGTACATTCGTCCTTTTCCTTCTCACGCGTCTTGTTTGAAAACGAAAAAGACAGAGGATGCTAGATTAATGATGTCACGTACGATTTCTCACTATGACTAGTTTACGTCCGTTACTATTTGAGACACTGACCCCCAGATTCCTTCCTACGCCACATAAAACTTTTTTCCTTTCCAGAACTCCCTCTAATTACATTCTTTAAAAAGACCCTCCACATATTATCCACAAAGATGACATCCAGATCCCGAGCGGAAGAAAATTTAAAAGAACATACAGCTATACAATTAAATGCGTTATTACGTACTCTCGTGGAAACGCGTTCCACTATTAGAACGTGATAAGCGATGCGCGTATACCGGATTCGGTAGTTTTAGTTAGAGAATTGGAGGTAACTTGGAGTTAAAAAAAGTGGAACTATTTTATCACTTGAAATCTCATCTAAATAAGAGTCGAAATCAATGCTAAAAAAGAGCTTTATTGATAGTAATGTGAACCCAAAAATGGCGTATGATGTACCTACCTATTAATAAAGGTTTGAAGCTCATTATTCAATAATTTTCATGACTACATAACTTTGTGTATTCATACAAGAAAAAAAATAATGAAACTCGTCCTATAGAAACTTTTTATGACCTAGCCATAACCATTAATATATTACTTTGGATAGTTTGTATTGTACAGATGAAGTATTACACGAGAAGGCTGTTGGCAACAATGATAATGCTTAGACAGATGTGTCGATGTGAGAGAAAGTTGACCTGTATGGTTAAAAAAAGCGAAAGCAGTTTGCGTTCAACATTATTGTAATTATTACCACTATACGTACTTTGTTAGTCGGCCATTATCACAGCAATCAAACTCATGTTTCGTGTTTACAAATTTGAAGAACAAGTCATTTAATGAGGTGATAAGATTAAATCCAATACATTGTAATATACCGTTTTTTTTTATATATCTATGACTTAAATCTAATACATTGTAATATACCGCTGTTATTATGTATCTATGACTTAAATCCAATACATTGTAATATACCGCTGTTATTATGTAACTATTACTTAAATCCAATACATTGTAATATACCGCTGTTATTATATATCTATGACTTAAATCCAATACATTGTAATATACCGCTGTTATTATGTAACTATTACTTAAATCCAATACATTGTAATATACCGCTGTTATTATATATCTATGACTTAAATCCAATACATTGTAATATACCGCTGTTATTATGTAACTATTACTTAAATCCAATACATTGTAATATACCGCTGTTATTATATATCTATGACTTAAATCCAATACATTGTAAATTATTGATATTCCACTTTTTGTTGAAAATGACTTATGAACTTACAGTACCCCTTTGGAGAACCCAATTTTGGTTTGTTCAAAAATTTTGCAATTAACTTACACCATTTCAAAAATATTGGCTAAAACAAAATTATTTTTCTTAATTTTTTCAATAGAATAGAATAGTTTTGAACCAGACAAGTAAAAAGAACCCAATTTATTTGTAAAAAAATATTGCGTTTTTAAACTCACGTCACTGCAAAACAGAGCAGAGTTTGTAATGTACAAAATAAAATCAAATTATCAATAAATTCAATTTTATTGACATTAAATAATGGTTAATAAAGTTACAGTATATAAATAGACTGTATTCTATAATTATCAATAAATCTAGATAAAACAAAAAAGGGTATGTAATTATGTAAGTTGTAAATCTATAACCACACAGTTAAACCACAGTTGTAAATTTGTATGTAATTTTAAGTCACTATTTTTAAGCCAGCAGTTATAAGTCTTAGTTTTAATCACTAGTTAATATTAAAAATCTCGGTTTTAAGCGAATTATGTTAAATTTATATTTATTTGTACAACGCCCGTGAGGTGATTTTTCAAAAACGGCGTTATGCAAATCAGCCAAATATTATTAATATCTTGCATTTCGGCCATCATTTTTGTGGAAAAACACCGCTTTATAACTATTTTGAAGCTCTCTCTCTCACAGCTCACAGCTCGCTGTTCGAGTGATTTCACCTTCATCTTCATTTTTTGCTTTATTACTAAAAAAATAAAAAAATTCCATTCATGAAATTTATGTAATTATTTTAATACGAATATAAAATTAAATTCTGCCAAGTCATTAAAAGAATATAAAGTTGGTAAAAAGTAACCTACTGCCATTAGATTAGTAGTCCAAAGAAACTCAGGCGGTTAAAAAATGTGGATTAACCGATGTCGTACGAGCGCATAAACGACGGCAATTTAAAAATGGCACGAATTATTGCAAACTACGAGTACCTACCTAATGACTAATGACTTAATAATAGCTCAATTAAAGTGTAAGTTATGTAAAAAAATGTTAAATCAGTCATTTTTGAATCAATCCAACAAAATTTACTTGCGCGCGGCGGAATTTGAACCCGCTACCTCCAGTTTGCTAGTCGAGAGCCTAACCCCTCGACTACGAGGGCCGTCAATATACGGCAGTGAGGCATGGAACTGGCAGAGGAAGGATAAATGTAGACTGAATACTGTAAACATGAAATCCCTTTTTTTTATTTTTTATAGTGAATACCTCACAAGAGTCCCAACTGCTCCCGTCTGGAGCCAGTGAGACTATGGCATCCCCAATTGGGGGATGTTGTGAGGCTGAAGGTAAGTGGGGAAGGGAAAGAGGAAGGTGGGGAAGTACCTGGCTATTCAGATCTAGTCACTAAACACGGCTAAAGCCATTTGGAGCAACGTTTCAATTCTGAATGGTGGTCTTACACCAGGGCGATACTGGTAGTATCTTCCACTCTGGAACGTGCCGCAAATATACTATATATTATTTTAATTAATTAATTGTGAAATAACACAAATTAATCAAATAAAATTTATTTGCGCACGCCGGGTTCGAACCCGCGACCTTCGGAATGGCAGTCCAATGCGTTACCACTGGACTATGCCGGCCGTCAGAGCCGTCAGAGCCCTGAAGCATATCTGTGGTAAAATCTAGTACGATTGTGTGAGAAATGTAGAGATTCTCAAAGAATACAACGCTATCATACCCCAAATTTATATGCACAATTAGAGACGCTATTACGTATTTGGCTGAAAGCGTTCCACTATTAGAATGTTATATTATTAGAATGTTATGTTCCACTGTTAGAATGTTAAAGGTGCGAATCGATTGGTACTAGATGAATGAACTGTAATTTTTAACAAGAAAATTAGAATGAACAATTGTGTCTATCACAAGGAAAAATATGAGTGGGAAAGGAGGTCTTTACCTTGTGAATGTTGTTGCTTCAATTAGAAGTTTCTGATGTTGGTATTAAACGTTCTGTGGGCACTATGGTTTATAGATGTACGTCTAGTATTGTTCACAACATGAACAGTTTTTTGATCACTCTCGATAATACACAATATTTATTTAATGCATGTTGATTGGGGCTGCCAATTTATACTGTTTTCCGATAATTATTTCGAGAGGCGATAAATATGCAACGATAATAATACCAAGACGAAACATATAATAACGATAACAAGACGAAAATAACATCAATAAACAAAAGACACTTATTTTTGGCCTTCTATTTTTAAAATCTTCTTGTTATTTTTTTCGAAGGTAAGTAAAAAGGAGAAAATGGAATAAAAACAAGGGATAGGGCAATTTGGGTAGGAACCAGATTGTTGGAGTAACCGTAAAAGTTTTACAATATTAAACAGCGTGAAATACTAAACTTCTATCTTCATGCCAATTTTCGGTTTAGTGTACAGGTTACCATGCCTTTTCCGTTAGACTGCGGATATTGATTGAAAAGCTTTAATTGGTTTCACCATTAAATACAGGAAATTTGTTCTGTATAACAGTTAAATTACTGATTCAGAAGACATCAATAACGTTAATAAAAGTTTATGCTCTTCATTTAATTGACTTCTAAGGTTCCGTTCGAAATATTAAATACTGAACCTACACAAGAAGTAATGATTTCATATTAAATTGGGCGATCAAACGGGATAAATATGTATGTACGAATAAATAATATACAACAGATTAAACGATGTTATATATGCGAACGTTTGACTGAATGAACATCAAATGACAATAAAATTACTTGAAAAACTCCCACAAAATTCAAGTACAAAAGGTAAACTGTTCATTTTAGAATAAACACAAGCAATGTCAGGAAACAACCTTAAACGAATGCTTATCGCAAACTTAACTATATCAATGGTTCTAGAACAGTCAAATCGATAATTTTACAATATCGGATCGATAGACGTAACAACTGATGATTTTATACCGATTTCCCGATCGCGTTCATACTGTTCATTCCTAGACCAATATTGATAATGCAAATTGACATACGCTGACTACACTGTCTATAAATTGACTTTCCTTAGCGTTAAACGGCTACGTAAAAGTTAAAAATACTAATAAATTGACAATGTCTAATCGAAATATTAATTTTAATATACATTGGCAATCCGCATGTACTTTTTGCCACTAAAGGGAGTGAATTAGTTCATGAGGTCATTTATCATTACTAACAACTTTCGTTTCTCCAAGTTGGAACGGAATCAATTAATGGCATCTTTGGTGTATTAATTAAGATTTGAATCGAGTATAAGATATCTTTGAGTTCTAAGAGCTTAGTTAGTTCACTTCCATCAATAATAACTCAGTTATTTTGCATAACGAACGACATTATCCAAAAAGTTGTACATATTGACAGCTTATCCTTGGAGGTTGCGCTAAAAGTAAAGGCTTTTGTGTACCGTCTGTTGGAATCATATTCTGACCGTGCTCGCAAATATCGCTTACTGACCATAGATGACAGATATGGTCAATATCGTATAGGCGTATGTCTTCGATCATCCGTGCTAGACTCCCTGAAAATGTATAATTTTACAAGTTTGGATTGTATTTATCATTGTCATTTCATTTACTGATATTTCTTTCTAGGTTTACGAAAGAATTAACCTATAAAAACAAACTTTTTTACATCTATTTTCAATTTTCGACCTAGTTGCCCCATCTCTTGGGTGGGCTAGAAGCAAATATAAAAGTTTTTTGTTTGTTTGACTGGGGAAGGATTAAGCCTTCCTCCCCATGGACTGGTCCTTAAACTGATGAGAAAATGTCTTTTAACCCTTCAAGCTAATTTGTTAGTTTTTGGGAACAACACGTTTGATCTTAAAGATGTTAGAAAGAGAAAATACCACGCTTTATATTTTAATTCAAAAATTATTCACAGAAGAAATAAAATGTATACTTTTATGAAACTAAAGGTTCCGAACGCAATTTGAAAAAAAAATGAACTTCATAATTTTTTATTGATTATTTTTATATTAAACGACAAAAAGTGAGGTAACGTTAACATTTTTAATACATTTTTTAATAAAATAAAAGTGTTGTTTTATATATTTTTGTTGTCGGTAATTTTAGTTACAAAAAACTAAATTGTATTCGATTTTTGTATATTTTTAAAAGTATATATTAATTTATAATAATAAAATTTGAAATCTTACTTTATCACCTTTCAAAAACAGTTGTAAGTTTTGGGATATGTTCAGAAATATTCCATTTATTTGGATTTTATTACAAAGCGGCAATATTCCGAGCTTCTGTCAAAATATGAGGCCTGAAGAGTTAAAAAATAAAATTTCCTGAGGATTGAACCTTCCTCCCTAGGGTTTCGAGTCAACTGCGCTAGCATCAAATCCTGCTTGTTTTGTGGGACATTTATTTTCTAAAAATTGAGGTAAATAAAAATAAATTCACACACAAAATTACAAAATGGATTAAAGAACAAAAAATACTATATTACCAAAATGTCATAGCATTAAATAAAAATAAAACCTACACGTAACACACAAAACCAATATAAACACACATCACTCACAAACACACAAGATTATTTTTTAATTTTAAATGTATTATTATGTATTTCGTATTTTTAATTTCAAATGTATTATTTTCTTTTTAAATGTATTATTTTTATTTTAAATGTATTATTTTTTCTTTAAATAATATGTAGATTATATTTTCATATTATAAAATGAAGGCCTCAGCACGGGCAAGCCACCCAGTGAGGCCTACATTACTGGAAAACAATAATAGAAAAAATAAATTGTAAAAAATAATGTACCAAATAAATAAAAAAATTAAAAAAATCAACTGCTGTAGAAATACGTATCTATATGTCCGCGTATGGCACCAAAAAAAGCATTGTCATCGACAACTAGTCTATTTACTGATTTTCAGCGCGATCTGATCTCAGAAAGAAGATTTGGAAAGTCATATTAACTAAAGATTGAAGATAATATTTTTAAAGTTATTTGCAGTTTTAAATGTGAATTTGACAAAGGAAAATCCCAATATAAAAAGATCGGATATTGGCAGTGGTATCTGCAAGATGTTGGTTTATAACAGAGTTAGCATACTAAAGCCCGAGAATGTGAGAAGCCCCGTTAGTTTAGCTGGGATCAGAGCGAGGCATTCGCTCACAATCCACTCAGGCGCCAGTACCACAATACCACAGTATCATCATGTTACAATGTATCAGACTTGAAGCAGGTGGAGGCTGGATTCCAGCAAGATGAAGACGGAAATGGGAGATTAAAAATGTTTGATTGATCGGTGCACTCGTGTAACGGGTTTTACTTACGTAATTGACTACTCATGATTTTATTTTTAAATTTATTCGTTTTGTTTTGAATTTTGTCTTAATATTGCGCATCTTATTAAAAAATGTAACTATTATTAACATCAATAAAACATAGTGAAATACAGATAAATGAAAAACGGAATTGCAGGCCTTTTCGTATTAAACACGTGTTCATGCACCTGCATTTTTACTGATAATATACAATGAAGAAATGCGAAAATATTAGAGTTTTTATGAACACATGTTCCGACATCGCCGTGATTTCGAGATTCTTAATAAATTAGTAATATTTTATATCGGTAAATTTTGTCCGTGTAGCATTCAAAACAAAGTAAAAAAGAGAACAGAAGGCACCTATTAATTCCATTAATTTATACGTTCATTTTTGAGAAAAATCGCCAGTTTACATTTCATCAGTTTGTACGTGTGTAGTATATGGCAAAAATAAAAACCAATTATTGCTTTCCTCCCTGTCACTTTACTTCTAGTGAGACAACATATAAAAAATATAAATTAAATTGAAAATAAAATTATATTAAACAAAAATGGCTCACGAGAAGTAAAAAAAACGTTTTATTTATAGATCTTGTTCTGGTGGTACTTGAAGATATCATATTGAGACAATATATAAAATTAAGTTCAGTACAGAATTATATTTTAAAAAAACACCAACAAAAATCACTAATGATAATAATAATTCAAAAAACGTGCTTTTTTCAATGTCCCACACACGTAGTCAATGTTGCCATTTATTGGTAAATTCTAAATTGCTAAATTATACGGTATAGAATAGAAACAAATAAAGCAGACAAAATGGCACAGATTTATGAATAAAATTTTACTTTTATCAGCAGTTGTCAATTCAATGCTGTATGAAGGCTTCTCGAAGCTTCTTCTCTGTCTTTAGTATTTTAGGAACTTTGTGAATATTCATTTTTTTGTAAGATACCTACCTATTTTAATATTTATTTATACTTTTTTTTATTTCGGGTGTTTTGATGTTTTGCAAAGCCCGAAAATAACTTAACTTTATTAACATTATTACAAAATCAACGCTAAACACAAGGAAAACTTTAAAAGCGTGTTATTTACTTTGATTGAAATATTCCTGAATCTCTTTATTTTTTTAAATAATGATTTGATGAGATTATTCATTAAAAAAGAATAAGATATATGTTATCTTAATTCGCACATGAAAAATTGCGAAGACGTGTTATGTATTATGACATGCTGGACTAAAGACATTGTAATGGGAATTGAACCTACAACCTCGCAAACCACTTAAAAACTACGCTAATAATAAACGCATAGGAACTAATTTCCATACAAACATCGTTGTCCATCCATTATTTATTAAGTATTTGACCGAATCGCACGCCTTTTTAATTGAACCTTTACTAAAACCAACGGATGTCAATCAGCTGTTAGATTCCGTTGGGAAGTCACATTCCTTACAGGCTTCTTTCTCGAGCCTTTCTCGTTCCCTCTCCCTTCCACATTTTTATTTTCGTGATGTTACAGTTTACGATGAAACAGTTATATGGCCGGACCAAACAAACCGAACAACCCTTTTGCGAACAAGTTAAATGTAGGCACTTGGTAAAAACGTTTGAGTATTAATTGGTGTTGAATTGTAGCTCAGTTTGAAGGGTGGTGTTTTTTTTTAGAACGCTGTTATCACTTTTAAAAGACGTGGCCTTATTAGGGTTAACATTTATAGCATCGTTTAAGAATTTTAAAAAGTTTTATTAAACTCAAATTAAAAAAAAGCAGGTACCTGCCGAAATATTTTCCGAGCGTTTTTAATAAATACCTACGTCAAATTTTAAACTATGTTCAGAATGGCTGAAAATATGGTTCTTTATGGCGTTGTAGCAACAATCAAACCCGAGGACTTCGGTACCTTCCCAGTGTTTCCATAATTTCCAGTATCAGTAGCCTATAATACTAGGCTACAGTTACCACGGAAAAAAATAACGTGTAAAAAAATGTATATTGTTACTAATAACATTTTTTTATTTTGTTGAGGTCGTATGAAATATTAAAGTGTGCTGAAAATGGGTTTCTTGTGTTCAGATGCGTTGAACTCTATTTGCATGAAACAATAAACATTTTCCTTTCGAAATATTTTAACACATTCGGTCTTGCTATAAAAAAACACTTCACAACTGTTAAAAGGTGTTTTTCTTACGCATTATACAGAGACTACATTTTCAATGTTGAATTATTACTAATACAAATATTTCTAACTGGCTGCGAAAGATCTGGCTACATAGAATTTTGTCAGACTGCATGTTTTTCCCGAGAAAATTTATTTGTGATTTGTAATTTAAAACATGTTTTTATAAATAATTTCTATTCTAATAACCAATTCACTATTTTATTAGTATGATTCGATATGTTTACTATTATTTGTCACTTTTGATCCATTAGTAATGTCATGATGTGAATATACTTTCACGTTATCGTAAAATTTGAGGTTATTTTGGACATTTTATTTAATTGACTTTTATCCCGAGAATTTAATAAAACTTCCAAGAAAGTGACAAAATGGATCCAAAATATGTGATTTTTTGGTTATTCTCTGGCAATTTTTATAAATGTTTTTTTTGATTTTTTATTGGTAAAACGAGATATAAAGTTATGTGACAGCTTTCTTGCAAATTCCTTAAATAAAAGTAATGTGTTTTTTTTTAATTTTATATCTCGCAAATTTTGCGACGTTTTGATCAAAAAAGTTTGTGATAGCTTTATTCAAATTTCTTCATTATTGAAATTAAAATATTGAATTTGTTTTATTTATAAAGTATATTATAAATACAAAAATCTAAAAAGATAATTTTATATAGTTTCAAAAATGGTGTTTTTTATGACGTCTTCAAATAGAAGTATTATGTAGAACATTTAAAATACCTTGGAAAAAATCCTAAATCCTAGTGAAGTTTTCACAAACACGGTAGTTTATCAATTTTCACCACGTTTTTCTCAAAGACGGTCAATTTTATAAAACATGCTAATTTCGGTGTATGTGTGATGAAATGATATTCCTATGTAAGGCGTAAAATGGTTCAGTTCAACTACCTTTTTATTATAAAAATTGGAACTGATAATTAATACATTACTTATTTCAGACAAGCTATAAAGTTGGTGCCAAAATTATTTTACTAAACACACTTATTTCGTTTGTCGGTACATGTTTGATAAAATTATTCAAGTTCAATAGACTTTTAATATTTAAAATCAGAACGGATGATAAGCAGGTATATAATCACAGCATTAAATAGGGGCCTAAATTATTTCAATTTAATTAGTTAATTCATAATTTTATATTTGAAATGTCTATTTCTTTTGTTTAAATTTTAATGGATGTCGTAATTTTTAAAGTTACTACAAAACGTAAATTATTCAAACGTCTCTAATATTGTCAATATTTGTTTTATAGTAATTATAAGATTGTTTTATTATCTTCCTTTTTTATAACACACAGAGGTAATGATATCTTCACTCGGATCTTGCGTGCTGAGGATTTCATTACATATTATTAAAATTCAGTAGTATGAATAGTATGAAATAATTATAAATATATTATGCAGTGCTTTTTCTGAAATAATTATCAAATTGTATGTAATGTTTATTGTATTAATTTTGTATTCATGTACACGGCTTCACAAATCCTACAATTATAATATCACGCGTTTTTGCACTGGTCCGCGCTAGCTCTTAATAATTATAAAAAACTTGATAAAATTGTTGAAGTCAATTGTATCTCAGATAATACAGACGTTTTAAAACGTATTTAAAAATATAATATATATACAATCAATATCATTTGAAAGCCTTTTGCAACTTATTTATATTTACTTTTGACTTTTCTAAGACTGGCCTTGGCATCCTTATCTGTCCACATTCGCCTAGTATCAAGTAGATAATAAAGCTATCTATCCATTCTTTCAACTTCGACCAATACATTCAGGCCAGAATCTGAAGGTCTTTTTCTTAATAGTATTTATTATGCACTACACTTTTTACTTTCAATATTATTTTCAACAAAACTGTAGGTAATTACATCGTTTGATTGATTATTTCTTTGATTTAATGAGTTATATTATTGTAAGAGCTCACCCATAGATAGCAATAGATATAAGTATATTAGTTTCCCCATAGACGGCGTTTAACTGTCGAGTATTGTATAATAAATAAGATGGGAACCTCAAGGTCGGGCTCACATTATTCCAACTGCCTGCAAATTTAGAATCCATTTTAATCAATCAATAAATTTCAAGTTTTTTGCTGAGCCGAAGTTCAAATTAATAAGAGACTTTGTGAGAAAACCCAGAAAACTTTTACTAAAACAACTGTTATTTAAATTTCAACTAACTGGAGTCAATGAGACTATACACGGAGAAAAATGAAAAATCTCTTCAAATTATTGGTAATCCATTTAAAAACCGGGTTGCAGGCATTTAACGAAAGAATTAACAGGTTTCCTGATAAAATTTTAGTAAATTTCTAATATACGTGTAATAACACCTGTTTCAAAATAGTGAAAATAATGAAAATACTAGTTCATCGTCTAGAAAAATAAAATGAAGTGCTTACCCATATATTTGTAGTAAAAAAACTTTTTATAAATGTTTTAATGCGTTTTACGTAAAATATTTTAATGGTAAGGTACTGTTTATATTAATCTTAAATATAAATAGCTTACATCTATGTGAATCGGTCGGAAAAAATGTATTTATTGTTACGAATTTGTTAGAATTAATTAAAAAGTAAGTTTTGAACAAAACTTGAGTATCATGTCGCCTAAAAGAAATGGTGTATTAGTGTTTTCAAATATAGTTTTTTTTTTTAAATTATTCACATATATTTTTGTATTGATGTACCTCTTAAGTATATCTCTATACTGATATTTCCTATTTCAATCATTTATAATCATGTTTTATGTAGATAAATAAAAAATAAAACAAAATAAGAAAAGCTATCCCTATGTCTGTGAAATACTATAGTAACATTTTGTTTGGCCAAAATAATTCACAGGGTAAATCTCAACTTTTTCATATTTTTTTCTTAAAAAAATATATTTCTTAATCTATTCTAATCTTTATTCACTCGATGATTCAATCTCTCAACTATGGTTCTCAGAAGCAGAATGTACTATCTCTCAATTTATTTTTTTCTCATAAATAAATTTCAATGCAGATGTTTAGAATTAATTAATTCACTCTTGTGCAAAACGGGTTATAAATACATTTTGACAAAATTAGCATTAAAATGTTAAGTAAATAACAAGTTTACCTAGCTTAGAATATTTGTGGTCACGGCAAACCGGTTTCTGATCTTCAATAACATTTGGACACAGACGAAAGATTGGCGAATGCACTGATATTCTTTAATATTTAAATTTCGTTCATAATTCTGATGTCTACGTATCGCGCTGCTTCATGGATAATGTTCGTAAAATAAACAATCAATGAATCTTTTGGTTTTAACATTAAATCTGTGAATCAATTTTGTAAAAAAAATTAAACCCCGTCTCCAAACACTATCTTAACGATTTGCTTTAGTTTCAGTTAAAAGTTTTTTCAAAGTAAGTCGCTTTTTACAATTAGTTCGTATATTATGATGTTAATCGTATATTTTAATAGGTGCGCATTCAAGTCCTGACAAACTTTCCACCCCAGCATCCCAAGTGATCGTAAGAAGAAAATAGAAGAGAAGACGGAAAACCAAACAAATCTATTTTGTCGAATACACTGGAAGCCCTGAGGAAAATGATTTCCCTCGGGGCCTAAGTCATGTTTTGGTATGCTGTGTGGAGGGTTTGGTTAAAGAAAGGAAGGAGAGTAAGTTCTGGGAAGTTAAAGGTATGAGAATTAGATAGGAATCTAGGGATTGGTGTGTCCAGGAGTGATGGACATCTGAACAAATTCCTCCCACTGCGGCGCTAGGCGATGGGTCGAAAAACCAGTTGGAGACGTCGAAGGGTCTCCCAGAACCAGCCTCTCCGGATCTGGTACGCCACACAGCTGATGGACAGGCGTTATTTTCTATTATCTCATTAATTATTTTTTTTTTGGTAAACTAATGTTTAAGACAAGATTTTTTTTTATGCATACCACAAAGGGTAACAATTATTTTACAAGCAATAATTATTCGCCTGAAACACTCATCCACATTGAAAAATCTCCTGATAAAAGATACATGACGCCAACGGGACTCGAAGGGACACTGGTTCAAGTCCCGTTGGCGTCATGTATCTTTTATCAAGTGATTTTTCAATGTGGATGAGTGTTTCAGGCGAATAATTATTGCTTGTAAAATAATTGTTCTATTATCTCACTAAACTATTGTATTCTTTTAATTTACTGTAAATACTCACATACAGCACATGTCATTAACTCTAATACCGTGCAGAAGACGTTCTAATGTATTTGTTAACTTTTAATTGTATATTATTTGTGTGTGCATAGTAAGTACTTGCATACTGCCTCCTAATAGTAAAAAAACTTTAAAATGCCTCCTTATAGCAAGTACTTGCATACTGCCTCCTAACAGCAAGTACTTGCATACTGCCTTCTAATAGTAAGTACTTACATACTGCTTCCTAACATACTAACACACTTCCTAACTAGTTTTATATAAAATTATATATAAATATTTGAATCATATTTATATATTATTTAATTAATATTATATTTCGTATAGTTAAAAAAATCTTTCAAAAAAGTCTTTTTGATAGCATTAAAGGAGTAACCATCCGTTACCAGGGCGAAAAAGTGGTTGGCCACCTCCAATGGTGGGCAGGTGAATCCTGAACACACGTCACCCGTTGAACCCGGGCACCCCTGCTAAATCACCAAACGTGACAGAGGTGTTGGTTATCCAATAAATGGTTCCCGGGGCAGCGGTACCTAAACGCGCCTCCCTAATTGAAGACTCCTTGCGTCACACAAACTCTTGACATGACCCTACTAAAACATTTTACTAACTTCTTCACACATCTCATTCTGCCATTCACTTGCAAATAATAACCTAACACTCCCCATTAAAAATAACCTTATTTAAAAAGTTTACTGCTGTTAGTACCTAAGCACTATTACCATAATTTGTTTGTGTTAATATTAAATCAAGACTCGAGTATGAAAACGAGATCATGAAGATTTATAATCGATGTACGGCTTTCGACATCTCGACAAACAAACTCGACGATTCTCGACCTAAATCACAAGGTGACGAATAACATCACTACATAATGAATAAAGTCTTGTAGTAAAAACTTGCGGACAAATTGGTTACTGTTCAGCAAATTAGATCTCTCATCCTTGCATAATACGAATAATTCTCTTCAATTTCATGGGTTACATCATGTACCTTTGCTGAATTGATCTTATCCGGTCTGCAAGTGTAATTATTGTATTCCATTCGCTCATCAATCACCCTATCTTATGATTGAGTGTGAGTTGAGTCAGTTGCAAAACCTATGTTTTGTTGATTTGATGTGAACCTAACTATATTAATTCATATTAAACTCAAATAAATTTGATAAGATACCTATACACTAAATAATATTAATCGCATTGGATATAAGATAAATCATAGCTTATCTTGCGTTCAAAATAATCTACGATATTTATTGTTACAGACAAAGTTCACACCAGAACGACAAGAAATTGGTTTTGCAACCGACTCAATTCACACTCAATCATAAAACAGGTTGATTATTGAGCAAATAGATTGCAATAATTACATTTAAAACATATATTGTGAAAATTCATAAAAAGTTTCATCTTCTCAGAATCAGTAGAAATAAAGAATCCCATTTAGGGAGTAATTTGCAGATACAGCACGTGCAAGAGAAGAGTAGATGTGAAAGATGATGGTTTGAAAGTTTTTCGATTAAAAAAATCCGGTCACATAACATATATAAAGCCATATCAAGCACAGTTTTTATTCTGAATGGTCTTTCAACAGGGCGCTACTAATAGCATATAAAACCCTGTGATTCTTCATTTGAAGACATAAAAAACTATAATTATTTAATTATTTTCTTTTTTTCAGGTAAAAAACCCTGTTTTATGACACATCTATCTTAAATTTTTGTTATTTGTTTTTGGGGTGTTATGCCGTGTTCCGCTCCTTCTTTAGCCAACGTTTCTGCAACACACATCTGCCCTGATGATGGACACTGTAACGTTGTCCGAAACGTTGGTTAAAGAAGGAGTTAACGCAACACGGCACAACACCCCGAAAACAAATAATAAAAATACTTTTGTCCGTGAAAATCTTAAATCATATCTATTTTAAACTATCAAAAAAATATTTTTTTGACTAAGGGTTGAACCTTCTTAGCCAGAAACTGGAAACGATAACTTTAGTAATCTCGCCAAATGGCGATCGGGTAGGACAGACATTTACTTCATATATTAACTGCTGTTAATATATGAACTATTTCTGCGTGTGTGTTTTTGCAAAATTCAATAGAATACGTTCATACTCATCGACAATGAGTTTCAGCTCGTTCCGATGTCGGAAAGTGGGTTATAATCGGTAATTACCGAAAACAAAAGTAAAATTCAGGTAGATATATTTAAAAATATTCAAAGTTGTTTTTGACCGTTAACACAACTAAAATGTTCAATTTGTCAGCCAGTAAACTAAGTTATGTAAGTACTTATACTTGAACCAGAATTAACGTAGGTACCATGTTGTAGATTCAAACATAGTAGGCACTTTACAATGTATGAATCTACAATATGGTACCTACGTTAATTCTGGTTCAAATAACTGTATCAAATATTATGATGACTGTTTTCGTTGTGACAACATCACGTGTGTATTCAGAGTTCATCAATATTCCAATATACATATGTAGATACATTAAAGTCTTGTCCCCGTTTGGAATGTTATAGTCACACCTAGACTTTGTATTATTGTCTCCATCAAACAATTTGATTTGTATTAGATTCTGCCTCTCTTAACCATTCATTTAATCCTCAGGCCAATTTTTCCGCTTTTAGGAATAATCAACATGACTTCATAGAATATTCTACCTTTCAAACCAAATTATGTATTTGATATTATTTACAGATTTTTTTTTAAATATCTTTTCGTCCGTCACAATTCTTAAGGATTTCTCTCCCAATCAATTGAAAATACGATATTATTTCTTATTTTGAAACCTTTAATAATTCATGGTAGAAATATTACTCAATATGACTTTTTTTGAAGATTTAATAAGTCGTGATAAAACACCATGTTTAGTCTAATGTATACCTATATAATATATATTATACTTGCGGCACGTTCCAAAGTGGAAGATACTCTCAGTATCCCCCTGGTGTAAGATCACCATACAGAATTGAAACGTTGCTTGAAATGGCTTTAGCCGTGTTTGGTGATCAGATCTGAAGCCAGATACTGCCCACATTCCTCTTCCTGATCTTTTCCCCTCCTCACTACCTTAAGCCTCACAACATACCCCAATTGGGTATGCCATAGTTTCACTGGCTCCAGACGGTTGGGAGCAGTTGGGACTCTTGTGTGGCATTCACATTAAAGCAAAAAAACGCTGCGAGTGTAACACTTAGCCTTTCAAATATTCGAGCATTTTCAGGCAAAACTTTTTATTAGCCCAGAAAAATCATATCATCTTACAAACCCCTTTTTGGTAATACTTTTATTGTATAAGGTGGAAATTTTGTTCTCTAGAAAATGGTCGTAAAAAATTTAAATATTTGTACCAATACTTCCCAAAATAAATTGAAACATTTTTTTGGCGATGTGTTTGTTCACTTGCATAAATCAAAACGGCTGGTGTTAAACGGGAATTTAAACCTTATCGACACCTAAATAAGGGGGGTTATCGTTGGCCGCCCGATTTAAAATGTTACACGATGATATTAAAAAATCTATTAATTGATCATTGGATACATTTTTTATGTAATGAAAATATATTGTAAAACTAGATGTACATACGTATAAGAATAATATGAAAATTACATAAATAAAAAAATGCATTGTTTCCTCTGACATTGAAATAAATTATGGTTTGCGTGTTTACACTATTCGTTTTTATAATTAAATTGTTTACACTTAAAACAAAATTTTCACACTCATATACAGTTCTTTACATGTTATTGTAGACTTTCAACATGCTTTAAAAAGTTCTCAAAATAGTTTTTCAAAAAATTTTCACCTTAACTTCGTTTTTCCTTCGGTATTCCAGTTTCCAAAATCGACATCGATATTAAGAAAATTATTTTTAGAATAAGGACTTGCGAAAATTTAATAAACAATTTTGTAAAAGATTTTGAGAAAAGTGCACAATATCATGCAATGGCATAATGTTTAAATTTAAAAGATACTTGAAAAGAGGGAAATTGTGAGAGGGAAACTTTGGAGAGGAAAGTTTAAAATATGAAAATTTTAAAGAGGAATACTTAAAATAGAAGAACTTCATGACGGAAGTTTGAAATAGAAAAACTTCATTGAGAGGAAATTGAAAGAAGAAAATTTTAAATAGTAAAACTTAAATGAGGAAAAATTGATAGAGGGAAATTTTATATGAAAGAACTTCAATGGCTGAAAATTGAAAGAAGGAAATTTGGAATAAAAATATTTCAACCAGCGAAACTCGAAATAGGGAAACTCAAATTAGAAGAACTTCAGTGAGGGAAAATTAAAAGAGGAAATTTTGAAATAAACCGCAAGAACTGGAGCCATAGAATATTGCAAGCCTAATAGTAAACAATATTGAGTGTCTATATGTTTTTACTACTGCTGTCTGTTCATTTCTAGCCTCTCGCTAACAGGAACTGGCCAACTCTTCGCTCACACGCCCAACCCCTTGCTTCATCGACATTAGTTGATCTTACTATAAATATTCCACTTTTTCCGACTATTGACCTGTGCCCGATACAATTATTTCATTCACTTCATCTTTTCATGTATTCCTGAGGTGTCTCCGACTTATTCTTCCATTCACCGGCGCATCATTTATTCGTATCACAATCCTTTATTCGTCCATCTACTGTACGTGCCGAAACCATCAAAGTTTCCCTTTCTTAATCCTATTCATTCATTGCAATCTTTTTTGCAACGATTTTTTCCGAATGTGTAACTCTTTGCTATGTGTATTCGATGCATTGATCATATAGAAATAAAACACTATTTAAAATGGCTTAAGCAATGTTGAATAACTTTTTTTTCCAATTATTGCCGCAAAAGCCCCTACTACCCAGAGCCAATGAGAATGTGGCATGGTCAATTAAGAGATATTCTGATACTTTTAATAGTCTCAACTGCTCCTAATCATCTAAAGTCAGTGATACTATGGCATCCGAGATATGTTGAAAGGCTGAAGATATTGAGGAGGGGGTGAGGGAAGAGGTAGGCGGGGTAAAACCTGGCTATTCAAATCTAGTCACAAACATGGTTTAAGCCATTTAATGCATAATTTCAATTCTGAATGGTGGTCTTACACCAAGGTGATACTGAGAGTTTCTTCCGCTGAATAGAGTGGGGAGAGGAAATAAATGAAAAAACTTTTGTTTACCTAGTACCTGTATCTTCAAATCTATTCACGGCTAAAATCATTTCAATACTCCATTGAAAACGTTTCGATTGTGAATTATGGTCTTTCACTGTTTCAACTATTGTTCTGAACTAGTTACTACTAGGACAATCTGACTAGATTTGAATAGTCAGGTACTTTCAAACCTTCATCTTTCACTTCTCTTCACCTAATTCCTTCAGTTTTACAACATTCCTCAAACAGAGATGTTATTACACTGGATCTGGGAAATTGAATAAAATACCAATATACAGTTATTTAGGCCCAGTTGTTTGACAGAAATTGAAGTGTGACAAAGTCATCAAATTGTTATTTTTATTGACAGTTGAAAAGTTCCAATCAAATATCGATTCCATGTCTGTTTTAGTTTTTAAACAAATCGTGATTAGCAAAAGAGAAACACTATAAATTTTGACAGAAATCTTAAAAACATTCAACGGGCGCTTTTATATGTAAAAAAAACACGCAAAGCGCTGAATGGCTGATTGTTGACAATGTTACATTTGAATTTATGTGAAACAACACAACTCGGCCAAAAAATTATTTTCAATAATTTGTAAAATTACGTAAATAAAATAAAAAGAACGCGCCTGAATAATTCAAGAAGCGGTTTGTACATATTTAAGATATTAAAAGGTCAGCGAAATATTATTATACTGACCTTTCAATGGTTGAAAATGCATCTTCAACAAGCCGCAAATAATTTCAGCATCCTATCGACTCCGTTCTCTCACATTATGTGTAGAATTTGCTCTCTGACCGCACATACGTATTAATTACATGCAATAACTTCTCTATAATGATGTACTCAATTCGTTGTGAAATATTACTCAACCGGTGTTGATAAATATACATTTATTCTTCATATTTTGTACACTAGAGTATGAGATCTTTACGTTATTATTTACTAGACTTGTCTATTTGATTTACTTTGATCTATCAGAATTAGAAGGCAACAGTGGTGTAGCAAAACATAATTTAATTGATTTTGCATACAGGACCAGGAATTTAAGACTAAACGCGACGTTTATTATAATCTGCGTGTTCGTAGAAAGTGTTATTTAAATTATTTTACTAAAATACGCCTTTACAAGTTATGCTTTACAATTTACTGAGACAATTTTTGTTTTTTTTTTGCCCGTACATACATATGCAATATGAATTGTTTTGTCCATATAAAATTCAACTGTTTCAAGAGAAGCATCCACATACAATATTGAATTGAATCACTGATACAATATTATATTTATCTGCCTTTCTTGAAGGAATTGTGTTTATATACGGATAAAACTATTTTTTCATATTCATATTCCTTATGTACTGACGAAAACAAAAAAAATCGTCTTAATATTGTAAAGCATAGCATGCAAAAAGCGTATTTTAATTAAATAATTTAATTAACTCCATCCAGAAACACATAGATTATAACGAACGTCTCATTTAACCTGAAGCTTTTTTGTGTTTATTGTACCTTTTGCAAAAATAACTATTTTCGTAATAAGGCGAGAAATCGCATCGCAATTTTTAAGTAGGTGAAAAAGTAGCCCCGTTTAATGTTAAGAGGCGGAAAAATTTACAAAAATATGGATTTTGGGAAAAAATAACTATGTTCAAAGTATTATTTTTTTTAATGATAAACTAATGTTTATAAGATAAGGTTTTATGCATAGCACAAAGGATAACAAATAATTATAAGCAATAATTAGTCGCCTGAAATATCAATAAAAATTGAAAATATCTCCCGAGTAAAAATAAATAATGTTGGTTGTTTACAGCTGGAAAAAAATATAGTAAGCATTAATTTTTGAAAGAGGTACTAGTACATATTGAATCATTTGGCGGGTCGGAAATAAGCCGACATAGCTCAGTGGTTCAGAGAACCTGACCGGACATCAGAAGGTATGGGTTCAATTCCCGTTGGCAGCATTTATTTTTACTCGGGAGTTATTTTCAATTTGTATTGATATTTCAGGCCACTAATTATTGCTTGTAATTATATGTCTAAAGTATTTTCAACCAACATTTCAACCCTTATAACGAGTAGAGCTGAAAATCAATGTGAAAATTCGTAATAATAAGTCACTATAAAATAATATATGCAAGTTTGACAACCTCCGTGGTTAAATGGACACGATTCTTGGCTACGAATTCGGAGGTCCAGACCATTATGTATAGGTATATATAGCGCCCTTGAGGTGATTTCTCACGAAAACGGCGCTATATAAATTAGCCAAATATTATATATATGTGCCGCAAATACTTATATTTATATGATATTTCTGACACGTTAGAATAAAAACGCTGCTCGAAATGGCTTTAATCGTGTATGGTGACCAGCTTCGAATAGGCAGGTACTTCCCCACCTTTCTCTACACTGTCTCCTTCCCCTTTCCACTACCTTCAGTCTCACAAAATATCCCAATTAGGGATGCCATAGTTTCACTGGATCCTTACGTACGTTGTGCGGTACTTACACCAAAATGTTAAAATAAATAAATTTAGTAAAACACACCATAACAATTATTTTATTGAATCAAAAAAGTACACTCTTTTGGCAGTCAAACAATATATCTACTAATGTAACTAATGTAATGTATTTTAATTTTTTTAAATGTCCTATTTACGAGAAAGTCTTGCTTTATGTTTCACACTTTCTTTGTTGGTAAAAAATAAAGGAAATTTACTGTGGATGCATTTTTCAACTTACATTGGAATACGAATAAAATCACACGATCTTTTGGATCACACATGTTTTTTTAATGTGAAATCGCACAAAAGTTCTCCAAACACGACCAACGCCTTTTCAAGCAACTTTTCAATTCTGAAGTCGGTCTTACACCAGGATAATACTAGAGTATCTTCTACTCTGGAACGTGCCGCAAATATGCAATTTTTTTAAAGTAAGTAAATTGTGAAATAACGCAAATTAATCCAACGAAATTTACTTGCGCATTCCGGCATTTGAACCCGCGATCGCTGGCTTGTTAGTCGGGAGCCTTAATCCTTGACGGAGGTCGTCAAACAATTAAAAATGTCCTCAAACCACTTCAATTCAAAACCAATAATACGATTATTTATAATATTGATAATTATTTCCATAACAGCCACATTTTCAGGCACAGATTTTTGAAATTACACTTTGTTTCAATAATTACTACAAGAAATAACTATTTACAAATAAATAGGTTCATGGTTTTGGTTAATTGAGTAATTTATGCGTATTTCGATTGAAACCAAACTTTCGCAAGTGTCACTCAATGTTACAAAAAATGGCGGAAAATGGATCATTTTATAAGGTAAATTTTGAACTGTGATCGAAAAATTATGGAAATAAAATGCATATTTTACCACCTATCCCGAGGTAAATAATTGTTTCTTGAAGTAATTAAGTTGAAACGAAGTGTAATTTCCATAATCTGTGCCCATTAAAAGTTCGGCGGTTAGAGAAATATTCACCGTAATATTTTTAATCAAAAATCTAAAGATGCCTTTAAAGAAAGAGCTACCGAAATATTATTCGCATTTTAAATTCGATCTATAAAACAGTAAAACGCTAAAAACATTTTTCTCAATTTTTAATATATTTATTTATTAAATTAATTTAACATACCTGCAAGCATCAGAACACTGCACACCACCCACAACATCAAATACGCCATAACAAACGTCTTTCAAAAAACAATTGGACAAAAATCAAAATCAATCACTGATTTATTATTTTTTTTAAATATAACTAATTCTTCAAGCCGACCGCATACGTAATAATTAGGAACCGGTCCTCGATTTTATTCTAAAATTGAAATTCATTAGCCATTAATATTTTAGTTTTCTTTTTTTTAGTTCATCCCGCGCATGCGCACCCGTTGAAAGAACTTCGCCGACTGAACGCGCGATGGCTACTCCTCTAGTACTTATGAGATCGGTTGTTCTTTCTCTCAACCAGTTGCAGAGGTAACATTATGTCGGCTGGAGAGATACCTACATTAATATGTAAGTATATATAGGTATGTCATCTTATTATTGTGGTAGGGAGGCTGCAATGGACTGCAGCTCTGCGCAAAACATCATTTTTGTTTCTTGTGTTGTGTAGTTCGTAATGGTTTGTTATTTTGTTTTTGCGTCTTTTCGTGATGATTGAAAGATGAAAATATTTCTTTTTTACTGTTTTTGTAACGATAATATTAATTTTGACCGCCTCCTCGGTCCGGGGATAAGGCTTTCGATTAGCAATCCGGGGGTTGCGAGTTCGAATCCCGGCGTGCGCAAGTAAAACTTTATTCTATTAAGTTTTTATTTCACATTTTACTCATTTAATTGTATCGCTTATTTAGGTCACATCCCAGAATGGAAGATACTCTCAGTATTCAGAATTGAAAATTTGATTGAAATAGCCAACCGTGTTTGGTGACCATATTTGAATAGCCAGGTACCTTCCGTTTTCTTACCTTCTTCCCCTACCCACTACCTTCAGCCTCGTAATATACTCCAATTGGGGATGTCATAATCTTACTTGCTGTAGACGGTTGGGAGCAGTTGGGACTCTTGTGCGGTGTTCACATAAAAAAATTAGCTTGATTATTGTATTTAAGATGACTACACTACTTTTTCAAATTAAAATATTAGTTGAAAACATCGAAAAACTATGATAAATGAAGGTTTAAATTAATGCTTTGTTATGCTACATATACATACGCGAGCCGAACTGCCGAACTGATCCTCATCTTATCTCAACGAAGCTACCGAAATGGCGCGAAACGTCGCTTACAGTTGCTTCGTTCCTCTTCCATAATTCGTAGCTCAGTTCGCGTTTAAGTTAGCTAATGTATACGTACCATAACGTATCCATGCGACCACAGCTCTTGTTTTCCTGGGAACTTTTTAATTAAAATTATTCTTCTCACTCTCGAATACAGTATTAAGAATAACTAAAGTTAGTTGAAGTTGGGTAAAAGATAAAACATGTTTTTTTACATTACCTACTTAATAGTAAAAATATTTTTTTTTACAAATATGTAGCCTTATTTCATCAAAAAACTTTTTTTTTTCAATGAGGTATATAGATAGAGTCAGCTTTGGCGTTCGAAGTGTTGGACATGCCTATCGGATCATTGTCTGATGTGAGATATCTCGGGCATCGGTCGGTTAAAGTTTCCGGCGATAACTTCAAAATGCCGACATGCACCCTGAGATATTGTACAAATCGTACTGGAAAATATAGGAAAAGCAATGGTATAACCTTTCATCGGGAAATAGGGTTTTACCATAATCAGTAGACCTTTAAATTGACTTATTAATGTTAAAAACTTGTTGAGCATTTGCTCGGCGGCGGGCGGCAGCCGGTCACCTTCGACTTGTTCGTTGAGTTCGTTCGCGGTCGAAGTATTCGGGCGACATCGGCAGCCACCACACCCCTCCTACGTGCTTCCTACTTACCGTACGGGAACAACATTTCACATTATATTGCAAGGAATGTACA